>NC_091479.1:83626863-84826863 GCF_036971445.1 Narcine bancroftii | reverse complement strand
GGGGAGGGGAACACAAAATATCAGTACCAGAACCTGATCAGTGAGGAATATGATAGTGGGAACAGTTCAGGGGCAGAAAAACACATTGAACCAGATGGGGAAGGGGATCTGCTGGGAGAAATCTGCGGGTAGTAGATGGAAGAGACTAAAAAATGGGTGATGGCAGATGCAGGGAGCTATGAGAAAGGAAAGAATACTGGGAGGACTGGAGGTGGATTGAAGGAAAGAAAGAGGGGAATCCCAGGAGGTCATGATTATCTGGAATTGGAAAATTCAATGTTCATACCACAGGATTGCAGACTATCCTGGCAGAGTATGAGACATTATTCCTCCAGTTTGCATGAAGCTATACGCTGGGAGCAGAGAAGGCAGAAGATAGACAGCAGATGGTTGTGGGAATGGGAAGGGAAGTTGAAATTGCATGCATCCAGGAGCTTGGAGTTGCTATGGCGGACAGAAGACGTCTTGTGCAAACCGGTCACCATTTTGTACTTGGTCTCAATGATGTTCAGGAGGCCAAAAGAAACTCTTCATGCAGTGGACAAGGTTGGTGGAGGTGCATGTCAATCTCTTCCCGACTTGGAAGGGCTGATTTGGTCCCTTGATGGTGGTGAGGGAGATGAGGTCTGAACACTGCAGTGACTCTTGCAGTTTCAAGGGGAAGGGGCAGGGTTTAGAAAGAGCTGGATGGGCAGGGATAAGTAGGCCAGTGAGTCACCCAAAAAGAGAAGCCAGCAGAGGGTGGGAAGAGTTGAGGAGAGGAAGATGTCGCTCTTTGGTGGCATCTGTCTGAACTGATGAAAATGATGTAGAGGCTAGTTAGTTGAGGATGAGGGAAACTATCTCTGTTGTGTTTTGATTGGGGGAGAGGGTGGAGGGAAGAAGACTGAGGAAATCATCCATTAACTTCAGTGGAAAGGGAGCCACATTTCCTGAAGAGGGAAGACATTTCCGATGTCCTGGAATGGAAGTGTTTATTTTGAGAGCAGCTGCAGCAGAGACTGAGGAGGTGAGAGAAAAGGATGGTATCTTTACAAAAGTCAAGGAAGGAAGAAGTGTTCTGCAGATAGCTGGATTGATAGTAAATGTCAGTGAATAGTTTGTCTCTGGAGATGGCGATCCAGAAACTGGAGAGAAGAGTTGGAAAAACAAGTGAAGTTGAGACCTGGGTGTAAGCTAGCATCAAAGGCAATAAAATTGATGAATTCCATGTCGGTGCAGGAGGCAGCATCAGTGCATTTGTTGATATAACAGAAATGGTGAGGGAGTGGTACCAGGAACCATTTGAACATAACTGTTCTACATAGCTAATGAACAGGCCATTGGAGTTCAGGGAATTGGAGGTTGTCAAAATGTGGCAAAAAATGGATAATGTAAGACAAGATAAAGTAAACATGTGTGGAGGTTTAATTCAGTGGGGTAAGAGCAGATAAACATTGAGCCAACTAGTTCAGTCCTGTTTGTGGATCTTGGGTGAGAGAGAACCGAGAAGTGGAGGGTTGGACATTGTCAGTTTGGAGGCTGTGGAGGGGAGATCACCTGATGTGATGACATCTGTGACACTGCAGGAAACAATGACCTGGTGTTAATTGGTGTGTCATGGTCCAGGGGTAGGTAGGTCAAGGGGTATGAGAGTTGCCTTTTGGATTCTGCAAGGTTGAGGTCAGTCTGTCAACCTACAAAGACACTGCCCTTGTCTGTTGGTGCAAAATGAATAGAACATTGTGCATTTGGATGGGGTGTGAGGGAGTGGAGAAATTGAGGCGGTTATCGTCACAGCATCAACTGGAAATGAAAAATTTGAGAAGATAGAAGACCTGGGGAGTGCAAGAGGAAGAAGAGTGTTGAAGACACTAGATGGGATCATCAGTGGGGAGTGAGAAATAGGCACAAAGGTGGAGACAATGGAGGAGCTCGACCTCTTGAGTGGCATGAACTTGTAATATCCAGCAAGGTTATTGCTGGAAGGCTGGGTCAATTCAGTCCCAGCAAAGCTGTCAGATTGAACATTTTATGGTTGATGTTACAGTTAGCACAACACCTTTACAGGACCATGATTCGAATCCCACGCTGCCTTTAAGGAGTTTGTACATTCTCCCTGTGTCGGTGTGGGTTTTCACTGGGGTGGGTCATTTCCTCCCACCATTTGAAATGTACCGAGGGCGTAGGTTAATTGGGTATAAATTGGGCAGAATGGACTTGTGGTCCAAAATGGGCTGTTATCATGCTGTATATCTAAACTTAAAATTTATATCTCCATTTTCTAGAATTAATGGCATTATTCTGTGACCAAATTAAACTTCATGCTGTATTACTGATGTACTCCATCACCTATCCAAAATACAAATTCATGAATGATAAAGTTTGCACCACTGTCAACTAGGGAGAAACATGCAACATTTGTATTGTCTCCATGGCCTTGAATGCCATCAGTTCTGGTGGAGATAGACAACTTTCCGTGTAACATTATTGTCAGAAATTAATTAAAAAGTCAGTTAAAACACTTTTATTTTGCAGTGTGAGGAAAACACAAACTTTCAGGATCCTACTCGCTA
This sequence comes from Narcine bancroftii, assembly GCF_036971445.1. Lineage (NCBI taxonomy): Eukaryota > Metazoa > Chordata > Chondrichthyes > Torpediniformes > Narcinidae > Narcine > Narcine bancroftii. The sequence continues at coordinate 84,824,308 of NC_091479.1, read as the reverse complement.
CCTCAAACTTCAATATTGTAAAGGGAACAATCAGCCAGTTAAAGCTTCTAAGGAGACATTTTGGCTCTCATCATTTCTGTGTTCAACTAAACTCACTCAGAATGGTGAGGAAATTTCTTTGGTTTCAATTTTTTTGATTTTGTTTGTGATCTTTAGGAATCAGTTTCTATTCACAGGAGGTGGGGGGGCAACATTGCTGAAGAGGGTGATTCAATAGTTTGCAACTCCCAACTTCCTTTTTCCCCAAAGGAAGATGGTAGAAAGAACCTATGCATCATGAATAAGTCAAATTGGACAATTGTGCTATGACTAAAGTCAGTGTAACACATCAACCACAAGTTGGGGGTTTGTTCACCTTGATCTTCTGTTCCAAAGCAGTTCACACTTATTATTTTGAATATTGTTATTGACTGAACAATTTTCATCTTTGGGAAAGAATGCCAAATTTAAGCTGGGTTGATGCACACATTTCATAAATTGCTGAATATACCTTGGCTATTATGACCTATGTCTGGTACCACTCTTTAGGAAGGGTGCAGTGCAGATATCCAAGAAAGATGCCGCAGATGATGTCAGAAGTTGCATGGCAAGAAGTTCTGCTAGTTTACAATTAAGGAATGACTAAAATACTCAACATTTGATCAATCTGATCAGAAGAAATGAAAATGCTTTGGTACTGAGAGCAGGGATTTAAGCCAATAGTCAAGCAATAGAAAGGAAAAAAATGAGAATTTGTAGGGCTTTAAAGGAAGAATAGGGGAATGGCTTTTTTCAGGATTCCTCAACTCAGAGTTTTGATGGATGAATTGCCTACTGTGCTATGATAATTCTGAGGTTCTACTACAACATCAGAAGCAAAAACAAAACCTTGTCTGCTCATCCCAACTGCTGAAGGTACTTTTACCTGTTTCTGATCTTTTTTTTTGTTCCTCTTAGTTCTCACTCAAGTTATCCTCTGACTACTTTCACTCAATATTACCAATGTAGTCATGATTATTTTCAATTGGGAACCACTTGGTTCTGTACAAGTTTGTGAAGAACAAAGTGGGGATGATCCAAGTGCACAATGTTGCAAACATAGCTCTCGATGGATATCATGATTGCTTAAAGCACATTATATGCATGGAGATGCTGTGCACGTTAAGTCCAATTGATTATCGGAGCTGTTTTTCTCATGGTATACGCAGAGGAAGAGGAATTTATTTCCATAGTTCACAAACATTTGCACAAGTGAAAATGATTTGAAAATAACTGAGTAATTGTTCAGGAAAGGAATTTATTTTAGACTTTCTACTTTTGCACATATGAAAAATCTGCATTCGAAGAAATTGTAGGGAGAAGGTTATGAAGATGTGTTGCAAATACAATTCTAATCTTGGGAAAGACCATTTTGACCCTTGTCATTGATTTTGAAGGTAAAATATCATGGTTGCAGTTTGCCCGAATCAAAGTTTTTACTCCATCTAAGAAACACCATAGTTTGCAAATTCTAAGGATTCTCCTGAGAGTAGAAACAGAAAATACTTCAAAACAACTATGGAAAGAAAAAGTCAATGTTTTGATACTGCGGCCCTTCAGCAGAAGGGCACCCCTTTGTTTTCCAGTGTTGAGCAGCACATCTTCAACCTAAACAGTACTGTCACTCAAAGATTCCAATTAACTGCATGTACTTACTGTCCCAAATGCCAACTCTTCTTCCAAGTGACCTGTTTTGAAAATACTGGATCACTGACTGAATTATACTTTGAACTTGGAACATAAAGGACTGATTTTTTTAAAATTACAGTACACAACTCTGTTGTCTGCTTTTTCTCATGCACTCTTGAATAACTTTGTCTTTACACCTCTGTAAGGCCTCTATGGATGCTTTCACAATGGACTCCTGATCAATGATCTCATTGACACTGTAATGCATTTAATTGCAGCTCAATGGTGAAATAAACAAATGGGAACTATTATTGGTAAACCACTTAGAATGTCAATACTAGACACACCTTGATTTTGTAAAAAGGAGCCTAATTTTCACAGAATTTCAATAAAGTACATGTTATTGGAGATATTATCAACTCACTATCCACATTGATGGGAACAGCAGTTTCCATCTGCTTTGCAATTTTGCCACCACATGTATCATTTGATCCTTTTTAAAATTGTTTGGCATGCAACCTTTGCATGCATTGCCCACACTTCTAGATTACGTCCACAGGGGAGGGTTTCATGTTTAGCTGCTTAGCTCCCTTTTTAAACCAGATTTTATATTCCTCAGCAGATTGTCAATGGGCAACTCCATGTGTAACGGCCCAGTCCATCATTCATCCTCCACTGAGCATCAGAGATGTGGAATAAGCAATCGACCTTCTGTATTGTTGTTTGCTAAGTCCATTAACAGTTGTTTCAAAAATTAAAGACTTTTTACAGAGAACTGCTTCAGTGTCTTCCCAGCTTTATATGTTCTGAAATTTGATGTGTTGCACGAACTGGGCTTGTGTATGTCACTGTTTGTACAGACAAATGATAGCAATAAAACGTCCTTTCTTTAAACACTCAGTTAACAGAATGCTGATAAAAGATTATATCAAATGTCATGGTACATTTAAAAGGGCAATCTCATTCAAAAACTGCACAAACAGAATGCCAAAGCTCCAGTATTATCAATCAACATGTTGCCAGTTTCTCTCTCTCATAAAACCATGAAAGGATGTAAATGCTTCTAAGTTCAGTGAGGGGTGCTGGACAAAGTGACGACTCTCTGCCTGCCTTACGGTAGACAGAAGTTAAAGAATTTCATGTATGTTACATTCTAAATGTAGTATTACACAACAATAACGGAACCTTTACCTTGTATGTTTTCAAATTATATCAAGAAAACTTACTACAAGTTGTAGTTTGGTATGTCAATTGGCTATGCAGTCTAGTGGTAGAATCTGGTAGTTGATGAGAGTAAATCTGGATTATGTACATGGTGTCAACTTTGTGGGTTGAAGGGCTTATAACTGTTGCCATATGATCCTATGAATCGCAAAATATCTCAACATCAGGATGACATACGACTTGGCAGGGGAACTATTGAATAACTTAAATTTGTTTCCTAATCTGATAAAAAGCAAGCCTCTATTTTCTCCCTCTGCAGTTGCTGCAGTGTAATTTCCACTATTCCCTTTTCATTGTACAAGAATGAAATCTTCAACAAAATTATTTTTACGTCTAAGTAATATGAAGACAAATTTGCTTGCTCTTTTGATGGAAACAATCAAAAGTTTTAAAAAAATTGTTTAATTGTCAAATTTTGCACAATGTGTTCACATTTTGTAAATCTTTTAATTTTAAGGGGATTTGCTCGATTTTTTGAAATGGAGAGCCCAGCCAGAAAGAATATGTGACATCCTCTCAAAATTCAAAGATATTGATGGTGCAGAAATAGTCAAGGTAGATTGTATTGCATTGTTCAAATGTTATATTTCATCTAGACATCATCTAAAGTGACTTTGATTTGTTGGGCAAACCAGTAACTACAATTTCATTTCATTCCAGTTTTTGCAAGACACACTAGATGCATTATTTGGAATTTTGGATGAGAATCCACAACAATATGGATTGAAAGTTTTCGATTCATTGGTGAATGATTTTTTTTTTTCCCCCCCTCCCGATTTAATTTTCAATTCAATGGTAAATTTCCCTTGCATAATTTAGTTTTTATTTAGATTATTTTTTCTGTTAGAAAATAAATTCTATTGAAGCTTACTTAAACCACTGTTTGGAAAAATAATTGTTCACTCATTTAGTCTTTCATTTTAATTTGCAGACTGCAAACGATGGTGTTCCAAACAAACATGATGCTGGTTTAGATGAGGTTCATTTGACTGCATGTATTAAGAACACTTTGTTTTTGACAGGTTCACATAATAAATTTGCTGCAGGATATCAAGTTTCAGCATTTTAAACCAGTTATGGATACGTACATTGAAAGTCATTTTGCAGGAGCATTGGCCTACAGGTAACTGTCCGATGCATCTTTCTCTAAATTCATAGCATCTTGGAATCTCACTAGGGTTCTATCTGAAAATCCCATGTGATGTTCTTTTTAGATGACCATTTTTACAAATTAAAAATATATTGGATTAGCCTGAAAATTCAGAAATCTTAAAGTATTATATTTGAGCAATGTGCTTAGTACCACTGTTACTGGATACCGTCCTTCAACTGTGGCACCAATATCATGAAGACGGGCTGTAATGGACTCTCCAAGTCCAACAACCGTGCTCCTATGCCAGCCAGTTTATCTGTAAGTGTAACTAGATCACTAAGTTGTCGTCTTGCAATCTTACTGGTCACCGTGTCCATGCTAATTTACCAGCATTTGGTCCTCGGCATTCTATGCATTTGGCAAATCAAGATACTTTTTAAAAGTTGGAAGAGAACCTGCCATTCTCTATCCAATCAGGTAGCGCATTCCAGATGTGAGGGGAAAACGGAATGTTTGTGCAAAATCCATCACGGAGAACATCATGGTATTTTAAACAAACACAAGTGTCAGTGTGATTTGTTTAGCTTGTGGGTAATTTGTGTTATTACTTAGTTACAGTTTTGACTTTGAGTCAGTAGATTCTGGATCCAGAGATCTGGGAAGAAAATCTTGGCTGAAAATCTAATTTGCAATCACCAAAATGCTAAGTTGCTGATGGTCTCTTTGATTTTGATGAGTGATGAGATCAATGCCCTGGCTGCTTGCCCATGTAGAAGAATTCCATATTTCTGTGTTGATGATGGACAAGAAAGTAGCTCTCTGGCTTAGCCAAGAGTGGCCTTTCGAAATAAAAAAAAAATTAGCAAATCTGGAACGGCTCAGCTGTTCAGGCAGCATCGATGGACTGTGAAACTGAGCTCATGCTTCTGATCAAAGACTATTCTTCAGAAATGTTTCCAATATTTCCTGGATTGATCTTTCTCCAAAAATTACTTGATTACCATTGCATTGCTGTTGGTGGGAATTGGGGGAAAAATAGACTGCTGCACTTCCTCCATTAAAACAGCAATTCTACGACCAACTCCAGAGAACTTCAGGATGTCCTGTGGTCATAAAATACACCATATAAAGGCCATACCTTTTTTTTTAAACCTTCAAAGTTCCAAATGTTGAAGGCCCCAAACTGAGATGAAGATATTTCTGAATGCAGATAATGACAATTGAAGCAAAAATCACTGAATCTTATTGCAAACATGAGAGAAATTGGTTTAAATACGTTTGATGTGAATCTTGTTGGAGAAACTGGACCATCAAGTCAAACAAATATTGAATTTGATGGAGAAGAAATTGTTTATTTAACAATGCAATATTTTAAATGTTGCAGGGACCTCATAAAAGTGCTGAAAAGATACATTGATCGTTCAATAGAAGCAGAGAGACAAGAGCACATTCAAGATGTGTTGAGGGTAAGACTTTGTATCCAATATTTAATGTTAATTACTCTTATTCAAAGGTGCACTGAAGTTCTCATTGAGAAAAGTTGAAGTAAGTAGAGAAAAGTGGGATGTTTTTGACATCCTCTGTAAAGCACTATTGAATAATTCAGCTGCTTACTATAGAGCCAGCAACATTGATTGTTCGGGGCACCCATTCAACTTGTACCAGAATAATGGGAGGCCACCTACACTTACTGTTTAAGAAGTGAATCTAATGGCACCTCTTCACCTGTGGTGTTCATTGCATATATTATTTCTACGTCAATGTCTGTGTTGGCTTGCTTCTTCTTGAGCAACCATCCACCAGGACGTCGAAGATTAAGCTTTTGCGTATCTATAGAATGTGAAGGTGCAGCACTGATCCATTGTGTGCCCACCAAACATGCCAGGAAAGATCAAGATTCATTTATTTGTGTTTAGTTAATTTTTGTCTTAATTTCTTTTCAGCCACTTGTTTTGCACCGAAACGTCACTTATTTTATTTCCTCAAAATTAAATTAATACTGGAGATTATAATTTTTAAAAATCTTCCTCTTTGATAGTTTTATCATCTTGGTTTCTCTTTTGCTTTCTGTTCATGATTTCACCATATCTTCCAACCGACACTTCTAGGTTTAGGCAGAGATTTTCTTTTTAAGGATTCTTTTTACAAATAATTTTAGAGATACAGTACGGTAACTGGCCCTCCGGCCTACGAGTCCGTGATGCCCACATACACCCATGTGACAAATTAACCTTCAAACCTCGTATCCTATTGGAGGGTGGGAGGAAACCGGACCACCTGGAGGAAACCCACGCGGACACATGAAGAATATACAAATTCCTTAGATAGCGCCAGATTTAAACCCAGGTCACTGGCAGTATAATAGTGTTGTGCTAACCACTACATTAACCGTGCTGCCCAAAATCTTCATCTGATATTTTGAAGAATCTTCTTATGATTTGCCACATGTATAGTATTGATACTCCCCTGTGGAAGATGCTGCACATTATTGACTGCCTGGTGATGTAACAATTTAGGGATAGCCCATTGGGTATATTGGCATGCTCTTTTACCTCAAGATCATTTCCTGCACAATTCCCATATCTATTTCCTTAATGTTTAGAAATCTATCAATCTCTGTTGAAGATACTTAGCCATTGAGCTTCGCAACTCTCTTGGAAATCGAATACCAAAGGCTCACCATCCTTTGGGTGAAATAATTTATTTTCATTTTAGTCCCACAATGTCAGATTTGTTTTTGATACCTTTGACCCTGATTCTGGACGTTCATCCAGTGAAAACATCAGCTCTGCAAGTACCCTCTCAGCCCCCTAAGAATGTTAATCAGTTCTCATATGGCAAACCTCAGAAATCAAGCTGTGAGCCTTGATCTGTTCTGAACATATCTGTCCTTGGATAGGGAGGCTGGACCAGTGTGCAATATTCCAATTATGTTCTTGTCAGAATCCTACATAATTGGAATAAAATATCTTTATTTTTGTACTCTCATCCTGTTAAAGGTCAACATACTACCTGCTTTCCTAATTGCTTGCTCAGTTTGTCTAATAATTTGCCATGTTTCATGTACAAGTATTCTCCAGACCTTCTAAAAGACCAATGCCTTTCAATCAATCAACAGCTACAACTAATCTACCTTTTAATTTTTTTTCGACAAAAGTCAATGACTTTTTTCTTAAACTTTTTTCCAACTTCCTGACTGTCCTGAGGGCCACCTAGTTTTGCATTATCTGCACAGTTGAATAAATTTGACTTGAGTGCCCTCATCCAACTATTAATATGGATTGCAAACAACTGGAGCCTCTTCACAGATCGTTGTGGCATCTTGCTGGCCAAGCTTAAAAGAAACCCATTTATTTCTGCTCTGTTGACCAATCTTAAATCTGCATCAATATATAATTCCAAAGTAGAAACAGCTAAAGTGTATACAATGTTTTTTTTTACTTTATCTGGTGTCTATAAAATCTAATCCATGATATAAAAAAATATAAAAATGTGTGTTTGTTTCATTTTGTTAATACGTTCATTAAATGTTGAAAACTTAAGTTGCAGTCGACCATCTAATTCTTTATACCCTGGAAAGTTTGAAATTAGTGTAGTTTTACAGTGGAGAACCCTGAGCTGTTTTGACCAGCAGAAATGTCTCATCATGAATTAATTTATGTCTAATATTACAAAGTTTCTCTATTAATTCCAGAACAGTGATGTATTAATTTATGTATCATCCAGTGAATGGTTCTAGATACTAATTTGAGATCAAATATTTTAATAGCGGTACATATGTTGTGTTACTCTGTATGGAGCGTAAAATAACATTGTACTGAGGCATTCATTAGTGAAGCTCTTAATGGGAATCTGAAGCACTTGGAATTCCATCCAGTTGCGAGCCGAGAAAACGTAATCCTACAGATCTGGTTGTGAGCCAGATTGTGATATGGCAAGAACATCTTGAGGAGATTTCATTTGAGACCATACAACTTTGATGCTCCAACAAGAAGTGTCTGACATTTGTAACTAATTGAATATGTTTTTGTGAGCTGATAAATAGTGAACAGCCACAAATTAATGATTTTTTAAAAAAAAACCAGCAGAAACATTAGTAATGACTGAGCTTTATGTAGTTGCTCTACCAAAATAAAATGTTCCAATTTAGCTTCAAAACTTTTTTTTAATATTCAATGATTTTTGGGGATCTCAAATATGGATACAAACCAATTCATTCAGATTATCTTGGTAGGGTTTGGGTAAATTAAGGGAGCCTAATTTTTAATACTATTGTGATTCTGTTATTGAAATTAGAGCATTAGTCTTTCTGAGTATTGACTGTTTTTGAAAGTTTTGGTCACATGATATGCTGACTTCGAATAAATCGATGCAGGTTCCAATTGATTTCTGTATTTGAGGTGATGCAACAATGTTTTGACATAGACTTGCAGTCTAGACAAGCTATAATGAACCTAAATAATATAGACCTAGATCTACTGATCAATTTAAAGAACAGTGAGTCACTCCAAGAATGAGATTTTTTGTTTGAAGTTTGTGTCGTGCAACTGGCAATCTGCCAATTGATTTCATATTGCTGTGAAGTGAGTGATTAATGCCATTCTGCAAAGGCCCAATTATGAAGAATACCTTCAAAACAGTAAAGCAGTTCTGCAAAGCTTGAACTCTTGATTCATATAATTGTAAAATGCTCATAAACTAATCTAGTCGTGCTGTGGAATGTACTTGCTTTCTGTGTTATGACTCTTGACTGTTTGAAAATTATGAGGCATTCCATCAATTTCACAACAATCTATTAGCCATTATTAAATTATAATTCCAGGCACAAGAATATATATTCAAGTATATAGTTCATTCTCGGAGCCTGTACACTCTTGCAACTGGTGGACTGAATGAAGAAGAATTTCAAAGTAGCATTTATGAACTATTTCACTCAGTGAGATATTTCCTTTCCATTGAAAGCCAGGGATCATCCATCATTACTCAAACTCAGGTAAGCCGCATGTCCTTAACCATGTAATAACTCTGCGTGATGGTAAGCAATAATTGGGAACTGCCAATTTTCAGCATGGTGTGACTTTTTTCCTGCGCAAGTGGGGATGCATGGGTGCAGGTAGAGGTGTGTGAATTCAATAAGACTCCAATAATTCAAAATGCTTTGGAGTTTATTGGTACCAGATGAGCAAATCTTCCACATTAACAGATGTTAGACTGTATCAAACTGCCCAATCTTCATCTCTTTGAAGCAAAGATAGAACACAGCAGAATTTTCATTCCTTCAGAAGATCACAACTGATTTTTGTTTGTTTCCCGGTTGGTTTTGAAAGTGATTTAAAAAAAAAAAATAAATAAATTCGAATGAGATTCATCAACAGAAAGATGGCTACAAGTTTGTTTATTGCTGTTTGCATCATGTGCTATTCTGATTATTATGAGATTTGGAGGCCATTCTGGCAATCCTTTTAAGGTTGCTTCAACTGTTCCAGAATTGCTGACGATGAACTGGTTTTCTTGTCTGTACTTCATTCAATTTTCTTCACTATTGGAGTCAGTCTAAAAGGAAATGGAACAGAATGTAAATCAGGAAATGGAACAGAATGTAAATCAGGAAATGGAACAGGATGTAAATCAGGAAATGGAACAGGATGTAAATCAGGAAATGGAACAGGATGTAAACCAGGAAATGGAACAGGATGTAAACCAGGAAATGGAACAGGATGTAAACCAGGAAATGGAACAGGATGTAAACCAGGAAATGGAACAGGATGTAAACAGGAAATGGAACAGGATGTAAACAGGAAATGGAACAGGATGTAAATCAGGAAATGGAACAGGATGTAAATCAGGAAATGGAACAGAATGTAATCAGGAAATGGAACAGAATGTAAACAGGAAATGGAACAGAATGTAAACAGGAAATGGAACAGAATGTAAATCAGGAAATGGAACAGAATGTAAATCGGGAACTGGAAAAGAATGTAAACCGGGAAATGGAACAGGATGTAAACCGGGAAATGGAACAGGATGTAAACCGGGAAATGGAACAGGATGTAAACCGGGAAATGGAACAGGATGTAAACCGGGAAATGGAACAGGATGTAAACCGGGAAATGGAACAGGATGTAAACCGGGAAATGGAACAGGATGTAAACCGGGAAATGGAACAGGATGTAAACCGGGAAATGGAACAGGATGTAAACCGGGAAATGGAACCGGATGTAAACCGGGAAATGGAACCGGATGCAAACCGGGAAATGGAACAGGATGCAAACCGGGAAATGGAACAGGATGCAAACCGGGAAATGGAACAGGATGCAAACCGGGAAATGGAACAGGATGCAAACCGGGAAATGGAACAGGATGCAAACCGGGAAATGGAACAGGATGCAAACCGGGAAATGGAACAGGATGCAAACCGGGAAATGGAACAGGATGCAAACCGGGAAATGGAACAGGATGCAAACCGGGAAATGGAACAGGATGCAAACCGGGAAATGGAACAGGATGCAAACCGGGAAATGGAACAGGATGCAAACCGGGAAATGGAACAGGATGCAAACCGGGAAATGGAACAGGATGCAAACCGGGAAATGGAACAGGATGCAAACCGGGAAATGGAACAGGATGCAAACCGGGAAATGGAACAGGATGCAAACCGGGAAATGGAACAGGATGCAAACCGGGAAATGGAACAGGATGCAAACCGGGAAATGGAACAGGATGCAAACCGGGAAATGGAACAGGATGCAAACCGGGAAATGGAACAGGATGCAAACCGGGAAATGGAACAGGATGCAAACCGGGAAATGGAACAGGATGCAAACCAGTGGTTCTCAACCTTTTTCTTTCCACTCACATACCACTGTAAGTATTCCCTAAGTCATAGGTGCTCTGTGATTAGTAAGGAATTGCTTAAGGTGGAAAGAAAAAGGTTGAAAAACCACTGTTTTTATCATACCTAATTGACATGTTATGTGCAAAGTTTCATAACTCCTATGGAAATGGGCCAATGGCAATGTTTCTCAAGCAAAATATTTCGGTAACAATTTGGGGCTTGAGCAGTGATTCTCAACCTTCCCTTCCCACTCACGTACTAATCACAGAGCACTGATGGCCTAGGGAAGAAAAAGGTGGAGAACCACTGGTGAAAATGGAATGTTGTAAATTGCAAAGTGATTTTGATGATTCAAAGTAAGAGAAGGTTGTAATGGACCAAATGGGGTGTGTAAAAAAAAAAAAAAAAAAAAAAAAAAAAAAAAAAAGACATGTGGAGGAACGGAAAATGAGATTTGACCAATTGTTATTAGTACCCACTGTTCAAAAGTAGGGGCAGTGGTTACCACCTGAGATTGTCAAGTTTAATGTTGAGTTCAAAAAGTAGTCAACTGGCTAAACTAAGGATGAGTTGCTATCCATTAAGCCTTATTAGAACAGGCTGGGAGATCAGAGTTTATCAAAGGAATGGGATGATGAACTAAATTTGCAAATGATCAGAAGCTGATCAGGGTTACATAGTGGTGAGGGCAATGGTATTGCAGTGCCAGCCACCCAGGTTCAAATCTGCTAACTGTCAGTAGGGAGTTTTATGTTCTCCCTGTGTCCAATCGGGTTTCTTCCAGGTGCTGCAGTTTCCTCCTTTATTGCAAAGACGTATGGTTTTTCTAGATTATTGGTCACCTGGGTGTATTTGGGGCAGCACAGACTCCTGGGTCAGAAGTTGTCTGTAAATTACAAATTATAAAAAGAAGCAGTCGTGGTTGTGGATGAAAGGATGTAATCAGAGAACCAGTCATTCAATGTCGCATTCTATATTGTAAGAACCAATCAGGAGTTGTGGTGAAAGGCCATTCACCCAAGACCGTCACTCTTCATCTCTCGCCACAGATGTCACCTGATGCTGAAAAATTCTTGTGTTTTCCGAAGTTCCCAACTTTTGCTTTGTTTTGCATTTGAATACTTGCCTTGAGCTCGTTCTTTTAACTGGACTTCCTTTATCTTTACCAGGCTGTGTTTCTAAGCTCGTTTCCAGCAGTGTACTCTGAGCTGCTGAAGCTAATAGACGTGCGAGAAGTTGCAAATCTGGTTAGAGATACATTGCGCAGCATGCCAGATATCCTGCATGTGGAATATTCACTGGAAGCTGTCAAGCTTCGGTGCATTGCTAAAACAGTGGAGAGCCAACTTTTTGCTAATCTTGGTAAGAGAGATGGTTATTTCACTATTGTGTACTTTCTTCCATTTTTTTAATTTTTTTTATTTTTTATTTTTCACACCATAAATCACATTAGCCATGATATACACTATTTCTTTTTCACACATATACAGTGACTTTTTCTCCCTCCTCCCAAGCCACCCCCCCACCCCCCCCCCTCTCATCCATTTTAGGTATACAATCTAGGTTGCATTAAGCCAGTCAGACAATGTTGTCATTCAACAAAAATACACCAGAAATTCTACTGAGTCCATTCTTTTCTTTCCTTCTCCTTCCATCAACTTAGGTAATGTTTGTCCCCGGTAGGTTTTCGCTATTGTATTTAATGTAAGGCTCCTATACTTGTTCGAATATTTCAATATTATTTCTTAACCTATATGTTATTTTTTCTAATGGAATACATTTATTCATTTAAATTTAGTAGTTTCTTCCTTTTAATTTGGTTATGTATTCCATTAATATTTAAAGTCATATAGTTCAGCGTAGCCCTTTTATATTTTGTTTATCTTCTCTTTCCGTTTTTCCATCATTACCTTTCCTCCTTTTCCATTTCTGTTTTCTTATTTTCAACTCTTTATAAGACAACATTCTTACAACATCCAACATTTTCCTTATTCTCCTATTTCTATCTTATTTATCCCCAATCTCCCCTTCCCCTCCTGAGTTGTCCTTTATCCCTTGTCGGACAACCACATCTCCCCTCTCCATTTGGATTTGCGAATCCACTTGCAAGCATCAACTGATTTTGCAGTGACCGCTATTTCCCCCCACCCCGCCCCCCCCAGAAAAGATTTCACTTTTCATATGTCACAAAGGTCACTCTTTTAATTCCCTCCTTATTCTCTCTATTCCATTACCTTCCCTTATTAATTCTTGTCTATACTATCTATATTTTCCTCTAAGTACAGATACATTCACGTATGCACATTGTCTCTATTCACTCTTATACCTCTTTACCCGCATACATATCAATCGTGATCATTTTTACTCTCATTACCCGTCTTCATCCCTCAGTCTATTTTTGTCTTTACCTACATACATATCAATCGTGATCATTTTAACTCTCATTACCCATCTTCCTCCCTCAGTCTATTTTTGTAATTGTTCTGCATTCCATTTGTTGATGTATGAAATTCCAAAGCTGGTTATTGCAGAATGTTGACACATTTTTTGTTGAAACAAAGATCTATATTTTATTTGGGGGAAAAAAAATGGAATGTTCCATTGGATTTATATTAATGGAGACTTTATTTCATTATTCAAAGGGAAATGTTTGCCGTGATTATGCTTAATTGCTTTTCCAAAATACAAATCACAACTTGTGACATTTTAACATCTAATTTTATGATTAAAAAAATATCCTTTTGTGCATATTCCCTGTTACTCAATACTTGCAGCTAGTTACATAACCATGTTTCTGGACAATAGGTGAAACTACTGCATATTACAAAATAAATCAATTATTAAAACTGATTTTTCCTGACTGACCTGACAATGAACAAAAACAAAAATGCTTCTGCGTTGCTTTCAAGTTTTGGGGGATAAAATGCATTTGTTGCTATGAACTACCCAACCTTCAACACAGTCTGGTTTAGAATTGTCAAACCATTTGACAATGAAGGATGGTTGTCAGATATCGTATTTGGAAGTTCTAGCAGCTTGAATTATTGAAGAAATGCAGTTTAGGAGTTTTATTACATTTTGGTCGTGTCAAAGGAAAGACCTGTCAAGAGAAGCGGACGTTATGGAGAAACATTCAACATATTTTCTATCGGTGTATTTATTCTATATATCTTTTGAATGTTAAGCTGTTACTGATGGAAGTCTTAAATTCTGCAAATGTTACACTATCTATGCAAATTAGAATTACAGAATGGCATTGCATTTGGTCCATTCAGTTCACCATGTTTGCATCTGTGCCACCAATTTTATTTTCTGCTATGCAGCAGATATTTGTAGATGCTTTGTGGTGTCAGACAAGACAGCAATGTCGATGACAACATCAAGGTCCAGCAACATTGTTTGCTTCACATGATTAGTTACATACACTACAACTCCGATTATCCGAAATGGTCGGGACAGGGCCTATTTCGGATAAAAGTTTTTTTTTCGGAGAACAGGCCATTTTTTAAAAACAGCCCTGTAACAAGAGCAAGTGCTTGCAACCGTGTTTAAACAACTACAAACAAGAAGGGAGGGTTTTTAAACCATTAAAATAAAGTTTAATTCTCATTTAAAAAAACACTGGCCACCATCCCTCCAAGGTCCACGTGCCGCCAGGAGCCCGAGGTCCCGGTCAGTTCAGCTCTGAAAAAATTTTGGAAAGAAAGTGGATTTCTGATGTTTAGGATATCTGAATTTTTACGTACGATTTATTTCAAATAATTTTACTCTCGTCCTGTCTGTGAATAATTTCATAGCAAAATAATTAAACTTGTCATTCTGATTTTTTGAGCTAAAGTAGCTTCAGTTATACAGTAAAACCCTCATTAACCGGCACCAATGGGGATTGGTAAATGCTGGATGTGGATTTACTGGTTGCTTGAGATTTTGTGTTGCGTGATTGGCCAACTAACTGTGAGGGGCCACCGATTTTAAACATTCATATTTTTTCCATATTTATTTTCCACAATTTCTTTTTTGTTGCTTGCTTGAATTCCGGATAACAGGGATTTTACTGTACCCAAACGAGATCTCTCCCTATTCTGAAATAGAACTTAAAATAAAATTCATAAGAGCATAAAATGCCACTTCACAAGGGTTCTGGATGCTCAAAATGAGGCCTGACAGTTTCGCTTCTTAAAATATTTGTGGGATACACCTTGTTGTTGAGTTAAAAATTTTCAGTGAAGACTTCTGTGGCTTTGATTCATTGAAAATGAAGGATTAAAAAGGGTTATTTCCAAATAAGGTTGTCTAGGAATTGGTGGGTAACTTGCAAATAGTAGAATTCCCATGAGCCTCTTACTTTTGTCATTCTAAGTGAAAGAAGTCAAAGGTTTGACATGTGTGTTGCTGCAGTACACTTGGGAGATGGTACAGATTGTGGCCAAAATGTACTGGTGGTGGTGAATAAATTAAATGTTTGTTATCAATCATTTGTTTAGTCCTGCATGTTGTTGAGCTACTCATATGATGCTGCAAGAGAACATTTACCACAAATTACTGAATCAAAGAATCACAGGATCACTGAGCTGGTTCGGTGATATTTCTGGTAATTCTGATGGCAGGGAATTGTTAATGGTCATAACATTAAATGTCTTGTTGGAAATGGTCATTGACCACCACTTGAGTGATGCAAATATTACTTATTAGACAAATCTCAATGGTACACAATGGGTTGATTGAAATCTGAGGAGTTGCAATGGAATTGAGCACTGCATAATTATCAACAATTGACCCCCTCTTGAATTGTGTGGGTTTGAAAAATGTGTTTGAGCCGAGTTGGGGCAAGTTCACAGCTGGCCATTTTTAACCTTGTAATGCAGGTTTTCATTGAAAATTCCGTGTGATAACTGCTTGATCAGATGGCACCAACAACAAAAAAAAAGCTCCCTCCACATGGAGCAGCCTTGCAGCTTTTTTTTTAAACCATGCGTTTGATTTCTCCACAGCATTATCAGTTTTGATATGTGTCTATTCTAAATGGGATTAATGGTACCCATTGGTGACAGATCTCAAAGTGAAGTGTTCCGGTTTTTAGTGCCCCATTAAAAAATGGGAGTTATTTCAGCTGCAGTAGCTGCCGCTGTGATAATTGTTGAACCAGTTTTGGGGTATTCTAGTTCGCTGAATTTGAAGCCTAAAGGTATGTTGAAATGAAGCTATTTTAAAGCTCCCAAATGAGAAATAGCATAATGCATGTCCCTTCAAGGATGGATTTATCAAGGACAAAATTGCCCTCTACTTTTGTTCCTTGATGAACCAAATGACAAACTTACTTATCAGACTTCAGATTTATTGTCAGAGTATATACACATCATCACATACAACCCTGAGATTCATTTTCCTGTGGGCAAGGCAGAATTACCACTTATTGGTAGTGCAAAATAAAACTGTACACATGTAAACAAGCTGCAATGCGGAGAGGAAAAAAAAATCAATAAAGTGCGAAAGTAAGAGTCCTTAAATGAATCCCCGAATTAGTTTGTTACTGAGGGCTAGCAGCAGAATACCAATGTTTAGTTGAGAGCCTGTTTACATGTAAGGAAATTCGTATGATTGTGTAGTCATCAGTGTGCCTGATGGACAGACTAACTACTGAATCTTGACTTTCACCACTATAAGTGATGACATTAAATGGGCGGCACGGTTGGTGTAGTGGTTAGTGCAACACCTTTATAGCACCAGCAATCGGGACCAGGGTTCGGATCTGTAAGGAGTTTGTAGATTCTCCCCACATCTGTGTGGGTTTGCAGGGACTCCAGTTTTCTCCCACCATTTGAAATGTACCAGGATTGTAGGTAAATTGGGTGTAAACTGGGTGGCACAGCTCATGGGCCGAAATGGCCTGTTACCCATGTCTAAATGTAAAATTTTAATTACATTAGAAACTTATCAATTTATATATATCTCTCTTTACATGAGACTTTTTAATGAGTAAATAGTTTAAAGACAATGGGTCAAAGAAAACAAAGTAGAGTAAATATTTAGATGCCAAGCTTTGCCACAACCATCAATATGATAATACTATTCTTCATTGTCTTGTTAATGTATTCCAGATTCTCGCTGCATTCTCCTACCTGTGGTTCTTCATCATCTTCATATGCATTTGCAAGAACAGAAGGATCTGATTATGTGTGCACGTATCCTTAGTGCCATGTTTTGTTTGATCAAGAAGGATGGCACTGTGAGTATTCAAATGACACTGAGTTAGCATGCAGGTTTACTTCTGAGAAAAGAACTAGTTCTTGGACAGTGGAAAGGCCTTGTTTATTAGTTTCTGGTTCACAAAGTAATGAAAAAGTTTAATAATTAAGGTTGATATTTTCAGTTGGTTTCTCTGTTTAGAATTGATTAGCAGTTGGGATATAATTTTAAAATACTGATGAGTTCTGTAGCTTCCTCCAGCTAAATGTTTTTTTTAAAAACTGAAGGTCTGATATTTAATCCTATTATGGAATCTTCGTAAGTTTATCATTCATGTCCTAACTCCTGCTACCGCAGATTGAACAAGGCTATTTGTCTCAATGGACCCTGAGCTGAGCTTTCATTTCCTTATTTTGTCCTTCACAAAGGCAAATTGCTTTCACATTTTTAATGTCACCGATTTCTTGCTGGAACTTCCACTTCTGTATTGTTACTTGTGGTTTTACTTCTATCCATCTTTTCCTGACAGCCTTTCATCTCTACCCTGGACTTCAGTTTATCAAAAATGTGACTGCCTGTCAGCTTTCACACTGAAACGCTCACTTCAGTGCTGCTCTGGTTCCCAAACTTCACTTCAAAAAATTTTGCTTCGTGGTCAACAAATTCTCTGTGCCATTCTGGTTCTTCTGCGGAATTCTGATCCTGAATGTTAGGACATTACAAAAAATGAAATTGTAGACTTTTAACATGTTTATCTAAATACTCTGCAATCATAGAAAGATGTTTGAGCCCACAATTAATCAACCAGCTTCCTGCAATGCACTAATCTGTTTTCAATTTAGTCAACTATCGTAAGTAAATAAACCAAGATTTGCATTTCGCCCACTTCTTGGTTTCTCTTTGGGTGAAGAACATCTCCCTGCATTTTTAAAAAAAAAATGAAGTTCCCAAAGGTTAAGTCAAGCTATCTCTTGACCCCAGTCATGCTTCACTGATCTGCTGTTGTTGCCAGATACTTTGTTTAGTCCCGGCTCAGAATTTTCCTGGTGCACACCTGCTGTGGAGATTTGGCGAGGTGAATCTCATCTTGCTGCTGTAACGAGCCCAGCAATATTCTAACTTGGTTCTCTCTCCTCACTTCTGTCATGTTTCAGTGCATATTTGTGGGGATAGTCATATTTCCTACAGAAATTGCTGCTAAATCTCAGCACAGGGAGATGCTATTTTTGCCATTTAGGCAAATGTGTTTTAAAAAAAATCTTTAAATGAATGCAGAAATCTTGCCAAGAGTCTATGTGGAAGACTCAATGGTTAAATTTTGAAACAATTGATTAGCTTGTATCTAAGCATTCTTTAGTGGGCATTGATCAATATCCCTCCAGAATAATCTGCAAAATTGTAATCAAATATTTCTTCATTCTCCCCATGTTAATGTGATAATTGAGCAAAGAGTGATTTTGTGCCACATTCTCCAGGCAATCAAATACAATTAATCTGCTGATGTTTGTTCATTTAGCAATTTTCCCTTTCTCACATTTACCTTCACTTTATTTGGTTTCTTGCTCACTGCCCAACCTAATCACATTTTTTTTTAACCTTGAAACGAAACTCACAAAAAAATCTTAAAATCCTTCCTCTGATCTCTTAATGATGTTTGTTTTTAACCCCTGGGTTGCAGTTGCTAAGTACTTGGTTGATTCTTTCCTGTCTAAAGAGAGAAAGTAATAAAGAAATCGATTTACTTGATATCTTGCATGAACCTTAGCAACTAATTTTTCTCTCAGTTGCAGATCCCTTAACCTAGTGGCAATTTCCTTTCTCATCATTTGAATGCCTACTACTATCTATCCGTGACCCATTCTCTTCAATTCACCAAAAATCCCAAGATGAAAACAATTTCATAAATATTAAAACAAATATTGAAACTAAGTGGGACAGGATCTCAGTAGAGCATTTATGGGGAAATTGTTGATTACTTGTTGAAAATGAAGGGAGAAGTGCCCACGTTTTAGATTCAAAGTATGACCAAGAAATAAATGGTATTCACATCCTAGTGAATTTACACAATTTATATTAGTTTACAAAATGCAATCTGAAGAGGGAACACATTTAATTTACGGCCCCAAGTAATACATTTAAAATAGAATTGAGACTGTTGAAATTTGATTTGAGAGTCTATCATCTTCAGCTTGTTACAGTTTTGTTTTGGTGTACGCTATGTAATTATAAAATGAGAAACTCAAATCTACTGTGGTGTGCTGTGGTGCAGCAAGCAGACATAAAACACAGAAAAGACTACTACAGGCTTTAATCCACTTAAACTCTGTTGTACACCAGTAGTAGTCTCGATGGCTCCACGTGAGTCTGGGCCAGCTCAAGTCTTTATTATACAGGTCGGTGATTGACAGCTGGCCAGGTGGAGTCAGCCACCCAGGTGGTCTTCCTGCAGGTACAGAGGTCGCCCCCTGCAGTCGGCTGGTGGGCATGTGGCCCAGTGCTGTGGTTGTATCACCACACACATAATTATCTTTCACATGCTATTGAACTTAACTGAAAAAAATAACCTTTTTGCAGAGCTTGCAAGCAATGTTCAGGTAAATAGATCCCCAAAATCTTAGCTGATGTGATCTGCTTCTCCTTTGACAATGACTGGAAGACAATTGGGTTCTGAACAGACCAGACTTTTTCAGTGCATTTCTGAGAAGGCCTTTTGGAAATGGGTCTTCTGCACATTCTCCAAACCATTGCTGTGTCCAGTTTAAAGCTTATTTCTTTGGGAGTATATGAGATGCATTTACCAGAACTTGTCAAGCCACATAATGCAGTTAGACTTGTGAGTTGGGAATGCTGGTTGTACATTTACAGCTTCTGGAGTGGTGGGTTGATTTTCAGAAGAAATGGAATTTGGGCTCCCATAGGAACATAGGAAAATAGGAAGTAGGAACAGGAGTCGGCCAAAGATGGCCCATCGAGCCTGCTCCGCCATTCAATACGATCATGGCTGATCTAATTTATGACATAACTCCACCTACCTGCCTTCTCCCCATATCCCCTAATTCCTCTATCATGTAAAAATTTATCTAATTGAATTTTAAATATGTTTAATAATGAACAGACACATGTCTGTGTACAGAAGCATTCTCACCCTCAACACTCAACTACAGAAACATAGGTGATGTGATGACACAAATGTGGACACAAAAAGCCTTCCATGTCAGGAATCAATTTCAATTCACAGCATCCTTGTGCTCACTTATCGTGGAATGTAACACCTGCTGCTGTAATGTATCAACATTCACCACTCAATCAATTTCCTTGATTTCATCCCTTGGCTCCTAACAGCAACAACTCATTTGGGATCTTCCCCAGCCTTGGAGATGTGTTTTATTGGATGTTGACCCATTTGGAGATGTTGATTTGGGAAGAGGAAGAGATGGTAGGGATTGTAGGGCCTGTTCCTGCACTGTCCTGCTTTGTTCTTCTATGTACCTCATCAATGAACTGTCTCAGATAAAGTAAGGACTTGGGTCACCGACAGTGATTCAAACCAGACAAAAGTTCACTGGAGCTTGCATGAATTAGCAGGTTCTGGGGAGGAGCTCCACAGTTCTTAATTATATTATCAGGATTGGAGAATGAAGTCAGCATTGGTTTTGAAGATGATAATACCTTGACACCTCCACCCAAACTCTTCAATTTATCTTCCTGATTAAGGGCCTTGACTCAAAACGACAACTGTTCCACAGATGTTGTTCAACCTGCTGAGTTGCTCCAGTAGTTTGCTTTTGCTCATTTTTATTCAATTGACTTGTATGTGTGCTGCAAATCTCATGTGAAACTGATTTGACCTCAGCTGTAATTGATTTTATTATTCAGAAGGCAACTATTTCAGACGAGGTGGATATGCTTGTGGACAGTTTGTTGGGTATGCTGCTCCGGACCATATTAGAAATCACCAACAGGCCACAGCCATCTGGGCCCACGGTTCGTTTGCAGTTTCAGGATGTGATGGTAAGTTTATAGTTGAAGTAAATGTCTCTGCAACTTGCTTTCTCTTGTTTTTCCACACTTTGCAAGATGTTTAGGTTTTTCATGAAAGTAACTTAAAACTGAACAATTGACATGATTGCATATTTATTTCAAATGAAATTTTATGCACAACACAATTTTCACTTGGAGATCAATTCTGTATTCTGTAAATTATTTATTTCTGATATTAATATATATTGTTTTTAGATATGTTTTGAAAGGAGATAAATTGAGGCAGGTTTTTTTTAGTGTAGGTCTCATACAAACACTTCAAAACAGATCTCATTTAAAATGCCAGAGCTTTGCTCAAGCCAGACTGTCCAGGGTCCGAGTGCCTTTGCAAAACCTTTGAAGAATGCCTATAGAGACTTCACAAGTAGGTGTTAATTGGACATGGTGTGGAGTAATGGATTATTGTTTTGGAAAGCAACAGATGAACAAACTCTGAAGATAAGGTCCAGAGCTACAGTCTGTCTGAGTGCAGTTGGCTATTCTAAGAAGTTCATGTAGTTTTCTCTGAGTGACAGAGAGAGGGGGTATTCAGTTCTACAGTTCAGCAGCTGGGACTGGAACATGACAAGCTGGCAAGCTTGTGGGAAAAAAAACATTTTGAAGACAGGTTGTAAGTCTTGGTTCAACTTGGTCAAAGCCCTTGTAGTCCATACAAGAGGAGAGGGCTGGCTGTATAGTGGTTCACTTGAAATAAGGGAAGCAGTAAAGACACTCTGTGGTGTCCTGAAAGAAAGGTTATCATCTGGAAAACCCTGATGGGGCAAGTTTCTTTGGCAAGACACTGAAGTGGCTGTTCAGAAGGAATCAGCTGTGGGTGTCCAACGAGCAATAAATCTCTCTCTAAAAACCGACAAGAGCCTTCATGAGTGGTAACCATTTATCTTTCAAGCACCAAAGCCTGGTGAAATTCATAAATGTTAAATTTTGTCCACAAGTATAAGAATTGCCTGATACCAGTGAACTTGGAGAAGTGAGATAGCACTGTGAATCAAAGAACTTTTCTGAATTTATACACACATTACATACACGTGCTTAGAAATAGAAGGGGGTTAAGTTAATAATAATAAGTTAAAGTTTGATCCTACTTTCATGTTTAAAGATAGTTAAAACCAACTTTTGTTTAAGTAACCATTTGTCTTGGTGAATTTCTATTGCTGCTGGGTTTTGGGGTCCTCTGGGCTCATAACATGATAATTAAAAGAAGTCTGACACAACATTGTGCAACTTTTAAAAATTTCAGATCTATGAAGCTTTTTTCAAATCTTTCTTCCATCGTAGGTTTGAGGAAGGAACTGGCTACAAAATCATATTTACTCCTTCTCTGTTTACCTTTCCATTTTGCACTTCTCCCATTTCTCCTTCCTTTTGTCGTTTATTCCTCCTGGTTTTCCTACTCCTTTTACTCCACTCCCCAGTCAGGTTCACATCAAATCAGGAACACAAGCCCCGACAACAGAGCGGAGAGCTGTGCGACCCAAGAAGGCCTTGGTATCTTAGCAACCAATTTGCCTGAAGAAATTTTCTTTTAGATTGCTTCAGATACATTTGTCCAATGTATCTCTATCAAACTTGATATCCATCTTTTGAGGCTGGGGGAGAGGGGTGGTGGTGGTTGTGTATGAATTTCCACCTTGATCTTGGGTGAAGCATTGCTTTCTGTTTTGACTCCAAAATTGCCTTGTTAGGATTTTAACTTAAACCTTGTTCTGAGTTTCCCGACAATCGCAAATGTCACACTATCACCAATGTCAATATTTTCACTAAATCTTCAGAATCAAATGACTTAATTAAGCCAAAGGTGACAGGATATGATTATGTATATTTTAAAATAATGTCAATAATGAGTGGGAATCTACAGTAAAAATTGAAGTACCAAAAAACTTAATAGTTCAAGCCCGATTGATGGAAACAGAATTAACATCGATAAACTCTCATCAGAAGAAGTTATCAATCTGTAGCTCTGTATTTCTTAAGCCACATTGCTGCTGGCCCACTGGAGTCACTGGGGGAATGCGGACCACACTGGGGAACATCTTCATAGGGAGGTGACACAAAACTGACTGTCTATAAAATTTTAGTGCAGTTTTTTTAGCAGGAATTTATTATTTTTTATAAAAATATCCCTGTAGTTAGTTATAAAACAAAAAGATTTTTTGTAAGCCCAGCTGACATGTATCAATATACCTACAAGGCTAATTTACTTTTTGAACCTTCTAACCTGCTCCAGTCAGAGCCGTCATTATTACCCAATTACAATGATACTTCGAATCACGTGGTTTCGTCTGCACGCGCTACAAGAAGCGCTGCTGTTTTCTTGGTTGCTTTGCGTATGATATTGTAATTTAAATTTTTCTAGTTGTTTATCTCACTACTATTGTCATTGCATTCAGTGAAAATATGGGACTCATGAGTAACATGAGTACAAAAGTTATTACTAAGTGTTATGTATGGTCTGGTATGGGAGGAGGTCCATGAAGGATTGATACCAACCCTAGTGACGCTATTATGCTGGCCTGCCTAGTAATTTTTTTGTGTTTGTTTTTATTCTGTATTAAGAAATGTTACAATTGAAATTTGGAAAAAATACTGGTGTTGTGAATTGAAGATCTGAAGTTTTGATGAAGTTTCAATGTGCATTTCCAGTGGACCATAGGTTATTTGTGAAAATCTTTTTCCTTCCCAATTTACATATTGACCAACCTTTGGCAGAATATCATCTATTTTTTTTTAAATTCTACCATCTTGTGTTTATCCAAAGAAATAGTTTGATGTTTTCTGCATTCAAACTTACGAGTTAAAACTTCAATGTAAAACATGAGAGATAATCTGGACTGGCATGTCAGAGCAGGAATGAGGGATTGCTTTATTTGAGATGATGGTGTCCTTTGAATGGGAAATCAGGTCAGATTGCTGTTGGAGATCACTAGACCATATTTAAAGAATAAATAGAGCCCATCAATCTGAACAAACAGCCTTTCTTCAAGCAATGACTAAAAAAGATTAATACTTTATGTGTGGCTGTTAGTGAGATTTTAATCTCTCCAAATATCTTTCCTTGTATTGGGGAAAGAATGCAGTGTGGATGAAAAAACTTGGGTAGATTGTGTAGATACTACTGTCAGGTGGTGAATTTAAATTGTTTTAAAACACATTTTATTTTTCCCAGTTTTTTGGTTGCATTTTCATTTTGTGCTGGGGGAAAGGGTATTTATCACCTGAGAAATGCACTTACATTTCCGCACAATTGAGCAAGAACGAAGAAATAATAAATAAAATGTAGCAAAAATGAGTGCTTGTCATTGAGTGAAATATAAAATCAAAACCGAAAATGTTGGAAATGCTCAACAGGTTGATGTCACCCAGTGGGGTAACTCATGGTGTCACCCCTCCATGGACCTCCTCCCGTACCAGACTATGCAGAATCCTTAGTAATGTTTTTTGTACCTATGTTACTCGTAAATCATAATTCCCGAAGATCACTGAATGTAACGGCAATAGTAGTGAGATAAACAACTATTAAAATTACATCTTTAAATTACAATATATGCAGAGCAGCCAAGAAACATCAGTGCATGCTTTTAGCGCGTGCAGGCGAAACCACGTGATTCGAAGTATCATCGAAATTGGGTAATAATGACGGCTCTGACTGGAGCACATTGGAAGGTTCAAAAAATTAATTAGCATAAAGTTTTAGCCTTGTAAGTACACTGATACACTGTTCATGGAGAAAGAAATATTGTCAGTTTCCGGACAGTGATCTTTCATGAGAGCTGAACCCATAACCTGGTGGCTTTATTTTGATTTTAACTGTGAAGTTCGAAGAGTTGAACTGTTGTTCAAATAAAAGTTGCAGTTTTCCCATCCTTTTCGAACTTAATTATATCAAAACAATTGCAACAAGAACCTTTTATTCTGTAAATCAAATCTGCTAAGGCTTTAAATCTTTAAATATAAATGCACAAATATAATGTTTAAAGGACATTCAGTCAGGTCCCACAATTATAACATTTCAAGAACATTAATTCGGGTACATGGTTAGGAAAGGTTTAGAAGCATATGGGCCAAATTCAGGCAAACAGGGCTGACTCAGGTTTGCACTGTGACCAGCATGGATGACATGGGCCAAAGAGTCTTTTTCTATGCTTTAATTTGATGATCCTAATTCATGTTTTTTTAAAAATTAAACCTCCTGCAGGTTTCAGCAATATATTTGCAATTGCACATACAAACCCTGTACCCTTGTTCTGTTGGCATGAAGTGAAGAGATTGTTATGGTAATGTTGGACCGTCTCACTTTCAATGTCTTTTGATAATTTGGAAAACGCCAAGTCTCACTCACGGGACTCAATAATTTGCACAACCACTAGTTTCTTCATCATGGTAGAAAGTGTCCAACCTAGCCAAGTCTACCATAGGCACTGATGCCCCCTCCATTAAAGTCAGCCAACATCATGAAGGATCTCCATCTCCTTCAGCACAATCTCTTTTTGCTGCTCCCCATACGCAGGAGGTAGAGAACCTGAAGTCCAGCATTTTGAGGTTCAGGAACAGCTTTTTTTCCAAGTGATTAGTCTCTCAACTTTCCTTAATGACCAAACAATTCACGACTCCAAGACCACCAAAAGATCTGTTTGCAAAATGGAAACATCATTTTTTTTTTGATGCACTAACTGCAACTGTGAAGACTTGTATGTCCTTTTGTATTTATTACCTTTTTTGTTTTGTGGCACATTGGTTCATTTAATTTGTGATGTTGGTGGGGTTTTTTTAAATGTACCTGTGGGCTGTAGCAAGCAAGAATTTCAGAACATCCATAGATTGTAGTTAAATACATGACAATAAACTCTCATAGATCCATAGAACACTACAGCACAGAAAACAGGCCATTCAGCCCTTCTAGTCTGTACCTACTCCCATTCCATGACCCTCCAGACCTCTCCCATCCATGTATTTATCCAATTTATTCTTAAAACTTGAGATCGAGCCTGCATTCTCCACACCAGATGGCAGCTCATTCCACACTCCCACCACTCTCTGTGAAGAACTTTTCCCTAATGTTCCCCCTATACCTTCCCCCTTTCAGCTTATAACTGTGACCTCTTGAATTTATTATCCCACAATTGAAGTTGAGAAAAGCCTTCTTGCATCCACTCCGTCTATACCTCTCATAATCTTGTAAACCTCTATCAAACCTCCCCTCATTCTTTTTCACTCCAAGGAATAAAGTCCTAACCTGTTTAATCTTTCCCTGTAATTCAACTCCTGAAGACCTTGCTACATCCTTGTAAATCTCTGCACTCTTTCAAACTTATTGATATCCTTCCTGCAGTTGGCACCCAGAACTGCACACAATATTCCAAATTTGGCCTAAGCAATGTCTTAAACAGCTTCAACCTTACATTCTAACTCTTACACTCAATACTTTGATTTATGAAGGCTAAGAGGCCAAAAGCTTTTTTTTACAGCCCAAACCACTGCAGCGCCACTGTCAGGGAACTATGTATCTGTGTTCCCAGATCTTCTGCTCCTCTGCATTCCAACTAATTACTGTGTCTGTTCTACCTTGGTTTGCCCTTCCAAAATGCAACACCTCACACTTGTCTGCATT
This sequence comes from Narcine bancroftii, assembly GCF_036971445.1. NCBI lineage: Eukaryota > Metazoa > Chordata > Chondrichthyes > Torpediniformes > Narcinidae > Narcine > Narcine bancroftii. Next base: position 84,797,674 of record NC_091479.1, on the reverse strand, counting down.
AAACCCTCCCTGCCATTTTTATTTTGGCCCATTCTCTCAGTTGGTCCAGATTCCTCTGTAAGCTTTGATCTTAATGTCATAAGCTCCATTCTACATCATTAATTGCCTACAGACATTCAATGTGAAGGCTCTCTGGAACACTGCACTAAGATTTTCATAAGCAGGGCCTATAAAAACCACAACAAGAGTTAGTCATCTTAGATATGACCGAGAAAATATAGTCCTTTTGATAGGGGAAATAATGCCTTTAAGGGTGATATCAGTGCCACAATAAAGAAGGATCTTGAAAATGCCTTATGTTGAGTTCAACTATTTGCAAGTCCTTCATAATGTTTATCAAAAATGGAACATGCTACTGTAATGTAGATAAATATTGGGAGAATTTGGTAAAATTAGAGTAGGTTACATACAGACATACACACATTTTAAAAACATCTTATTTGAAATACTGAAGAATTCATATTCAGTTAACTTTACAGAAACAATGGAGAATGTTATGCACATTTCACAAGTAGATGCTAATTGAAATGATGTCATAAAATGAATAGACCATTGTCTTGGACTGGAGACACTTGGGCTGTTTGTAAGGATCTACAAAGTGCTCACAAAAAGGTCACTCCTGGGTTCATGTTTATTTAAAACAACAGATGGGAGCAAAAGACTAACTCCTTTCGTTTGCTGGAGAAGGTGGGGGGGGGGGTGGTTTAATGGCATGTGAGGGAATGAAGGACATATGGCTAGCAGTTTGGTATTTCAGATGAAGAGACAGAGAGACGGAACAGTCACAGCTGAAGCAAGCAGGAAAAGCTTGTTAGCACTTCCAGCCATCCACCGCTCTGGAGTTTGTTTCAGTTCTATCTGTCTGAGGTTTCTCTTGGAATAAGAGAAACAGAAAGGAACTCTGTGGTAGCCTGAAAGAAAGAGGTTATCATCTGGAGAACCCTGATGGGGCATGTTTCATCAGTGAGACATTGAGGTGACTAAAGGAGGTACCTCAATTGTGGAAATCCTGGAACAACAAATCCCTCTCTGCAAACCCTACGAGAACCTGCCTGACTGGTAAACATTTACCTTTCGAGCACCAAAGCCTGGTGAACTTTTTGCATGTTAAATTCTGTGCACAGTATAATAATTGCCTGCAACCAGAGAACTAGGAAGAATGAGAAGTGAGATTGAACCAAAGAACATTTCTTAAATTTACACACACATTACATACACATGTGCTAAGAATTAGAAGGGGGTTAAGTTGGATTTAGTTAAGTTAATAGAGATAAGTTAAAGTTTGATTCTGTTTTCATGTTTAAAGATAATTAAAAACAACTTTTGTTTAAGTAGCTACTTGTCTTGGTGAATATCTATTGTTGCTGGGTTTTGTGGTCCTTTGGGCTCATAACACTACTCTTTTTCAATCATGATGTTTGGTTTCTCTTGCCTTCCTTCAGTCTGTGCAGGAGTTTCAGCTAATGAACCATTTCCATTACCCTGACTTGGGTGTGGGCTGCAGGTAACATGAAAGAACTCTGGGAAGGGATTGACAGACCAAATAGCAGGGTGGGCTGAATTATGTCATTCTGTAAGATTCTACCAAATCCAAATTTGGCAGATGATTTAATTGTGAATTAGATTTCAATCTAATACATTTATTTTAGTCTTCTATGACCTCACTGACTATTGTAGCTATTTCTATGACACATTTTGCACAACCAGACTCTAAATGATGGTCGGAAAATTCATCCATGAGTCGTATGGATGTGGGTCATTCTGCCAACTGTATCATCGAGGACAAATCAAGACCATTATAGTTTTGTGCATCTAGTCTGTTGCCTTTCACCTGTTCATCTTAATCTGATGGGGAGGTAGAGGCAGGTATGCACTCAACATTTACCTGCCTCTGCCGATCCAGCAGACAGTGTTCCAACCAACAGCACCTTTGTGAAAATGTATCTTCCTCAAATCTCATCTACCATTATGACCTTAACCTGTGTCCGGCAGTTATAGTCACACCACTAAGGGGAAAAGTTTCTCACTATCTTCCTCACAATTTTGCATACTTCTATTGAACCCCCCCCCCCCCCCCCCCCAACCATCCCAGCCTATTCCAAAGAAAACCAACTGTCCAGTGCTCAAGTATAAGGTGTTATGTACAGTAAAGCCCCTGGTATCCAGCACCTTTGGGGATTGGTAGATGCCAAATACTGCATGTGTATTTTCTAATTGCTTAAGACTTGCCGTGACAATGCCTAACTAATATACCTGCATTAAGAATAAACAGTTTAAAAGACAAAAATACTATAATGTACTTAAACTGAACAAATTTCACTTGCATGAATATATGAACCTTAGAGCATTTTACTTTCTTTTCAGTCACATTCTTTGAAAACATTTAACCATTGCTGCAACTGCAGGTTTCTCCCCCTCCATGGAGCTGCCCAAAAGATGAACAATAACATATAGATCAGTGGTTCTGATGCCATCAGTGCTCTGTGATTAGAAAGGGATTGCTTAAGGTGGTATGTGAGTGGGAAGGGAAGGTTGAGAATCACTGCTCTAGACCCAATTGTTACTGAAATATTTTGCTTGAGAAAAATTGACATCGGCTCATTTCCTTTGGAGTTATGAAACTGTGCACATAACGAGTCAATTAGGGACGATTAAAACAGTGGTTTTCAAACTTTTTATTTCCACGCACATACCAGCTTAAGCAATCCCTTACTAATCACGGAGCACCAATGGCATTAGAGGAAAAAGGTTGAGAACCACTGTTATTGATGATTACCCACTCCCTCCAAGTTTACAAATAAAACCCCTGACTGGGTCGACTCTCACTAAGCAGGGATAAGGAGACAGTTTAAGAGAGTCATCCCAATGGCAAGAGGCAACAACCAGCTCTTCATCCTGGGGGACACCATTGCTGTTTCATTCAACTTTATTCAAACAGTTGCTATGAGCAAAGAATGACCAAGGCTCTCCATTGGCTGAATATTTGCTCTTAGCTTCACCAAATGTTTGTGTAACTTCAGAGAACATTTACTTTCATCATTTTAAACTTCGATTTAAATTTTTTAAATTTTCCTTTTCTTTTTTGCCGCTTGCTTGATTTCTGGATTCTAGGGATTTTCCTGCATTTGAACATGTTCAGACACTATTGTTGCTTAAATGCCTGCAGGAATGCTAACTGGCTTTTCTTTGATTCTGACAGGGGGAATTTGTGGCTTGTCTCCTCGCTCTGCTGAGGCAAATGACAGATAAGCATTATCAGCAACTTCTGGAACACATCACCAGCAAAGATGATCTCAGGGTGAGTCAACTGCCCTTGTGTGAACAGATGTATTGATCTGTCAAATAGCAGATCAGTAAATAAAGTCTGAATAACTCAATTTTTGCTTTGTTGGTCTACAAAGTATATTCAGAAGTTCTTAAAATCCAAACTATCTTTATTTTCAGTGTTCCCAAAATCACTCTCATTTTAAGATACTCCTTGGATTAAAAAAAATTAAATCAAACAGTCAAATGCTAAGAACACAGAGACACAATGATACTGCTTTGGAAATGAATTGTCAGGGGAGAGGAGAGATAGCAGTGCTCAGGGAGTAAAGAGGAATTTGAATGGTTAATTGAAGTGCAAGTTCTGCATGCGTTTATGAAAGTGGAATCATCCTTGATAACTGTAACGTGACTGATTGCACTCAAACACCTTGAGGGAGTACAAACACGCTTTAAATAGTTTACAATCAATGGCCGATAGATACAATAGTCCTCAAGTGAATCTGAGTTTGGAGCCAAGGGAGGAGCCAGCCATCCGAACAATATGTAGACAGTGAATTCAAGTTCACTGCTGTAACCAAGAGTGAGCAATGATGAAGCAGTTGCCATGGTGTATTTAGACAAAAAAAACCTTTTGATTGGGTCCTGCACAAGAAGTTGGTGTGCAAAATTAGAGAACAATGTTCAAGAGGTAAAGCATTGGGGTGGATAGAGAAATGGTTGGCAGCCAGGAAGCAAAGAATGAAAATAAATGAGTTCTTTTCAGCGTACCAAGGTTCATTTTGAGGAAACCAGCTATTTACTATTGATGATCTAGAAAAGGGAATTGAATTAAATACCTCTTCATTAGCAGATAGCTCAAAGTTATGTGAGCTTTGAGGAAAATTCTACGAGGTTGCAGGGTGACGGACAGATTGGGAGAAGGGGAAAAATATGTGAGATGCAATATATTGCAGATAAATGTGGGATTATCCATTATGAAGGGAATAATAAGAAGGCATATTTTTGAATGGTGATAAAAAGGGAGCTGCAATGAGACCTGGGTGTTAGTTGAATTCAGGTACAGGAGGCAGTGAAGAAAGCAAATGGCATGTTTTCCTTCATTACAGCAGGTTTTGAGCGGAGAAGTAGGGACGTCTTACTGCAGTTCTGTTGGGCCTTGTACACCTTGAGTATTGTGCAGTTTGTTTTTCCAAATCTGAGGAAAGACATCCCTGCCATTGAGGGGATGCAATGAAGATTCACCACATGATTCCTGGGATGACGGGGCTGACATATGAAGAAAGACTGCATCACAGTCAAAGATAAGGGATAAGCTATTGAGGACTGATATAAGGAGAAACCTTTTTATTCCAGCCAATTCCATTCGCTCCATCAAATGATGAGAGTTGAGAGTGTGGTGACCCACAGCGACCTTTGTATGTGGTGTCATTAAGCAGTGCTATTATGCACCGTTTGGTTCACTTATGCCCCCTGGTTGAGATTTTGCCAGACCTTAGTCCATTTGATCCTTGACATCAAGGCACATCTGATGAGCAGGACAAAATATCGGGGTTCAAGAGGGTGCTGTGGGCGAGAAGAGCTCGAGCACTGAAAGTTTCCAATTGATATTGGAGGTATAGATCTGGAGTTCTGGTTGCCATTGGATTGAACAGGAGTCTGACAGGCTGCAGAGTTTGCGAGAGCTGGAGGCGAATACACGGACACTCAATGTTTCTGAAGGCACCCTCTTCCCTTCCTTTTCTATTATTTTTGGGGGCATCTGATAATGCTCGCGGTGATTCTTTGCCTATATGGCAGGCAAAGGTTGAAGTATATTTCATTTTTTTTGTATTATTACATGATACTGGAAGGAACCTTTTGAGCTTTGATGAAACTGCTGTCAATTTAGGCACAGCAGTCTCTAAAACTTTGAAATTAACATGTTTTCTTTTTAAGGATTTTCTGCTGCAGATTTTTACAGTGTTCAAAATTCTTATAAGGCCAGAGATGTTTCCAAAAGATTGGACGATAATGCGATTAGTTACAAACAAGTAAGATCTTCACTTTTAGATGTATGTGTTTTGTGGCAGTGCTTTCAAAATTGAAGGATATAAACTGTTGAGTACTGAGTTACATTAAACATTTTGCTCATCACAGTTAAGCAAATGAGAACAACTTCAAAACAAAAAATATTCATTGCCTTAGAATTTTTGATTTTAAATTTCATAAATGGGTTTCGTATATTCACGAGAGATTCATATTCATCGGGTTCTTCCAGCAAAATGGATGAGAGGTGTCAGAATTCAGGAGAAAGATGTTTCTAAAGTTGAGATATTTTCTAATTTCCTCCCCAGTAAATGATGTAGCATTTGATTTGTACTCCTTACTACATTTTGAAACAAGCTTCACAAACCAAATTGAAGTGAAAGTTTCCATGAACGATAATTATCTGTAAAAATGTATGATAAATTCATTGCGTGAATCATTTCAAAGGAAGGTAATTTTCCAACCCCAGCATCTCTTGCTTCTGTTAATCGTGTTATAGGGTTTTCTGGTCACGAAGACAACATATTTCTCTCTCATTTTCATCTTTATTTGGCTAGTAAACCTAAAAACTGAGTGGTTTCCAGAAGTGGGTAGATAATGTCCTATGTCAATTTATTGCACTGGTAGTAAGTATAGAGGAACTCATTCCCGATAATGAAATGTCTCTTAAAGTCTTTTTCCATATGCAAGTGTCAATCAGATTGGCTGATGTTTCCAACCGTAGAAACAAAGTCCCTTCAATTATGTATTGGAAAAATGAAATCCAGTGCAAATGATAGTTGCTTGCAAATCAGTCAGGATATTCACAGACTGTGTCTTTATCAAGAGAACAGTAAGAATTTGCAACTGTACCACAGGAAAGAGTTGGGATAATTGTGGTGCATGAAAGCAAAGCTAGTTAAAACACAAGGTGGAGGTAATTGAAACAATTCCAGACAGGAAGCAACTGGAACTGTCTCTTTCATAGCCTCCAGCAAAGCAAATCCATCAGTGTGGACCTTCCCAATTCTCCTCCATTCATTCTCTATAACTAATTTCCCTTCGTCTGTTCTAAATACCCTTTAAAATCTATTTCTAGTATCCAAGGAAAGCAACCTAGGTTATCTAGATCTTGATAAAGCTAAATCTTTTCAGATTAAACTTTCTCCAAGGTCCTGAAGTTCTACCTAAACAATGGTACCAAGAAACAATCGCACTACTAGTCAAGGCCGAAGCTGCCCTACACAAAGTATGACATTTATTAAAATTAATACCTTGAGAGGCTGTTGCCACTGAGTTGGTGACAGAATTTGAAATTATGTTATTCAGAATTATAACTTCAGGAAAGTTTTTGACAAGTTTTATCAATGGAAACAGGAGACTTATTTAGAGGTAACAAATGCAAATCGAGTAAGGCTTCAGGAGCTGATTCCTGATTTTTTTTCTCCCCCCACCCCTCTTTCAGTGTGATCATCACCACAATTCTGTATCTCTCGGATGCTCTTAGAAAGAACTTTCTAAATGAAAACTTCGACTTCAAGGTATGGTGATTTGCATTGGTTTGTTTCCTGTATTTTGCTGATTTTTGGCCTACCTGCCTTCAGACATCATTGACAATTTTGGATGATGTGGCTCACTTATCTGCAGAGCAGGTCCTGTATGAGGGCTTGTATTGCAGTGGTTCAGAAAAATAGTCTGTCCCAAACTCCCCCATTTCAACTTGATTTGAGAAACTTTGGAGTTGGATAAGTAATCTGCACCGGAGAGCCAGGTAATTGATTGTATGTAAATGATCAAGAAGACTGGATCAATACCTGGGTTTAGAAGAAAGAGAGATGATTTTCATGAAATCAACAAAATTATCACAGGGATTGGCAGGGTAGATAAAGGTATGAAGTTTCCCTATCTGGAATGTCCAAAAGCAGCAAGGAAGACTTCAAGATAAGTGGTCAGCTATTCAGTTGAATAGAATTGAATAAACACACAATTCAATAAGACCTGGAGTTGGCCATCTGGCACTTCAAGATTACTGCACCATTGAACATGATCACAGTCTGTCTGCCCCAGACGTGAACTCCTCACCTTGGCCAGTTCCACATCATTCTTCATTACCGAATGTTTGAAAAATGCATCTTTAAATACTTCTAATGAATGAGGCACCACACCCTTCCAGGGATGGCAAATTCTGAGACTCGCCGGCTGTTAGAAGAAAGTCCTACACACAGAGTTGTGTATCTTTTTAATTTTCCATCAGTGTGAGCTATGGAGGCTCAGTTGCAGAGTCTGTTCAATGCAGAGACAAATGGATTTTATCATGAAGGGGAGACGTGAGGGCCCTAAAAGCCTTTGGAATTTTGATTTTTAAAATTCTCTAATGCCTTAGAGTTTACTTGTGATTTGATCATAACTACTGCAGACTGGGTTTCCCCGAGACCAGCCAATCTCAACCATTTTTTTTTTGACGTTGCTCCCGGGGGACCCTGTTCAACGTTTATGGGCCCTTTTCCTGTGAAGCAGTCAAGTTTTGGTTTCTTCTGTACTTCTCTCCCACAGACTACATAAAATATATTTATGTTACATGAAAAGCAAACAAGGGATTTACTGTGCTGTGTGGGTGTAGGGCCCCCCATTGAGAATGGCTGCTCTCGACCCTAGGAAACTAAGAGTGAAAGGAAATGAATCTTCTACATCTACAAGATACTCTAAATGTGATTCCAGGATTGTTTGCCAGCCTTTGGAAACAGGAATGTTTAATCTCCGGCACTCAAATTAACCTGTCTTTGTATGCTTCATGGAGTAAAGCAAGAAAGTCTGCAGATGCTGAGGATGAGTCCAATACACCAACGTCCTGGAGAAACTCAGTAGGTCAGGTAGCAGCCATTGGAAGTAAAAGTCAACCAACATTTTGGGCCCAAAAGTACCTTATGCTTCCTGTAGATGCTGTGTGACCTGCTGAGCTTCTCCAGCATGCTTGTGTATTGCATTCTCGTGACCCATGCCCATTTAATTGCCTCAGCAGCCTTCAGGCCTCACCGCTCTGGCAATGTCAAGGACTCACATCCTCATTCCCTTCCACTTCCTCTGCTACCTCACTGATAGTAATGGAAGCACAAAAGCCTCCAGAAAGAAATAGGCCAATTAGCTGTTATGCATTTCACTAACCATGGCAGCTCTTTGACCTCACTGAGCTCTATCTGTGACCACCCTACCTTGATGATTATGAGGTCCATCTTCCATGTCCTCCCACCCCCACAAATTGCTTCCTTGAGGCAAGGACTGTAAAACATGATCTCACTTGACAGCAGATAAAGTTAATCTCATTAATTTATTGGTGCCAGTTATTTGGAGGGGAGGAACAAACTACACGTGTCATATTGCCACTATTTTTTTTTAAATATGCAAACCTCAGTGGCTTTGCTGCTTCATGGGCTGACAGTGTGGCAGTTTCAAGATGGCTATTGACAGATTTACTTATAATTTTTTATAAAGCAAGAAGCATAATATCTGAAGTGAAAATTATTTGGAAATTATTCAAATGAAAACACAATGCTGCAGGTTAAACAGTGTAGTTACTGAAGAAAAAGATGCATAACCAACGTTTCAGGCTTGAACCCTTCATCAAGATATGAGCAAAATGTAGGCAGGCGTCTGAACAAAATGATGGGGGGAGGGGCAAGAGGAATTATTTTTTTAATTATTATTAGCTGGACCAGATGCTTCAGTGCAGAGATAAACAGAATTAATATTTCAGGTTTGAAGACCTTTCATTAGAACACAGTTAATAATAAAATATGCTGTGGATCTACGAACTGAAGGATTGTTAACTTGGAATGTTAAGAAAGTTAAGCATGTTTAAAAAAAAAAAAAAGTGTGATCCAACAACCAGTTGCCCGATGTTCACTGTACAAGATGCTCTGGTGGAAAGAGTAAGGAAAAATAAAAGCTCTTGTTGGTTGAATGTTTTGCAGCAGTGTCTGTGTTGTATTGCAATGAGTACAAGTAGGGTAAATTAAAAAGGTGCTTGTGCTCCCCTGTGGTGGTTGAATTGTTTGACTGAGCAATTCTTAAAGCACTGGTTTGTATTTGAAGGGATAAACATGCCATAAGCAAATCTGATTGTCATCAATTCAGTATATGGAGGAGTATCTAAACTATTGGTTGTGGGCTGCACTTCCGCAAGCTGGTTTCACTGTGCTCTGTGATGCTTGCTCTTTGCTGGAATGAAATGCTGGCTCCAGCATTTAACTGAAAGCAATATAGTGCCATTCCTGCACTGAATCACCCACTCGCCTGATGTAGAAACTGTCAAACTGCAGTATAATTTCGGTGCTGCACCTCCAGTTTCTGAATTTGTGCAGATGCGCTATCAGAATAGAGTTGAAGCCTGCGCATGGGATAGGAATTTAAATTCTTTGACTCTCAAAGGAATCATTATCACCATTGCAGGTTTGCCTCAGCTATTTTTAAACATAAGATCACTGGACCCTCAGTGAAAATGAGTCTCCTTTATAGTTTCATGCTGAAATAAGTGTGCATGAATTTAATGTAAGAAAATACTAGCAAATCTCTTCAAATGTTCACAGATCATCAAGTATATAATGAAGATATATTGGGCATGGCTTAGTGACGTAAACATTGCTGCTTCAGTGGAGGGCAAGACATGGATAGAAATCCAAAATATGTTACTGGTCCCAACTGTGTCATTAAATGAGTCATTTCCCCACAGGTAGTGATTGGAGATGATTCACTGCAGCCTGCTTTCACATTCGAGCAGTGAAGTGGCAGAGACTTGTAAATATGCCTTGCAACTCTTCCACCAGCCAAAAGTGATGCATGTTGCAGGGATGCATCGAGAGGGAGAATCACAAAACTTATTTGGTCGCTTTAACAGCAACCCCCACCTCCCCAACCCCCACTTCTTTCATACCTCCACCTGCCTCAGCTTGAAGGCATGGCAAACTTGGATTCGACTGACTCATTACTGCATTTGAACGATCTTCGATGTGAGCACACAACCAGTGTTTATCTTCAGATTTTTTTGTTGGCAGAAGTTGGGCAGTGCATCAGCGATCCTTCTCTGCATAAGCCGAGCACAGAACACAATGATGTGCAAGGTTCCTGGCTGAGTGGATGGGCCTGGATCTCTTTGTGCTTTGCATTAAATTCTGAGGATTATGGGATTAAAAGGTTGGATAGTAGCCCAAAATTGGAATGTGATTGAATCGTTGGACAGGTAGGAGTGGAGTTGGTTGCAGTTGGGGTTCATATCAGAATCCTTGATCTGAGCATGTTTGGGGAGGCAAAGGGTGAAATTGCTATAAAGGTCAAAAATGTGATATTTGAAAGAATGGAGAAGTGACAAAACCTATGTGAGAAGCAAAAGGGCTGCAGATGCTGGAACCCTGAGTTAAAAACGGATGCTGGAAATGCTCAGCAAGGTGGGCTGCACCTGTGGAAAAAGAAACCTGAGTTAACATTACAGATTAAAGACCATTATCAGAATAGGGGGAGAGAGAGAGAAAAAAGAGAAGGGACTTTTTCATTTTGAAGAGAGAATGGAGGGGGAGATGAGACACAGCAGAATTGCCTTGTGAAGAGTCTGAAAAGGTTCAAAGCCCCTAGTTGGAAGAAGAGGTGTTGGGTGTCATTAAAACCATGACAAGGGCTACAGACAGACATGTCAGAGCAGTAGTGGAATGGAGAATTTAAATGGCAAGCAATTGTGGTTGTCCCTGTCAATGGAATACTAGGACCTAACAAAACAGTCAGCCAATTTCAGAAGAGAGAAGAGCACGCTATGCATTACTCTAGATTGGATCAAGTGCTCGTCATATTCAAAGTCACTCTGTGGTCAAAGATTATGTAGCACTGTAAATAAAAATCTAAATGAAGAGTTATTATTAATGTGAAGAGACTAACATGTATGAGCACTTAAAACATTCAAGATTCAATTTATTATCATAATAATATAACACAAGGCAGACAGATTCACCACCAGCAGAAATTGCCTAAGTGCCTCTTACAGTCAGAGAAAAAGAAGCCAAAGAGAGTCTCCCCAGAGTCACCGTGTCCATAGATTCACCTTCAGTGCTTTCGCAGCTCTGACGGGGTCAAGAACCCTACGGCACCCCCTTGCATCCCGGTTCCGATACCTGGGACTCCTCCAGCCAGTTTGAGCCAGTCTCCAGCACTCTGCAGCCCAGCACGTGTCACCTGACTGCAGTCTCCAGCATCCCACAGCTTCCACATATTCCTCACCTTGAGTTGCTGCATGCACTGGACCCTTGGCCTCAAAGCCCTTCACTCGTCCACCTCCATGGTCACTGTCCCATGAGTCATTTCCTCCGCTTCTTCTCAGATGGGGGTGGGGGGGGGGGGCGAAGGTGTGTGATCTTTCTGTCCTCTGGTGCCCTGGTCCAGTCCTCCTCTTCACCAGCGTCTGCATCCCCTCATGGCTGCTGCCAATCTTGGGTGGAGACTCCCATTAAAAAGTCAACGAACCTTTTCTCCAACAGCCATTCATTTGAGTGTGCCCACTCTGCTTGTGGCTAGTTAATCTGGCCAAGATTCAGTCAACTGATTTCCCAGGTGCCACAGGGCAGGTACTCTGTGAAGTGGAAGATTGCATCACATCCGTTGCTTGGACACAGCCCACTGCTTAGAGATCTCAGCAGGATTGGTCCCTAATAAATTATACTTATACATTGCTTTTGATTTTTATTATAATCGAAGGGTGTCATCCAAGTCTCAAAAAATTGCCATTTGGAATTAAAAGTGTTCTACAGAAATCTTTTACAAATGTTCAGGATATTTCATGTAATATTTACCACTGTGTAGTTACAGTAAACATAGAAGATAGGAGCAGGAGTGGGTCATTCAACCCTTCGAGCCTGCTCTGCCATTCAACGAGATCATGGCTGATTTTAAAGTTCAGTACCCCGTCCCCGCCTCCTCTCCGTAACCTTTAATACCCTTATACTGAAGAAATATATCTAATTCCCTCTTAAATATATTTAATGAACCTGCCTCTACTGCCCTCTGCGGCAATGAATTCTACAGATTCACCACCCTCTGGGTCAAGAAATTCCTCCTCATCTCGGCCCTAAATGGTTTGCCTATTATCCTCAAACTATGGCCCCGGGTTCTGGATTTTCCCATCCTTGGAAACATCTCATCTGCATCCATTCTGTCCAGTCCTGCCAGAATTTTATATGTCTCTATGAGATCCCCTCTCAATCTTCTAAACTCCAGCGAGTACAATCCCAATTTGCGCAATCTTTCCTCCTCAGTCATTCCTGCCATTCCAGGTATCAGCCTGGTGAATCACCTCTGCACTCCCTCCATTGCAAGAACATCCTTCCTTAGATAAGGTGACCAAAACTGCACACAATACTCCAGGTGGGGTCTCACCAAGGCCCTGTACAGCTGCAGTAAGGTATCCTTGTTCCTATACTCAAACTGCTTCTACAATTATTTGAATCTGAATTTATATAATTTATTTCACATAGGTATGGGATTCTTACTACTATTTGGCAGTAATATTTATCAATCAGCCTTGTCTTCAGCTGGAGATATTTTCACCATCAAAAAGGAAGAAAATTTTAGAAAAGTAAGTTGAAATATGTAATTTGTGTGCTTTTATCTTTCAGTTTTCGAAGATCGTAATTATGCTCACACTAATGGTGTTTTCTGTTATTCTTATTTGGTCCTTTCTTCACTGATTTTCAATTAAAATTACAGATACGGAGACATGAGGGTGATGATGGGGTGTGAGATCTTCAGTATGTGGCAAAACCTAGGTAAAGGACAAAAGTTCTGTTTTTGAAGTTGCCTAAAAGTCTGATTTTAGTTCTATTGTTTTCTTTTTTTAAATTTTAGCTATGAATTTAGAACCACAAAAAATGCACTTGATTAAAAATAATGCAAATCAATACAAATGTCTTATAAAAATAGGGAAAAAAAAGATGAGAACCCTCTCCCCCATATTACCATCCCCCCCATCCCCCTACAAAAGAAAGAAAAAGAAAAGGACAAGAGACCCTCAACAGGGTGGCCTATTACTTTAAAGTTTCTTATAGTATACTGAGACCTTGAGGAGAAAGGGAATGTCAGAACTTCATTTGAATATACACACCCACATTTTGTAAATATGGGCTTCATATCTTCCAAAAATATATAGTATTTATCTTTTAAATTAAAAGTAAATTTCTAAAGTGGTATACAACTCTGAACTTCACCATGCCATCTTTCTGTATCCAAATCTATATCAAACTTCCAAGTTATGGCAATACGTTTTCTTGCTATTGCTAAGGCAATTTGAACAAACTTCCTTTGATACATATTCAATTTCAACTTGGGTTCAACACCCTTAATATCACTCAGTAAAAATAACATGTGGGAACTTAATCCCCATTATTCATTCCAAAACAATTCCTATTTCCAACAAAAAAGTTTAACTTTAGGACAATGCCAAGTAGAATGCAAAAATGTACGAATTTCCTGTCCACAGCTCTGTTGTTTTCATAAAAAAAATTATTTCTGATTATATTACAGGAGAGCACAAGCTCCACTTTATTCCTGGACTAATTGGACCATTTCTGGAAGTAACTCTTGTACCTCAGGCAGACCTTCGGAATGTGATGATCCCAATATTCCATGATATGATGGACTGGGAGCAGAGACGGACTGGAAATTTCAAGCAGGTAGTATTCTTCTTTTCTTTCTTTGGCTTGGCTTCGCGGACGAAGATTTATGGAGGGGGTAAAAGTCCACGTCAGCTGCAGGCTCGTTTGTGGCTGACAAGTCCGATGCGGGACAGGCAGACACGGTTGCAGCGGCTGCAGGGGAAAATTGGTTGGTTGGGGTTGGGTGTTGGGTTTTTCCTCCTTTGCCTTTTGTCAGTGAGGTGGGCTCTGCGGTCTTCTTCAAAGGAGGTTGCTGCCCGCCAAACTGAGGCGCCAAGATGCACGGTTTGAGGCGATATCAGCCCACTGGCGGTGGTCAATGTGGCAGGCACCAAGAGATTTCTTTAGGCAGTCCTTGTACCTTTCTTTGGTGCACCTCTGTCACGGTGGCCAGTGGAGAGCTCGCCATATAACACGATCTTGGGAAGGCGATGGTCCTCCATTCTGGAGACGTGACCCATCCAGCGCAGCTGGATCTTCAGCAGCGTGGACTCGATGCTGTCGACCTCTGCCATCTCGAGTACTTCGACGTTAGGGATGAAAGCGCTCCAATGGATGTTGAGGATGGAGCGGAGACAACGCTGGTGGAAGCGTTCTAGGAGCTGTATTCTATGAGTGTAATAAAAAGGTGAAGTTGACTTGAATTTCAAGGAAGTGCAGAAAATGAAGGCAGGGGAAGAAAGGAAAGGAGTTCTGTGATGAAGATGGAAGGCAGGAATGATGGGTGGCAAAGGGAAAGTGAGTATAAAGAAGACAAGTGCATCTCTGGATGAGATGTGACTGCAAATAGCAAATTAATTGTCAATAGCTACTTTCAGATTATCAGTTGTCATGAATGGAAAATGTTGAGGCTGGAAATTTAACGTCCTGTTTGATTGATATGGTATTGATCCTCAAGCATGAGTTGAAGAAAATAGATAGACCAGCAAAGGAGAGTGGTTGGAATGACAGTGGAGTAGAGAATAGAATTGTCAGGCCACTGAGAGTTCAAGGTTCTAGAATGTGAATGGAGGTATTCTTGAATGTTGTCATTTTTTCTGCATTTGCTTTTTCTAATCTAAATAAAACATCGTTTGCCTTGTGCATAAGTGTTAGATCAGATGGTTTATGAAATGGTACATTCTGCATGGGGACAAATTGGTTCAATTGAACAAGCTTTGTTAAATAGTGGTATTTTAAATTTCAATGATTCACAATGTCACAAAAAAAAAGAAATGTAGTCATTTACATTCTTGTGTACATAATGTCATATTGATTTTAATATTGCAGACCAGAAAATTAACAACCTTCTAAATTTCCAAGTGTATTTGTTGTTATGCAGTTAGGGTTTGAGATGAGAATTATGGGTGTATTTTCTGATCCATACTGTGAGAGGGGGAGGATGGTGGAGGAGGTGTTTTTCTCTTTCTGGCACCAAAGCAGCACCTGTTCATGTATTTTACTTCAGAATTCCATTTATTTCAGTAAATTTTTCAGATATTCAAATTAATGCAAAATGCATATGATATTTCAGTGATCATTCACTGAAATCTTTGATAATACTGTAAGCTGGCTTTTTGAATTTGAATTTTGACTCCCAATTCTCTTGGGTATTCCTGCAAAAAAAATGAAGCATTTTGTTTTGATATTTATTTGTGATGGTAAATTCCTTAATTCTTTCCAATTGAGTTGGGTGATTGTTATCATTTGGCACTTGACATTCAGCAGCATATTTTTAAAGGGAGCATTAAATTGTAAAGAAAAAACATGTGGTGCCCCACCTGAGAAAACATGAGAGAAGTTGCAGAAAGTTGAGCCCAGCTCCTGCACTGTATTATTCCTGGGGCTGGGTATATTTTGTGAACTGTAGCTGGAAGGGGAAAAAGAACCGCAAATTTCAAGTTCAAGTCAACGGGTGTTATAGGGTGGATTTCAGGAAGTGGCTCTGAAGGGTCAAAATGCAAATGTTAAAGCCACCTGTCCAGCCATGTAGCAACTTAACTCACTTCAGCAAATTAATAGACTGTTTAGTTGCTGGATTAGAATATGTAATTGGCTGTCATGAATTAGAACCATACAACATTGAAACACAGAAACCTGCTCCTTTCGTCCCTTCTAGTCTGTGCTAAACCAATTTTCTGCCTAGTCTCACTGAGCTGCACCCAATCCATAGCCCTCCCTACCTCTCCCATCCATGTACCTGTCCAAATTCTTCTTAAATGTTCATATTGAGCCCACTTTCACCACTTCAGCTGGCAGCATGTTCCACACTCCCACCATTCTCTGTGTGAAGAAGTTCCCCTAAACTTTTCCCCTTTCACTCTTAACCCATATCCTCTGGTTTGTATCTCACCTGCCCTCAGTAGAAAAAGCCTGCCTAAATTTACTCTGTCTATCCCATCCCCCTCATAATTTTAAATACCTCTATCAAATCTCCCCTCATTCTTCTACACTCCATGGAAAAGAAGTCCTAACCTGTAACTCAGTTCCTGAAATCTGGATAACATCCTAGATAAATTTTCTCTGCACTCTATCTATCTTATTGATATCTTTCCTGTAGGTGACCAAAACTGCACACAATACTCCAAATTTGGCCTCATCAATGTCTTGTACAACTTTACTATAACATCCCAGTGCCTGTACTCAATAATTTGATTTATGAAGGCCAATATGCCAAAAGCTCTCTTTCCAGCACTGTCTATCTGTGACACCACTTTCAAGGAATTATGTATCTGTATTCCCAGACCCCTCTGTTCTCTTGCACACCTCAGTGCCCTTTTATTTACTGTCTTTGACCTTCCAAAATGCAACATTTCACACTTATCTGAATTAAATTCCATCTGCCTTTTTCAAGCTGGTCCAGATCCCTCTGCGAGCTTTGAAAACTTTCTTCGCTGTCCACAGCATCTCCGATGTTAGAGTCATCTGCAAACTTGCTGATCCAATTTACTACATTATCACTCAGATCATTGATATAGATGACAAACAACAATGGTCCCAACACCGACCCTTGAGGCGCACCACTAGTCACTGGCCTCCAGTCTGAGAAGCAATCATCTACCACTATTCTCTGGGTTCTACCATTCAGACGCTGCAACCGTGTCTGCCTGTCCCGCATCGGACTTGTCAGCCACAAACGAGCCTGCAGCTGACGTGGACATTTACCCCCTCCATAAATCTTCGTCCGCGAAGCCAAGCCAAAGAAAAAAAATCCAGTTCACTACTTCACCATGAATATCTAGCATCTGAACATTCCTGACTTACTAAAGTCCATGTAGACAAAATCCATAGCATTTACTTTGTCATCTTTCCTGGTAATGTCTTCGAACAACTCCATAAGATTGGTTAAACACATTTCTACCACACACAAAGCCATGTTGACGATCCCTAATCAGTTTCTGGCTATCAAATAATTGTATATCCGATCTCTTAGAACACGTTCCAATAATTTACCTACTACTGATGTCAGGCTCACTGTCCTTTAATTTCCAGGGTAAATTTTGGAGCATTTTTAATCAAGAGAATTAATCTTGAGAATTATATGGTCACCAGAAAGGAACAGAAGGGGCATAAGGAAACTCTTGGCAAGTTGGATTCACAAAAATCCACAAAGTGTTTCACTTATTCATGAAGAACAGGAGGATGACTAGAGTGGTGTAAGACTGCTCAGGTATAAAAGGGGAACATGTACGCGGAGATGGAGGAGGTCAGGAGATCCTTAATGAATACTTTGCTTCGGGATTCACCAGAGAGAGGGACAATGTATATGCAGATTGTAGTGTAGGATGACTGTGATTGGCTGAGAGCGTAGCCACATCTACTGGCAGGTCTTAAAGGATTGCTCCTAGCTAGACCAGGTCATTCTGGACTGGTCGACCTACATATGATATGCTCTAATTTTAGTTAATAAAAGCCTTGGTTTCGATCAACAAGACTTTGGTTCTTTCGACCCGCTCTACATTTGATGAATGCGAGGACAGCATCGAAGAGTCAAATGTGCCAGAGCATGTTAAGGTTCAGAAGGAAGTAGCATTATATCTTCTGAAAAACATTCTGCTAGATGTCTCCAGGACCAGACTGGATATATATCCAAAGGTAACTTCAGTAAGTGAGGGAAAGGAATGCTGAAGTATTGACGATGGTCTTTGTGCCCTCCCTAACCATAGAAGTGCAGCCAAAGGATTGGAGGAAGGCCAAATAATTCCTTTGTTGAAGAAAGGTAAATGGGAGAATCATGGGAATTATAAACCAGTGAGTGCTATGTCAATGTTGGGCAAACTATTGAAGGGGATTCTTTGGATCTGGACCAAGTCGTCTTGGGGTTAGTCAGTACGAGAAATATACGACAGATCTATTTTTTTTTTTGTTGCTCTTTCTGTAGTGGGCATTATTAAACTTTTCTGATTGTACCCCACTAAAAAAACCTTGTAATGTTTTATTATGCTAAAAATGCTGTTGCTTCACTGATCAAATTAAAAGGGCAGCACTGCTGTATCGGCAGCAATACCACTGGTATGGACCTGGAGAGTGGAGACACAGTGTTGCTCCAAAAGGGTCCAACCACCTGGTCGAAATGCCAGAGGCTCTGTACAGGTGGTAAGACGACGATGTTTTTTTAAAAAAATTAAAATCCTTCAGCCACACAATGTGTTCATAAGGTGGCTCAGACTCCAATGGGTAGCAGACTGGCACAGGGCCCCAGAAATGGGGAGAACACCGCCCCCACCTCTACTCCGTGGCCGAGCACAGGCTGCTGCAGACTGTCTCATGAGAAACAGATATTGGAGGCAGGATTCGAGAGGATGGTGAAGGCAAGAAAGACTCCCGAAGTGTCTGGGGTCTGGAAGCTGCCTGATGGCGTCGGAGGTTGGGACTTGGAGCTCGAGTTGCTGATGGATCGAACAGGAGTCTGTGTACCTGCAGAGGCTGCAGGAGCACCAGAGGTGAATCCACGAACAGTCAGCAACTCTGAAGGGCTCTATTTTGCTTATAACCCTCTCGTCCTGTGCCAGGTGACATTGCCTTATGGAAGGCAGAAGACCATTTCATGTAATATTACATGTTCTGTACTATTATGTGACAATAAAGTAATCTTGAATCTTACTAGGTGTACAAGTTTCAGAATTGTTAAAATCCCATTTTCTCATATTTATAATCTTGGACTGTACAAAAATGACAATGTTTTTGTTTCAATTTTAACACAAAGAATAATGACAAACATCTTAACAAGAAAAGTAGGGAGGAGCCTATGAAACTATTGAAGAGGATTCTTGGGGACAGAGCTCGCTAGAAAACCTCTACAGGAGCAGAATCAGACAAAAACAAGCCCAACACTGTCCCATGCCATTTTTAGCATGAACAGTCCAACTTTGAAAATTGCCCTCATTTCAGTATGGATGCTACCTCAAAGCCAGGAGGTAAACCATATTTTTCAAATTGAATTCCTCCTGAAGCCATTCTTGTGCAAGCTCTTGATCCCATCCTATATTATTCAGCTCTGTGCTTTCACAGATCATTTCCTCAGCTCTTACAGTGAGGGGAGGTTGCTGAGCTTCCATCGAACACCCACGGTGAGTCACCTCAGAGGGTTTCCGGTGTCTTGGGTGGTTTGGCCCAGCTGCTGTGCTCAATTGATGAGTGCAATGATGAGTTCAGGAGTGGAGGACCAAACATGTTACCTTCAGAGGGGACGGCATTCATCCCTCCTGTGGGAACCCTGCCCTTTTTTGAGGGGAAGAGGGGGAATCTGTGATTCAGCACTGTGGAACCATGCGGCCCTCCAGAAGCCCTTGTTGAGAAAGATGTGGATGAAGTAATCTCAATTACTCCAATAACCACTGCTCTCAAGATAACCTCCAAGCTCTGTATCAAGTCTAAACAAAAGTTGAATCCCTTTCTCTCCAAGCTCTTCACTATTGTTCAATTGGGTTGACAGGGTTTGCAGTACACTCTTTGCTCATGGACATCTATCAGATTTCATTGGAACTTTGGTATCTGGAATTCTACACCCCAGCAAAGTAGTTCACAGCTCTGAAGTACCTGAGGAACTATAACCATAGATCTACCTTGCACAGTTAGGATGATGAATCAACCCTGGTGAGAATTCATTCTCAAAGGTATACATGTTACCTGAACTTTCTGGATTTGATTTAAAATGAAGTTGCTTCTTCAGAATTAGGAATGGAGTCTTCTTGCCCTGTTGGGGTCCATCATAGTGAGTGCAGAAGTGAGGCAACATTCAGTATTGAGGTGAAGCCGAGGAAGAAGTGGTCCCTTAGAGTCATTGCAATTTGTCAAAGAACTATGATGAAATAACAGCTGTACTAAGAGTAAACCTCTCCCTGAACATGTGGTCTCAAAGCTTTGCACCTCTGCATAAAATCTGGTGTCAGCTGTGTGTGATCTTAGTCAAAGAAGGGTAAGTGAGATGTGTAGAAAAGGCGCCCATCATTGTTGAGTCACTGCCACGCTGTTTGTCAGATGTGAACTGTATGGAAAGATTACAGTTGTAGTCACTGGGAGAAGGAGGTGGTAAATTATCAGTCACTGTAGGATTGTGATGGATTGGTAGTGGGTTTCTATTGTGTCTAGTGTGGGAAAGGTGATTTAAGGTTAAGGAAGTAATATGCCAACATTTTCCAACATTATATTGATATCTCAGAGACTAATTTTTGGGCACTGACTCTTCTCGGCACCAATGGAAATGTTGTGAAACTCTCCCTCGAAGAGAACAGCTATATTTGACCAATTTGTCGCCTCGCATTTTTTCAATTATTATTTTTCTGCTGTCAGGAACTAGAGTGCTCCCCCCTTTTAAAAGGCTGTCAATGCAAACTGCAAGTCTGAGTCATTATTGTTGAGTAGATGCCATCAACTTCAAGTGAAACACTTCACTGATGTGAACAAACAGCTGCAGGCCCACACCCCCATCCCAGTGGCCCATTTCTGGGCACAATTGGATTTCTAGGTCATGCCTGTCAGTTCTATCGAAACTGTTCCAGAGAAAACAATGTTTCTTTAAAAGAAAAGCTTAATTTATTTGTCAGAAGACAAATAATAAATGGTCTTACTCAATATATTTGTTCTCAGGTGGAAGCAAAATTGATAGACAAACTAGACAGCTTGATGTCAGAAGGCAAAGGTGATGAAACTTACCGGGAACTTTTCAATAGCATGTGAGTTATGACCTTATTTTGCAGCTTTAAGTTATGGATTGAGGTTAATTATTTTTACATATGTCTGTATGCAATACTATTTACTGTTATTTTGTACAATTTGCACCTTGTATGCAATTTTCACTGGTATAAGTTCCTTGGACAATGGGCATGTTTGTTTAACATTGCCATCAGCATCAAGGTTTGCAAGCAGCAAATTTTGTCAATTGGTAACAATTGATGTTGATGGCAATGGGGGGGACAGAAAATTCAGAGAGAAAACTGGCAGAAACAAGCTCACATTTTTATTGACACAGAAATCACTTCCGTGTTTTTGTTGTGGAATTCACTTTGGGTGGGAATGATTTTGAGCACATTTAACTAACGTGAACCAACGTCAAAAGATGTTCTCTTTCCTAAACCAGAAAGATTGAAAAGAAGGGGGCTTGAATTTTTGATTGACATCTCTGGGCTGTCAGGAATGATGGAAGATTCATTTCCCAAATATCATTACTTAAATTTCAATTTTATTTTGAGCCTGTCAATACAATTAATAAATTCGTACCAGTTCACTATTCAGGCGTCTTGCTTTCCTGTCGATGGGCCATATCCCATAAGATTAGCCATGATTTTGTGCGATCTATGATCATGAGTATTCTATAATCTGAGCTGGCATTTCATTGCACATTTCCCATCCCTGGTTTGCAAAACGCTCAAAAATAATTGCTCCGTTTTGTTTTGCAAGCTGCATTAAGGCAAACATACTTCTATTTTTATGGAGTCAAAGCAATGAAACTATTAGAGTCTTGAGAAGTAAAATGAAGGTAAATAACGGATATTTGGCTCATTCAGGGTTAATTCTTGTTTGATCCTTCTGGTTCCTTCTGCAGGCACCTGACACATTTGAATCGAGAAATGGCTTTTAAACAGCAATCTGAAAGTTAGGCTCAGGAGGAGGTTTGGAGTTGGCAACAGGAAGTGGGGAATTAGATACACCGTTGAGAGGCACTGCCCACTGATGCATT
The DNA here is from genome assembly GCF_036971445.1 of Narcine bancroftii. Classification (NCBI taxonomy): domain Eukaryota; kingdom Metazoa; phylum Chordata; class Chondrichthyes; order Torpediniformes; family Narcinidae; genus Narcine; species Narcine bancroftii. Next base: position 84,775,561 of record NC_091479.1, on the reverse strand, counting down.
TCTGGTTTCTTCTGGAACCTTGAATCATTCTCAGCTGAATCGAGAGGGATCTTTGCACAGTGAATGCCAAGTGTACAAATGAGATGGTCCAATATCATTGCAAGTTTGGTGATCCGGGGCATCTTTTGTGTGCCGATATTAGAACTAGCAATATGGAAACAAGATCCAATTTCTTACTGAGCTCAGTGAATTCTAAATTGTGCTGTCAGCTCTTTTTAAAGCTCAGCTATATATAACCTGGGTTACATCTGTAGATGCTGAGAAAGCACTGCTGCAGATTCACCAGTTGGTAGCACCTGACTTAATTAGTGGATGTTGTAAGCTGATATGGGAATTTTATTGAATTGAATTCTGTTGGGAGAGAGATCAGGTGTGATGCCAATGGCAGAGCAGACTTGATGTCCCATTGGCCTAATTCTACTTCTGTGTCTTATGGTTTTAATAAGCTTCATGGCATTGCATTTTAGGATAAAATTTCCCAATAAAATCTATGACAATTCCTCTACGCTGCCAATGTTCAAGGTTGGACAACTTGTTTCCAGTACCCTGAGTGAAAGTCCAACTTGACATTCAGCAGAAGACAACTGAGAAATGGGCACAAAGGAGTAAATCATGCAGTGTTTATCTTACTTTAATGTAGGTTCTGCCGACATGGAAAGGAGGATGTTTTGGAGAAAGATGAAGGATGCCAAAGCTTTCAACATTAAGACATTTGCTCCATCAACACTTATTGAACGTCACATTGATACTCATGGAGTCCCATTTGCCTGCATTCGGCCCATATCCCCTGAAATCATGTACCCACCTAAATGTCTTTTTAAATGTTACAATTGTGCCCTTCTCTACCATTTCCTCAGACATTTCACTCCATGTACTCATCATCCTCTGTGTGAAGAAGGTGCCCCTTAGGGCCCCTTTAAATCTTTCCACTCTCACCTCCGAGTTATCCTCTCTAGTTTTAGTTTTGCCTGCTCTGAGGAAAAGACTGTGACTATTTAATTTCTCATTTTAGGTATTGTTAGAAAAATCATTTTATCTATGTTTTCATTCTTTTATGGAAGCATTCTTCCCTAAAATCAAAAGAGAAGATGTACTTTAAAGAGGCTATGCCCTCATTTCATAATTATTGAGTTCTACCGCACAGAAACTGGCCCTTGAGCCCAACACATCAATGCTGATATTTTTGACTATCACTAATCCAATCTGCTCATATTGGGGCCGTATCTTTCTCTGCCTTGCTTATTTAATTCCCCATATGAATATTTCTCAAACATAATGATTGTATCCTATTCCATCACCTCTGGTCATGTGAATCCAGATATCAACCACTCTCTGTGTGGGAGGGGGTGGTGGTAAACATGCCTCTCAGATCCTCTTTAAATTCCTTTCCATTCATTTTAAACCTTTGCCCTCTTGTTTTTATATGCCCACCATAGGAAATATATTTCGACCCTTCTGTACTTCAATTAGATCACCTCTTGGCCTCCTTCACTTGGGTAAACTGAGTCTGGACTATCCAATTAACCAATCTCCCCTTAACTCAAGTTAGACATACAGCACGGTAACAGGCCATTTCGGCCATGAGTCTGTTCCGCCCAATTTACACCTCATTAACCTACACCCCCGGTACGTTTTGAACAGTGAGAGGAAACCGGAGCTCCGGGGAAAACCCTCACTGACACTGGGAGAACGTACAAACTCCTTACAGTCAGTGCAAGAATCTAACCCCAGTCCCTGGCACTGTTTCGGCTCACCGCTACGCCAACCGTGCAACTCAAGTCTTCCATTCTCAGTCACAAAATGATTCTCTTCTGCACTCTTTCCAGTGCAATCACATCCTTGAATCCTCAGTCACACACTTCATTGAGAGTTGTGTGGTGTTATTTATTTCAGTATGTTGATAATAATTAACTATGCTTTGAATTGCTTTCAAGTCCTAAAATTTGCAGTCTGTTTTTTCTTGTTTTTCTTAACTTCATGCCCTTAATATCTGACACTTGATTTATCACAGACACTTATTTCTAACATGCGATGTTCAGAACTACCCATTCTTTCCCCTTCACACTTGATGCACTAAAACTTGATTCCTTTCCTTGATGTTAAAAAAGGCCTGCAAGTACTGTGACTATAATTTAATACTGCTGGAGAAACTCAGCAGCTCACTGAGCATTCTTTGTGTAGCAAAGAAGCTTGACTAAATTTTTTGCCTGAGCCCTTCGTCAAGGTATGAGCAAAGAGCAGGCAGGAGCCTGAATAAAATGGTGGGGGAGGGGCAGTGGGAGGAGCACAGGCAAGAGGACAGAGGTGGATGTGGGTAGGAGGGCAGAAGAGAAAAAAAGCCCCAAGGAAGTGAGAGTGGGGAGAGGTGACTCTGAAATGGAGAGGGAAAGGGGTGGCGAGCTAGAGGAAGGGAGACAGAAGAATAGGCAAAGGGAGGGAGTAAGGAGAGGGGCCAAACAAAAACCCGAGAAGTCGATGTTAATGCCATTTGGTTGGAGTGTACCTTGACATCATATGATGTCCAATTTGCAGCTGGCTTGGCAATGCCTGAAGCCATGGACGGACATGTTGGTGTCGTGGAATTGAAATGGTTGGCGACTGAGTGGTCCCTGCTATTGCAGCGGACAGAGTGAAGGTGCTCAATGAAATGATCTCTCAGTCTGTATCCAGTCTTTCTGACATAGAGGAATGCCCTTCTTTTGCCTTCAGTGCTGGGATCCTTGACCACTTTTCTCTTTTTCTCACCATCTAGTTTCTATTCACCACAGCAATGCCTTTTTTCCCCTCCACAGCACAACCTCTCCCACTCTTAGCTTCCAAACCATACAATTTTCTGCTACTGACAACAATCCTGTTGCCAGGTCCCTATACTCTTCTCCACCTCTCACTATCTTTTTGACAAGTGTTTTCTTCAACTGTATTTTGCTGCTGGATTTATCTTCGCACTTAGTACATTCACAGCAGATGTTTACTCATCTTTCCCACACAAATGAGTAGAGCCCAAACAGCTGTGATGTTTGAGCAGTAAATACTGTAGCCACTTATCTAAATGTCTATACCTAAAAAATACTTGAGCTCTCCACATTAATTGCAATTGACTATTTAAATTATTCCAAAAATTTGCTCTCTTCCCCCCCCCCCCCACCCCCCCCCCCCCCTCACCTTTGCATGACCTGTTTAATAATTTGGAGCCTGCAGTTAGCACAGGCTTTGAGGATTGGTAGGTGACGCAAAACTTGGAAGTGTTGCAAATGGTTTGGAGGAGGGTAATAAACAGTGTGGGGATGAGGGCTGCCAGAATGGGACAGACAAATGGCAGGTAGTTTAGTGGAGGGAATGCTAAGTGATGCATATTGATAGAAAGAATACATTAAAAAAAGACAAGCACATTAAACTGCATCATTTCACAAGATTTTCAAGAACTTGAAAACCTGACAGTATAAGTACATGCGTTTTTGAGGGAATAGTTAGTGAAACATAAAGGATCCTGGGATTTTTAAGCAGATCATGAAGTGCAGAATTGGGGATATTAATCTTTATAAAATATTTGTAAAGAAACAACCTGAATATTCATTCATTTCTCGTCATCTCATCTTGGAATAGATCAGAGAGAAGTTGCAGAAATGACTTACTGGAGGGCTTCAGAGAAGAGGAATTTTTTCCAGATGGTCAGACTGGAGAAATGGTCATTTTTCTCCTCAAAGTAAATAAAGTTGAGAGAAGATTTGAAAGGAATTCTGCAGATAGTGAAATGTTTAGGCAGGGTAAATAGGGAGAAAAAATTTACCAGGAATCATATACTTAAAATGAAGAAAGGAGGAAATGAGAACAAAAGCCTCGATGCAGGGATTTGTATTGATCTGAAGCTCGCTGCCTGTGTCTGTTATTTAAGGGTTTTCAAAGGGGAATTAGATAAGTATATGAAGAGAAGTAACATGCAAAGCTCTGGGATGAGAGCAGGAGAAAGGGATCCATGGAAATGTTCTACAAAAAAAAACTAATAGGAAGTTTGATTGCCCAAATTACTGCTTCTGTTCTGTAGCTGTTCTATGACCCTATTCTTTGACTTAATGAGTTAATCACTCTGCATGAAAGAAATTCTTGGGCATCAATTTTAAATTGGCCTTTTACTAAGATGAGACTTTGCTACTTGACAGTTCTGTTTGAAATAATTTCCAGACTTGGCATTTCCTTCCATTTTCAATCTTCATTTTGGCACACTGTAAATAGTGGTTGCCACAGGAATCTATATTGAATCCTTAGCTATCCACATTTTATATTAATGACCTAGATTAAAAGACAGTGCACCTTCTCCAAGTTTGGCTGCTGGTTCATATCTAGCTGGAAATATCGTCTACAAAGATGATGCAGTGTACTTGAACTTGTGAATAAGTGGGCAAGACGTTATCAGATGGAGTATGAAAACATGATGTTGTTAATTGGAGAAAGGAAACCATGTAGAATTCGACTTAAATATTGGGAAACAAATAATGTTGATATTCAGGGAGATAACCATGTGCTGGTTCACAATGTGCAGAAAATAAATGAGCTGGGGAAACAAAATGGATCATTATTGGAGGAGGGTGCAGGACTCGTGCCTTGAAGAGACCCAGTCTGGATTTATGTGCAATTTTGGTCTCGGTTATTGAGGAAGATGTGCTTGTGACACACAGGAGACTGCGGATGCTAGAGTTTGAAGTTAAAATGCTAGAATAATTCAGTGGGACCAGCTGTATCAGTGGAAGAAAAAACAGATCAATGTTTCAGCTAAAAACTGCCTTCAAGGAAAAAGAAGTAAAAAAACAAAGCTGGAGAAACTCAGCAGGTCAAACAATGCCCTTTATATTTTTTTTTTTTTCTTTGGCTTGGCTTCGCGGACGAAGATTTATGGAGGGGGTAAAAAGTCCACGTCAGCTGCAGGCTCGTTTGTGGCTGACCAGTCCGATGCGGGACAGGCAGACACGATTGCAGCGGTTGCAAGGGAAAATTGGTTGGTTGGGGTTGGGTGTTGGGTTTTTCCTCCTTTGCCTTTTGTCAGTGAGGTGGGCTCTGCGGTCTTCTTCAAAGGAGGCTGCTGCCCGCCAAACTGTGAGGCGCCAAGATGCACGGTTTGAGGCGTTATCAGCCCACTGGCGGTGGTCAATATGGCAGGCACCAAGAGATTTCTTTAGGCAGTCCTTGTACCTTTTCTTTGGTGCACCTCTGTCACGGTGGCCAGTGGAGAGCTCGCCATATAATACGATCTTGGGAAGGCGATGGTCCTCCATTCTGGAGACGTGACCCATCCAGCGCAGCTGGATCTTCAGCAGCGTGGACTCGATGCTGTCGACCTCTGCCATCTCGAGTACCTCGACGTTAGGGGTGTGAGCGCTCCAATGGATGTTGAGGATGGAGCGGAGACAACGCTGGTGGAAGCGTTCTAGGAGCCGTAGGTGGTGCCGGTAGAGGACCCATGATTCGGAGCCGAACAGGAGTGTGGGTATGACAACGGCTCTGTATACGCTTATCTTTGTGAGGTTTTTCAGTTGGTTGTTTTTCCAGACTCTTTTGTGTAGTCTTCCAAAGGCGCTATTTGCCTTGGCGCGTCTGTTGTCTATCTCATTGTCGATCCTTGCATCTGATGAAATGGTGCAGCCGAGATAGGTAAACTGGTTGACCGTTTTGAGTTTTGTGTGCCCGATGGAGATGTGGGGGGGCTGGTAGTCATGGTGGGGAGCTGGCTGATGGAGGACCTCAGTTTTCTTCAGGCTGACTTCCAGGCCAAACATTTTGGCAGTTTCCGCAAAGCAGGACGTCAAGCGCTGAAGAGCTGGCTCTGAATGGGCAACTAAAGCGGCATCATCTGCAAAGAGTAGTTCACGGACAAGTTTCTCTTGTGTCTTGGTGTGAGCTTGCAGGCGCCTCAGATTGAAGAGACTGCCATCGAACAACTGAAAAGTGGCAAAGCAGCAGGTATGGATGGAATCCCCCCAGAAGTCTGGAAGGCTGGCGGCAAAACTCTGCACGCCAAACTGCATGAGTTTTTCAAGCTTTGTTGGGACCAAGGTAAACTGCCTCAGGATCTTCGTGATGCCACCATCATCACCCTGTACAAAAACAAAGGCGAGAAATCAGACTGCTCAAACTACAGGGGAATCACGTTGCTCTCCATTGCAGGCAAAATCTTCGCTAGGATTCTACTAAATAGAATAATACCTAGTGTTGCTGAGAATATTCTCCCAGAATCACAGTGCGGCTTTCGCGCAAACAGAGGAACCACTGACATGGTCTTTGCCCTCAGACAGCTCCAAGAAAAGTGCAGAGAACAAAACAAAGGACTCTACATCACCTTTGTTGACCTCACCAAAGCCTTCGACACCGTGAGCAGGAAAGGGCTTTGGCAAATACTAGAGCGCATCGGATGTCCCCCAAAGTTCCTCAACATGATTATCCAACTGCACGAAAACCAACAAGGTCGGGTCAGATACAGCAATGAGCTCTCTGAACCCTTCTCCATTAACAATGGCGTGAAGCAAGGCTGTGTTCTCGCACCAACCCTCTTTTCAATCTTCTTCAGCATGATGCTGAACCAAGCCATGAAAGGCCCTTTATATAACAAAGATAAAAATACATAACTGACGTTTCGGGCTTGAGCCCTTCATCAAGTTATGTATTTTTATCATTGCTATATTAAGGGCGCTGTTTAACCTGCTGAGTTTCTCCAGCATTGTGTTTTTACTTCACTCACAGTGTCTGCATGCTTTCGTGCTTTACTTCCAGCCTTCTTCAAGATATGCTTGGAATGGAGTCCGTGCAATGTGGGACAATTAGATAGATTCATGGATTAGAATTAAGAAGGATGTGATATGTCCTCACTGAGATGTACAAGATTCTAGTATAGAAAAAGTACAGAAATTAGGTGTTGTGTTGAGGATAAGATGTCAGCTATTTGGGACAAATCAAAAAGTTATTTGATGTAAATCTTTGGATTTCTCTGTGACATTGGGCTGAGGACATTCAATCATTATATAACTGTAATAGGTTACATTTTATTTTCTTTGGAAGTGATACCAGGAAAGTGACTGTGGTAAAGGATCAGCTATAATCTCGTGGAATGACAGAACAGCTTTGAACAATAATTTGGCCTATTCCTATTTTTGGACCAGCAAAGACGTGCTACACATCGAGCACTCGTGGGTAACAGAATTTATTCTCACTCTCTTCTCTTACCCAGTGCTGAGCATTATCTTGAACAGGCCAGCTGGGCCAGGGACATTGCAGTCAGCTTCTCTTGATAGTCTTGAAATTGGGATCCGTTACACGTTTTCAGCAATTAATTTGGATGGCACGTTTGCTTAGGGGTTAGCAAGATGCTGTTGCAGTGCCAGTAATCGGGACCAGGGTTTGAATCCCATGCTGTCTGCAAGGAGCTTGAATGTTCTCTCTGTGTCTGTGTGAGTTTCCCCCTGGAGCTCAGATTTCCTCCCACCTGCTCGGGGTTGTCGGTTAATTAGTTATAATTTGACAGCATGGGCTTGTGGGCTGAAAGGGTCTGTTACCCTTGTGTGTCTAAATACAAGGTTTTACTTAAACTGCCCATGAGCAGTTGGTTTGTTTGAGCAGTTGGGCTTAAGATGTCTTCATAAAGGAAAATATCAGTCCTGAATATATGGCTGAAATGTCCACAATTTTGATTTCCACCAAAGTAATTTCTTGCTTTTCCCAATTTTGCTCATTGTGGAATCAAGTGACAAACTCCAGAGGGTTTCCATGTGCTTTAGTTGGGGAAATCTGCCCACTGTTAGATTAGAAGCAGCAAACCCACTCATTTTCATGGCAAGGAACAGCTGCAAGAGAGAAGAACATGGACAACATTTTGTTTTAACTTTTCCAATGTTTAAAACCTCAATTGCATGTTTAATTGAATTTGAATGTCAGGCATTCACAGATATCCCGTCTCTGATGATATGATGCTTGTTAAACTTGGGAGAGTGGCATAACCAATTGTTAAAAGGATGGTGCAGCAGCGCTGCGGTTAGTACTGCTACCTTATAGCCCCTCACTTGGATGCTGTTCAAGCAGAGTTTGTACATTCTCTCTGTGATGATGCAAGTTTCTCTTGGCTGCACTGGGTTCATGTCATGTTTCTAATTGTTTCTATCTCTGCCACTTCGCAACTCATTCCATGAACCCGCCACTTTCTATGTGGAAAACCTTGCTCATGGGATTCCCCAATAAATCAACCCCCTTGAACCTTAAATCTTTGGCTTCTGGATTTAGAACCCCTTTATTGAAGCAGAAAGACAGATAATGATTTGATAAACCTCCACCTCCAACGATCTTGGGAGAAAAGTCCCAGCCTATCCAGTTTCATTTTAACTTAAGTCCTCCAGTCCCAACAGAGTCCTTGCATCCTCTCCATCTTAATTACATCATCCTATATGCCAATCAGAACTGCACCCAATATTCTCAAGTGTGGTCTCACCAATAGTTTGTACAGTTGTAACATGGTGACATGGTCCATCTCTTCAGAACTCAGATAATTTTGAGACCCTCACACCTTGCCATGCTCTTGCCCCTGCGTAGCTCGCTCTTGTATGAACTACCCCGCCTCACCTGCTCTTGCCTTGCCTAACCGTCATTACTCAGGCCTTGCAGAAATCTTGTTTTTGAATATTAATGAATATGTCATCTACCTTTATTCATAAAAGCTGTGAGTGGATATTTGGTGCCCTGATGCCAGCCTGTGTGGTGTTCTCTTTGAACTGTTAGAGTGATGACCATCATCATAATGAATCTAGTGCTTAGTCATGGAGAATCAATGGACCAAGTTGTCTCCTTTCATATCATAAATTAGCTTTGGCTTGATGATTTTAGTTTCTTCGATTCCACTACTTGATGAGTATAGATAAAATCCTTCTCGGCCTGCTCCAAGGTCTGAAGGAAAAGTAGGTGGGGTCTCCTCTCTTTGGCTGATCGCCCTAATCAGTGCACTGACATGTGGCAGAGATGAGCAGTAGCAGGTTGGAAAAAATCGGAAGTAGAGGAATGCTGCAAGTTGCGGTAACCTTGCATGGCAAAACTGCCCAGGTGAATATGAGGATGTAATGATGCCCCAAGAGTGCGAGATGAAAACGAGAAGCATTTCTGTGTGTCATTTCTGTGAAATATATATCTGACTGGGCTATTTTAATGCAGGGAGATCTAAGTTACAGTCATCTCAACTTCCTTGGTGCCTATCTCACTGAGTGATGAATTTTGTACATTGTAGTGCTGTTGACGTGATTTGAACAGAGAACAGTGTAGCACCGGAACAGGTCCTTTGGACTAGGAGTCTGTGCAGAACAATATGTCCAAATCAAATTTAAAAATCTGCTGCTTTTACCTGGTAAATCCTCTGCATATTCCTGTGTCTACATCTGTTTGGGGGAGTCTTATGGCTGGAAATAGGTGCTGAGGTCCATTTAAGATTTAGGATCAAATGTACTAAGATGAGCAGAAATATGTACCAAATTGTTCTATTCAAATTAAGCCAATTAACCACTGCATAGCGGCTTTTTTAAAAGCGCTAAGTTGTGTGAAGGAATTTCTCAGCTTCTGATATTAATATTAATTTCCCAATTTCTTTCTCCACTTGCCCTTGAGAAATTGCTGATAAGCTGCCACCTTTAGCCACTTCTGCAGTCATGCATTGGTGGTGTTGCAGCAATGCCTTGTGAGTGTGAGGTGCAGCCTCCCTCAAATAGCTGACTTCCCTTTGGACTGGATGCTGATATTCCTATTCCTGTTTTAGCTGTCTGTCTATCCTAATGCAATAGCAGGATTTGTCGTAAAAACCTGTAAATTGTGGAATCTTAAAAAGAGGAAGGTACAGAATGAAAGCTTGGGACTCCCGTCAAGCCAAACTGCTCAATTGCAAAAAAAAAACTTATGATCCAATCTTATGCAGTTCAGTACTATTTCAATAAGTTATTTTGCTTGGCAATTGTCCCATTTGATCTGGTCATAACGCAGTAGGTAATGTTTGAAGGGTCAGGAAGGAGCAGGCATTTTGAACTCTTTTTTTAATTTAAAAAGCACCACATATCTTGTTTCCATGTAGCAAATGGCTCAGCCAAATGTGGGAATAGCAATGGGGAAAACCTACTGGAAAGGAATAGAAAGCACCTTACTTGCTCATTAACACATTCCCTGCCTCATTCCTCTTGGGTGGGTGGATTTAAAATTGAGTCTTTAAATATTGTTCATGGTGGTTTGAATATTGAGTCGAGAACAAACTTTTTTTGCTTTCCACTTTAATTTTTGCTTTTCTAATAAACCTGTAGTAATTATAATAATCATTTTTTCATTAATCTCTGTTACCTCCCTCCCCTCTCAATAATTAGCGAAGCATATTAAATTTGTAAGGACTCTTTGAAAATATACCAGAAAGGAGTAAGACATTTTCATTAATTCAGACTCCCTATATTTTCACATTTACGTTTAGAAAAAGAATGTCCAATATTAAGTTTGATGTTAAGAGGGCGATGCGGTAGTCAAATGATCAAATTGAAACTGAGTAATAAAAATCAGACTATTTCTTTTAAATACTGTACAAATTGAGTCACAGACTTGTTAAAAGTAAATTTGCCTTCAGTTAAAAGAATTTCAAAGATTAGTATTGATTCCTTAACAGTGGCTTGATTGCAATTTTCATAAAGAGTTAAAGTAAATTTTCATGTCAACCATAGGAGAGTGGTATATTCCAACTGCATATTTACTTTTCCCATAGCAATTATGCTAATTTTACTTTTTTATAAAAAGCAAGCCAGTTATAATGGCAAAATAAGCAAAGAAGGTTGTAGCCATGACAACATACTTTTGACGCAGACTCTGCTGCTGAGGAGAATCTGTCGCTATTGCTTCTTTCATGGATAATGTACAAATTCATTTGTTTTGCCAATGCTTCCTGGATCTAGAATACCACTTTTTGGGCCTTACCCTAGGTAAGATGTTACCATAATTATATTTTTTACTGGTTTTACTGTAATGCAATACAACTCGTGAAATAAGAATTAACTGGTGTAACCTATTACTGAAATAATTATTTCTGTGTAATGTGAGGCATCAGCTGAACGAGAACCCGGGCTCGTGGAAGCATTGTACTTGTTTCAGATAAACCAGGTCAGAACACTGACAAAATCCCTTCTGTCTGCAGCCTTCTGAAAAAAATTGAGAGAGAAACCTGGCGAGAAAGTGGTATTTCTCTAGTCGCTACTGCAACTCGCCTGATGGAAAGGTTGCTGGATTACAGGTAAGATCTAGTAGCTTCCTCTACACATTGGAAAAACTGCAAAGAGTAAGTGATTAAATTGTGTTTTTAAATTTTTTTTTTAGAGCAGCAATTTAGTCTCAACTGATTTGTCCCTTTGAAATAATGTACTGGGGTTGAGATTGGTAATAATTCTTCCAGTATTTAAAAAAAATACCTAAATACCTAGTGTGCAGTTATCAAAGCATATTTTACCCTTTCTTTCAAGTGTAAAGTGTAAAAGATGCGTATTTTTAAAAATCAAATATAAGACAATATTCCCAATGAAAATGAAGGTCTTTTAGCATGCCGAAAGCTGCAGGAAGCATTAGTAATGTGAATAAATCGTAACTGTTTTTCATTTGCAGAGACTGCATGAAAGTGGCGGAGGTGGATGGCAAAAAGATTGGCTGTACTGTTAGTCTGTTGGTCAGTATCTTTTCAATTCCACTGTTCAAATTGGAATAAGCTTATTTTGATTAGAATGGCTGTCTACCAACATTCTTGAATGCTAAAGGACATTTGGACTTTCTGTTCTCAGCAACATCCTAATGGATAACTACCAAGCTGTGAACTAGTGGCTTGCCACAGTGAAGGAAATAATGTTTTGCATGCAGCTAGTTCAGGATGATGTTATTCCAGAGGGAATTTGGGGAAGAGCACAAAAAAATCAAGTCTTTCCCCCACCCCCCACTCCCCCAATAACTCTTGACTGCGAATGATACCCAGCTGTGATAATTATGCAGATTCTGCTTCCTCCTGCGATGTAACTCCTCCTTTCGAAGTTCTCCTTGGTTTGTTGCTTTCAAATGGAAACGTGAACACTTTAAACATCTGGGTTCTGTTGGTTCAAAAGCCAGCATTAGATGTCAATTTTCAACCAGCTGGCTATCCCACCTCGAGACAGAGATGGTGTGGCCAAGTTGAATATTGGATATTATTGGTGATTGGGGGGGGGGGGGTGGGGGGGGGGTGGGGGGGGGTGGTGGAGAAAGTGGTTTGGCTGGAAATGGAAAGCCAAAAAAAAAGAGAAAAGGAACAATTAGTTCCACTGATGTTTTAAAATTTACAATCAACTCCTCAATTCTTTGAATGAAGTAATGATATGGTGAAAGATATTGTTTTAACATTGAGGCTTACTCAGCAATTCTATACTCAAGTTGCATGAAATAAAAAAAGATTGTATTATTCCTTGTATTTATTTGCATCCTTTTGAGAAAGTAGTAGTTTGGGCCAAAATCAAGAAATCCACTGCCTAAACTTGAAGAAAAGCATGAATAGACTGTAGTCAGGAAATCGGATTAATTTACACGGCTTTGCTGATGAGTTTCCCTCAGTTTATGTTTGGTTAGTCCAGTGTGACTCTCCATTGGACAAATGTATATAAACTATATTCCAATAATGATGCTCTTCTATCTCATCAGAGTGTGTGAATCTAAATGAACATAAGCAAATGATTAAAATCTGATTTATGAAAGAATCATCCAGCTTTATCTGCCTTGCAACAGGCAAAATGCATTTTTTGTGTAATATTACATGACAATAAAGGAATCTTGAATCAACTGAAATATTAAAGAAAAACATGAAGATACTCCTGTATTAGAACATTGCTTTTTTGACTTCAGGTTTTTGGTTTGGTTTGACTGCCTGTGCACAGATGGGTTGAAGCGTTACTGTTCTGGCAGTCCCAATGGTCCTGTCTGAAATGGATCTCATCCCACACACACTTTTTTTATTTTTATGCTAATCTTGTCAGGGAAGCAAGTAGAGACACTGGCATTGCAACAAACAAAAATGTTCTGTTCTTTTCTGATATTTTATTCTCCTCTTCCTACCCTTCTTCCAGATATAATTATCACACTCTTTCAGACTGCAACACCACTAGTCTCCTTCACTCTTTCCTGTTCTGCAACCGGTTACAGGCCTGGATATTCTCTCCCAACCCCCTTTCTCAATAGTTGATCATTTGTTTCATTTCTAACTTTTCCCAGCTATTAACCAGAAACGTCGCTTCTTTCATTCTCTACAGATGCCGCCTGGCCTGCATAGTATTTCCAGAGATATATTTTCGACTTCCTACATTTGTCGCGTTTTGCTTTTAGGAAATGTAAATTCTGTAGTGGAGATGCTGGTGTGTAGAGATAGCTTTGTTCTGTTCTTTTCAGGTGTTGTAATGGGAGTCCTTGTTTTTGCCCATATTGGAAACTATATCTGCAAATATTACCACAATGGTTATAACCGGAAAGACTTGCCATTTTCCTCCCGTCCTCTTATCCACAAGTTACTAATCACCATCCACAATGTAAAGGCATGAATTTTTTTTAGTAGATTTTTTTTTCTTTAATATTACAATTGGAGAGTGTCTTCCTTTTTGATTCTTTCCTTATTATTTTGAGAAAAAATTTAGCACTTTCTCATTGCAGACCTATTTATGCTCATTTCCACAATCACTCGAGGATTTTAAGGTTATAAGGTGACCTGAATTTGGTCCATTGAGAAGGATGGAAGTTATAAATAATGTTATTTCTCTATTGATGCAAAATGGGGAAGCCTGTAAATATACAGTCAGACACGAGCAGGAGGTTCAGTGATATTTAATGCAATACTAATTTTTTGACAATTATATTTGAAAAGTAGTGGAAAGAAGATATTGGACCTTGAAAATTCTTGTTTGTCTGTTAATATTGTGTTTTTTAAATACTTTATGAAAAGAATGTTCTAGTAACTCATTTCACCCTTATTTTTAGAATTTTTATAAGACAGAAATAAATAAAGAAGAAATGTACATCCGTTACATACATAAGCTTTATGATTTGCACTTAAAGGCACAGAATTTCACAGGTATGTTACCATTTTATATTAATGGTATAACCATTTTTCGATCTGTAGCCTCTAGGTTAAGGCAAAGAAGCAATTATTTTCAGAGAATATTCTATTGATAGATTTTTTATGGAGAATAAACGTTCCTTGGAGTTCTGGCCTGAAATGGTTACTTTTGTTCTTGTGTTATGGATGGTACATAAATTAAAGATGGTTATTTACACATTATATTGAAACTGGGTTTTGGATAAAAGTTGCACGTGGTGACCTTGAATTACTTTTGAGAACATTTAAACTTTAATTTGAGGCCATGCTGATCCTTCGCTGAAAAGCAGCTGAAACTCCAACTTCAGTGGAATCTTATCTGAAGCAAAATTACCACGAGATTTAAATTGTGTGGGGTGGCCTATGGACAGTGAGGGATTTGGACACTGATCATCAATTTTCATGTGAGAAATGTGGAATGGGAAAAAGGCAGCAATGTTCTGGGAAAGGTGAAGTACATAAGAACCTGGACAGCACTAAGGAGATACTAAACATGGAGATAAGAAACAGGTGGATGAAGACTTGCAGTTGGGTGAAGTGAAGGCAGAAATTGTTGAATTGTGGGCATTCTTGATATAGCATTCGAAGTAGAATTTCTTAAGGGTCCATTTAAAGATTAAGGTATTGATGCTACTCTTCATAGTGGGATAGAATGTTTAATGTGTGGAAGCTGTTGTGAATCCACTGGGTAAGCTGGTGTTGATTTCTTGATTTTGTGATGTACCTGTCCCAATTAAGAATTTTGGCATTTAAATAATTTAAACATAATAGATTCCAATAATGCCACAGGAAAACTGATTTAAATGTTATAATTGTCTCTGGTTTGGTGGCCAAATTTTTGGGAGGCTCAACATTAAGATGGAGATAGGAACTGTCTACTTCAGTGGATGTTTTAAAAGTTTCCTCCAGATCGAAATGTACACCTTGAATTGCTGTGGTATGATTTCCTACCCATATTCCTTAAGCACACCCTGAATCCTTCCTCAAATGTCCCTCCATGGCCTTCGTATTCCCCACGATGACATTTTCCTCCATCCCATTCGGCCAATCATCTTACCAAAACCTGAATATTTAATTCTCCTGTTGCTTTGCTTGGAATATTCTGCTTGTCAGTTTTACTAGCTGTTAGGTAGAAGCTGCCAACAGAAGTCGGTTTGAATTTCTGCCATTAAATTCATTTGGACCACTGCATCCCACACCTTTCAGAGTTTCTTTGCTTGCCTATTAACATCCCCACCACCCAATCTGACCTCAGTTATTGGGGGTTCAGTACTGTGGCTTGAGATACTGCACTCACAGCCTCTACCTGCAGAAACAGTCAGGAACGATGGTTCTTTCAAGAACCATGGTTGCAGGGGAGAAGTAATATTGGGTGACATCTGGATTAAGGAAGTCACCTCATGTTTGTGACTGATGTCAAGAAAAGGCAGTTTATTGCCACAGGAGAAGGAAAGGCAAAGAGTGGAACTTGAAGAGCATGTGATTAAAGAGCAAAGGGAAAGGAGAGCACAGGGCAATTAGAGTCAACTCATTAAAGTGCTTTGTGAAAATGGCTTAGCACAAAAAAGATAGAGTAAACTGCTGGTTGCAAGAGATCAAAAGAGTGAGAGAGTTATTGGATAATAATTACACCTGTGTACGTTTTCCAGATGATTTAGATTCAGACAATCATGGTTCTGGGAAGGAAATTTGAGTGAAATGGTTTCATTGGTAGATGAGAGTTTGTTAGTAATAATGATTTTATGGACAAAATAGAGAGGAAAAAGGTGAAAAATATGTAATATTTGAAGAATACAAAGCTTGCCTCTTAAAAGTCACTAAGGAGAGCAGTTGATGGGGTGACACATTTTTAATTGCAACCCAATGGCACTATTTCCATTGTATGATCGCAGTTAAATTAAGTTATTGATACTAAATCCTCTTCATATAAATAGTAAGTTTCACAGCAATTATGACAAGTTAATTGAAAATGTCTCACTAAAATATGTTCATGGGAAAATAACTGAACTTCATTGAAATATTTATGCGTTGATTTATGAAGCATTTTGTATGGTACATTTAGAATGGAAAGTTGCTAAAGATTTGTTTCATCTTTTTGCTGTTGTGCAAGATCCTGTTTGCTCTGAAATAGTTTCCATGTGCGGAAAAAAAATTGAAGTCATAATTAAATCATCAACTTTGTCTTCAAGGAGTGAAATATAATTTTGAGTCATTTCTCCCTGAAGAGCATTAATGCAGGCACAACAAATGTGTCATTTCCTGGAGTCCTTTACTTTTGTAATTGTGAAATATTCTCTTGGTCTCTCCCAGGGACAAAGCCCCCTAAACAGTTTATTGGCTGAATAAACATTCAATATATTTTGGAAATGATATATGATGAACATAAATGTTAATTTTTTTTCCATTTTGATTCTTCTTTACTAATTATAATTTACAGCAGTTGTTTTAAGTCTGTTTGAATGTGCCATAGATTCCCTCTTGCAGCCAATGAATTACAAATTGCTGAAAGAGCAATAAATTTCCCTACCTAAAAGAGAAAATAAATATTACAATCTTCATTAACTTTATTTAATATTGAGATCCCAGTTACAAAATTAAGAAATGGTTTTTTTTTTGTAATTTCACTCATGGATTCCCATTGATATCTCTTCAACTCTATTCTGTAATATAGAAGCTGCGTACACTCTGCTGTTGTATGATGAGCTCCTGGAGTGGTCAGAACGGCCACTGCGAGAATTCCTTCATTACCCAATGCAGACTGAGTGGCAGCGGAAGGAGATCCTCCATCTTACCATCATCCAGAACTTTGACAAGGGGAAAGTAAGTTCAGCAATTGCTGCTAATGTCTGTCTGCTACGCTTGGCGATCTGCTATTGTGCTTAACCTCCACAAGCCGATTTGCAAGGCACATCACAACATTCGTCTGCCCTCCTTTTCTATTCCTTCCATCACCCATTTGCTTTTTTTAATTTTGAGTTTCTTCCTTTGTACATCTTTGATTTCCCATGGTCTGTTGGTAGGGTCTTGTTAGTGGAGGTTTGTAATAAAATATTGTATTGATATTTATTAATATTTTTTTGGTTAATTATATGATCTTAATGGAATTGCAGCTTTTGTATATTCTTCATCTTTTGTCGGGTGGAAGGTGGGCTGCACAATAGCTGAAGAAACCACTATTGTGAATATGCCTTCAGCATGGCATTTTCGTCAAACTAAATTTTTGTGTGCTTGTGGGTGTTAATGCAGTGGAGCATTATTGGTATCTAGAAGATGTCTTTCCTCTGTTGAATGCTCAATCTATCATTGCAAGATACTTTTTGCTGTATGAAGTCAGAAGTCATCAGGATTTATAGTTAAAATGTTACTACTAATTCACATTCAAACGCCAGTGGCATTTAAAATAAATATGGAAATAACTAGAATATTTCAGTCAATTATATTTCTATCTTTCAAAATGTTTAACTTTGTATCTTGTTTTCTGATATAATTTACTATTTGTGAGAAATATTGGATGTATTTTCACCAAAAAAAGCTTTATTTTTAATTGCTCTATTTATGAATGGTCAGTCTGGTATGTTTTAAGTCTCAGGTTGATATTTCTGATGCTACCCTCGAGTGAAAGTATGTGTTCCTTGTTAATTTTCAGATATTTGTAATTTGAAATTGCAGCAGATGTAGTTGTTGGATATGCAATATCTGTCCTGAAGTTGTTTCTTTGAAATTTTACAGCAAGCTCTCAATTATCAAGGGATCCTAAATGTAATCCATTAGGCTCTGGTAAAATGAACCGATTATATATTTTTGGCTTTTTTTTTTTGTGGGCTTTAATTTAATTTAGAGATGCAGCAGGTTAACAAGCCTTTTTGGCCCACAAGCCCATACTTCTTAAATACACCTATATGACCATTAAATTTCCTAACTCCATATGTTATCTTCAACGTGAGATGAAACTGGTGCACCCAGAGGAAACCCACAATGGAGAAAACCTACAAACTCCTTTACGGATGGTGGCGGATTTGAACCCGGGTGACTGATGCTGTAATAGCATTGAGCTTTCATGCCACCCTATTTGTGGGTTTAGGTTTGTGCGTTGAAGTATAGGAAAGTGCAATTCTATTTTTCTCTCATTTCAATGGTGACTCACTTTAATTAAGTCCACCAAAATTTGTTCACTTTTGCAGCAATTTTTAAACAAAGAAAAATTTCCTCTCACCTCTGGAGCCAATTTTTTTTGACTCGTGCCATCATTTAGTCTTGATTGGCTTCAAGCTTGGGTGAATCTAGCAAGAATAGTAATTTGTGAATAGCTGTCGTGGTCAGCTCCTCGGCAAAGTTAGCGGGACTCAAGCCACAGATTTAGATTTGTACAGGAAATGTGCCTGCAGTATCTGTTGAACTGGATCATGATTGTTGGTGAAGTTTTAGGAATACTATCAGTGAAACAAAATCTTTGTAATTGCTCAAAATATTCATGTACTGTTTCTACAGCTTTTACTTATGCTAAGAATGATGAAAGCAAAAAATAAACTGGAAAATTAATTTAGCGATCTAGTTGCAAGCATGTAACGGGGTCCTATTGATGAGTTGCTGGTGAATGCTGCTGCCTGAAGTATTTCCAAGTGGATAATTTGTTTGATTGTCTGTGACGGTGCACCCAACTTGACTTTTGCCACATACCTATGAGGTGGCCATAACGTTTCGTAGTTCTGCTGCTCTTGCATTGCAGGCTGGATAATGACATTATTAAACCAGATAGAACAGCTGGGACCACAGCTTTTTGGCCAAGCATTTGTGAAGGGAGACCCCTCCCCTCTCCCCAATTGCTTCCAGTTCATCTTGCCCGAGCCAGCAGAAATGGGTGATTGCTTCTGCCACGGCACTTGGAATTGAGCTGCTCGTCTTGGCATGGTAACATTTCATGCAGTACCTGATGAGCATGGCCTACTGGGATTAGGGGAACTGAAGAATTCTGTAGCACCACAATTAATGAAGCCTTCACATATTAAATCTGATGTTCTTTTTAAGTAATCTTAAATCATCTCTAAACTAAAAATGTATGACAAGAGAGGGTTTTGCCAGCACTAATATTGGGGTCTGTAAAACTATAAATGCAGTGTGACCTGCCTTCCATGTTGCATTGAACTTTATTTTAAAAAGTTCTTAGATTTGTGAGAATTGTATTGATTAATTCAACTGGAAACTTGGGGTGGGGGGGGGGGAATAATCACAATGTCATTTCCACTGGGTGTCCCTGAAAATATTGTTTACAGCAAGACATTCAAATGTTTCTGTAAAAAAAATAAAGTCCTTTAGTTGAAATTCCTACATTGGCTGTTAAGCTAATGTTGTATATTTATCATCCTGAATACTCCTTGTAGATCAGTGTGAAATATGTGGTGTGTAATGCACACTAAAGTACCAAGTAATTGGATGCACATTTGTGAAGGTGTCAATCAGTCTTGATGTTAAATTTTCAATGATTCTTGCAGAAGCTTCTCATGCCTCCGACTCAAGTCCAATGGTAAAGTGTAAGCAGATCAAACAATTGGTGGAACTAGGTGGAAAATGAATAGAAAGCATAAGAACAAAGCAAAATGAATTATGTTATGAGGCAGCCAAAGATGACATCTTCCAGGATCTTCAGCTTTCTGCTTCATTGTGACATTTACTTTAGGTTGGAAATGGCCAAACCATCTTTATTTGAAATTATACAGGAATACTTAATGTTCACTTCAAAGTCACTTTTTTTGAGGAAGTGAACAAAAATTCAAGA
Source organism: Narcine bancroftii (assembly GCF_036971445.1). Classification (NCBI taxonomy): domain Eukaryota; kingdom Metazoa; phylum Chordata; class Chondrichthyes; order Torpediniformes; family Narcinidae; genus Narcine; species Narcine bancroftii. Next base: position 84,755,654 of record NC_091479.1, on the reverse strand, counting down.
AGATGGGGCAGTAGATGTGGAGTATATGGATGATTGTAAGGCATTTGACAAACTCCCATGTGGTAGACGCTTTCAAAAACCCATGAGGCATAGGATCCATGGAACCTTGGCTGTGTGGATTCAGAATTGGCTTTCCTGCAGAAAGCAGAGAGTGGTCATAGATGAAGCATATTCTGCCTGGATGTCAGTGACTAGTGGAGTTCTGCAGGAATCTGTTCTGGAACTGCTGGCTCTTTGTGTCTTTTTTAAATAAACAACCTAGAAGAAGTGGTGGATGGATGGGTCTGTAAGTTTGTAGATGATAGGAAGGTTGGAGGAATTGTGGATGGCCCTGAGGGTTGTAGGTTACAAAAGGATATATACAGGATGCAGAATTGGGCAGAAAAATGGCAGATGGTGTTCAATGCAGGTAAGAGTGAAGTGATGCATTTCGAAAGGTTGAATGTGAAGGTGGAGGACGTGGTTAATGGTACGATTCTTAACAGTGTGGAAGAACAGAGGGAACTTGGGGTCCAAATCCATAGATCTCTCAAGATTACCATGCAAATTTGTAGGATAGTTAAAAAGTTTTGTGATAAGTTTACCTTCATTGCTCAGGGGATTGAGTTCAAGAGTGATGATGCAATGTTGCAGCTCTATAAATCTCTGCTGAGACCACACTTGGAATATTGTGTTCAGTTCTGGTCACCTCATTACAGGAAGTATCTGGAAGCTTTAGAGAGGTTGCAGAGGAGATTTACCTGGATTTGGAAGCTTTGGAGAGGTTGCAGAGGAGATTTACCAGGATGTTGTCTGGATTGGAGAATGTGGCCCATGAGGAAAGGTTAACAGAGCAAGGGCTTTTCTCTTTGGAGCAAAGAATGTTGAGAAGTGTCTTAATAGAGGTCTACAAGATTGTGAGGCATAGATAGGGTGGACATCCCGCAATTTTTTCCCAGGGCGACGATATCAAATAAATCAGAGGTCAACTGTGTAAGGTGAGGGGAGGAAAGTTTCAGGGAGAAGTTAGGGGTACTATTTATTTTACACAAAGTGTCTAAAGTACATTGCCAGGGATAGGAGAGGCTGATACAACAGGGATATTTAAAATACTCTAAAGCATATGGGTGTGAGGTAGGCAACCTTTAGATTGTTGTGTAGGTTTATGTAGGTCAGTACAACATCATAGGCCAAAGGACCTGACAGGGAAATCATATTTGACATTACTGCAGCCTAATTTGTAATTTCATTACTACTATAGCCCCAGCTACCAAATTCAAATCTCTAGATTACTAGTTAATTTAATAATAATGCTTTTGTGCCTCTATAGTGGTAAAGTACTTGATGTAACTTGTCAGGTTACAAAAGCTATTCTACTAAGGAAAAGCTTTTTTTAATGGGAAGGGTCATATGGTTATATAATTAGGAATTACTGTTTGCAAGCAAACTCATTCTCATGATAGAATCCAGTGTAGGCATTGGGAGAGGTGTGATTTCCAGTGCTATCAAGAAAGTGAGAATGTTCCTCATCATAAAATAAGAACAAATAATATCTCATCAACATAGATTTTAGTGTAACTCATGACCCAAGGAAACTTGAATCTGATAGAATATGTTCTCTGGCAAAGTAATTTGCAGGATGTAAAAACTGCCAGTGCTCAGCCTGGAACAAAACAAAACCTACCACTGAATAATGCATTCCAAACACTTGCTGCCAGTACACCCCACGTGTCACTGAAATGCATCCAAACCAGCTGGAGGACCCAAGTATTAAATGAGGAGTCAGACACAGTTTGTCCATGAAGATATCTTACTTCAAAAGCCAAATGCTGTGGTTGATTTTCAATTTGGAATAAAACCAGGAAACCCTCAGCAGGCCAAGCAGCATCTGTACACAGAAATTAGGTTATTCTTTCAGGTTCATGACCTTATTGTAAGTTGATCTCGCTGGTTGATCGTCAGATTGATCTCAAATGGTAACAAAAATGGCGGTGGACCCATGGGGAGTGGAGACACAGTATTCCCCCTTGGGGTCAAGCTGCCCTGTCTGACTGCTGTTGGCTCTGTGTCGAATTCAAATGGCCTGTTAAAGGAGTTCCATTGTGCTGAGGAGGGAGGGAAGGAAGGGGAGAGGAGGGAGGGAATGTCTCTGAGCCCGAGGTCCTGCTCTTGCCCGGGAGGCGACTCTCCTTGATGACACCAGGACAAGGGATTCTTCAGGCTGCTTGCAGCTGGGAGACAGTGGCATGTAGTTTGAGAGAGAGAGAGAGAGATGGAGAGAAAAGTCAATAGGAGAAGGTAAAGAAGAAAGGGAGAAGGGAGGGAGTTACCTGAAACTAGGACAATGGTCATTCTAATTTCATGTCGAGTTAATTTTTTTTTCAACCTGTGAGATCAGTTCGGCTCTGAAAAATTTTCAGATAAATGAGGATTTCTGATTTGTTTCAGATGTCCTCATTTATTCGAAATTGTGTTTAAAAATAGGATAAATGAGGATTTCGGAGAATCCAATTTCAGATAATCAGAATTGTACTGTACACACATGGTGCTGTACTCGTAAGATTATAGGTTCGCCAGTTGACAATAACACTGCTTGCCAGGATAAATGCTGTCCTTGGAATAACTTTACATTTTCATGCCATCATCCAATGAAAATCTTCCAGAGCACAATGCCACTCTCCTATGCCTTATGATGGATTAAGAATATATTTTAGCGGCATACACTATGCCAGCTACCATTGCATTCTCAGTCTTGACCTTCGACGTTGCAAACCAAATTCGTACTTGGATTTGCCACAAAATGAAAGTTTCACACAAAGGCAACAGGGGAAAAGATCATTTCTGCATTAAGCCATTTCCCCATTCAATATCGTCAGTTGATTAAACTTTGCTGTTGGTTTGAGCCTCTTTACTGGCAGCTGATTCTTTTCATGTACTTGGAATTCATTACTCAAGTATGAATCTTGTATATTAAGCAAACAGTTTCCTCTTACAATAAGCTTTGAACCATGAAAGAACATTGTGTACTGTTACACATTACAAAGATGACCTGCTTTTGGATTTCTCTGCATCTTCTCAACACCACTCCAAGAGGCTGTATGAGCCCCAGTTAAGATCAGCTCAGATTTGCATGGTCCAATAAATAGCACAGATTTACCCAGTGTCATGGGATACCACCTTGAGCTCAGGAAATAACAGACCACGTGGAGAGTGACTGGAGATTTGGCATTAAAACTCGCTAAGTTTTGTTGGTATAATTTCTTGGCAGATTGTCTCCCCTTTGTACATCCTAACCAGTATTTATAGCATTCATAAATGAAGTTATTTTTATTTTATAGTGCTGGGAAAATGGCATTATCCTTTGTCGTGAATTAGCAGACCAGTATGAGAGCTTCTATGATTACCGTAACCTAAGCAAGATGAGGGTAATGTACAATTTAATAATTAAATTTCAAAAGTACATCGTTTGTTTGAAGATGGACATGATTATTAATAAGTAATTGTAAGGAGCTTTATTTACATGCTTGTTCATTAGATGATGGAAGCTGCTTTCTACGACAAAATAATGGATCAACAGCGTTTGGAGCCTGAATTTTTCAGAGTTGGATTTTACGGGAAGAAATTTCCGTTCTTCTTGAGAGTGAGTATGTGGTAATAAAATGCATTTGATTTTAGAAATAGACTGTTCATTTGCAAAATTTACCATGTAACTATGTGAAGCTAGTAATTAAAGTTTAGCGAATGGTTCATTTGTTAAAAGTTCTTGTTAGCAATTGATGAGTTTTGGCATTTAATAATTGAGTATTTATCTGCATAGATGAAGTGGTGCATTAATATGATGTGTGGGCTAAGCAATACTTGTAGGATATGTAGCAGAATCAGGGGCAGTGAGGAAAGATAAGATTTGTAAGTATTTTCCCAAACACTAAAGCTTGAACCCAGGCTGGAAATCCTTTGACCAATTTGACATGAGACACAATTTTTCCCACATGATCTTACAATACAATTCTAACTTGTTCTGCTTTTTAAGTTGATTTTTCTTAACTCCTGAACACAGAAAATGGGAAACATAGATTTAAATTACACAGGAAATTGTGATTTATAATTCTTTTCTTAATGGTGTGCCCTCACTTGCTGCTAATGGGTTTGGAACTACTTCAAAATGGAATTTGAGGCAATTCCCTTGATCCAGCATCCCCCAAACCCTAAGATCAGCTGTGATGGTTGCTGCCATTCTGAAAGAACATAATTTTGGGTGTTCAAAATGATTCCCTTCTCAGATTATCCAAACTGAAGTAGCATGAAAAAAGTTTTACAAGGCCCGAGCCCCACTGATGCATTTGAAAGGACACGTCTGTGCAAAACTGTTTCATCCTCTGGCAATCAAAAACCAGAGAGAACATTGTCGGCTCAAGAAAAAAAAAACTTTTCAGGACATGATGCAAATTCATCTGATTAATAGTTTACAGAATTACAGTGAATCAATGCTACAACAAATACTTAGCAATCAAATTGCATCCCACAACTTTGATCTGACACATTCTCAACCTTGGGTATACCAAATGGCTGCCAGGTCGATTGAAAGCAACCAACCTCCTGGTTTCCTACTTGAAGTTTTCGGGTGACATGATGTCGAAGAAAGCAATTACTCTCAAGTGATAAAATAACCCAGAATAATTAGATTTTTATCCCTTTCTGCAATAATTAAATAGCACACAACCTTGGCATATTTTCTCTCAGCGACATGCAGAACAGCTCTGAACCCAGATCTGGCAGCTTGTTATCTCTTGACAGAGGAAAAACTGCATGGTACTGGAGGTTTGAATCTAAAATAAATAAAGATCATTCTTTCAGACCACTTAAAGCTTTAAGATTTTCGTAGTCATTGAGCAGGGTCAAAATGACATGAAAATAATTTAAATTGTCTTTTTATTATCAGATAATATATTGACTATTTGTTATTAATTGAACAAGATAATATACCTGTCAATATATTAATGGATAAGCAGGGACTCTGAAATACATATGCCAAACTTTACAATCTCAAAGATAGTAAATCATGGCAACCATATTTTAGAGCAATTACATATCAATTTTATATTTTTTATGTAATTTTAATTTAATTTAGAGCTACAACATAATTAAAGGTCCTTCCACCCATGAACCCATGCAACCCAAATGCACTAATTAACCTTCAAACTCCGAACATTTTTGGAGGGTGGGATGAAACCAGAGCACTCAGAGGAAACCCATGCCATCAAAGTGCTGGATTGGAGCCTCGGTCAGTGGCACTGTGTAATAGTGTTGTGCTAACCATACCATGGTAATATCCTATTTTACGTTTATACACAACCTAGCAAACCAAACTTCTGTGCAAACTGTTTTCTCCTTTTGAGTGAAGCAAATTAATTTCCAGAAGGCGATCTGACAAAGGGGCACAGTGTAGCGAGGTTGCTACGGCTACGCTATTAGCTCTTGGTTATAGCCCTAACATGTGCACACATACACACACACACACTTATTCTGCCTTTTATAGTCAGCTTGGCCACGTCACAATCGGGGGGGTAGCTTGAGTGGGCCAGCTGCTGATTGGTTACCTCAGATATCCAGGCCCCAATTGGGCCCCCTGCAGTCCACCACCGATGATTGGCTAGTTTCCCCTTTCTGCTGGCAGCCTATGGAAATGGGCGTTTCAGCCCCCATGTTTTTCCAGTCACCACGTTCGACGGCCATTTCCTGTGTTGGCCCAAGGCACAGGGCGCTACAACAAAACAAATAAATGCATTGTGAATTTATGTAAGTCGTGTATGTCTGTGTGTCTCTTTTTAAAAAAAAAACAGAAAAATCTTGAATATGATGAGTGAAAAAATAGTTTGGTGCGTTGCAATTTTGTACAAAGTCTTATTTGTTATGTTATTTATCTTAACTATGATACAAAGATTGATGGAGTTGTGGATGGTGTAGAGGGCTATTAAAGAATACAGGAGGATAAATCAAGCAGTTTGAAATATGGGCAGAAAAATAGCAAACTGAGTTTAATCTAGACAAATGTGAAATGCTGGATGGGAATAGAGGGCACTGGTGGGGAAGTTAACAGAGCAGCAATGAATGGAGCTTCTTCAAGAAATGAGGAAGATGCATGATGAATATATGCCAAAAAAAGAGGAAATATTCAAATGAAAAATATCTCACAACTGTGGCTGATAAGGAAAGTCAAAGGCAACATCAGACCAAAAGAGGGGAGACTCAAGGAAACAAAAATTTGTGAGAAGATAGAGGTTTTGGAAGTTTTAAGAAATTTGCAGAATTTAACTCAAAATCTCACAAGGAGGGAAAAGATGATGTTTGAAAGTAGGACAACAAATACTATCAAAGAGGATACAAAAAGCTTCAAGTACATGAACAACAAAATAGAAGCGAGAGTTGACAAAGGTCTACCAGAAAATTTTGCTGGAGAAATAAAAATGGAGGACAAGGAGATGGCAGGGGAACAAAATGAGTAATTTGCATTAGTCTTCACTGTGGAAGACATTAGCAGTGCCATATGTCAAAGGGTACCAGAAAGGGAAATGAGTGTTATTATGATTTCAAGGGAGAAGATGCTCAGAAAGCTGAATGGTCGAAGAATGAACAAGTCACTCAGACCAGATGGATTGCACCCTGGGATTCTGAAAGAAGTAGTGGTGGAGATTGTGGAGGCATTGGTAATTATCTTTCAGGGATGAATAGATTCTGGTACAGTCCCAGGGGACTGGAAAATTGTGAATGTCAACCCACTATTCAAGAAGGCAGAGAGACAGCAGGAAGGAAGTTAGATCGGTTGGCCTGACATCAGTGGTTGGAAGTATGTTGGAGTCTATTGTCAAGGATGATATTACAGAGTATTTGGAGGCACGTGACAAGATGAGCCAAAGCCAGAATTGTTTCCTTAATGGAAAATATTGCTTGATAAACTTATTGGAATTCTTTGAAGAAGTGACAAGCAGGCTGGATAAGGGAGATGCAGTGGATGTGGTGCATCTGTATTTTTAGAAGGCCTTTGACAAGGTGTCACACATGACGCTATTTAACAAGAGCCCATAGTGCATCAGCAAGCATGCTAAGGTGGGTGGAGCATTGGCTGACTGGCAGGAAATAGAGGGTTGAAATAGAATGATCATATTTTAGTTGGCTGCCAATTGGTAGTGGCGTTCTACTTGGGTCAGTTTTGGGGCCACTTCTTTTTCTGTTGTATATTAATGATTTGAATTATGGAATAAATAGTTTTGGGGCCCTGTTTTCAGACGATAGGAAGGTCAGTGGAGGAGCAGGTAGTGTTGAGAAAACAGGATGCAGAAGGACTTGGATTTGGAGAAAGGGCATAAAAGTGGCAAATGAAATATAACATTGGAAAGTGTACGGTCCTGCACTTTGGTAGGAAAATAAAAGGGCTAACTTCTTTTAAATGGGGAGAAAATTGAAAATACCCAGATGCAAAGGGACCTGTGAGTCCTTGTGTAGGATAGCCAGAAGGTAAACTTGAATGTTGAGTCACTGGAGAAGAAGGCAAATGCAATGCTGGCATTCCTTTCAAAAGGAGTAGAATATAAGGTGAGACCTCACTTGTATTGTGAATAGTTTTGGGCTTCTCATTTTAGAAAGGATATACTGACATTGGCATGGGTTCAGAGGAGGTTCACAAGGATGATTCTGGCAATGAAATGGTTGTCATATGAGGAGCATTTGAAAGCTTTTGGCCTGTACTCATTGTAATTTAGGAGATCGAAGGGGGAATCTCATTGAAACATTTTGAAATTTGAAAGGCACATACAGAGTAGATGTCAAAAGATTGTTTCCCATGGTGGGAGAGTCAAGAGGGCACAACTTCAGGATTGAAGGATGTCCACTTAGGACAAAGATACGGAGCAATTTCTTCAGCCAGAGAGTGGTAAATCTGTGGAATTTGTTGCCACACTCAGTGTTGGAGGTCAAGTCATTGGATGTATTTAAGGCAGAGATTGATAGGTTCTTGATTAGCCAGGGCATCAAAGGTTATGGGAGAAATGGGTCAGCGCATGATTAAATGGTAGCCCACTTCTGCTCCTATGTTTTATGGCTGAATATGCCATCAATTTTTTGACACTCCCAAATTTGTGGTGCACCTCTCTGTCACAACGACCCATCATAATTGTATCAGTCTTTCCAATATTTATGACCTGCTGAAGTCACTCTCTGTATCCATGTGGCATAACGCAAAGGACAAAGAGTGAAGTGCTCATATCGACACTATTGATCTTGTGGCTGTCACTTGTACCCAAGCATCATGCTTCTTGTGAAACTGGTTCACATTTTTGCATGCTAATTCTAGCCTACGAGCCCATCCTGGATATCCCTTTCCGATGTCAAGGCCTTGGTGTCATATGGTCTGAGTGTTCTCATCAGCAATCTGTACAGCAGGCAAATTCTCCCAGCACACACTGAAAATTATACCTTTATTCCAAAATGTTTAGCCTGAGAAAATACTTGCATTGAATGTTTCTGGCATCTATTTATACATGCCAAACTTGTTTTCTGAAGGTGACAAGTTAAAATCCTGCCTCAAAGCTTTTACAACCAATTACCACTAATCTTTGGCCTGCTTCCAAAACAATAGCATCCTCTTTTTGCAGATAGCACTGTTCAACTGTTCTGTGTCCTCTCTCCAGACCTCAACAATGTTATTTGATCTCAAGGAAATATTGCTCTTATTCCATAGACAGAGCAGATATCTTGCATTTTTTCGGCTCACCAACACATCTGACGTGTCTTCCATTGCCATCTTCATTAATCCTTGAGAACCCAGCTCTCTGTTACTTCACACTTAATCATTTTCCTGCCTCTTCCTGATCAGCAACATCTGGAACATGTTCCTAGTGTAACATCTGTCAGCTATTTTGGGAGATAGTTGGAAAAGCAAAAAGCAAGGATAGAACTGCAGGTAACACCATTTATGTAAGGTAATGAACATGCAACATTTATCAAAAATCATATGATATGGTGCTTGCATTTCTTCATGATATACATACTCCCACAGAGACAACAGTAACTTAATGGCTCCTCAGCTTTTCTCAAGCTACACTAATACAGGTGGCATTAAAGATCAGTTTTTACTTTTTTTTTGGAGCAGCTGCTTCCTGACTTGTCACCTCTTTGTGAGTTGCTGAATACTGCAGAATGACATGAAGAGTTTTCTGATGTCAGTCGTAGCTTACATTTTGGATTTTATTTCATTATATTGTAAGTTGGGCCATTTGCACATTTTATTCTTTTGATCCTAATTTTCAAAATGATCCTTTTATTTAAATGTTTTTTTTTAAAGATTATCTTTATAGTTCAGTGTGACCAGCAGAAAGTAAAGCCACGGGAGTGGGTCAGTCATGTGACCAACCCCCATGAAGGGCAGATGCAGGGACTGATCAGAAGAGAGCTCACTGGAGGAGGAGGACAACATCCTCTACTGTTTTGCTGAGGACCGAGAAAATATGGGACATTTCGAAAAGAGAAATTTTCTTTTCGTGTGTGTATATGTATATATAAATGTATGAAAATTTCTCATTATGTCCCATCTTGTCTCTTCTGTATGTGTGTGTGTATAGAAGACAAATTATATTTATAGGAAGTTTGTTCCTACATTTGGAATGTAGCCACCAGAGATGATTTGTGGAATAAGTAGAGGGTTCCAAGCCACCTCCTGCTGCTTCATGAAAGGTGCTGATCCTTAATCTTATGACAAAGGCAGTAATACAGTGGAAATGACATATGCAATACTCTGGTTCTTTGCACCACTGCCTCCCTCACCAGCCACTCTCAGCCCAATCATTGCTCTATTTCATGATGGATTCACTTGAACTAGTCAGTTTTCCAACCTGATTGCAGTTGTTTGAAGGGCAACATGTATCATTTTCATTTTTCAGTGTAAATACTAGCCAGGAAAGTTTGCAAATGCTGACAGAGCTTCAGGAAAGGACTGCTTTAAGTGTACATGCACAATCTTATTATTAAATGAGTGGAAATTATAACCATCAGTGAGTCATTTGGTACAAAAATAGAATAGTAAACATTTTTGGGATTTTCAGTCTTTGTTTGCAGGTTATTGTAGAAATGCATTGATGATTCCCGATTATTTTGCAATTGGAATTACCACAACCACGTCCAGTCAATTGCTCTCTCGTCTTGCCTGTTTCCTTTTTTATAAATTCCTCCAGTATCTAATATAGACAGCTCTGTCTGCTGTCAGACAGCAGTGACAAAATGTGTACATTCCTAGAATGTGCTGTCCTGTGTTAAATGCCAATCAGATAACCACTGCCTTTTCCTTTACCCCCAACAGAACAAGGAGTTTGTTTGTCGAGGACATGATTACGAGAGATTGGAAGCTTTCCAACAGCGAATGTTAAATGAGTTCCCACATGCAATTGCTATGCAGCACGCTAACCAGCCTGAAGAGACGATTTTTCAGGCTGATGCACAATGTATCCTTAGAACTGCTACTAGGAATAGGTCACAGGTGAACCTGCAAGGATCCTGTGCTAACCAGCTGTTATAAGTTTTATCAACTGCTGTGTGTAAAGGAGACATTTTTAAATTCCACTGACTTTGATGGTCTCAGAAAACAAATATGAGGAAATACATCTACAAGGTATTTTAGGAAACATCTTACAAATGGGTACTTTAAGGTTATATGATGTTTTACGGCATTTCAAAATGAAATCCAACACTACAGCCTTTCAAATTACATAATGTGATTGCAGAAGCCTATGAAGTCTTTTTTTAAGCAACATAAAAAAATGATCACGACATAGTCAGTCTTTCGGTTATTTATTCAATTATTTTTTATGGTTTGATATAGATGGTATTGGAGTCCTTCCTTGAGGTATCTGCTTTAGATAGCCAAAATCCTAGAAACCTTTAGGAGAGAAAGGATTGCTGTTTCCCAAGGGACCCACATGCTTTGGGCCATATCTATGGCCTTGATCTTCAAATGCCCTTTTACTCAATTGATCAAAGACTCTGGCCTAATGATAAATATCATTATTGATGTTTGCCTTCACAGAGATGCAGCACATTATCATTTAGACTTTGGAGGCTGAAACACATTGGGGGCATTTAAGAGACTCTTAGACAGGCACATGGATGAAAGAAAAATAAAGGGTTACAGCGTAGGATGGGTTTAGTACTTTTTTTTAAGGAATATATGGGTCGACACAACATCGAGGGCTGAAGGACCTGTGCTGTGGTGTTCTATAAAACAAAGCACGCAGAGCTTCTGCAAGCCCACTTGTATCTTGTGTTTCCATCAATTTCCAGCTCCTCCATGTAGAAAATATTCTAATATATTCCATATCTGAATAAAAATCAAATAGAATGAGGATGTGGATATGACAGATATTTCTGCAATAATCATTATAGTTTACAAGAATACTTGATCCAAATTGTGCAAGATCATGTTTCAATTACAATGATATTTGACAACCTGTTCAAAGAGTTGTAGTCAATTGTGCACTGGTTGTGCATCAAGTATTCACTCATTCATTGTCCAATGCTAAAAAAATTTTCAAATAGAATCATAATTGCTAAGTTCTATTCTATTTACTAAAAGTGTGCATCAGATCTGTTCTTAAACTGTGAATCGTTACAAACCTTGCAATATAAATAATGCAAAACAGATGGCAGGCACTTCCTGTTTGAATGACACATCATGAGATGTAATTTCTAACATAAGATTTATGATTTCTGTATGTTTGTGGACTCTTCTCTTTCCACCCACCTCCACCCCCTATCTTTGCTTTCCTCTCCCTTATCTCATCAAACACCTTGGCTATAGGTATTTATATCTCTGTGATTTGGAATCAGAGAAATGTAAATGAGAACACCAGCCTGTCATTTTATAGTTCCGATGACATTGTCAAATGCTGCTAGGTGTGTCACACAGGCATATAGAGTTGGAGCCAGGCAATTAAAACCTTCAAGATGTTTTTCAGGAACACTTAATGCTAAAAGTGAGATATAGGAGACAAGTAGGAAATGCATTTAAAATTTGGGAACTTGACAGCTTTAACTCATAACCTACCAGTGGCAGCATTTACTGTACATTCGAGAATGATCAGAAAACCAGACTTTGAAAAGTACCAATATCTTCAGTTGATCTCGAGCTGATGGAGTTCAGAGGTTGGTAAGGTGATGGATGGATTGTGAACAAGGATGGTAATTTTAATGAGCTTTGCAGATGGTTGAAGAAGATTTGGGAGTTGGGTAGCAGAATTAACAATTATCTCAAGTTTATTAGCACATAGAATGAGAAAGACATACAAGAAATGTTCTGATATAGTTAAATCAAGAGATTACAAAGCCAAAGATCAGCGTTTTAGTTGAAGTAAACCCCTCGTTGTATAAATCAAGAAGGTGGAATTTGGTTGGAATGTGGTCAATCATGAAAGTTTATCAGCAGTTTAGCTCAGTATCAGCAAAGATTTCTGCACATTGAGTATTGAAACTCGGACAGACAGTTTGGCAGTTGTGAGGTTCAAGTATTCAAGGAAAAGAATTGGACGTCTTTGTTGTAATTGTAGAAACGTGATATTTCCAAGAGGAGTTAGATAAATGAGAATTAAGGAGGAAGAAAGGACAAAATATTATGTAATGCCAGCAATAATTTGGTGGCTATAAGAAATGAGGCCATTTTTGATTGGATGGCTACCAATGAAGAGAGGAGGCTGGAACAGTAAGTTTGATCATTTGTGAGCTATTGGAGATGGATTGATAGGCCGATCAAAATCGAAGGCAAGAAGATGAGAAGTGAAAGTGAACTATAACAATGAGCAGTGTCATGTGCAGCTTTGAGGTTTTGCAAGTATGCCAGATGGAGAAATCCAAGTCAAACGTGTGGATTACTGGGTATGGTTTGGGAATTATTCAAGAGGGTTGGAGATGGGGCAGAGAGATCTATGTTCAGCTTTACTTCAGGATCCATAAAAGAGTAATGACAAGAGAACTGTAAGGAAAACATCTAATGTAAGCACAGGAAGCAAGTTTAGGCTGTCAACTTGAGGGATCAGGAGAAGCATCTTAAAAGATATTCTGGGAGATGGGATTAAAAACTAGAGTTGAAATAACTTGTTGAGCTTGGCCATAGGCTTGGTGAAGTGGATTGTTGGTTGGATCTTTTAATGGGGACAAGGGAATAGGGAAGTATGCGGACTGGTATTAAAATGAAGAGATATAACCAGGAAGGTGAATGCATGACTTTAGTACGATAATAGACATTTTCCCCTTAATTCTCCCAATGTTACAGTTCACAACTAGTGAACACAATTTGATTTGGATTGGCCTGTAAACAAAGCAGTTTGACAGTGAATAATGATGTTGGCATTCCTCAGGCTCCAGCAACCAGAGATGTACAACATGTTTTCAAGTTAACTTTGCTATTGTCCTCAAAGATTAATGGATAAATTAATTTTGTAATCAAATTATTTGTATAATTTTAATTATAATTTATAGTATTTGTTCATTGATTATTTAACTCAAACTGAATATCAATTTATTGATGAAGGCATGTAATTGCAAAGTCCTACAGTATTTATAGCATGGAAACAGACTGAATATCATTCATGCTTTGTAAAATGGAATTAACATGTTCCATCAATTCTTAATTTTTTTTTAATGACTCTTTTCCCCTGAACGTTAGTATTGAGAAGTTGAGGAGAGTAGTGACTTGAACTCGTCATTGACTCTGCCCACTAATTTAGTTAACCAAGTGTCATTAAACTTTGAAATAAACAGAACATAGAATGTTACAGCACAGTCACTTCATCCCATGATGTATTGCTAATCTAATAAACCCTACTCAGCCTCACATCCTTCTATTTTTCTTGCATCCATATGTCTCTTAAAAGGTGGTGCCTCCACCACCACCTCGAGCATCCATGTGTCTCTTAAAAGCCCCAGTGTACTAGCCTCCACCACCACCCTGAGCATCCATGTGTCTCTTAAAAGCCCCAGTGCACCAGCCTCCACCACCACCCTGAGCATCCATGTGTCTCTTAAATGCCCCAGTGTACTAGCCTCCACCACCACCTCGAGCATCCATGTGTCTCTTAAAAGCCCCAGTGTACCAGCCTCCACCACCACCCTGAGCATCCATGTGTCTCTTAAAAGCCCCAGTGTACCAGCCTCCACCACCACCCTGAGCATCCATGTGTCTCTTAAATGCCCCAGTGTACTAGCCTCCACCACCACCCTGAGCATCCATGTGTCTCTTAAATGCCCAAGTGTACTAGCCTCCACCACCACCCTGAGCATCCATGTGTCTCTTAAATACTCCAGTGTACTAGCCTCCACCACCACCCTGAGCATCCATGTGTCTCTTAAATGCCCAAGTGTACTAGCCTCCACCACCACCCTGAGCATCCATGTGTCTCTTAAAAGCCCCAGTGTACCAGCCTCCACCACCACCCTGAGCATCCATGTGTCTCTTAAATGCCCCAGTGTACTAGCCTCCACCACCACCCTGAGCATCCATGTGTCTCTTAAATGCCCCAATGTACTAGCCTCCACCACCACCCTGAGCATCCATGTGTCTCTTAAATGCCCCAGTGTACTAGCCTCCACCACCACCCTGAGCATCCATGTGTCTCTTAAATGCCCCAGTGTACCAGCCTCCACCACCATCCCCAACAATGCATTTCAGACATGGTCTGAAAATGTCTATTATCGTACTAATGTCATGCATTCACCTTCCTGGTTATATCTCTTCATTTTAATACCAGTCCGCATACTTCCCTATCAGCTGACAGAACAAGCTGATAAAAGAAAGCTCATTTCAGTATGAACCAAGATTCAGGATGGAAATTTCTTGTCAGCAATAGCAATTTGAGCAACATTGAATGGGGGGGGGTTGAGTGCAATGAAAATTACATTCATGGGTCAAGTAGAACTGGAACGTTTTGCAAAACTTAAGATGTGGAAGTGACATGACCAGTACTGTCCCTCTTTTTGGAAGAGATAATGTGGCAGTAATTCACATCCCTCCATCCCAACTCAACCAGCATTCTTGGTGGCTTGGAATGGATTCAATACATGTTTAACTGAGCTTTGAAAATCCCAGCTTTCTTTCTATGTCCATGTTTGCAGTTCCCCAATCTTCAATTCCACCCATGACACCATGTTTAAAAAAAATACACACCACCAACAGCAACAAAAAAACCCATCATACTCCTGACCTTCTCTGCTAAACTTTCTACACTTCATTTTATAAATACGATATGTCCTCTGGTATTTGCTACAGTTGACCTGGGGGAAAAGTGCTGGCTGTCCACCTGCCTTTACCTCTCTTAATCTTGTAGACATCTGTTAAGTCATCTCTCGTCCTTCTTTGCTCCAAAGAAAAAAGCCCTAGCTGTTAATCTTGCCTCATAAAATACATTCTCAAATCCAGACAACATCCTGGTAAATCTTCTCTGCACCCACTCCAAAGCTTCCACATTCTTCCTGTAATGAAGCAACCAGAACTGAGCACAATATTCCATATTTGATCTAACCAGAGTTTCATAGAGCTGCAATATTACCTCATGGCTCTTAAACTTGATCCCCCGACTAATGATACCGGCATACCTTAAGCCGCCTTAACTGCCCTATCAACCTGCATGGCAACCTTGACATATCTATAGACTTGAACCCCAGGTTCCCTCTGTTCTTCCACCATGTAAAGGATCCTCCCATTAACCCTGTACTCAGCCTTCAGGTTTGACCTTCCAAAATGCATCTCCTCACTCATCCCAAATGAACTCCATTTGCCACTTCTCTGCTCAACTCTGCATCATGACTATATCCTTCGGTAACCTATAACCTTCTGCATTATCCACCACACTGCCAACCTTGTTGACATCTGCAAACTTACTGACCCATCCTTCCACTTCTTTGTCCAGGTCATTTGTAAAAATCACAAAGAACAGGTATCCCAAAACAGATCCCTGTGGAACTCCGGGACCTCCAGGCAGGATGCATTCCATCTGCTTTTTTTTTTTGCTTTCTACAGACAAGTCAATTCTGAATCCATTTTGCCAAAGTTCCATGGATCACATGCCTCATTAATATCAACCATGGGGATCCTGGTGCCTTACCAAATGTCTTACCAAGTCCAAAAGCACCACATCAACTGCCCTCCCTTCATCAATTTATTCTGTCACTTCCTAAAAAAAAAACTCGATTAGGCCCGTGAGGCACAACCTGCCCCTCATAAAACCATGCTGACTATCCCTGAGAAGATTGTGCTATTGAAGTTGTTGATCGGCAGAGGAATATAAATCTGAGTTTATCTGTTGGAGGCAGCAAACTTGATCCAACTGGTGTGATGAACCCAGTCAATGTTGGAAATTTTATACACTTTTAAGTAACAGACTCCCATTTGGTTGAATTAAGTATGATTAAATTGGCAAAAACTCAAAAAGTTGATAAGTTAGAGAAGAAATTTCATTGAAGACATCCCTCAACTTGTTCACCTTCTGGCATGATTATTCTGTACGACATAATTTCTGAAAACTTTCTCATGGTTCTCAAAATATTATATTTAAAATCATTGAATTCATCTGTAAATTCTATTGTGGCTTGATTTCAGCTAAAAAAAAATCTTCTGTTCTCTGAATCCATTCCCTTTATTTTCACAACTCAGGACCATGTTTCCTTTTGTGTTACTGGAAAATCCTTATCAAAATCTCTCCATTTCTCTTGCCATCTGTCTTGAAATATTTCCCTCTCAATACTTAGTGATATATGTTATAAATTCTCCTTCTTAGATGTTAATTAAATGGCAAATATTTTGCAGCCTTCCTTTAAAGATGGATGATTTAACTAATAGTGAAACATGATTTTAATGACTTCTGTCAAAATCTCAACAGCTGGACAGGCTGTGCATTTTGAAAATATCCTGTTTTGATTTGCAGTACATTTATTTAAATTTAAACATACAGCACCATTTCAGCTGTTAAGTCCGTTCCGCCCAATTTACACACTATTTACCTACACCCCCGGTACATTTTGAGTGGTGGGAGGAAACCAGAGCCCCCGGGGAAAACCCACGCAGACACGGGGAGAATGTTCAAACTATTTACAAACAGTACGGGATTTGAATCCTGGTCCCAATTGCTGGTGCTTTAAAGGCACCAACCACTGTTTTGAACATTAAGTTTGCAATTTCAGTACAGTATATTTTTATTTCTGTATCGTGAACAAAGAATAAATTATTTTCTTAAACAAAAAAATGCAGATTTGCAGATTTATGCAGTAATTCCCATTCCTGAGAATCATGAGATACTGCAGAAAGAAGCTATACCTGATCACATTAAGAGTTTTTATAGGGTCAACAATATCTGGAGGTTCCGATATGACAGACCATTTCACAAAGGTATCAAAGACAAAGAAAATGAATTCAAGGTATGTCCTTACACATGAAAACATCCAAGATGTCCAATACTGATATGGTTTCACTGAGATTAATGCTTGATTCCTTGTTTATTAATTTAATATTAAAGGCTAAATGCAAAATATAATGGATTGTATAATTGATTACAAGACTTGTCTCTCTGCCTCTCATTTCTTGTTAGAGTTTATGGGTTGAGCGGACAACGTTAACATTAGTTCAGAGTTTACCAGGTATCTCTCGTTGGTTTGAAGTGGATCGACGGGAAGTGGTGAGTTCAGTGTCTTTTGGAAATTTATTGCCTTAATTATGGTGAACAGTAATAAAGTTGCTTAAGTTCTTCTCAGATCCTCTTAATCTTAATGTTCTTTGTAAAAAGCTCATTTAATTATTATAGAAAATCTGTTTCTAGGTTGAAATGAGTCCACTTGAAAACGCAATTGAGGTGCTGGAGAACAAGAACCAACAACTCCGAACCTTAATCACCCAGTGTCAGTCAAGGCAGATGCAGAATATAAATCCTCTCACCATGTGTCTCAATGGTGTCATCGATGCAGCAGTGAATGGAGGTCTTGCCAGATATCAGGAGGTAAGTTAGAAAGGATTAGAAACAAGAGGACTCATGCAGTTTGAGGAAATAAACAAGATAACAAATGTCCATTCTTTATATGTGGGAAAACTGCCTGAATGGTTATCTTCTTCATTTTATCAACCACCCCTTTGTTCCATAAACTTTGGAACTTCGCATATTCGAAAGCAACCAGAACAAGTTTGTAATGTAATTCTTAAAAGTTCTGAGCCTGATTCAATAAATTAAGCATACACAGTGCTGAGAGAGAAAAGGCTATTTCGACAGGTGTCGAGCCAGTCTCAACACGGAGAAGGACAGGGAGAATGTTTACGATAGAATACTGTCCAAAGATAAAGGTAACAGTTACTTGACAAACTGGCCGTTGGAACTGGTACAGAACTTGATGGAAATGTAACAAATTAAAATAGGATGTTCTACATTTGTGAAGGAGAAAGTTTGGGGAAGGGAGGTGTACTACTAAAATTGTTAATAGTAGTTCCTGACGATTGTAGCATATCTAACCATGAGACCAAATGCAAATGAAGTGTATGTGAAGTGTTGGTTCGCTGAGAAAATTTGTGGGGTACTGGGATGAGGGAAAATTATAGATATTGCTTAATATAATAATCTCCCCATTATCTGGAATTCAAGCCTCAAGCAAATGGCAAAAAATAAGTGGAAAATAAATAGGTAAAAAAATGTAAGTTTAAAAATGCCCCCCCCAGTTAGTTTGTCAATCCACGCAATATGCAATCCAAGCAAGTGGAAAATTCACTTATCCGGCATCTACCAATCCCCATAGTTGGCAGATACTGGGGGTATTAGTATTAAATTAATATTATTTATTTGAATAATTACAAGTAAATCATCCTTTTTTTAAAGAATGTGGCTGCATCTCTGTTTAAATTCATTATTTTAAATTATTTCTGTATAACCTTGGTCCAATTTGTGATTTTTGAGGTAATAGTCATTGTGACAATGTTTGTCAATCTCAGATGTTTCCTCCACCTTCTCCTTTCTGCATCTTGAAACACATTTGATTTCTCATTTTTCTCATGCTGATGGAACATCCTTGTCTGAAATGTCAATTCAATATTTTTTTTCTCTCTCTCCACCGCTCTGCTTGAGCTGTTTGTGGTAATCTCATCCAGCAAAGTGTTATTGGTTCCAAAAATTAGCCCCTCTGGGTAGGATTTTAAAGGCTGTGCCTCATAATTGAGAAGTTACTAATGAAATAGTGGGGAAATTTGCTCAACATATAGTTTCTGCTAAATTTGCTAATTATTAGCGCAACAGTATTACAGCACCAGCGACCCAGGTTCGAATCTGGTGTTATCTGTAAGGGGTTGTACCACCTCTAAATGTAGTGTATCCTTTCTCATCTAAGGAGGCCAGGACTGCGCACGTACTCCAGAAGCTGCTTTACCACCACCCTCTACAGTTGCAGCAGAACCTCGCTGCTCGTCAATTGAAACCTAGCAATGAAGCCCAGCATCAATTTGTCATCTGGACTAACTAACATTTTGGGATTCACACACAAGCCTTCCCATTCCATTATCTTGGCATGATAACATGCTGCAATCTTTCACCATTTAAATATTAGTCCAATCTACTATTTTTCTTTCCAAAAATAGTGGATGGATGATCTCACATGCACAATACCCTTGCCATTCACTTAACCAATATATAGCTCGGGGCAGATTTGCTATTCTATTCAATTTAGTGTCTTGAGCAAATTGAGATTTGCAACACTTGGTCACATTTTCCAAATTGTTAATGTATATTGTGAACAGTTGTGGCGCCCTGTTCACCACTGCCAATCGGAATAAAATGCCCATTGATCCCAGCTCTCTCCCTTCTGTTGCTTAACGAAGCCTCTATCCTTGCTGGTACACGAACCATCCTTATCGTATGGATAAATCTTCCTGCATGTGGTCACATAATGCCTGCATTTATCTGGAATGGAGGTAATAGGCTGATTTTGAGTCTAGCAATGATGGGAGCAGTCACAGAGTCTCCAAAGGAGATGGAAATTGTTCCGTGATAGCTGGTCAAGTTGCGATAGGGCTTCACCTACTATGAAACCCCTTGTCCACTCACTTCATCGACTTACCCCTGTCTGCTCTGTTCAAGTTGCTTTTCCATTCAATTTGGTGTCATCAGGAAATCCAAATCATTTTGTATATTGGGCCCAGCACTGATCTCTGTTTCAACCTACCTTCTGTTGATTTTACTTTAATTATGTCATTTGTAAATTATTATGTGATATTGCTGTGGCAAAAAAAAATCCCAACGTGATGGTGAAATGATGAGCAGTTCTGAGAATCACGGGCAAATTGAAAGTTTTTTTTAAAAAAAGTAAAATTTAGACATCAAGCATGGTAACGGGCCCTTTTGGCCCACTAGCCCAATCTACCCAAGTGACCTGCAATTCCCCATATGTTTTGAACAGTGGGAGAATTTGGAGCCCCCAGAGAAAATCCATGCAGACACAGGGAGAACGTACTCCTTATAGTGCAGGATTTGAATCCCGTTCCCGATCATTGACGCTGTAACAGTGTTGTGCTTAGCTCTATGCTAATCGTACCTCCACGGTTATAGTTAAGTCAAGCAATGGAAGTATCATTCATCTGAGTTCAATATTTGCCGAACAGGCGATTTTTGCATATTCTTAAAATTCTTTGGTTCTTGTGAAATCAATTGTGGTAAATAAATAATATTTCTCAGATTTTAAAATAGCAGAGTTGTATTGTGCATTTTTGGCACAAAATAATTGCCAGCTCATCAGCTTTTGTGCTCCTCCCTATTGCAGCAAGATGCATGAACACATTTGTAACCAAATGTGAATGGCACTCGAATTATTAGAGCGGATGGAAGAAATTATTCATTGCTTAAGTGCCTTGAGCTTTGTTTATTGCACGTGGGGATGATTTGTCATTTTTCCTGGATTGCTGAGGTGTCCTCAATGTCATTTATGGGTTGTACACAGCAAATTGACTGCAGCCATCCACAACTTACACAAGGACATTGGAATTAGAAGCACCGTCAAAATGCCAAGTGGTAAACTGGTTAATGCTGTGTGCTGACTGAATTAGAACAATGAATTTGTATTGTATCTTTATTGTAGTAAAACAACTTAAGGATAATCACAGATCAAACATTATTTCACATAAAACCAGAGTAAAGATATTAGAACATGCACTCAGAAGCTTGGTTAATGGTTTATTTTAAGGAACATAGCATTAAAAAGAGTCATGAACAGGGAATCTATGTCAATAACTCTAAATCACACAGCACATTGGCTTTATTTACATGCATTTTCCAAAGAATATGTATCCACCATTTTCTTCCAAGCAAGGTGTCAATTAGTCTGGACTGAATTTGTTAATTACATTTCCATTCTTTGTTTCTCAATGTCTCCATGAATTATGTCAATATTTTCCCCTTTCTACCACATCCCTCTACTTAATGGTGCCCCTACTTTGGTGCTTTCAATTCCAGCATCTGTATTTTTTTTAATGTCTGCAGTGATCATCAAGGCTCAACACCGTGGAGGGGTTTTTTATTCACTTTTAGCAAGTCTTGTAAACTAGCCTTAATGCCAAGTCTCTCCTATCTTTGGTGGATGTGGTTCTAACATACCACTTTTTCGGAAGCCTTTTGAAATCTGTGGCATTACCTTTGTCCATTTTTCCTTCCTTGAAAGAATTCATATTTGACCTTCTGAAACATTTTAAAAGTCATGAAAACATTTTTTAAATTAAATTTTCACTTTCCAATTTTTCCAATCTTTGATAGGATTCTGCTATCTGTAATGAAATTAACTGGTCTGCAGTTCTCTGGACTTGTTCCATTTGCCTTTTGAATATATAATTCCACTAGTTTCTGAATCCTCTGTCACATTTCGCTTTTCAAATGAGCCATTTGACATTTATAATTTTGCCTCCTTCAATTTCTCCACAAACCCAATTTTAATATGCAAGGGTGCTATGCAAAAAGTCCACAGAATTATCCTACTTTATAATTTTTATTATTGTATAAAATTGCCAAATGCTCCACTGTCTCCTAATCTTTGCAGCTTATCACCCTGACAAACATTTCTGGGGCAGTTCAGGACATAGATTTGGAGAGCTCAGAGGAAAGATACAAAAAGAACATTGAAATTGTTACTCTAAGGTAATCAACACATGGATAAAGGTTTCAACTGGTCAGCTGTAATAAAGTCAGGTTACATTGGTTTGTATGTGATCTGAATAATTCATATTTATCTTCCAACCACCGTGCCTCCCCTGCCATTCATTACTTTTCACAATTTTGAATGCAGTTTGTTCTCTGTATCCTTCCGGAGAAACAGGACCTGTAATAACTTGATTATCTGGAAGAAAATGGAAAGAAAGGAGAGAGAACCATCTTTTCAACTACTGTATACATGCGTGTCATATTTGATACCAATCCACTCCCTTTATTTTGGCCCCACCCACCAAGCCAAGCTGCCGATGCCCCGACCCCATCCCTTGCCTAGGCCCTGGGTGCCCACCATCCAAGCTCTCGATGCCCCAATTGTGAACTCTCACCTCGGCCCCAGCCACCCACCCAACCATTTGAGCACCCGACGCCCCATATGTGGACTTGCCACCTGGTTCTGGCCATCTGCCTGCTCAATTGAGTTCCCGGCACCCCAAACAACAGAGTTACTTAACACAGTCGAAAATAATGTGTGTAATAGTCGACCCCCTAAATTTTACCCTAAATATTGCTCCACAAAATTCAACTATTACATGCGTATAAATCTGTGTTGGATGACCTTGAGTGCAATTGAAGGGTAGAAACATGGATTTAAATTGTTGCAAAGTGAATTGCCTGGTTACACATGGCCAGAAGGCAAGGTATTGAATGAGCTGAGACCAGTGTCAGCGTCCGAACAAGTATAATCAGGGGCATCAGGTAACCGCAGTGGTGGTTGGCGGGGGGGGGGGGGGGGGGAGGTACAATCTGATGTTTTAAAACTCTCTCAGCAAGGGGTGGGGGTGCCTATCTACCTACAATGAGCTTCTTCTGTGCGTTACTGCCATCACATTTCCCCCTCCCTCCAATGTATAATTAAAAGACAGAAACGCTGCTTATATCGCGTAGAGACCAGCAATGCTAATGTGGTGGGGGGGGGGGTCACAATATCTCATTTGGAGGGGCAATACCTGTGAGTGCCTCCCTTGGTGCCAGCCCTGGCTGAGGCAAAAATGGAAAATACTGTGTGTTCAGCAGGCACGTGAAGAAAAACTGGTCAAACAGATTTTGTTTTTTGACCTAAAACATCAATGCTGTTTCTCTTCCCAAGAATGCACCTCGACCTGCTGAGTAGTTGCCGAATTTTCTTTTTGTTTCAGATTTCCAGCATTTGCAGTTTTTTGGTATTGAAATAGCTGAGAGTATTGCATGTAGTGGTGGTTGAGATGCCTTCTTTACTTCAGTGATTTGTGCTGAGAAGTAGAAGGTGAAGACAGATCAGGCTTGGGTAGAAATTGCATGCCATAGTTCTGTAAAATATGTGGGAATAATTGGCACTTTGGGAGAATGAAGGACATGTCAAGCACCTTTTAAAACATATTGCAATCCATTGGTTGGGAAAATTGTTGGTAGAGTGAAGGGAAATTGTTTTTTCTTTTAAATCCAATTAAATATGCTCAGTACAGGGTTTATTAAAATATTCAGTTGGTTACAGACAGATTCAACCTTCTAACCTCACTGCCTATCCATAATTATAGGTTGTCGGATTCATGAAGATCCTTCACTATCTAATTGTGTCTAATTTGCATAATTTGTTTTCTTGCATTTCCTCCCTCATGCTGGAACTGGAATCCTTGTATTTCTAGCCGTTTCACAAATAATTTTTCAAATTTAATTTAAACCAACAACTACATTCAATATTGCCAAAATGCAAATATCTTCTAAACTCGATTGCAAGTTCAGGGAGGGTAATAAGAAGAGCTTGCTAAATCATGTTAACATTGAAGATATGTGACTCTTCTATTGCAGGCATTCTTTGTAAAGGACTACATTCTCAACCACCCTGAAGATGGGGAGAAAATCTCTCGGTTGAGGGAGCTTATGTTTGAACAGGTAATACAGATGCATGTTCTCAAAATACAAGCATTCATTACCAACAGATAATGGATATAATTAAATCCAAGGGAGAATACAAGAATGACCCATATTTTAAAAAGAAACTGATTGTAAATTAGATATGGGAAGATTATTCAGCTAGCATGACTGTTTTCAACAAGTAAATATGTTTGTTTTTTTTCTGCTCTTCAATTAACTTAAGGTTTTTAGCCATCTCTTCCTACCACAATTTTAAATTTTTAAAAATGTTTACAATGACATAATCTTGTATTGTTTTTTTCACCACTTGTGTTACTGTAGTATCTATGCAGGTGTTAAAGGAGTGTTTTAAATTTGTCAAACACGAGACCATTTCAGGTACTGTGAGAAAATAGCATTGAATTCAATCGTGCTTATCCTGTCTGTCAAAAGGATCGATGCCATGAACCAACAGCAACTAATTTTTTTCCACCCGTCATCTCTACAATAAGCTAAATCATAATATGTGCTAATGTCTGATCTTAACTAAAATAATCCTGTGGCCAAGTTACATGAGAAGCTAAATCCCTCCTCCCTGTGACGATAAGATGTGGGAGATCTGCCATACATCCATCAATGGACACAATTCTTTGAGCACTTAATGTAGCGGTGAAATAATCTGGAGCCTCTACAAATTTTTCCACAGCAGCTAGAAATTTTAATTTGTTGATTAAATAATAATACATCTAAAAGGTGGCATCACAAAAATTACCAACAAACTTAGAATGTTGGTTAAAAACCCATCCAATTTTCTCATGCCCTTTAGAAACTGAAAAATGGCATCCTTATTCTCTCTCCCAACCCACTATAATAACGTATATTCTTAACTACTCTATGAAAAGCATGGTTAGTGTAGTGGTCAGCACGACGCTATTACAGTGTCTGCGACCCGGAGTTTGTACCTTCTCCCCATGTCTGCTTGGCTTTTCCCCTGGTGTTCTGGTCCTTTTCACCTTCCAAAACATTATGGAGTTGGAGGTAAATTTGGGTGTAATTGGACGGCATGGGTTCAAATGGTCGGAATCGGCTTCCATCATGATGTAAATAAAATTTTTAAAAATCTGATCACCTCTTGTATCAATTACTACAACAAGTTTAAACTTTATTGCACTGGAATAAAATGTGGCAAAGACTCAAACAGGCCAGTGGAGCTTGCAATATCCTCTATGAATATCAGTGAGGAGCTTAAATTGTATAAAAGACAAGCTAGTCAAGCTGCAGACTAACACAAAGTACTATTCAATAGAACACCACCTTTCAGTTTATGTCCTACATTCCTCCAATTTGATTTCCAAATGCAATGCAGTCAATTGTCATCTTAGACATCAAAAATAGGAATGCAAAGTTATTTGGTAGTTTGTGTCAGCATGCATTCATATAATCCTACCCCTATCCCTCTTTGTCCAACAGTCTTTTTGTAAGAGAAGGTAATGTTCCAGTTAGAGAAAAACTGCCATACAGTTAGTAGAAGTATATTTTGCCAGCCAGGTGTATCTTCCTTCAAACTATTAGAAGCAAGCTTTTATATGGGAGACCAGAGTGGGCATGACCTGATCTCTCCATTCCATTATACCCCCTGAATTTAATGTATTGGTGTGTGCCTTAAATAAGTTGATAATCTCTCCTTTTCAGTGAAGCTAAATTATTTGAAAAGCAAAATGCTTTGAGTACAGAAAACATTCAAAGGAACTTTAAGAAGACATGAGTAAATAGTGTGACATTAAAAAACACACTCTACTCCATGAGCTCTGAATGTAATTATTCTTTTCAATATTCCATTGCGTAACACAGGATTCAGACAAGCTTCAAGAGACAGGAGAACAAAAATAACAGTATAAAAACATTGGCCAGGCTACTTTTATAGGGAGAGAAGCATGATTAATGTTTCGGATGGAAGATTTGGCATCTTTTATTTCGATTCACAGTACCTGCAATTTTTCTAATTTTTCAATTAATATTATGCTTTTGTTTTTTTCTGTCAAATTGTCCATCATTTGAATAATTAATCTGACAAAGGTTTCCTCAGTTAATTTTACACAAAATTAGATGAAAGCTTCGCTCCCAGAGGAACTCGATGTGTTCTAGGCCTGATTTGATGACTGTAACGGTGAAAAACCACCCCCTGCACACCCACATACCCTGATTATCCCATCCTATCTGTACCTGAGGATGATGTGTGTGTGTGTGTGTGTGTGTGTGTGTGTGTGTGTGTGTGTGTGTGTGTGTGTGTGCGCGTGCGTGTGTGCGCGTGCGTGTGTGCCTGTGCGCGCGCGCCTGTGTGCCTTCAGGAGAATGGATCCAAGGAAAGCATCTGGCCCGGATGGAGTACACAGCTGAGTATTAAAAATCTGTGCAGAACAACCTACCTATGTATTCACAGATATCTTCAGCAGGGAGTGGTACTCACCTGTTTCCAAGAAGAGTGTAGTAACTTGCTTTAATGGCTATCGACCAGTAGCATTTACATCGATGGTGGTGAAGTGTTTCGAAAGGAAAAATACCAGCTCCTGTCTGAGCGGTGGCACGGATATGTTCCAATTCGTCTATCATACCAACAGGTCTATGACGGATGCCATCTCACTGGGTGTACACAAAGCCCTGGAACATCTGGCCAGTAAAGATGCATTCAACAGGATGATCTTTATCAACTACAGTTTGGAATTTAACAGCGTCGTCCCCTCTAAAACGGATCAGGAAACTCTGAGACTTGAGACTCAACACCCCACTGTGTCATTGGATCATGGATTTTCTCACTTCCAGACCACAATCAGTGAGGATTTGTAAGAACATCTCTCCACAATCTCCATCTGTATTGGAACACCACAGGACTGTGTCTTAGCCCCCTGCTCTACTCAGTTTTCACCCATGACTGTGTGGCTCGGTACGACAATAACATCATCGACAAATTTGCTGAGGACCCCACGGTATTGGGTTGATTAAAGGAAGGTGATGAGTCAGCATGCAGGAGGGAGATTGAAAACTTGGCTGAATTGTGCACCAACAACAACCTTGCACTCAACGTTTTCAAAAGGAATGTGCTGATTGTTGACTTCAGGAAGGGAAAGCCAGAGATGATCATTGAGGGATCAGAGGTGGCGAAGGTGATCAAATTTAAGTTCCTTAGAGTCACTATCTCAGAGGATCTTTCCTGGATCCAAGCATTAAGCACATCAGTGCCTCTACTTCCTCAGGAGTTTGTGGAGGTTTGGTATGACACCAGAAGCCCTGGCAAATTTTTATAGATGTATGGTGGAAAGTGTGCTGACCAGGTGCATCATGGTCTGGTTTGGGGACACAAATACCCCTGAGCATAAAGCCCTCCAAAATGGAGTGGACATGGCCCAAGACATCACAGGCAAAACCCTCCCCACTCTTGAGAACATTTGCAGAGAACACTGTTGTCAGACTGCAGCAGCAATCATCAAGGATCCACACCACCCAGCATACCCTCTGTTATCACTGCTGCCATCAGGAAAGAGGTATAGCTGCCACAAGACTCGCACCACCGGGTTAAGGGACAGCTGCTCCCCCTCCACCATCAGACTCCTCAACAACAAACTCAATCAGGACATTTAAGGACTCTTATTTGTGCACTTTATAGATTTCTTTTTATTCTCTCTATTTTGCACATTCGGTTTGTTTACATTTGTAATTCTGACTTGCCCACAGGAAAAAGAATCTCAGGGTTGTATGTACTCTGACAATAAATCTGAAATCTGACATACATTCTTAAGGCAAAAACAACTTCTAGAACTGGACCATCTTGATATTGCAGTGCACAAGATTCATGTGGGTATTATGCACTAAGTTAACCCTCCCTGTGGATGAGGAGTATTTGTGCGTGCATCAGTCATGATGTGGCATCTTGACCTAAAACTTTCCCTCCATAAATGCTGCCTAACTTGCTGCGTTCCTTTAGCAGTTTATATTTTCCAGAATCCAGCATCTGCAATCTCGTATCTGCTAGTCCTCCAAAATCTACCACGTGTTACAATCATTGTCACTCAGATCATCCTCAATAAACTACATACATTAAACCCCCAGGTATTTGGGATTCAAGGAACTGGGAAAAAAACTGAGGAAAATAAATTAAAAATAAAGAACAAAATAATAGGGAAAAAAAACAAGTTTAAAATTGTGAAGATAAATGTTCTCTGAAATAATACAAACCTTTGGTGAAGAGGAGAGCAAACATTCAACCAGCTGAGTGCCTTTGTGGTGGTTTGCTTGTAGCAGCTGTTTGAATATAGTTGTATGAAACAGCAGTGGCGTCACACAGGATGAAGTCTTAGTTGATGCCGCTTGCATTTGGGGTGACTCCCTTAAAGTGTCTCCTTCTCTTTGCTTAGTGAGAGTCAGAGCTTTTATCTGTAAACTTAGGGAAAGGGGGAATTAATTATCTCTAATGTTACTGCTCATCTTTTGGCTGTTCCTTAGAGGGGGAGGAACCTGCAGATGCAGGGACGGTTAAATGTTTTCAAATAATGTGACTGGGAAAAAAAAGTAAAATGCTTGAAGGTGTAAGTGAAGTTTGTTCTGTGTAATGCAGTGTAGTATTTTTGACTTTTGAATTGTTTATTCTTAATATATGTGTATTAGTTAGGCATTGTAAGAGTGAGTCTCAAGTAACTGGAAAATACACTTATCCAGTATCTACCACTCCCCATAGGTGCCGAATACTGTATAGTTAGATAAAAATTAGTGAATCGGTTTAAACTGTTGGAGCTGTTTGGTAATTTTGGCATGCTATCAAAGTTGTCCTCCTTTTTACATTAATTCAATGGTACAAATTTACTGATGGTCTTCCAGTTCTCTTAAAAAAAATTCAGATTTCTTTACAAGTCCTTGGTTTCATTTCTGAAAGCAACTCATTTTGAACACTTTATTGGGGAGAATATTTACAAAGGCAGGAAATAAAATATCAGTGGGAAACTGCTTTTGGCTCCAGTTAAAATTGTTTGTTTTCCACATCCACAACACTTGCAGTTAACGCGCTGATTTTTTTGCCCCCCACTACAACCAGCTACCCACAGTTGTGCTGCGTCTGGCTTCCATAGCACACTGGCATTAACCAAGGAGGTCAGTGATTAATTAACTCATTGTTCACATGCACTGAGCTCTGCACCTGTATTGACCATTACATTAAAGCTCATGGAAGAGAAAGAAACAAAAGTTTGGGGAAGTAGCTGGAGGTAGTAGATGAGCAAACTGGAGAAATGTAGAAAATTAAAATTAAAAAAAAAATGTAAACCTATAATCTTGTGTATGTTTCTCTGTATTAAAGGCACACATTCTGGAGTATGGCTTGGCAGTGCATGATAAATTTGTGCCCCAAGACATGAGGCCATTGCACAAGAAACTGGTGGACCAATTCTATGTGATGAAGTCAAGACTGGGTCTGCAGGTATGAACTCAAAAAAAGGGAGATGATTAAGTGAATTCCATCATCTGTATTGAGAAGTTCATCAATCCAAGTGCTTCTTCAATGTTATAAAAGTAGAAATGAAGTTTGAGTTATTGTTAAATACTTAAAATGTTGATGAATGATGATATATTGATGGTTAAACAAATTAAGAGTTGCTTTGACAAAATGCCAGCAGTTTGCAAAGCTTGTAGATCTGATCTTCTCCAAGAATAAGCAACAATACAGCAATATTGTTAATGTGGCACATTGAAGTTGCATTTGACCATAATCCATGCTTTGTGATGGATCAGCATCCCCCTCATTACAATATTTTCCTCCTTTATTTGTTCATTTTTGTGGTACAGTTCAGAGGACTTGAACATGGGAATTGATGATAGCTATAACTTTTGTTCTTTTTGCACTTATTTTCTTTTAAGAATTCCTAAATTGTCCACCTCATTTGACCTCTCATGTCTTTTTCTTTTTGATCTTTTGGTCTTCAGAGTTGCCACAAATTGACACACAAAGGATTGTTAGATTTTTGCATTCAAATTGAAACATTCTCAACTGGGTTGCTGCAAAATATAATTTTATAGATTACAGTCAGTCCTTTTCCATTGTTTATTTCTTAAAGATCCTGCTTTGATTCTATTCTAAGTTGCTTGAGAGAAGATATTTTGCATCAAATCCTCTTTGCAGTAACATCAGTCATGTTGCAACTGTTGGGAAATATACCAACCATAAGTGGGAGGTGTCATCTGGATTGATGGGGAAGGAGCATTCAAATGCACAAAATTGAATAATTTAAGTCTTTTGAGACACAAGATGTATATTGGCTGTAAAACTATAGAATGGTAATTGGGGTTGGTCAAATGTAAATGTTGAATATTCAGAAATTTAAATTGACCCATTACTAATTATTATAAAACATGACATTTCTCTTGTATGAATAGCTGTGAATGAATGTTTTTTGTCTGCTTCATCAGTTCTGGTCTCAGTTAACAAAAGCAAGCATAGTGGGGGATCACAAATGGTGTATGAGGTGGAATTGAGGAGTAATGGTAATTGTTGGCTTCATAAAGTAGTTAGTGACAAATGGGGGAAAAAGAAATTACAGCAACTGAAATCATCCTACCCCCTTCTCCATAGTTTCGTCTTTCTGAAATTGGATACCTGTTTTAATTTTCAGTGATTAACACTAACTGTGGCTAATCTGGAATGTGCTAAAATTGCATCGTAATGATCTTGTTTGCACATACCTGCTGATTCTTTTTGAAAACAGAGGTGCCAGTGAAAAATAAGAAAGCCACTAAAGTAGGATAAGAGCCAAGAAAACAACACCCAAAACAGTTGTAATATAACCAGCATCCAGACAGCAGTGTCTGCAGTGATCACTGGCTAATTAACCCGTTGGAGAGAAGTCCAGTATTATGTTTTAATTATCTTCAGAAAAATTGGCTGCTAAGCTTCCCTGACAAGCGTTGATATCCAATTAGGTATTGTATCTGGGAATTCTGATGGTTTATTTTTAAAATTAAGTCAAAGGTATAAGCTGTGCGAGGAAGGATGTGTTCATTTATGCATCAGTCCTCTGTTCGATAAATGTTTCTCCTGTGACACACTCTTGGAATGCTGTTATATTTATTAAGCGTTCTGGGTTCCTGCTTCCTGTTGAACCCGATGCAGTTTAAATCATTTATTTGCTTTGCTGAAGTCCTAATTTAAATCTACAAATTTCAATTTGACAATTAATTTAGTGGCACAAACATTAACAGCTGCAGTTTCAAAAGAAATGACCTGTTCAGGGACATTAAAATTCAGTCCTTGCTGTCAAATTTAAAGCATTTACCTTGATGATATTTGCCCTTCAAAGTTCTTTTGATGAATTTAGTACATCGCCTCATTAAAGCAAGTCATATCTTGTCTAATATCAAATAAAATTATATATATATATATATATATATATATACACGTGTGTATATGTATATGTATGTGTATATATGTATGTGTGTATATGTATGTGTATATATGTATGTGTATATATGTATGTGTTGGAAATGTAAGCTTTTGATAGATGAACAATCAATTAAACTTCAAAATTTATTTTCCCAAGGGACGGATCATTTATTTTTATGTCTGAAACTTGCTTAAAGCTAATGGAGGAATTGTGAAGCTGAAGAAAATTGAGTTATTAATGTGTACCACTCTGTAAAAAATAATCGCATTTTAACATTAAACTATTACACTTGAGGAACTGAGAATTTTTTGTTTTGGAACAAAAGTGGTGCAATTAGTGTGGAAAAAATAGAAGTTGAGGCAAGTATAAATATTTCATATTTTGGAATATCCCATACATAATGCTCCTGCTGCATTTTTTTTAAGTTATAGAGGACCATTAAGTTATCAAAAATGGAACCAGATGACCACAGAGACTTTCAATATCCAAAAAGCTCTGTCAGAACTATCGCCTCTGATCAAAATAAATGTACTTTAAAAAATTTAGACATACTCCCAAGAGGGAACTCTACAACCTGCCCCTGAGCATTCAAGGATGGGAATGCTTTACTTTCCCATCCTTCTGTAAAGGACCCCTACCACAGGGCTTATTTGGGATTGCTGTGTACACCTTCTAAAGCAAATGGAGTTGGAGCAAGATGAACTGATCCAGATATGCTCTATAAGTCCCATATTAAAATGGAAAGAGTAAATAGCTGGAGTATACTCTTGCATCAGAGGCTGCAAGTCGAGAAAGATTTCTATGAAGGGGACCCAGAAGGAAATCATCTTGCAAATTAACAGATATGTTCTCAGAAAGATGAATACAGACTTCAAAACACTTGCCTTCAAGTCTTTACTGACCTCTATATTGTGCTTAGAATTGCTGAAGATACAAGATATTTGTAGGCCTAAGGAGTTGCTCTGTCCTTTGGATGGACATTAAGTCTGGCGATCTGGTTGTTTTTATCTTTAAATCTTGCTTTTAATTAAAAAAAAACTCCTTCATATTGAATGGTGACAGGCAGCAGTGCTTAGTACATGAGAAAAAAATTACATTTATCTATGGAATCGTGCTTACATTAATTAAAAGACAGGTAGCTCTCTCAAAAAGGCGAGAATACTTATGAAAACAGGTGTAGCTATGAGGCCCAGCTTTTCAGAAGATTAATTGGTGATGTCGGACTTTACCCATCCGGTTGCAAAAGTTGCGCTCATGTCGCTCTATCCGTTTAGGTGTTGGCTCGATATAGATTCAATTGAGTCTTCTCTTCTGGCATGTGTTGATCTTGGTGATGCATAATTTTGTGATATCAAAATTTATCAGTAGCTTCAACCAGATTCCAAGTTTTACAGATCAATCTGCAGAGAAACCAGGGAGAAACAGATCCAGTATTGTGCCCCCAGAAAGTGTCAATTTGTTGTTGAGGGTTGTTTTGTGATAACATGGCAAACTTTTCAGTGAAGATTGAAGGTGATTCAGATTGATGTTGAGTCGTGAGTCTAAACAAAGCAAATTATGTGTTGGTGTCTGATCTTGCGCAGCTGTGTTGGTGACACATTTACAACAAGTGTATCCTCACCTTCAGATTTCCCCTCTCAAGATTCCCCTGTGGCAGTGGATGGTGTTGTGGTTCGAGACCTTGGCAGATTTAATGACTCAGATTTGACTTTCAGCACCATCTCCTGAAGTTCTTTTTCTACTCAAGCCATGTATGGCAGGTGAATAACTGAATTTGTTTGGGAATCAACAGGAATATAATATTCCAAATCCTAAAAGCACTCAATTATTTTGTCAAAACATGTTTGGCCATTTCAATGAGGTTTTACATTTTTTGTTCCATTCAACTCTGTGTTGCCTCTTCCATCTAGTGGTTTACTGTCGTTTTCACATTTTCGCAGACACCGATGCTACTGATGTGACATTGAACATGTAATTGAATTCTTTCTTTTTATATATTTCTCTGATCGAAACCATTCCCAATTGTGGAATTTTAATTTTCTCTATATTTTAAGACAGTATGCAATTGGTTTATTCCTTTTGATTCCATCTTCTAGAAAAAGATCTTTGCAGAATAGCCTGAGTGGAATAAAATTAATTTGTGCTCCTGTATTCTTTGAGGACGTGTTTCTCCCTTCTTATCTCATGAGGAACTTGTACATTTACTAATTCCATATGGATCTCTGCTCTATTTGCTCTACGTTCATGACTGTGTGGCTAGGCACAATTCAAATGCAGCCTACAAATTTGCCTATGACATCACTGTCATCGGCAGAATCAGACGGCAAGGAGGAAGCATACAGGAGGGAGATGGATCAGCTCGTGGAGTTACAACAGGAGCTGGTTGTGGGCTTCAGGAGAACATGAACCAGTCCTCTTCAAGGGGTCAGCATGGAAAGTGTTTTAAAATTCCTAGATGTCAATATCTCTGAAGATCTGTCCTAGGGCCTCCAGGTCAATGCCATCATGAAGAAGGCTCACTAGTGGCTATGTTTCTTGAGTTTGAGGAGATTTGGTATGCCACCGGAGACTCTTGCAAAATTCTGCTAGTGTGCAGTGGAGTGCATTTTGACTGGTTGCATCACTGTCTGGTATGAAAGTGCCAATGCACAGGACAGGAAAAAGCACTCAGCCAGCACCATCGCAAGCCTCAGTATTCACATCATCGACGACATCCTTAAGCAGTGGTGTCCTAAGTGTTATGAGCCCAAAGGACCCCAAAACCCAGCAGCAATAGACATTGACCAAGACAAGTATTTACTTAAACAACATTTGTTTTTAATCAACTTTAAACATGAAAATAGAATCAAACTTTAACTTATCTCTATACTAAACTAACCCAAATTATCTCCTTCTATTTCTAAGCACACATGTATGATGTGTGTATAAATTTAAGAAAAGTTCTTTGGTTCACAGTTCAATCTCACTTCTCCTTCTTCCAAGTTCTCTGAATGCAGGCAATTCTGATACTGTGCACAGAATTTAACATGTATAAAGTTCACGAGGCTTTGGTGCTCGAAAGGTAAATGTTTACCGCTCAGAGTTTGCAGAGTGAGATTTGTTGTTCCAGGATTTCCACAACCGAGGTACCACCATTAGTCACCTCAAGGTCTCGCTGTTGAAACTTGCCCCATCAGGGTTTTCCAGATGGTAACCTCTTTCTTTCAGGCCACCACAGAGTTCCTTTCTGTTCCCCTTATTCCAGGAGAACCATCAGACAGATAGCACTTCTAGCCATCCGCCGCTCTGGAGCTTTTCATCAGTTTCAACCAGCTCTTCCTGGCTTGCACTGTTCAGCCGCTTTCAGTGTCACCCACACTAACTGAGAGAGCCTGTTGAACTAGTCCTCTCTCTCTCTCTCTCTCTCTCTAACTGCCCATTGCCAGGAAGCCCATGTGACTCTCTCACTTGCAAAAACCCCCATCTTCTTCAGCAAACAACTGGAGTTATCCTTCTCTTGGTCAAGCTGTTGTCTTAGGTAAACAAAGCCCAGGAGTGACCTTTTTATGAGCACTTTGCAGAAAGGTCAGAAACATTGTAGTTATCCAACCATCCAGCCTGTCTCCAATTCCAAACGATGGTTTATTCATTTCATGACATCATTTCAATTAGCTTGTGAAATGTGCATAAAAGTCTCCAAAGATTCTGCAATGTTACTGAATATGAATTCTTCAGTCTTTCAAATAAGATCTGTTTTAAAATGTATGTATCTACGTAACCTACTCTAATTTTACAAAATTCCTCCCAATATTTATACTCCATTACATAAGAAAGCAGCCTCTTTCCTCTCGAATCCTCACCACCCGGACCATGGCCTCTTCACACTGCTACCATCGGGAAGGAGATACACGAGCCTGAAGATGAACACTCATCGACACAAGGACAGCTTCTTCCACTCTGCCATCAGATTTCTGAATGGACGATGAACCACAGACACTACCTCAATTTCTCTTATTTTGCACTCATTTATTTATTTTTAAATATAATTTATAGCAATATTTGTGCTGAAATGCTGTCGCAAAGCAATAAAATTCATAACATGTTCATGCCAATAAATTCTGATTCTGATCTTTCAGTATCTTGTGTGTCATGGTTTCACTGGTCTTTCCCATTTAGCCATTTTACTTTTCCTCTGCATGGTACATCTCCCATTGGTTGAGGTTTCCACAAAATGGCTTTGTTTTGTCTTTGTTTTTGCGTGGTTGTTGAAAGATTCTGCTTTCCCTTGCTGAACTGCACCAATCTTTCTTCCTTCCTAACCCAGGATTAATCTGCAGGTTGTCTGTACCTTAATCTGTCAATTTGCTGCTTCTGGTTCTCTAATTGTATCATGAGCTCCTACTTCTTCTCAAGGTTTTTTTTGTTCGTGCAGGGGTCTCAAATATGTTGGCTGACTTGCCTTTCATCCTCTGTCTTAGCAATGCATTTATTTTCTGCACTTCTATGCCTTGTTAAGGAATCATCAACAGGTTCAACTCATTCCTGCCTCAGGCCTTCTGAATCATATCTGCAGATCAATTATTTGATATAGTTTAAGGTGTGTACTGATTTTTTTTTTTGGAAGGTCTCTACAGGATTTTTACACCATGACAAGCTTATTTCATGGCAGTGCAGAAGATCTCTTCTTTTTTCACCTGCACATGAAAATATGTAACTGATATTCTCCATAACCTTTGCCTTTTGGAAAACTGCTGAGTATCCTTGCATTTTCCAAACCTCTCCATGATGCAATCACCCTCCCAGCTCCTCAAAGGCTCGAACTGCGCAATAAATCACAGGCATCGCACAGATTCGTATTTTGTTTTCAAGAATCAAGTTCGTCATTTTGTGTTGGAAATATGTGATGGAATTATAGATTTTTACCATAAGCTTGTTCCTTCCAGAGTTGCTTCAAATTACATTTTCAGACAAATCTGTATCATTATTTTACTTTTAAACTGAAGGTCATGTGCTGAAATTTGTCCTGATGCAGAGTCTCACCCCAAAATGTGGACTGGCCCTTTGCCTCCATAGATGCAATCCAACTTGCTGAGTTCCTCCAGCAGTTGGTTTCGTTTGTTGATGTTCCAATATGTGCATTTGCTATATCTCCTTGTTTAACATTATGATTTCTGCATTAAATATAGAGAGTGATGCACTTTTAACAATGCGAGGCTTTGTTTGATCTTGCAATATCATGATGTGTTGCTAAAATAGTTATTTGCTGTAGTCACACTGGGACAACGTGCCAGACTCCACAAACCCAGCTATTTCATTTCCATTGTTCATCTCACACAATCCTTTGGTCAGACTGCTCTGTCATATGCCAGTTCACCATCATGGCATCAACCTATTTTCTCCGAAGCTACTAGATCCAGGGAAACGAGAATAAACATATGTATAAGACAAATTCTTTGGGTTTTGTATAAATGTGATTGTCAGTGATTTTTTATTTTTAAGTATTGAGTGCAGACGCAATATAATTGGCAATTTGTTCATACGGCTGCTCTTCATCAACTACCTTTCAGTCTTCATCACCATTATTCTATCAGTGCTGGTCCACAAGCTCCAAACCCTGGGCCTCTGCACTTCCCTCTGCCACTGGATCCTTGACTTCCTCATCAGAAGTCCAGAGTCAGTACTAATTGTCTCCTCCTTACTGTCGAACAACGCAGCCTCATCTCAAGGATGCCTGCTTAGCCCACTGCTCTGCACGCTCGCCACCCACGACTGTGTTCTAGGCAGAATTTCAAAGCTATCTACAAATTTGCTGATGACACCACAGTTGTCACCAGAATCACAAATGGCAATGAGGAAGTGTACAGGAGGGAGATAGATCATTGAGTGGTGTCACGACAACCTAGCACTCAACATTCGCAAAACCAAGGAGCTGATTGTGGACATCGAGAGGAAAAGAGGAGAACACAAACCACACCTCACCGAGGGGTTAGCAGTGGACAGGGTCAAGAAGTTCAAATTGATGGGTGTCAACATCTTCGATGATCTGTCCTGGAGCCTCAATGTCGGTGCAATCACAAAGAAGGCTTACCAGCAGCTATACTTTATGAAGAGTTTGAGGAGATTTGGTATGTCACTGAACATTCTCAAACTCTACATGTGTACTGTGAAGAATATTCTGGCTGGTCGCAGCCAGAGGTACCAACGGTCAGGACAAGAGAAAAATCCAAAGGGTTGTTAACTCAGCCTGCGATATTATGGGCACCAGACTGCAATCCATTGAGGACATCTACAAGAAAGCAGTCTCTATCTTTAAGGACCCCACCACCCAGGCCATGCCGCCTTCACTCTGCGACCATCTGGGGAAAGGGTACAGGAGCCTGAAGATGAGCTGTCAGCGGCAGAAGGACAGCTTCTTCCCCTCTGCCATAAGGTTTCTGAATGAACCACGGACACAGCCTTACTTTGACTCTCGCTTTTTCAACCAGTTTACCTATCTCGGCTGCACCATTTCATCAGATGCAAGGATCGACAATGAGATAGACAACAGACTCGCCAAGGCAAATAGCGCCTTTGGAAGACTAAACAAAAGAGTCTGGAAAAACAACCAACTGAAAAACCTCACAAAGATAAGCGTATACAGAGCCGTTGTCATACCCACACTCCTGTTCGGCTCCGAATCATGGGTCCTCTACCGGCACCACCTACGGCTCCTAGAACGCTTCCACCAGCGTTGTCTCCGCTCCATCCTCAACATCCATTGGAGCGCTTTCATCCCTAACGTCGAAGTACTCGAGATGGCAGAGGTCGACAGCATCGAGTCCACGCTGCTGAAGATCCAGCTGCGCTGGATGGGTCACGTCTCCAGAATGGAGGACCATCGCCTTCCCAAGATCGTGTTATATGGCGAGCTCTCCACTGGCCACCGTGACAGAGGTGCACCAAAGAAAAGGTACAAGGACTGCCTAAAGAAATCTCTTGGTGCCTGCCACATTGACCACCGCCAGTGGGCTGATAACGCCTCAAACCGTGCATCTTGGCGCCTCACAGTTTGGCGGGCAGCAACCTCCTTTGAAGAAGACCGCAGAGCCCACCTCACTGACAAAAGGCAAAGGAGGAAAAACCCAACACCCAACCCCAACCAACCAATTTTCCCCTGCAACCGCTGCAACCGTGTCTGCCTGTCCCGCATCGGACTTGTCAGCCACAAACGAGCCTGCAGCTGACATGGACTTTTTACCCCCTCCATAAATCTTCGTCCGCGAAGCCAAGCCAAAGAAAAAGATTTATTTTGTAAGGTGGTTTACGTAAACATTTGCACTGAGACGCTGCAACAAAGCAATGAATTCCGTGACATGTTCATGGCAATAAATTCTGATGTATTGATATGGATTTGGTATCAGAGTTGATGCTGTGGTGAAGTGAGAGCAAGGGCCAAAGGGCTGGATTGAAGCAAGGCAGTCAGTCGATAATGCAAAAGGCATATGTGCTGAGGATTCCATGCTTGGAATTGGATCAAAATGAATGTTCATAGTATTTTCCCCTGGTCGAATGATTCTAAAATCAGAGGACACCTATTTAAGGTAATAGGGGAGATGTTTAAGAGGGACATGAGGGGCAAATTTAAATTCAGAAGATAGAAAGCACGTGAAATGAGTTCCCAGAGGAAGCTACAGAAGTGGATATAATTAGAACATACAAAAGGTATTTGGATAGATATGTGACTAGAAAAGGCTGAGAAGAATGTGGGACAAATGTCGACAATTGGGACCAGCCCAGAATGCCAACTTGGTTGGAGTGGATGAGTTGGTCTGAAAGGCCTGTTCTTTGCTGTTTGACTCTGTCTTGTGTGTGTTGATGTCTTCATTCTTCCACCATACATGGGCCTCGAAGTGGATTATGCTATACTGAATTTTTTACGTATGAGGGTCCAATATAGAATGAAGTGCTCTCAAATTCTAAGGGAAATCCTATTGTTTGGCATATATTCTGTAGATTGGCCGGGTGAATTTCATTCAGGCTGCTTTGTCAATTAAGTTCCTCATTTTCAAAAGGGTAAGTTCAAATTTGATGCTTGCCTGAATGTGCCCATTGGTTCCAGTTTGCCTTCATCTTAAATACATCTTATGGTTAGCCTGCATCTTTCAAACAACGCCCAAACACCTTCATCTCCCGTCCACAATCATTGCTGCAAAATTGATAAACTGTCTCACATTCAGTCCACCATTTTTACATTTATATTTACAGTAAGGTAACAGGCTCCTACAGCCCTCGAGTCTGTGCTGTCCAATTACACCCAATGGATGTACTTTTTTTAAATGGTGGAAGAAAACCTACGCAGACATGGGGGATGGGTGGGGGGGGGGGATGTATAAATTCCTTACAGATTTGAGCTCCTGTCTCTAGTGCTGTAACAGCACTACACTTCTGTTACACTAACCGTGCCACCCTCATGAGTATTCAGGCGGCTTCATTGACAGACATTGCACTTGACTTGTATACAGACTTTGAGTATGTTCCAATTTTTTGGTGATGGTTTACATAAGGCATACTTGGTTCTAGATTACAGAACAATTGGAAAAGGGTAAAAGTACAGAAATGCTGGAGGAACTCAGCCAGTCTTGCAGCATCCATAGAAGGTAAAGATGTATTACCGACGTTTCAGGCCTGAGCCCCTCCTTCAAGGTGGGATAGGAAAAGGGTGTTCATCCTATTGAGTGTAATCTTCAATTCTGTTTTTTATCACTGCTGGTATATTTTATCCCTGGATAACTGTGCCTCATTTAAAAAGTCGCATCTCAGTAGAGAATGTCAATTGCCCTATCAGCTGGAGGCTTTTTGTACTTTCCAAGTGTAAGCAAGGGGAGATTGGAATGGATGCTTATCAAATGCCAAACTGGAAGCAAATCAATCTTATTTGCATTTATTGGCTGTACTTGGAAGGTATTATAGAACCACATTTTTCAACCTCCGTTGATCCTAATAAAAATACAGCCTGTTTTATTAATTTAATAATATCAACCTTCAATTTTCTAAACGAAAGCAAAATTAATATAACCTGTCATT
This sequence comes from Narcine bancroftii, assembly GCF_036971445.1. Classification (NCBI taxonomy): domain Eukaryota; kingdom Metazoa; phylum Chordata; class Chondrichthyes; order Torpediniformes; family Narcinidae; genus Narcine; species Narcine bancroftii. Next base: position 84,715,132 of record NC_091479.1, on the reverse strand, counting down.
GTGAATTGAATAGAATTCTTTCTGGCTTAAATTTTCTGCATTTCCCACTGATATGTTCTTCCTTTTAGTGGTGAAAGCTGAAAATGCTATTTAATATAATTCATTCTTCAGGAGGCAAATAAGTTTGTTGAAGGGCAGCAAGATTCAGCAGCTTTTTCGATGTAATAGTATTTCAATATATTGTATGAGTCAAATGTTCAAAATTATACCTCATTTATGCTGAACTTCACATTGAATATCACCGTGCACTGCCATCCCCTGTGAATTATGCACAGATGAACATTGTGTTGGAAGAGGGAGGATGAAGTTCTTGACCAGAAGACAATTTGGCCCAAAGAGTAATTCTCCAACTTGAACCTGATCAAGAAGTATCACATTGTATCTTTATGCTTTGAAAAGAAAGTTTTAGTGGAATTTTATGCCGTGTTGACTGTAACTGCAATTTCAGACCAGGCAAGGATCAGATTGCCAGTGTCACTCAAGGTAAACAGACACAAAATTTTAAGCATCAGTTTTCTTCAACCTGAAGCTGAAAATATTTTCAACATCTCTTTCATTGCCATCTACAATTTAAGTTGGAAAATTGGTGATGGTCTCCATTTGAAGAGATGAATGTGTGTCTCCTCTGGTGGTAAAGATTGGCATTCTTGCAAATAAAACATTTTTGCTTCTAAATGTCAACAAGGTTGGGACCATGTGGAGTTCAGATCAAACACTATTGTCATACAATAAAATGGAAATGTAATATATGAAAATGCCTTTAGTCTATCATAAGGCAGACAAAGATTCACCATTAGCATTGCCCATTGTCCCTTAGAATCAGAGGAAGGGAGGCAAAGGAGAGTTTCCCCCCCCCACCCACTAGAGTCAGTACATATCCATGGATTCTTTTCCAGCGCCTCTGCAGCTGCACAAGACTCCAATTCAGTTCAGACCATTGGCAATCTGAGCACAGATCCAAACCTCCAACACAATGATAAAGGCTTCAATGTCCAGGGCCCTTCAGGAACCCTCCCTCTCATCTGCATCCTCTTGAATCCAGGTTCTGATACCTGGTTCTCAGTCTTCAGCCGCCTGCAACCTGGTGTGAATTCTTCGACATCAAGACACTCGCAGCCTGTGTGTGTGTGTCATTCAGCTGCACAACTCCTCGCTTATCCTTGGGGTTTCCATCTTGATCGAGGGCGTGCTCCTCGTTACTGGTGCCCTGTGACAATCTGCTGCTCCCTGGAGCCTGCAACCCATCACTGTCTCTGTCAAACTCAAATCCCATCATCTTGGGCCGTACCCCATAGTCGCAGAAATGTCAATAAAGCACCGTAGGCCCCTTTGACATAAGTGCTGAGGATTCCGCCCACAGTGAGACTGGATGACTTTAGAACCATAGAATATTACACCACAGAAACGGGCCTTTCTAGTCTGTGCCAAACTATTATTTTGCCAAACACCACTGACCTGCACCCTGCCCTTATCTCTCCATTCTCCTCCCATCCATGTACCTGTCCAATTTTTTCTTAAACATTAAAATTTAGCCCGCATTCACCACTTCACTGGCAGCTTGTTCTGCACTCCTAAATGAAATTCCCCTAAACTTGCATCTTTAACCCATGTCCTCTGGTTTGTATCTCACATAACCTCAGTGAGGAAAAAAAAAACATATTTACTCTATCTATACCCTTCATAATTTTTAACCTCAGTAAAATCTCTTCTTCTTCTTTGCTCCAAACAGGTCCTAACCTCTTTAACCTTTCCTTGGAACCCAGTTCCTCAAGGCCCAGCAGCATACTAGTAAATCTTCTCTGCACTATTTCAATGTTGTTGATTTCTTTCTTGTAGTTGGGGAACAAAACTGCACACAATATCCAATGTTGGCTTCACCAATGTCTTATACAATGTTATCACAACATCCCAAGTCCAAAACTGAATACTTTGATTTACGAAGGCCAATGTTCCAAAATCTCCCTTTACGTGCGGCACCACACTTTCAGAGAATTATATATCTGCATTCTCAGATCCCTCTGTTCTTTTGCACTTCTGTGCTATACTATTTACTTTGTATGGCCTACCTTGGTTTGTCCTTCCAAAATGCAACACCTTACACTTGTCTGCATTAAGTTCCATTTGCCATTTTGGCCCTTTTTCCAGCTGGTCAAAATCCCTCTGACAGCTTTGAAAGCCTTCCTCGCTGTCCTCAATGTCTCCGATTTTTTTGTGTCATCTCCAAACTTGCTGATCCAACTTACCACATTACCATTTACATCAGCCAATCTTAACCTTTTTTTTGGCTATGGCCCACTTAGGATTCTGCTCAAAATTTATGAGCCCCTTCCCTGTGAAGCAGTCAAGTTTAGATAGTTTATTCTGTATTTCTCTCCCATCGATGACATAAAAGACAGATATTTTATGATTTCTGTCCATGTCGTCCCCCCCCCCCTTAAATGTGCTGTGATCCCCAGGGGGTATGTGTGGTCCCCTGTTGAGAATGGCTGAAATTGAGATGACAAACAACAATGGACCCTCAAGGAGCACTGATCCTTGAGGCACACCACTACTCATGAGCCTCCAGTCAGCGAGGCAATCATCCACTACCACTCTCTCACTGTTTCCATGAAGGCAATGTTGAATCCAGTTTACTACCTCACCATTACACTTATTAAAAAGAAATTTAGCAATAAAATAAGCTGCATTTGTTTTGTTATGGTTGGATTTTGCAGTCGTGTTTTTAGTTTTTTTAAGTTATTTTGCTTTTTAAAAAAACTTGCAGCTGTTTGATTTTTAATGGCCTTCGTAGACTTCTGAATCTGAAGAACACAAAAGCTGCCACCTGTCTAAAGTGCTGCTAACTAATTGGCAAAGTTTATTCTGTCCATGTACATTGTATGAGCTCCCAGTTGTGTTTGATCAACAAAGAAATTTGGCCTGATGGACCTAATTGGATTAGTTCAGAGTAATTGCCAGATATCAGATGAATGATACTGGCAAGGTGACAAAGACTTCTTTGCACGCGGAAATTGTAAGAACAAAACCTGGATCTGCTCAAACAACATGTTCCCTGCCTTGAGCTCTCTGTCAAAGCTTCATTAATACTGAAGGGAATTGGTGTTGATGTTTGTGGTGGTTCACATCCTGGTCATTAGGGCAAATTCATAAGGTAATGCTCTCCATGGGAAGAAGAGGCATCCTGTTTTATTCACGAACAATATATCCAGCTGTGAGGCTGCATCCTCCTTTGAAGAAGACCGCAGAGCCCACCTCACTGACAAAAGACAAAGGAGGAAAAATCCAACACCCAACCCCAACCCACCAATTTTCCCCTGCAACCGCTGCAACCGTGTCTGCCTGTCCCGCATCGGACTTGTCAGCCACAAACGAGCCTGCAGCTCACGTGGACATACCCCTCCATAAATCTTCGTCCACGAAGCCAAGCCAGCTACAACATAAATAAATATAACTGCCAATTCCCCATTCACCAAAATGTTCACCACCATCACAGGTTGACTTAATAATTCTCAAATGAAAGCATATCAAAATAAAACTTTAAAGACCAAATTTACATATCAAAGAATGCAAGTTAGCACATAAATGTTAATTAATTTGAAATGATTTTTTGTATACTATCCTCTCCATACACTAGCCACTTGCAGATGCATAGCTATGATTTGCCATGAAGAATTCTCTTGGCCACGGAAGATGGCCTTGGTGGGCTGAAATTGGACTGGATTCTAGCTGATTAGCTAATAAGTGAAAACAAGAGCTCTGTTGGAATACCTGTGGCCAATCAGCAATGCAGTTACGTCGAGAAACGGCAGATATGTGCTTCAGTGAGACATGACTAGCATATGACACTGCTCGTAATAATCTATTGAAGGACAGATAACTCAACACTGTTGATGTCCTGCAAGACCCTTTGAATGCTGGTATCCACAGCCATGATAGCAACTGTCTTCTGTGATGGACATCTGATCCAATATTGCAGGAGTCCAATGGCGTGTGGCTTCAGGAGCGATGTTTCAATTTGATAGAGCTGTCCTCAACAAAACCTCATTCTGGGTTGGAATTGTACTCCTCCATGATCCTTGATGTACATGCCAACTTTCTGGTTGATCTCTCAATGTACCATGTTCTATTGTGTACATCCATCAAGCTTGTCCATTCTTTTGCCCAGACTAAGTTGTCTGCAGCAGGATTTGTGTGAAGCTACAGATGATGTCAATTCCCCTTGCCCAAGGTGCAAGACATGTCAATTTATAACCTGGGATGTTGTCCAGCATCGGTACTTGAGCTAAGACATGTGATACTCCTTTTGTTTTGTTCTCTTTATATGGCCTGATTGTCTGAGAGAAGAAATACACGAGGGTAAAATTGTGGGCAGGTTCCTTCAGTATCATTGTCTTTTTGCCTTTGGCCAGAAAATCTGGTCAATAATTATTTTTCCATCACATAAAGAGAAGCTTAAAATCTGTTGCATATTGTTGTCAACATTTGTTCATTGTCATTTATTCAAATCATTTTCAGAAATCCATTTGAGAGACATTGTCTCAATGAGACTAACCTAATAAGGTGGCAAAATCCAGGAAAATTCTACACCGAACTTAAAGGGTGGTGATTTTCCAGTTGATGGAAAAATAGAGGGCCAGAATATACTGACCACAATTATATTTTATTCACAGAATGTAGAGCAACTTGAGCAGCTGCTCAATCTTGAACACATCTCAATCTCTGCATCATTATTGGAATCCATTGAATGGCATGAAATTTCATACCTGTATGGCAGATTTAAAAAAAAAAGAGTTTGACTGTTTCAGTCTAATTATTTTTAAATAAAGTGACAAATCTTAATAAATGCCAAATTAAACCCCAGCACTGTAAGTTTACTGACACATACGTGGAGTTCTCATTCTTTCATGTTGGAGATTTTAAAAATAAATGGCATTTTTAATTCTATCTCATTTTTCTCTCTTTAATTTTAATCTTATTTGGAGGGAGAGCGTGGTGACAGGCCCGTTTGGCCAACAAGCCTGCACCTCTCAAATATAGCCATGAGACTAATTAATTCTGGAAGTCTTTGGAACATATGAGCCACCCAGAGGAAACCCATTGATTCAGTTCTTTTATTTTCTGGCTACCTAATTCACCTTCTCTACTTATTTTGTAATTGAATTCACCACTAACTTCCTGATTCAGAATCAAAGTTGATCATTGAATATTCTTTTTCCAGTCTACAGGGTTAAGGAATGCATGCTCTATTGACGATCCTGTGTGATTTCCATTTTCACTTTACAAATTCCAGCACAAAAATTTCACAGCGATTAAATGAACGAGTGCAAGTCTGATGAATGTTTTCCAGCCACAGTAATCAGTAGTCCGTATTGTAACAGCTTTTATCAGTAGTCTGTCTTGTAACAGCTTTTTACATTTCAAAGATGCTTCAGTGGCTGGAAAGAGGATTGAGATATTGAAGCAATGACAGACCTCATGTCAATCACTGTTCCCTCTAAGCTGTGTGCACGTGCATGTGCGCACACAAAGGAATTATTGTGTGGACAAAAGGTTAGTTCCCTAAGATAATGTAGTAATTAATAATTATACATATTGAAAATAGCCTCTTCGCTAACTTTCTGTTGACTAGTTAGTTGGTTAAACAAGTACAGTAGTTGTACTTGTAATCAAACTCACCAATACAGTTTTATTAGCCATGAGCGATAGACTGTGCCAAAATGTTCTTGAAATCAATTTCATGTTTACATTTGAATAAGCATTCAGTGCACACATACTTGTGTCACAGGAAAAAAATTGGACACAACATACACTAACTGCTTAAAAATTAGAGGGAACCTTGATCTCAATGCCTTATTTTTTTTTTAAAAAGAGTGCAAACTTTTAATCAAAACGTGATTAAAGGAGGTCTGAGTGTCACAAATAACTGAGTTTGCTGACAAAATAAACTAACAAAATAGAAATTAGTCTTCAAAATGTGACTGGCCAAGCTTTTGCCTCATAAAGTGGTGAATGTGGAGCTGGTCATTTTTTGGACAGAGAACAGAAAATCAAAGTTTTAAACACAATCGCGAGATTTGATATTCAGAGCAAATCGGATGTTATGGAACACAAACGATAGTTAATATATTGGACAGCAAGGTATTACGAAGGAAAATAGTGTGGACACCTTCAACAGGCTCAAAGTATGAGAGAAATAGGTCCTGGTGTAATTGACTATTCACCCCTTTGATGAAACTACATCTGGAATATTGTGTTTAAATTTTAGTCATCTTCAAGGGAAATATACGCCTCAGTGCAGTGGTTCTCAACCAGTGGGTCATCACTTGCTTCCATGTGGGTCTTTAAAAATATGTAATAAAATACTTTAAATTAGATAAAGATGTGTTTCTTACAGAATTGCCTTTGACTTGAAAATATTGCTCTGCCATTACCACTAGTGGGGCATGGCATGTTAGGCCAGATGGCTTAGACTGAAAAAGGTTAAAAACCACTGCTTTCGTAGCTGTGCAATAATAATTAATGAGATTGATTCTTGTGTGTGGAGGGGAAATTAAGTGAATTTGCCATATGAGGAAGAATCGGTCTTCATTCATGAAGTTTACAAGACTAAATGATCTTATTGAAATACATTGCATTATTAAGGATCTTGTGATGTTTCTTTTATTGTAATAAAGAAACTTGGATTCTTTCAAAACAACTATACTTGATGAGCTAAAGAGCTCACTCATGACCGTGTGGAGGCCTCCATCTTGAATCCAAATGAGCTGCAACAAACTAGTCTATGACTCCCTCTAATGGTCAGGAAGATCAGTAGCACTCCATCATTACATCCCCTTTCCTTGAGGTGTTTTATCTAACAACATGACACACTAATACAGTATTCCTTTCAATTTAAACACAAATGTAAACATGTCAGCAGCACAAACATTTTCTTTTATTGATTCAGTCTGTCAGGTGCTTCGATAAAGCGCGTGGATCTTCTTAACACAGGTGCTTGTGCCTGACAAATTCATATTTAAAGTATTTTGATCAATTGCTCCACAATTTTCTATTATTTTGTTCAACCTGCCTTACTTATTATCCTTGTTGCTAAAATAAGTTACATTTTTCCCAAATGTTTCCTCCTGCTAATTTGACACTTATTCCCTCTGCTTTCTTCTGTTTTACTTTCAACCATAACCGATGTATCGACTATGATGGTGTTGATAGTGAGTGAACAATAGCATGGCAATAGATTCTCAGGCACAGTTAGCTTTTAATGTATTTGAGCATATTTATCTTGAATGCAAACTAAAATCTGATATATTTGCAAAACAACAAGAAAACATTAATCATGTTTCAGATATTTTGGATCAGCATTCAGGAAATGCTGTTATGACTATCGTGTTAAATTTGGAGATGTTAAGGCTTTGTTCTGAAGATCATTTATACCTTGCGCGTACAAATACTAATGTACTCAGTGTTACATTTCAGTGATAATCTGCACATTTTGTTGACTATATTCTGTATTTTCTAGGACTTCCCAGCCTACTCTCGTTTAAGTCCCATACACCTAACCAACGGTAGTCCCCGGACTTGCCGGAATCCTGCACTCGGTGCAATAAGCCCAGATGGTGCCAGAATTGCCAACAGACGCAGGTAAAATCGCATCCAAGACAATTTATTGTTTTGAAATGAATGCTTTCTCCGTAAAATGACAGTTTTCACTTTTATTCACAGAGCAATGAGTTAAGAAATGTTATATTCTGCACACCTGAATTACCCAGGAGAGTTGAAAGAGCAATATATATAATTTTGGTGTAAATCATGATTAAAAAGTAACCATTTAATTCTAATGCTCTGTTATTACCCTACAGCTTTTCATCTCTTTAACCAATTTCATTTGTTTAGGTACGAGAAAACATACATTCTTTTATCACAAGAAAGTATGGTCAAAATGCTAATAAAAGTGATAATAAATCAACAACTGCTTGATACTTGCAGCACAGTTTAGAACCCTGGCATCATGCATTCCTCTGTAATGGGTGCAGTCGCAATTTTAAAATGTCAAACGATTGATTTATTGCTCTGATCCAATTACGTTCACCCTTTAACCTTGGTGCAGTGAAGGTGCCCACCTGAAGGAACTTAACTTGCTCGTTTCATATTGTGCTTTTACAATAAATATTAGGACTCAGTTTGGAAAAGAATATATGCTTTACTTGATTTGCTCACAAGTTAGCAATGAAGAACATGAAACTTCAAAGATAAATATAAATTATTTATTTTTGATCTGAAGGGATTGCCTCTTCATATGATACTGGAGGATCATGTGGGCTGATGACATCTAGGAATTCCTTCCTCCATTCTAGTGCCCAAATATCCACCTCTACTCTACACCTCTGAATCCAGCTTCTTGCAGTTGGTGTTGTAAGACTTGAATCATTTTAAGAGATCCTTCAGCCTCTGGGGAATCTGTGAATCAAATGCTTCATTAGTTTATGAATTGTCACTTTATTCATTACAATGGGAGACCTACAAAATGAAGATATCAAGTATGACTGGTGGTTAGATGACGTGGTTGGGCAGAGACAGTTGTCTTGAACTGACCAGGGAATTTGATGGGGACACTCCCTTTTATTTTGTAGATTGCCTGACTGGTGAGTTGCCAAGCACTCCCTCCCTGTCCGTCACCATTCCCATTTGCTGCAGAGATGAACCAATCGTCAACAGGCAGTTTCCTTTGTGGACTCCACTTCCAATAGATCACAGCTATATTGCTTTCCCGAGTTGCTGTCTTACTGATGTGTCTTTATGATAGTTAGCTTAAATAGCCTTTCCAGATGACCACCTTCGGAGCCAATATTTTCATCCCATCTCTGTCTGGATTTGTTCACCATGATGCCTCTTTTCTCCTTAGCTCTTTTTTAGCCAACATACTTTCTACCATTTCATCTTTCCAGGAGAAGGAGGCCAAATCAAAACATTCATCAAAACACTTCTACTTGGAAACCGTCTTTAAAATGACATCTTAATTATTTTGTAATCTAATATCCAGAGCATTAATAATATGGACAGTACAATTCTACAGCTATTTGAAGCAGATCTGACCCAATTGTAGTGGCAAGTCCATGCATGGTGTAAAGTTTCTCAGGTTAATTAGGATCTGCTGAAATTGGACGAGAAATGCTAGGGAGATTTCTAATAGTCAGTCTTCAATAGAAGCACAGAAATTCTGATTTCTTGTACAAAAGATTCTTCCATTTTTAATTAAATGGAAGGTCTATATCTTGTCATCTCTGTCCATACACAAGGAGTTCCATGTTGATATGCTAATATGATTAATATTTCAATAATATCCAGTCAACTTACTTTAATCTCTTTGGCCCCCACCTATCCAATCCGTGTTCGCAAATGGAGGCATCCAGAAAAATTTTCTAGTTAACATCTGAAAGAAATTCACGCAAGTAATGCAGTGATCTTCCTCTCCACTCATCCATCTGTAATGTTCCCCCACCTGCTATTTCCTTCCGCTAAGTGACATGGCAACATGGACCAACCAATCAACCTTTGGAAAAGTCTTAAATTACATGAGCCCTTAAATGAGAAAAGAGGAACTAATTTATCTCCCTTTATCGACTCTTTCTTTCTTCGTTTCTTTGGCTTGGCTTCGCGGACGAAGATTTATGGAGGGGTAATGTCCACGTCAGCTGCAGGCTCGTTTGTGGCTGACAAGTCCGATGCGGGTCAGGCAGACACGGTTGCAGCGGTTGCAAGGGAAAATTGGTGGGTTGGGGTTGGATGTTGGGTTTTTCCTCCTTTGTCTTTTGTCAGTGAGGTGGGCTCTGCGGTCTTCTTCAAAGGAGGTTGATGCCCGCCCAACTGTGAGGCGCCAAGATGCACGGTTTGAGGCGAGATCAGCCCACTGGCGGTGGTCAGTGTGGCAGGCACCAAGAGATTTCTTTAGGCAGTCCTTGTACCTCTTCTTTGGTGCACCTCTGTCTCGGTGGCCAGTGGAGAGCTCGCCAAAGAACACGATCTTTATCGACTAAACTCTCATTATAACCACTGGGTAAATTGAAATACTGGGTCTAACCTATCACTGTACTGCTGAGCACTGACTGTTGCTCCATTCATTGTTGTGTGGTGTTGTACCACCAGTCACAAAGAAAAAATAGAGTTTTTCTTGAATAAATATGAGCCATTCAACAATTTCTCTGTTACCAATTCTACTGTTAATTGTGGAGAATAACTACCTTTTGGTTGATAACGTTCTGCTATTTATTACAGCCCTTTAAGTTACCCAGCATTCAACAGATACTCTTCTTCATCCATGTCATCTCAAGCATCAGCTGAAGTTAGCAACATCACTGGGCAGTCCGAAAGCTCAGATGAAGTTTTTCATATGCAGGTATATCTTGATTCTGTAAGCGAAAATTTGGGTGTTACCGAGTGGCTTTCCATCGCATCCAACAGATTGTGCAGAGCCACATATAACCATATAACCATTTACGGAGCGGAAACAGGCCATGTTGGCCTGTTCACTGATTTTGTGCGCCCTCTTCAGGCTTCCTGGATGTTTCTTTCCATTTTTTAATCTTTAAAAAAAACCTTGAAGTGCCTATAGGTAAACAATGATTAACATTAACAATGTAAAAAGGAAGACAAAGTAATGTGATAGAGAAGGGCTTGAAAAATTGCTAACCATAGTGGGATGGAAGGGTTGGGACTAGAGTGAATTTTTAGGAATAAGATGGGAGAACGTCTCTGAATAGTGTGGGTGGAAGGGTCAGGTGACCAATTCAAAGGAGGCTGTGCTGAGTGATCAGGAATTTGGGGGTGTGGGAGGCGTTACGTGTGGTCAACTCAGGTTCGGTGGGTTCACAGAGAAACAAGTACGGGCACAGGCTAAACAAACAAAGGATGGTTTTTATTGTACACATGGGGAAATAGTAACAGGAAAGACACAAAACAATACTCAGTATTTTAAACCATGTAAGCGGTCACATCGGCTGCAGCAATCTCCGATACCAGTGCTTGCTTACTCTCTCTCCCTCCCTCCCTATCATGTGCAATAATATTCAGTAACTAGCACATTCTTACTAAACAGGGACTTCAACATGTACTCCTGATTCCGTTCAAACAGGGTAAGGCTCAATGCAAAGCATTCCCACACAGTACTATGGACCCACTCTAAGTGCAGTGCACACCTTAGCAATGGCTCCTTCAGCCATGTCCACAGTTCACAAAGTGGTGTACAGCAGTGTTCATAGTTAAAACCAAGGGACACCGAGAATAAGCTACTGCATGTGGTGGGCTTTTAAAGTGCAGTAAGATGGGAACTCCAGCCCAGGTAAGTGATTTAAAGGAGCCAGTGGTCAGGTGTGCACTAATGGGTGGCCAGAGTCCAACCTTGATGGGCAGGTGATGCGACCTCCTTGGTGCCAGATGGAGAGGCCACATGATCCTCCACAATCCACCCAGCAGGAAGGGATCTGTGCGTGGATATTACTGTGCACATGTTGCAGCCTCCTTTGTTCACAGGTTATCCTGAGAGATCAGACCCCTGTGAGTTTTCTTTTCCCCTCTTGGGTGCATGTCTTATACACATACTGGGCCATTACTCCTTTAAAGTTAAACATTCCTTTTAATTAAAAAAAAATGTTGTGCATCCTTTGTAGGCAAGTCCATCTACCTCAAGCTTAAGCTCCGCACATTCAGCCTCCCCGAATGTTACAAGCTCAGCTCCATCTAGTGCCAGAGGTAGGTTATATTAACCACTCTTTATTTATAGTTGAACTCTAAATCTTTTATTAGAATGTACATAATTATGATAAAGGTCAAATGATTTAAAAGAACTTGCTCTGTATTTTAGGTTCTCCCCTTCTAGCTGATAAGCAGAAACATTCAAGAGAAAATACATGCCTTTCTCCCAGAGAACGGCCTTGTAGTGCCATTTATCCAATATCCATGGAACCAACACAGGTAAGAAGACTATAAGGAAAGATCAGCTTCATCCTTGCTTATAAATAAGCTTGACAGGAATGCAAACTGACTAAAATTGATTACTTCACAATTAAAGTTGACACACAGCGACTCTGAAGGGATTCTCTTTGGCTTCTCTTTCTCTTAACCCCTTTTTATGGAGTGACGCTGCATTGAAGTCAGCTCAATGAGTGGGGGGGAAAAAGGCAGATTATGGAGAAGGCCTATGAAGCTGCTCCTGCGTTGCTTTAACGGTGTTGAGGGCTGTCCTCTGAAGCTGAGGGAGGCGTGATGAGTGGTGCAGTAGTCCTGCCCGGTTGCTGTGAGGTGAAAATGCAGAGCTATGTGGGGGGGGGGGGGGGAATTATGGGTAACAAAGACGGCCATTGATCCCACAGTCCTTAGCATCTCTCCTCCTTCTTCTTGGGCATGGAGCTCAGCGCCTGGGTCCCTTCACCCTTTGGCCCCAGTGGTTCAGCAGGTTCTGACTCTCCCTCATGCCCCCTCACCTTGCATGTCCATTCCTGCTCTCTCCAGCTCCTTGCTGCCCCTCCTGCTCCTTGGTCTCAGCGGCCTTGGTGAAGGAGTGTGGGGCAGAGAGGGAATGGGAATAGGACATTTCTGGCTGGCAGGAGGGAGCCTTAACCCCAGCATCAATCACCTTTGGAGCCCTGGTGGTGGCTCCTGCTGGCTGATGGCATCATTAGTTCACCCCTAAGCAGCCTCATTCAGCTGGAGTGAGGTGGAGCAACTCGCTCTACCTCTGGGACTACCCCCTTTCCCCCCTGTCCCCGGACAGATCAGAGTCTGCATCCAGCATCTGCTGTCAGTGTTTTTATAAAGGTAATTGAATCGATGTAAAGGTGGAGAATATCCATCTTTACATTCACTTTTATCCCCCACTATAAAAAGCCCTTGACTGTAAGGGGTGACTCTGACTGTCTTACGGCAGGCAGAAGGCAATTTCATGTATTATTACATGTTCTCTACTATTACATCTATTACATGACAATAAAAGAATCTTGAATCTTGGATAAGTGAAGATTTCAAAATAAAGTGGACCAGTTCCACAGAAATAAATGTTTGGTCCAGGTTAATAACAGTGGTAAATTAAATTATGTTTAGATGTCTCGTTCTAACCAAATTAAAGAGAAGCGGATATATATCTCTTTATTGCTCCCCACCTTGATTCCATTCTTCATCTGCGTCTTTCCCTGAAAACAGCTTTAATTTACTTACACACAATTCCATTCTGCTTAATTATCAAACTTCCCATCTGTGCCGCTGCTTCCTTCAATTACCTTTTGAAGTTATTAAAATTTTTACCCTCAGTGACTCTGACTGTTCCTTGTCAAGGTCAAATTTTAGCTCTCTTAACTTGTAGACTTCAAAGGATGTGGAGGTCTATTGGTGTGGAAACTCCCCTCCATATTAAGCATTGTTAGACCCTCCTGTCAGGCTTCAAAACAAGGTTATCATGGAAACCAAATTTAACCCTGGATTTTTTTGTAAGCTGTCCCAGTTTCCTCTCTTCTCCACCCCATCCCTGCCTTTCACCAAGGCCATCTCTCTAGTATAATTATCTTGGGTTAAATATTTTGATGAAAGTCTGATGACGGTTATAAATATGTAAGAAAATAATTCTATTCTTCATTTTATAACCCCTGAGAGATTGCATCGCTGTAACACTGATGACAACGTGATGACTAAAAATTGCAACATTTGCTGTTATAACTACTGGCTTAAACTTTGTAAGTGCAAAATAATGAAAGGCTTTTGGAAAGCTATTTTTTCATTTTAAAAACTTACTATATGCAAAATGTAATATTTGACAAAAAAATCTTGACAAATAAAGCTCTATTATTTTTAAAGACTTTTTGCTAAATTATCCCTTGTTATGAACAAACTGTTGAGAAATATTAAATCCTCATTTTGTCAGATTTTTATTATGCAGGCACTGTCTTGTTTCCAGTATGTAAATTATGTTGAACACCTTCATTGAATTTTAAACCTTGTTTGAGTTGACATTTCTCACCTTATTTACAATAAAATCTTCTCAGCAGATACTTCCCCATCAAATTGGTGACTCTTGCATGCCCCGAAGTGATCCCAATTTATCTGTTCCTGAGAAAGGTGGGTATTTGCTACAATATATTTTTTTCTTTTTGCACTATTTTACAATGGTTCATGAGAATTGCCTTTGCTCCATTGGTTAATGGTGTACAAATTGGGCAGAATGAATTTCAAGTGGAGACAATCAGAGATTTGGACAACAATCCATTAATCCAGGAAGTTCCTTTATTCATTTTGTGTTTGATCTGAAATTATTCTAGGGTTTCCACTTCACTTATTCATGAGCAAATTGTGGGATATGTGATACAGTACAAATGGTGCTGAGGTAGAAGGTCATCCATGATCTTATTGAATGTTGGAGTAGGCACAAATGTCTGAATGGCCTTCTCCACTTTGCATTACTTTCTCTGTTATGTGCCTAACCTGAAAGTGCACTTTATTGTAACACTGAGGAACCTTGTAATGGCAAAAAAGAAAAATAGATTGGGGCATTTGGAAAGCAAATTGTCCTCTGATTACCAAATAATTTATTTTTTTCAACACTAAGGGAAATTATAAGGTCTGAAAATAAGCCTCTCAATGGGATGCTAAAAATGTAATTCTCTACCCCAACTCAAACTAAGTCAGTGTGGGTTTGCAGCAGAGGGCAACCCACTTCCATGAGCTAGTGCTCCTTCACTATTTGGATCTTTCTTTCCCACAATCCTCACTTCCTCCATTCCATTGTTCCCATTGGCATAATTACTCCACGTCTAACAACCTGATCATTTTTAAAAAATCTGACTTCCTTTGCCAAAAAAATCACAGATTAATAAAATCCTGTTAAATTCAACGTGGAGTGAAGGAAACTGTTTTTAGTTTCCTGATGACAAAGTGGCATACCCCCAATCCAATTCCATCTCTCCTAAACCTCTGCTCTTAAGAGAATTCTAGGATCGTTCATTCAAAATGTCTTCTACATATTTAAAAGTTATATAAATTTTTAATCAAGAAGGATGTTATTAAGCTGGAAAGGGTACATAAAAGATACACAAGATGTTGCTGGGATTGGAGATCTTAATTTATAAAATTGGATAGGCTGGGATTTTTCGTGGAATGTAGGGATCTGAAGGGTGACCTAACAGAGGTGTATAAAATTATGAGGGGCATAGATAAGATAAATAGTCATAGACTTCTTCTCTCGGGCAGGGTGTTGAAAATTAGAGGACATAGATATAAGGTGAGGGGAAAGCTTTTTTTCCGCATTGTGGCAGGTACGTGGTACCAGAGGAAGTGGTGGAGAAGGGTGCAATTGCAATGTGCAAAAGGCATTTAGGATGTTGCATGGATCAGAAAGATTTGGGGGAATGTTCCAAACATGGAAATGGAAATAGCGTAGGCAAACAACCTGGTCAGCATGTACAGGTTGGGCCAAAGGGCCTGTTTATACGCTATTAAGCTACCACTGTTCTTAGTGAATTTACGACTCTGGTGGACTATATTAAAATCCTTGCTGATTTGCAACAGTAATTTAAATAGCATATTAAACATAAACCTATTAATACAACTTTAAAATAGAAATGAAATTGAACACTGAATTAAAGAAAATACATTTAGGAGAGACAGTCAAAAATATATATAGTCAAAGAGATGCAACCGATAGGAAGAGAGTCTTTTGTGGAGGAAATTGAAGAACTATGGGATCCAGGAACAAGAAAGGATGGGTGAAAGATGCACAAAGGGACAAATTTGAACATTTCCATAGCTCCCAGAATGTTGTGGAATGAGGTTAATTAATTGAGATAAGGATGAGTCAGATCTTGAAGAGATTTTGAACATAAAGATGAAAAGTTTAAATTGAATATATTGGCATTCAGGTAAATATTACAACAATCTACTAAACCAACTGTGTAATTATGAAATATATTCAGTTAGGGACATTTTTCAGTACACTAAACAATGAACATATTCTTTCATAGTCATGAACCCAACTCCAAGTAGTTGGAGCCTAGACAGTGGTAAGGAAGCTCGAGCCTGTGTACCAGACAATGCAAGATTGGTGTCTCCTCCTGTCCCACCCAGGCCAACACAGACAGGTAAAACATCATGCAGTTTAACTCTGTGGATTGAAGATTACAAAGCCTGGGAATTTGGATATAACCACAACTAATTTTATGGCATGCTCACTGGCAAAATTCATTTGATATCGGTTCTTCATTTAGTCTGCTAAAAGCAATTTCCTCTAACATTTGAGTATGATTCAATTACTTTGCCAAAGCTTCAAGCTGTTCACGAAGCGTTTTATTGAATTTGAGGTACACCCTTCACAGTGTGGGGTTCTCATGAACTTATTAATAACATCTATCAGTGATTATAAAAGTACCAGATAAAGTTATTTTTAAAAAAAATTAAACATACAGCACGGAAACATGCTCTTCCAGCCCATGAGCCCAATTACACCCAATCAACCTTTAACTCCTGTACGCTTTGAAGGGTGGGAGGAAACTGGAGCACCCAGAGGAAACCTACGCAGACACAAGGAGAATTCCTTATAGAGAGCACCAGATTTGAACCAAGGTCTTTGGCTCTGCCACAACTGAAACAGTGTTGCACTAACTGTGCTGTCCTTAATCTAGATAATTTAATTCATCTTGGGCAGCACGGTTAGTACCAGCAGTCGGGATCGGGGTTCTAATCCTGTGCTGTCTGTAAGGAGTCTGTACATTCTCCCCGTGTTTGTATGGGTTTTCCCCGGATGCTCTGGTTTCCACCCACTGTTCGAAATGTACTGGAGATGGCAGTCTAATTAGGTTTAATTGTGCAGCATGGGCTTAACTTCCTTGTAGAGACTAATTAATTCTATTTTCACTACATTGTCTACCACTGTTCCCTATGATGTATAAATTTTCATCCACATTTTTTGCATTTTGATAGCAACTGTTCCAAGACACTTGGGCATGTTCCTTCACCATTCGTCCTTTTAAAAAAAAAATCACCTGGGCAAAAAATGTGCTGTCTAAATCATTCTGTGAATTTAATCTATTTAATGTCATCTGCAACATCTCAGGCATCCTTTGAAATTTATCTCATGATTGTAAAATTTTGAATTACAACCATAGTGTTTAAAAGCCTTTCTTCTTGATATGCCTGTGGCTCTTTAATTATTTCTAACACCACAAGCATCCTCCTCCCTTGACGTCTGTGCCACCCTCTGTCATTCCCTCCATTTTACCCACAAGAATTCCATTCTTCTGCCTTTCACTTCCAAAACTTCTGCTTTGTAATCCAAGAATTAGTGCCTTCAGACATTCTACCTCCATGCTCTGAAATTTCCTTGTAAAATCTCCTCTTCTGTTTGAGTAAGCTTGTTAGTCATTCCAATAACATCTCTTTTGTTTTGAGTCTTAAGAGTTTTTCAGCACAGAAGTTGACCGTTTTTCCCACTGCATCTTTGCTCATCATCATGTCATTCCATACTAATCCCCAATGCCTGCATTAATTCCATATCATTCTCTGCCTTATCCATCCAAGTGCCTGTTTTAGACAGCTCTTAAATATTGTTACTGTTCCTACTTCCACCACATGCTCTGGTAACTCATTTCAAATATCAACTACTATTTCTGTTGAACGTGTATCCCTCAGAAGTCTTTCATAGCTCTTTCCTCTTAAGTTAAACCTATGCTCTCTAATTTTAGATATCCTGACTAAGGGAAACAGACCCTATCTATGCCTCTCATAATTTTTCATACCCCTATTACATCACCTTTCAGCTTCCTTCATTTCAAGGAAAACCAACTCGGATGATTCAATTTCTCTTTATAACTCAATCCCGCAAATCCACGCAACTTCTTAGTTTAACTCTTTAAAAAAAAATATTTAAGACCATTTTGTTTCTGCTAAATCACATCTTTTTCATACTTTTGTGTCCCGAACTGGGCATAATATTCTAAGTGTGGCCTAACCAACGTTGTATCATGATGTCCCAACTCTGAACTCAGTGCCTTGGCCAAAGACGGATGCAATGTGCCTTCTTCAATACCCCATCTACGTGTGTGGTTGCTTTCCAAAAACCCCAAGGTTACTCTGTTCAACAATTGTCTTCTTACTCAATGAAACTCTTTGGATTCTTTTCTTTGCTGAAGTCCCAGTATGTAAATTAATGTTTTCTTGTCAGTTCAAGTTATAGAGATATATAGTATGGAAACCGGCTCTTCAACTCATGGTGTCTGCGCTGACCATCAACCACTTCTTTTTAACTAATCCTATTTTAATCTCATTTTTCTCTCACCACTTATTCTCATCATTTACCCCCAGATTCTTCAACGTCAATGGATGTGAATACTGCTGTTATAGTAAGAACTAAATACACTCTGTTTTATTCTTTTTTCAGCTGCAAGTTTTTCTTGGGTATCAGTTTACTTTTGAGAAATAACCTTTAGTACGATTAGCAATTAATAAAATCATGTGATGTTAATATGCAGCAGTTTGAGTCGGACCTTGAAATATTTGATATAATGTATTATTGGTACCATGAGGTTATTATTTCTTAAAGGCAGAACTAAAAATCAAAGTGTATGTTTAAAACTAATGATCTGAAGAATGATTTTTTTTTACCTTAGAAATACTGTGATTATGATATAAGCTGCTCAACAAACAAACATGTGCATTTGGTCAGATTGTGTGGGAAGTTTGATTGGAAAAATGTTCTGCAGAAACTGCTAATACATCATTTTTAACCACATATGAATTCTTGTGAAAAGCACATTTCACAAGATGCAGTTAAATACTTTACATATGGCTTTTTACTTAGCAGGATTGAACTAATGTCGAAATACCCAGTTTCCATGCATATATTTTTGTCCTTAGGCATGCAGTATGCAAGCAAAATGATCTAAAGAATGTCACTCAAAGATTCTGCCCATTGATGACTGCTCTAGACTTTTGTTCTTTCTTTCTTTGGCTTGGCTTCGCGGACAAAGATTTATGGAGGGGGTAAAAGTCCACGTCAGCTGCAGGCTCGTTTGTGGCTGACAAGTCCGATGCGGGACAGGCAGACACGGTTGCAGCGGCTGCAGGGGAAAATTGGTTGGTTGGGGTTGGGTGTTGGGTTTTTCCTCCTTTGCCTTTTGTCAGTGAGGTGGGCTGAGACTTTTGTAATGAGCAGAGAATTGCATTAATTCCTCATTTATGCTGTAATTCATTACATTTTATAGAAATCATTCCAGCATCGAAATACTATTACATTTTCGTTTTTATTTGCTGGCCCAGGTTCTCCTGCAAAGACGTACAGATCTTTTTCTCCACAGGCATTTGATACGCCACCTGCACTTCCCAGATCTCCTCATAAGGTATGGTTGATAATAAAAGCATTTATTTCAACAGGCTATCAGTAGGAAACCAGAGAGGAAAAAATAAATTGGATATAGAAACACAAATACATAGCTTTTCTCTATATAAAAAAAATGCAGTGAATTTATTTGTCACATTATAACCTAGTACAATGAGGGTTCTTCAGTAAGCAATGTAATGTTCTAACATTTATACAGCCATATGACATACAAGAACATGAACACATTGGGAATAAAAGATCAATGAGTACCAAGTCAGAGCAGTATGCAGAATGGTTATATATGAATTACAAGGAAAAAAAATCAATCTAGTATATTTATTAGAGTAGGTTAGCCTCACAAGATTGATTTATCCATTCATTTTTAGCTTAAAAGTAGTGTTAAAGTAAATAGTTATAACAAGTCTAAATAGGAAATAAAGTTAAGTCCATCAGCATCAACAAATAAATGTGTAAATACCTTTCATTATTCTCATAGCAAAACTACATATGCAAGTGGAGCTTTAGTAATTATTTCTGGAATGCCTTCGGTTTGCTTTGACATTGGTTATATGTCATAGGAAATCTACCTAATTGTTTTGCATTTTTCCTCTTACCCTGCAGGGTTCTGTTCAGTCGTTGACACCTTCACCCACAGATTATCAATCTTTGGGGCCAGTTTACAATTCACCCATGCTGTCTGGAAGTAATAGCAGTGGTATCTCCTCCCTGAGTCGGGGAAGTGTGACTGAAACTACCCTGACAGATGGAACAATTACATGTACCTTAATTGGCTCTGAGGAATTAATTAAAAAGGAGAATGGAACTTTTGCTTGTATGCCACCACGCTACAATTTATCTGAACAAAACACTGGAACGTCAAGACGTCGAGCTCCCCTACCTCATAGCTTGTCTGTTCCTGCCAGTGCCGAACCACCAGCTCTTCCTCCTAAACCCCATGTACTGCGCGTACATAGGTCAGAAGGTGAGAACAGAATGGATGAAATCCTCGTCAGACCGAGATCCCAGCCTCGCAAAGTCTCACAACTATAGAGGGGATGAAGAAAATAATTTGCGATGTGTATTCTATTCAACGTAAGTGGTAATTTGACCAAAAGAATCCAGGTGGGCACCTTAAATGATTCATTAGTTATAGAAATTCTGTAAAATATATATCAATATTGTTTTATACGAAATGTCAGGATCCAGTAAATGGTTAAGTTGCAGGTTAAAAGTGATAAGCCACATTCCTGTTATTAATGCACATGCTTTTTATTTTGGAGTTGTCAGTCGCCAGGGTGAATAACTGATGCAATAGCAACCATGCAGTTCATCTTCAATTACTGTTTTTATGAATGCACGTACAGGATTATGTGCATATATTTCATACTCCCATTGTGTTTCTCCAACAGGAGATAGTTTTATTGCTGATTCACTCTCTCCAAATCTTGTCCTTTTGTGCCTATTTCCTCACTCTTGCACTTCCTCATATTTCATTTTTAAGTATTTTGCCTTGGAAGCGAGTGCCCCAAATGGATGCAACACCCCCGCATTAACTTCACTTGTTGTATTTTCAATTATGAAGTTGTATTACCCAAGCATTAAGATAGGGACTGGGCTGAGATTGATAATTGGAACCTTTGCTGTGATCAGTGAGGGAAGAAAACCAGAGACTTGTACTTTGGGTCTGGGTGCACAATAAAAAGACATTCGAGGGGCATCACTGAGGTCAGGGGACTTGGGGGAAGAAAGGAAAGGGTTTGTGCTGCATTTGGGGTGGGGATAATCAGGGAACACAAACACAAGGCCCAATTTTATCTGCTGAAGGCTGATCTCTGCTGGCTTCAACTCTTCTTCTGTGTCAATTTCCCATAACCCTCAGTTCTTCAATCATTTAAATATTTATTGATCTTCACCTTAAATGATTTCTGTCCCTGAAATGTCCACGCATCTCGGTTTTAAATGACTAGCCTCTTATTTTGTTACTATGTCCCTTTATTCATGATGCTCCCATTTGTGGAAATATCTCAACATCTACCCCCTAGGGATTTTATTCATTTAAATAAGGTCAGCTCTCATTCTTCTGAACTCCAAGAAACTATCTCACCTCTCTTAACAGGAAGGAGGACTGGGGTGTGTGCCTTGAGTTGGGAGAGTTGTTAGAAAGTTTTGAGCTATGGTTAGGTGTGAAGTGAAGGTGGGGAGGGAGTTGGTGGGAGGGTGATAAAGAAATACAGAAAACCATTATGACAGTATTGAGGTCATTGGTGTCCAGAGGAGGGATTTGAAGCTTCATTGGGAAACTTTGGGATTGAGAGGGTAAAATATTGGTGCTGGGAAACTTTTCCGCAAGACAGTAAGAAAGAGAGATACAGGCAAAGTCAGTCAACTAATATTGTAAAGCACAATGCAACAAGAAGTCTCAGAGTAAGAATCTGGGGAAGAACTATGGGACTGTTGACTTCCAAGACAACATTGATTCGTGAGTTCGTAACTAGTGCTCCACACATTCATTAGTCATTAAATAAAGTTTCCCTTTTATTTGCACCAGGCCTCAACTATTCAGATATATTCTAGACTGCCTTGAGCAGGCACTGGGTAGATGAAAATCTTGATTGCCAATTAAAGTAACAGTGACATCAATTTGTTCTGGGTTAGTTTGGACAACCCTGAAGTATTCTGGAAAGAAGTTTGTTTTTGGTTATGCACCTTAAACTGAAGATTTCATTTTGCATTGTTATTAAAGTTCAGTTCATTAATTTACACAGTAGAATTTTAGAAGCGGAGAATGTAATACTCTACACGACACATTTTGCGCACAGTCCTAAAGACAGATTCCTACTCGAAGATCTTAAGGCTCCTTTTATTCATGTGTAGCATCACTGCGTCAAAAAAATTGACAAAAAAGCCCTAAGCCACTCTCAGCAGTCATTGAACAGAAAAAACCATAAATACTGGAAATCTACAATAACTGCACGAAATACTCAGCAAGTTGATGACCATCAATTGGAAATGTTAATTCTGTTTCCATCTACAGATTTTTACTTGACTTGTGGACTATTTCCAACAGTTTGTTTTTCTATAATAGTTGGTCTCCGTTGCAAGAAAGCATATAAATCTGTTTTTATGACTCTTGTTTATATCACATTGTTCATGTAGAATTACAGAATTTTAGCACAGATTCTTCACACAAACAAGTGAACATCTATCACTTTACCACTTTTCCCCCTGTTGAGAAAAACTTCCAATCCTTTCCCCATAAGTATATAGATGTTCATTTTGAGCATGGGTGAACAATTATGTCCAAATTGGGTACAGATTGAGGTTAGGTGATTTTCTGACTACTTTCTATACAATGTTTAAGAAAATTAAATCATGAAAGACTTTAATTTTACAGTTTTGCAGTTAGGTCTGTATTTTAATATTTAATTATACAAAAATAAGCTTTAGCTTGCAGGAATTAAGTTTGTGGAGTGGTGGTTCATGCTGAGGCAATGAAGCAAATTTGAAATCTGAGCAGTGCCTTCAAATATGATTATGTAATTGACACTACACAGATTTGGGCTTAAAACAGAAGCTCAGTGGTTTATGTAAATTGTTAAAAGATTATTAAATACATCTTTTTCTCTTACACATTAGGTTGGTAGTTAATCGTTTCTGACAATTAAGAGTCCATTCTCCTCAGTTTTTTTTTTAAAAGTCCACTTACATTTAATTTATTTTTCTTCAGTCAGGTGCCTGCCTGAATGCTTTTAGGTTGCACAAATATGTTGAAGTTCTGCTGTGGTCGTTGTCTATATTTACAAAGGGATAACTTATTCAGGTGCCAGAGGCCTCTATCAACCCCCTACAGTTAATAGAACAAATTTAATTACAATAAATTATATTTTGAATTTTGTTTCTGAAGAAATATTCCAAGAGGATTGGCCAAAGAGGGTACCAGGAATTTCTTTTCAAGATTTAAAAAGGTTCAGTTAATGGAAAGGATAAGTGTTTTTAAGAATCACATCACATTAAACTTCAAATAATTGATTAAGAAAAGGGCTAATTTAAACATTCATTAGAAAAGCACAAAGTACATGTAAGATTCAGAGTGACACAGTTATTAATGACCACTGCATCTTGACATGTATAAATGCGAAGTGAATGTTTATATCCAAAAGAGTTATTTCTTGGAAATATTTTGACAAATTAATGTTGAACTAATGTTTTAAAATAGGAGACAGTGGAAACACAGTTCTATTCAGAGGGTTTCTGGGATGCAAAGAAATTGTGTACAAATTGGAGGATTTTTACAAATTGGTTCACTAACATAGATAATTATAACGGATATATTACTATGTTATAAGAAGGAGGTACTGGACAGCACAAACACACTTGATTAGAAGTGAGCACCAGAATAATGGCAATTTAATTTTCAGCTAAATCACAGCCACTGTTTTGATTTTGAAAATTATATATTGCTACAATTTATTTCCTAAACAGAAAAAAACTTCAGAAATTAAGATCTCTAAATAATTGCTTTCTTTTCAATTTTCTGAGTGTTAAATCGCCCTATGTCATGTACTGGAATAGTTGTACCTATCTGAGTCTGCTGAATGTTTCAGAAAATCATAAACAATAGAAAACTCCTAATAATGCAATCACCCCATTTTGCACATTTTTTATATGACAAGTTCGCCACCAAAATGATAAAACTGCTACTTACACATTGGTCTCCAGAAACCTGTGCTGAAAATTTGTTTGGATGTTAAGTGAATGTAGCACTCATTTTTGTTACTACCCCTCGGCAGTGCCTAGGGTCAAAAACTGAAGGGACCAGGGATACCCACCTGCGATGCCAGTATCAGCCACAGCTGTATCTCCTGTCATTTTCTGTGCAGTTACTTCACAGGGAAATTTCTATCACTGACCATGAGTTTCTGAGTCGAGAGCTCAACATTCACAGTGGCCCTGAAAATCCCCTTTGGATGCATTTTAAATTAAACCAGATCCACTTAATATCAGCATATATTGAGCCATATATGAGCATGTTTTCTGCTTTTCCAATTTCCTTCTTTCTTAAAATGGCCTCGTTGCGAATTACAGTTGAGTTACCATTAGCAAATTTGTTTTCGACTGAATTCTTCCATTCTTTGTCTTGGACCAGAATGAGATTCTATTGCACACCTGCCTGCGCACGCATTCATCATTATTGATTGTCCATTAAAGGATCAACCAAACCACGGAATTGTCACAAATCACAAATGTGTTTTGGGGAGTAGCCCATGACCTCAATTTGATTAGAGTATTTACACCACCATAAAATAGTTTGGAGGTTTATTTTATATATAGATCATAATTGTACGTCAAACTTTTCCTGAACTAAGTCATTCATTTGCGTTTTAATCAATTTGTATGGCCTTTTCCCTATCTTGCAGTTCACTGGTATATCAAATTTACCACTTCTTTCCTCATCTGCTCTTATTCTATTCTATGCTGGAAAGGAGAACCTTGTAGTTTCTTTTTCCACAATGCAAAGTTTTAAAATGACATGAACCTCATGACTCTGCTCAGCATAACCTCCAGTCTATTTGTATAATACCATTAATAATTAATTCCCTTTGATGTGTGGTCAATTTCTTAATGGAGAGAAACATGCAGCTAAATTGTATGTGGCAAGGTCACACAGCAAATGATAAGTGACATGAAATTGTTTTAGTCACATTGAGTGGATAAATAAATATTGGCAGGGCTGATTTTTCTTATGCTTTAAAATAATGTGAGAAGGCGGATATGACCCTAATTTTAACATGTAATCTAAAAATCAGCAAATTCAGTAAAGTACCACCCTTCAGAAAAACATAATAGTGTCAACCTAAATTAGGAATTCAAGTCTTGGATTGGGACTTGAATCAGTTGAACATGTTGCAAGTGTGTCCACTGATTGTGGCTGGCATCTTAAGTTTAAAATGTTTCACATGTGAATAGTTGGCAGACATGTGGTGGGGGCAATTGCATTGTACAGGTACACAATCCTTTTCTATCCAGACATCTAAAATCCGGAAAGCTCCAAAAACCAGTGGTGCTGGTCCAGGAGAGGGAGAGAGAGAGCAGTGCAACTAGTTTGGGTGGGGGAGGGGGGGGGGAGGGGGGAAAGATGGCAGCGTGACTCGGGTGGGCAGAGGAGGAGAGAGAGAGAGATGGCAGCGTGACTCGGCTGGGTAAGGGGGAGAGAGAAGGCAGCGCCACTTGGGCGGGCGAGGGCGGCAGCGCGAGGGGGAGAGAGTCGCCAGTGCGACTGGAAGGGGGTGGGGTACGGTAGCACAATTCGGGGGGGCTTAAAACTAGGGCAGCTGGCATTTGCTCTGAAATCCAGAAAAATCCGAAATTCAGAACACACTGTCTGTCCCCCAAGGGTTCCGGATAAAGGATTGTGTACCTGTATTCCATTTTGAAAATCTGATTTCATTGACTTTGACCAAATTGCACTGATCAAATTTCAGGTGTGGCACAATGTTTATTACATTTGAGCAAGTACCAAACATCAGTGCATCTTTTACCATTTATCCAATTTATGTTACATTCCCAGTCTCTGTTCTGTTGTTAAACCTCGAATTTGCCTTTTCTATAAATCTTGTTCAAAAATATGCACATACATCATGTCATAGGGTTTGCCACAGTTCACATGGGCTGTCATTTACTTAAAGCATTTGAAGTTTGTCGAGCAGAATTGATATTGCTGATTATTGAAGTAATCTCAAGTGTACTAATTAAGTATTGGGATTTTAGTTTCCCATTTCGTCCTGCTTCTTCTCTGTGAATACCATTGCAGCCTGTTTCTAAATTACTGCCTTTAATAACCTGCTCAAAATAATTGCCAATGTCCCAGAAATCCCCAAAGTCATTTTCAGATTCTGGATTAAATGCCATTTTCCCCAATTATTTTTAACCCATGTTAGTCCTTCTTGTATTTATATTGAGTTGTTAGTGAAATCAAACACAATGACTGACTGATAATTGCCAGATTT
Organism: Narcine bancroftii; assembly: GCF_036971445.1. Lineage (NCBI taxonomy): Eukaryota > Metazoa > Chordata > Chondrichthyes > Torpediniformes > Narcinidae > Narcine > Narcine bancroftii. Next base: position 84,688,780 of record NC_091479.1, on the reverse strand, counting down.
CATTTTCCACGATTATCAAAGGCAGGCAGAATTGAAAACTGATCTCTGACTTGCTATTTGTTGTTTTGTAGAGTCAGCCAGGATGAACACTATCCCTGTTGATTTTAAATAGATTATCTACTTGGGCACAATATAATACTCATGTCTTCCCATGAAGTTCAGGAAATAGTCATACAAAGTATTTCCCATCTGGCATCAATCCAGTGCTTTGATCAAGGTACTTTACAAAAAAAAGAGCTAAATTCTTCAGGTGACAATTGACTTTGACTTTGGCTTGGATGAACTGCAAAACAGGAGAACCAAGATAATATTTGGGGTGTCAATTATAAATAAGCAATTTAGAGATCCTTGTCTCTGAAGAAGCTAAGTTGACTTGTGATCTTAGTGACTTTGGTCAAAAGCAACAAAAAAAAATGCAATTGTACAGAAATTAAGGATTTCTAATGTTTTAATTAGGATTGATTAAATTTGTTATTATTTGTAAATGTAAAATACAATTATTGTAATGTTATTACTCTATGAATTGCCCTTTTTGTGGCTGCTGTGTAAAAAAAACTGCATTAAGGATACAAGCACTGGTATATTTTAGATGTTCGGTGCAATTTTGTTTGGCAGCGCTGGTAAAACTCCGGGGAAAATTAACATAGGATTGGTTAAACAAAAGCTGTATACAAATGCATTACCTTCAGAGCCTCAGAATGTATACTTGGCTCTCATGACCCATTTACCAAATTATTGTCCCTGATAGGATCGCAGATCCAATGCATTAGTTATTTATTTTCATGGGGGGAAACATTGCATATTTTTCACATACAAGTTTCAACCTGATATTTCCTGAGAAGGTAGTGTATTTACAGAAGTTTAATTCTTCAGCAGTTTATTTTGAGTAATTCCAGTTGCTCTAAGTTGCCTTTGTGCATGCTGTATCCAGCTACTAGTTAGTACAAAGGGCTGGCCTAATTATCACCACCACTTTATAACATGAGTGCAAATGCAACACATCTTTAATCCTCTGCCTAGTTTCTGTGCAATTACTTTGGACTGCATCAAAATTAATAGTATGGAGATTTTCTTGAATAAAAGGTAAACACTTGGGTGAATTAAAAGAGAATACAGTACAGTTAATATTAAGCTTTTAATATAAATTAAAATTCTGCAGGAGTTCTCACAGATTGAACTTTTTTTAATATTCAAAGAGCAAATTATACAGTATGAATGTTGTTGCATTGCCAAATGTTTATCTATTAAGATTGTACATAAGTTTTTATAAGAATTCAGCCATATTAACTTGCAACATTGAATGTTGAAAGAAAAAAATTCCTAATATATGTTTAGTATTTATATGCTGTTTAGTGATTATATGTAAGCTCATAGGAATACATTAATCTTTGAGCATTTATTAAAATGCTGGTATCAGATTTCTCTTCTACTCTGATTCCTTTTGCAACAAGCTGAGTTATCACTTTTCAGTAATGTAATTTGTTGTCAAAGCACAGGAAAGCCTAAATGACTGTATTTTATTAAAAAAAATGTTTGTACAATTAATTTTGCTTCCTAAATCTTGGCAAGATTTCAAAATATCCAAACTGTATCAAACTTGCTTACAGTATTGTCTTGTATGATATTTTTGTATATATGAAGTATACTTGCTGAGGGTCAGTGTTTTCTTACAACATAAAGCACCATATCCAGTGTTTTGTTGGTAACCATCGACTGATTCCAAACGTTCTGGATGTTGTAGACAAAGCTGTCAGATATGGCTTCATTTTATTCATGAGGTTATTGTGATGTTTTCAGTAACTGATGGCACACAGTGACTATACTAGAATGTTCATGGATGAAAATAAAGAAAACATTTTATCTCCAATTTGACAGAGGCTTTTTGTAATGAATGTGACGTGGCTGGAAATACTTGAATTTTTAAAGTGTAATTTGATTTTTAAAACTGAGCAGTATTGAGCTTTCTTTTAGTTTTTAAAAAAAATCTAGCTTGGAATGCATGTATTTGAAGATATGAAAAGCAAGTGCTTCCTTCTTTGGTACACCAAATCTGTGCACAATGCTCCACTTGTGGTCTCACCAAGGCTATAAACGCAATGGCATCCTTACTGACATTATCAAATCTGACATAACAAAGGCCAACATTCCTTGTTGTACCTGTATATAGTAAAATCCCCATTATCTGGCATTCAATCAACTGGAAACTCAAACAACTGACCAAAAAAAAAAGGAAATAAATAATTTCAAATAAATAAGACTGGGCAGGTGCGCTGAGACCTTGATGGACCTGTGCAGGTTTGCCCTGCTGAACTAGCAATGTTGCTAAATGCGCTGCATTCTTTTTGATGTCGCCACTTGCATTGAGGTAAGTTGCATTGTGGGTGTGAGGTAAGTGTGCTGATGGCCTGACCGGGACATTTGCATGAAGGGACTAATCAGGAAACTTATGTGGCAATGAGGCGGGTTGTGCTGAGGACCTGACTGGGAAACCTGTGTGGAGGTAAGTTGTCAGCATGAGGAAGGTGTGCTGAGGGCCTGACCAGGGCACTGGCATACTGGAGGTGAGTCGGGTTACGTCAAGGTTCTAACTGGGACACTCGGATGTAGAGCCGGTCGATGCCTTTCGCTGCTGGGGAAGCTCTCCCAAAATGTTTTCCTATCCCTGCCTAGTAAGTCTTTATTTTTATTAGTATTAAGTAGTTTAGTAAAGGCTTTATCTGTAAACTTGAGGGAGGGAGTTAATTATGAAGTGACAGCTGCTAGCACAACGGTTATAGCTCGAGCGACTGGGATTTAAAGGTTGTCAGTTGCAGCAATTTATTGATTAAAGTGAACTTTACATAATTAAGGACTGCGATACTGATTTTTTCCCCCAAATTTCTTTACATTTTGCACTTTTTTTTGTCTTTTAAATGGTGTATTCTTAATGCAGGTGTATTAGTGAGGCATTTAAGAATGAGTCTGTCAACTAGAAAATTTCCATATCCAACATCTGCTATCCATGTAGGTGCTAGATAATGGCGATTTTACTTTATTAGCGTTAACCAATTTAAGTACAAGCCCACTGAACTATCTTTGAACAACTGAATCTCTCACCATTTAATGAAAATAGAGGAGCTTTGGGTTACAGAAGACACGACTTAAAGAAATTGAACTTTATGCAAATTTCCCCACAAATGTGAAGAGAGGAGAGACCACCATCACGATGAGTTCATAAAGAAGATTGAATGTCCTGCATCATCCTCTTGTAACTTTTCACTTTGTCTTTATTTCACAAAATCATTCATTGCTTTCAATTCCAGCTGAAGTGCATGCTTTATTTGACTTAATATTAAAAGTTTAGTGGCTTCCATTGGTCTAATTATGGAATGCATTAGGATGGACATTGCAGATAATCAATGAAAGAAGTGTATGCAGAGCGAGATGATATGCATAGCTCTTGAAAATGGATGACGTGATGCTGTACTGAGAGAAAACAAAGTAGTTATACAGTAAAACCCCTGTAATCTGGAATTCAAGCAACTGGCAAAAAATATTGCAGAAAATAAATGAGGTTTTTTTAAACGTGAAAGTTTAAAATTGATACATATTGACATTAGTTTTCCATTCATGCAACCTCAAATAACTGTAAAATTCATTTATCTGGCATCTACCAATACACATAGGTGCCAGATGCCAGGGGTTTTATTGTATTTGGGAAGTGGAGTCTCAAAGGCATGAGGTTTTATTTCTTGGCTTTGGAGGAAATTATTTGTTTCTGACTTGTGGTTAGTTCTTTAGAACTGAATCTTTACATAACCTTTCTTTGGTGTCTGTTAAGTGCATCAATGTGGATAACAACACTTTACCAATGATTCCTGCGATACCCCACAAGTTATAGCATGCCAATATGAGAATGGTCGATTTTGTCCTACTCTTTCATTCTATCTGATAACACTGGACAATGAAGATTTTTGCTTTCTGAATTTTTGGGTGCATAAGAAAATGATCTTAAAATTGTCCTATAGCACTGGTTTTTTTAGATATAACCTATTTTTGTGACTTGCTGTCATTTTAATTTTACTTCAAACATATAAAACTATGAAGTGCAACATTATATTGAAAATTCACTTTCTGCATTTGCACTTGGACTTCTCTGTTGATCTTGGTGCAGTCAGTGACAAACATGGTGAAAGATTTCACAGGACATTGTGACCATGGAAAAGCAGTATCAGGGCAACTAAAATCCATCAATGTTGGACAATGACACAAGAGACATCAGATACTGATTATGAACAAAAATCAATGAGAAAATATTTTTAGGTCAGTTGAACTAATGCAATGTGTCAGTACTCATTATGCAATTAAACATGCTAAATTCAATCAAAGATTTTTTGAATATTTTACTTTAATTTTTTTCCAAGACAGAACATTATTACATACATCATATAAATAGTATTGTAAAATTAGAGTCTCATATGATTGCCTAAATGTCACCCCCCTCCCCCTTTCCAACTGCTAACATTAAAGAAACAATCGTTCAAAAAAGGGATATTTGAGCATGCCTTCATTATTTAGTCCATTTCTTGATCTTCAGGAATTCAACGCTATTAACCTAACTATATTATTTAAACCTTATCGGGGAAGTTAATTATATCCTTAAGACAGTATGATTCTAATAAAGTTGCCATAAAATTCAGTCAAAGTTGAAGTTTCTCCATCTTCCAAATAATGCAGCAAATCTTAAATGATCTGTGTTGAGCTTCAAATTGTCTATCATAATTTCCAATTTGTTTTCAGGAAGCAAACCTTGGGGAAAAAAATTGTTGTTCAGTGTAACCATTTCTTAATTCATGTAAAATATGTTAATTCCCATTCCATGTGCTCTAAACTTGTTGATCAACCTCTTGTGTGAGACCTTGAGTAAATTCCAAAAATTGAAATGCACATTAATGGGTTCTTTGTTATCTATTAATTTATTCACCTTCTCGAAGAACTCCAGCAGATTACTTCAATCTGAGTCATTCATTATTCAACTATAACACTGCAGAAATATTTTGCATTTCATGTTTAAAAAGTGATAGGAAATAGGTTGTCTTTTCCAAATCAATGAGTTTGCTTTTAACTATATTTGATATATCAGCCAAAACTTGCTTTTCTCAGATTCTTTATTCATTAGTTTCATTTTTTATACATTATTAATTTGTTGAAACCTCTGTATAATATTGAAGTAATAGACATGTTCAACAATGATTTAAATCTGTGAATCTATGCATTGCTAAATTTACAATAATCTGTTCTACATGCAAACATTATTGTGTCCTGGCATTATTATGTTCTATTTTTGACTTTTGTGTTTTGCTTATTTTCTTTAAAAGTTTAACATTTTAAAGTGTATTAAAATGCAGATTTTATCTAGCAGATAAGGAACTGACTCCTGAAATTGACAACTGCTGGAGATTGTGGACTTACCGACAACTTTACACCCTTTCAAGGTGGCTTTGAGATACTGTATTCTCCTTTGCCAATTAAGCTTCAGGGCAATTGCTTTAACTTTTCCTCTGATAAAGTCATCCCATGACAAGAGTATGGAACAATGTGGTCATTCTTGGCTTCTGGCTTGCAAATAATATCGGCTACTGAATGTAATTTGATCTCTGTTCGGTGGGTGTTATTCAGGGAGAGGTCAATGTTGTTCACTTATCCTTCCAGTGAATTTGGATGATTTTGTGGAGAGTGGTGGTAGCATTTTATTTTCAGTGAATTAAGCTTGATCCATTTTGTTCCAATCTGAAGACACGCTCCCTGAATTACAACATCAATACTGTCGATCTGGTGGCACAAGAGATGTAATTTTGCATTGGGAAACTCGCACTAAAAACCTCCAAGGAAGAATACCAGCCACTATAATTATTACTTTTCAACCTCAATAAAGCCTTTGACTCCATCAGACAGGAGAAGATCATGGAACATCCTCCTCTGTTTTGGCTCCATCTTGCATTTGCTCCAGAGCAAAACTGAAACCATGCTATTAACAGGTCTGAACCAGAACCCCCGTCTCCGTTTTCTGTTCAATGTAACAACCTCTCTGTGAAGGTGGCGCTGGGAGGCTGTTCAAACGAGGCTGACCATCGTCCAGAACCAACCAAGTGCAGGGTGCAGACAATGCACGCTCCAAGCCACTTTCATGACTTGCGCCTTGATCATCATTCGGTGGTCTTCTACTTTCTTCTTTGGCTTGGCTTCGCGGACGAAGATTTATGGAGGGGGTAAAAAGTCCACGTCAGCTGCAGGCTCGTTTGTGGCTGACAAGTCCGATGCGGGACAGGCAGACACGATTGCAGCGGTTGCAGGGGAAAATTGGTTGGTTGGGGTTGGGTGTTGGGTTTTTCCTCCTTTGCCTTTTGTCAGTGAGGTGGGCTCTGCGGTCTTCTTCAAAGGAGGTTGCTGCCCGCCAAACTGTGAGGCGCCAAGATGCACGGTTTGAGGCGTTATCAGCCCACTGGCGGTGGTCAATGTGGCAGGCACCAAGAGATTTCTTTAGGCAGTCCTTGTACCTTTTCTTTGGTGCACCTCTGTCACGGTGGCCAGTGGAGAGCTCGCTATATAACACGATCTTGGGAAGGCGATGGTCCTCCATTCTGGAGACGTGACCCATCCAGCGCAGCTGGATCTTCAGCAGCGTGGACTCGATGCTGTCGACCTCTGCCATCTCGAGTACTTCGACGTTAGGGATGTAAGCGCTCCAATGGATGTTGAGGATGGAGCGGAGACAACGCTGGTGGAAGCGTTCTAGGAGCCGTAGGTGGTGCCGGTAGAGGACCCATGATTCGGAGCCGAACAGGAGTGTGGGTATGACAACGGCTCTGCATACGCTTATCTTTGTGAGGTTTTTCAGTTGGTTGTTTTTCCAGACTCTTTTGTGTAGTCTTCCAAAGGCGCTATTTGCCTTGGCGAGTCTGTTGTCTATCTCATTGTCGATCCTTGCATCTGATGAAATGGTGCAGCCGAGATAGGTAAACTGGTTGACCGTTTTGAGTTTTGTGTGCCCGATGGAGATGTGGGGGGGCTGGCTGATGGAGGACCTCAGTTTTCTTCAGGCTGATTTCCAGGCCAAACATTTTGGCAGTTTCCGCAAAGCAGGACGTCAAGCGCTGGAGAGCTGGCTCTGAATGGGCAACTAAAGCGGCATCGTCTGCAAAGAGTAGTTCACGGACAAGTTTCTCTTGTGTCTTGGTGTGAGCTTGCAGGCGCCTCTACTAACCTGTGTCTTTTGGCCCATACTCTGGACCACAGAGAGGCACATGGGGAGTTCCTCCCTCTGAAGGCAGGTTGAAGAAATTGCCACTGATTGAGGGAAAAATATTTCAAAAGTGGCATAAGTTTCCTGGTCAGCAAAGGATTCCTGACCTCTCTGCCATGGAACTAAGGCGCCTTCCTACGGATCGTCACCAGTGGCACTCAGTTCTGCACCTGACCATGAAATAGCCCACGGGGGAGGGGAGGGAAAGGGGAGGGGGCCCTCGGGGAAGGGTAGAGGAAGGGGAAGGATAGAGGGGGGGGGGGGTAGAGGGGGGGGGGGGTAGGGGGGTGGGCACGGGGGAGCACTGCTGCAGGAAGAAAGCACGACCCAAACGCCTCGGCTTTTAGTTCCTGCTGTCTGATAAGGAGCGAACACTCGTCCCAGCTGCAGATTCCGGGGAGGGGCCCACGGGTGAGTGGAGGGGGAGGGGGTGCTAGGACGTCGTGCATCTGCAGATCGAGTACCGACAGGACCACCCTGGTGTGACACCCCCCCCCCGGCCCGACCGACCGACCGACCGAGGTGGGTGTGCCTTTGAACGGGGCCCTGTAAGGCGACGTCCCGGCCGGGAGTGGGCGGGGAGGGAGGAAGTGACGACACGGGTTTCCGGGCCGGGGGTGGAAGTGGTGCCGGTGAAACGGTAACGGTTGGGGCCGGGGCGAAGGTGCTGCAGATGCGTGGCTGTCTCTTTCAACAACTTCCATCCGCTCCGCCCTGGGGTCTTTCCGGTCGTCCCCCCCCCCCCGCTGCCTGGCTGGGTGGCAGGTTTCTCCCGGGCCCTCCGTCCGCCTCATCCCGGCTCAACCTGTCCCTGGATCCCGACCTTCCGCCCCTCCCACCACGTGCTGTCCAGCCACCCTTCTCTTCCCCCCCACGTGCTGTCCAGCCACCCTTCTCTTCCCCCCACGTGCTGTCCAACCACCCTTCTCTTCCCCCCACGTGCTGTCCAACCACCCTTCTCTTCCCCCCCCACGTGCTGTCCAACCACCCTTCTCTTCCCCCCCCCACGTGCTGTCCAACCACCCTTCTCTTCCCCCACGTGCTGTCCAGCCACCCTTCTCTTCCCCCCCCCACGTGCTGTCCAGCCACCCTTCTCTTCCCCCCACGTGCTGTCCAGCCACCCTTCTCTTCCCCCACGTGCTGTCCAACCACCCTTCTCTCCCCCCCCACGTGCTGTCCAACCACCCTTCTCTTCCCCCCCACGTGCTGTCCAACCACCCTTCTCTTCCCCCCCACGTGCTGTCCAACCACCCTTCCCCCCCACGTGCTGTCCAACCACCCTTCTCTTCCCCCCACGTGCTGTCCAACCACCCTTCTCTTCCCCCCACGTGCTGTCCAACCACCCTTCTCTTCCCCCCACGTGCTGTCCAGCCACCCTTCTCTTCCCCCCACGTGCTGTCCAACCACCCTTCTCTTCCCCCCCACGTGCTGTCCAACAACCCTTCTCTTCCCCCCACGTGCTGTCCAACCACCCTTCTCTTCCCCCCCCACGTGCTGTCCAACCACCCTTCTCTTCCCCCCACGTGCTGTCCAACCACCCTTCTCTTCCCCCCCCACGTGCTGTCCAGCCACCCTTCTCTTCCCCCCACGTGCTGTCCAACCACCCTTCTCTTCCCCCCCCACGTGCTGTCCAGCCACCCTTCTCTTCCCCCCACGTGCTGTCCAACCACCCTTCTCTTCCCCCCCCACGTGCTGTCCAGCCACCCTTCTCTTCCCCCCCCACGTGCTGTCCAACCACCCTTCTCTTCCCCCACGTGCTGTCCAGCCACCCTTCTCTTCCCCCCCCCCACGTGCTGTCCAGCCACCCTTCTCTTCCCCCCATGTGCTGTCCAGCCACCCTTCTCTTCCCCCCACGTGCTGTCCAACCACCCTTCTCTCCCCCCCCACGTGCTGTCCAACCACCCTTCTCTTCTCCCCCACGTGCTGTCCAACCACCCTTCTCTTCCCCCCCACGTGCTGTCCAACCACCCTTCCCCCCCACGTGCTGTCCAACCACCCTTCTCTTCCCCCCCACGTGCTGTCCAACCATCCTCTTCCCCCCCACATGCTGTCCAACCACCCTCCCCCCCACGAGCTGTCTAACCACCCTCCCCCCACGTGCTGTCCAACCACCCTTCTCTTTCCCCCCACATGCTGTCCAACCACCCTTCCCCCCACGTGCTGTCCAACCACCCTTCTCTTCCCCACACACATGCTGTCCAACCACCCTTCTCTTCCCCCCCCACGTGCTGTCCAACCATCCTCTTCCCCCCCACGTGCTCTCCAACCACCCTTCTCTTCCCCCCCACACGTGCTGTCCAACCACCCTTTTCTTCCCCCCACACGTGCTGTCCAACCACCCTTTTCTTCCCCCCACACGTGCTGTCCAACCACCCTTTTCTTCCCTCCACACGTGCTGTCCAACCACCCTTCTCTTCCCCCCCACGTGCTGTCCAACCACCCTTCTCTTCCCCTCCCACGTGCTGTCCAGCCACCCTTTTCTCCCCCCCCCACGTGCTGTCCAGCCACCCTTCTCTTCTCCCCACGTGCTGTCCAACCACCCTTCTCTTCCCCCACGTGCTGTCCAGCCACCCTTCTCTTCCCCCCCCCACGTGCTGTCCAGCCACCCTTCTCTTCCCCCCACGTGCTGTCCAGCCACCCTTCTCTTCCCCCCACGTGCTGTCCAACCACCCTTCTCTCCCCCCCCACGTGCTGTCCAACCACCCTTCTCTTCCCCCCCACGTGCTGTCCAACCACCCTTCTCTTCCCCCCCACGTGCTGTCCAACCACCCTTCCCCCCCACGTGCTGTCCAACCACCCTTCCCCCCCACGTGCTGTCCAACCACCCTTCCCCCCCACGTGCTGTCCAACCACCCTTCTCTTCCCCCCCACGTGCTGTCCAACCATCCTCTTCCCCCCCACATGCTGTCCAACCACCCTCCCCCCCACATGCTGTCCAACCACCCTCCCCCCCACGAGCTGTCTAACCACCCTCCCCCCACGTGCTGTCCAACCACCCTTCTCTTTCCCCCCACATGCTGTCCAACCACCCTTCCCCCCACGTGCTGTCCAACCACCCTTCTCTTCCCCACACACGTGCTGTCCAACCACCCTTCTCTTCCCCCCCCACGTGCTGTCAACCACCCTTCTCTTCCCCCCCACGTGCTGTCCAACCACCCTTCTCTTCCCCCCCACGTGCTGTCCAACCACCCTTCTCTTCCCCCACCACGTGCTGTCCAACCACCCTTCTCTTCCCCCCCACGTGCTGTCCAACCACCCTTCTCTTCCCCACACACATGCTGTCCAACCACCCTTCTCTTCCCCCCACGTGCTGTCCAACCATCCTCTTCCCCCCCCACGTGCTCTCCAACCACCCTTCTCTTCCCCCCACACGTGCTGTCCAACCACCCTTTTCTTCCCCACACACGTGCTGTCCAACCACCCTTTTCTTCCCCCCACACGTGCTGTCCAACCACCCTTCTCTTCCCCCCCACGTGCTGTCCAACCACCCTTCTCTTCTCCCCCCACGTGCTGTCTAGCCACCCTTCTCTCCCCCCCCCCCCCACCCACGTGCAGTCCAGCCACCTTTCTCCCCCACCACCCCCCTCCCCACACCATTGTTGATACCATTTGTCACTAATCTCCCCTCTCTGGCGTGGACACCAGCTTTTTCTTTGCCCCTGCTCCCAATGCCCTTCCCTGGCTCTGTGCCATCCTCCAACACTTGTGCTCCTTGGCTCTGTGACTCATTGTCAGCCCTTCTGTTGCTGTTGCCTCTCCTGGCGAAGCTCTGCTTTCACTTCCATTGGTATCCTCCAGCCCTGCTCTGCTTGGCTCCGTGCTGCTGATACTCCAGTTCTCTGCCAACTGCAGTGCCAGCTTCCAATTGACCTGCTCTTCTTGTTACATACTCCTCCTTGCCATCCTTTATGCCCATCTTTCCATCCCCCACCCTTCCTTCCCCTGCTTGCTTTTGCTCTTAATTATTAAATTAAAAATGAGTAAATATCCTTTCAGCACAGTGGTCTATCACAGTTTATTTTCAAGTTTAAACAGTTATTTTAAGTTGCAGGGCCCTTTTCTATTAAGACTGGGATATAAACTGATTTCCAAACAGTCATCCCTGAGGATTGAGGATGATTTTGAAATTGCCAGTGAGACCAATGTTGCAACTAAGCACTGTTGCACTTATGAAGCAGGTGTTGGCTGATGGGCTTATGGGTGGATTATGAGATGCTCTGCTGCTAAAAGTAAAGGAACATGCACGCGTCACCTCGAGGGCATATGTTGAGAGCATACTAGGTTTTCATGGGCTCTCAGCAAATGTCCTTGAAACTTGTGCCTGCGTGTTGCTTACTTTGAGCAATCATTAGCCAGTGATTCCTTAGAGTCACTGGAGATGTTTAATTTCTTCCAAGTTTTGAGCATATCCTTAGCTGTTCTTTCTATGTTCACCTGGTAACTTCTTCCCATTATCAGAACTCAGATGTCAGGCATGGTTTGAGGATAGTTTGATTTTCCATGAATAATTGAATCCAAGACCCAACATTAAATATTTGCTTCAATATTATTTTGCGTATTTATATATGAAAACCTATTGTACAGTATCAAAAATTTCAAACTCTTACATGTAGTGTCACTGTCAACATCAATTTACATCTGATTTTTGCACTTCATTTGAACCTATCATCATCTTAAATCATAAATGTGAACCATCAGGTTTTGCTTCATAGCAGTGTATAGTCACACCTTTTAAATCCAAATACATTAATGCCAAACTGATTGAATGGATCTTGCTTAATTTTAATTGTATAAGAGCCCTGTTATTTATGTTATTGTTCTCCACTATTCCTTGAGTTTATCATTCTTCATTGATGACGACATGAGTGAAATCCAGGCTGATAGTGCAAGATTGTGCCATGCTGATGTCAGGTTTCAGACAGCACATTATTCCAACATTCCCAGGGTTAGAATTAAAAAGATTGTGACATTATTTGTAAAAGATGGAGAATTCTTAAAGATGTCCTTGGCCTTAATCAAAATGTGAAACAAATTTTCTCATCATTACCACATTGTTATTTTTACGCATAAGTACATCGTACAATGTGTACAACAATAAAATAATCATTTGTGGAGCCATGCTTTGTGCAAAGTTGCTTCTGTTTTTCTAACTTTACAGCAGTGGCTGCATTTCAAAATTACGTTATTAGTTTCAAAGTACTTGCGGTGACTGGGATGTGAAAGGTGGGACATAAATGAAAGTTTTAAGCATCTCATTTATATTTTGATTCTGCTTTCAATGAAAGCAGTTGGGAAAGGTTATTCCCTCATTTTTAGTACCTGATCATATTATTCGTAACTCAAAAAAGTAGCTGTGATTCAGGCTGTAAGATAAAAACTATGTTAGAGAACTTTGCAGCCCAGCACCATTAAACTCATTTTAAACACCCTTTATTTGTTTGAATAAATAAAAAGAAATAGATATGGGTCAGAAGATCTGGTTAAGGTAGTTGAAGGTCATGCAATGAAATTTTAAGGAATACATTTAGCCAAATTATTAACTGCAAAAGCATTCATATACTCGTATTCTCAATGTACATTCTCAGAAAATTGGATTAATCTGTTTATTCAGAAATATTACAACATGTTTTTAAATTTAGATCCCACCATAAACACTAAAGTGAAAACATTTGATGACATCAAGCTGTTGGATGAACTTAGTTTAAGGTACAAGGTCATGTATGAAACCAGCTGGAATCCGAAACCAGAGTTGTGAAGCCTTGTTGAATGTTTTGTTTTTCAAGGTAGGTTGTATTTATGCAATATAGGTTATGGTAATTATTGATTTTTTAATGTAAAATTAAACAAAATGGGCCCAAGTTAACATTGAAATGCATGTCAAGAATTTGGATGTGTTGAATCCTGACATTTGAAGTATGACATATCTTTGGATATCTCCCAATAAAAATACTCTGGGATCCTTCAAAATGATTTGTTTTATTCCCTAAATTGTCAGTTAAGCATTTCATGCTTTTTTCTTGTCATGTAGGAAAGGTGGGCAATACAAAGAAGGGCAAAGCTATTCTGATTGAAGATAGCTGTGTGCTATTTAATGTGCTGTTCAGATGGAGATGGGATCAGTGGTATGATCATGTTTTTCAATGAGGGTATGCCAGCAAGAGAGAATGTATTCCTATGGTCTATCAGTAATTGAGTAGTTTCTGTTTTAAACTAACCTGGAAGAATTGTTGGCAACAGGAATGGTTGGGATTGCAGAAGGGCTTTGATGGAGAGAGATTTGGGCATAGTCGAGTAAAGATCTAGCAAAGTGAAGATTCAGTTCCAGACAGAATCTCACTTATTGTTTACCTAGTGATTGACAGTAAATTATTTCAATTTTTTTTGTCAATTTATTATGTGATATCTTAATCGATAATCACACTTCATGTTTTTTTGAAAATTTTATTTTCCATTTGCATCAAAACATATAACCATAACCATATAACCATTTACGGAGCGGAAACTATCCATAACACAAAAAAGATATATATTTTCTCTCCCCCCCCCACCCCCTTTCTTGCCCAAAAAAAGTGGAAAAAAAAGAAAAGAAAAAGCCTGTCTAATAAATTAATTAATTAATTGCAGTTTTACATAACAATCTTAAACCATAATTAATTTGGGCGGGTTGAATGGGTGGATGCTGCAGGTAAAGTCATAGTAATAAAATCCATGTATGGTTTCCAATTTTTTCTGGTTGGTTTTGTAAATTATACATTATTCTCTATGGTATACAATTTAATAATTCTATTCACCAGTTATTAAACCCACAATATCACTAGATTTCCATGTTATAGCTATACATTTCTTTGCTATTGCTATTGCTACACTTAAAAACTTCTTTTGATAAATATCTAACTTCAATTGGGAAATATCTCCCAATAAAAATACTCTGGGATCCTTCAAAATTTGTCCCAATAAAATACTGCACTTCTCCATGTTGTTATCATATTCGGCTTCTTGTATTCGAATGCCTTGGTGAGCAGGAATCTAAACTGAGTTGCACCTATACTGAGAACTTGCATTGTAATTTTGTCTTTTCAGATAATGGGGCGTGGAACTATTTTTGGCAAGCGATACCTGAAGGCCTTTGTTAGTGGTTTCTTTGTTGCCGTTCCAGTCACTGTGACTTTCCTGGATCGTGTAGCCTACATTGCAAGAGTAGAGGGTGCTTCAATGCAGGTACTGTGTACAGCACTTTTCATTGAGCAAGAAAAGGAAGCCAAAGAAATTGAAATATTGGGTTTGTACAATTACAGATTATCAATTTAATTACTTGCCTAGTACACAAGTAAAAGCTCATTATTTGAAAGCAAATTTGTGATTCAGCTCATTCTGCCACAGAAATTATGCGACTGCTTTCTCGCTTTCGGTTCAAAGTATCTATGCCAGGCGTCTAGCACTGAAAGACATAGGAACATATGTGCAATGCACAAAAGTGCTGGAGAAACTCAGCAGGTCATGCAGGATCTGTAGGAAGTAAATGGTATCCAATATTTTAGGCCTGAGCCTTTCATCAAGGTATGAGCAAAAGGCAGACTGCTCAGTATTATCCATTTGGCACAAACAAGAGATTAATTGAGTGTTGCCCTGGCCCTAGATGCAGAGAAAGCTTTAGACTGCAATGGGACTAATTATTTGGGAAAATTTGGACCAGGAAAGGTATTAATTGGGTTAAAGCTCTACATTATGAGCCTAAAGCAAAAGTAATCACTAATGGCCAAATCTCATTGGTATTCCCATTGTCCAGACCTAGTAGGCAAGGTTGTCCATTATCTCCAGCACTTTTTGTTCTTGCTGTCGAACTGTAAGCAGAGTCTATTAGGGGTTAACCAGGAAGACATAAAATCAATCTATTTGCTGATGATGTTTGATGTATCTGACAGGCCCAGCAAATTCATTCCAAAAATTGCAGTCTAAATTGGAATTTTTCGGGACTTTCTTGTGCTATAAAGTTAATTGGGATAAAAACAAAGTTATGCCACTTACAGGTGGGAATTATGATCATGTTTAAAGAGACTCTCAATTTAAATGGGTGCTTAATGGGATAAAATTTATATAAATTAAATTATCTTCCCTTGCTTTGGAAAACTGAGGATGATTTAAAGAAATGGATAACTCTTCCAGTTACTTTGATTTGGAAGGATTGATTGAATTAAAATTAGTATATTGCCTAAATTGCAATTTATTTTCTAACGCCTACCTGTTTTAGAACCACAGTGATTCCCAGGGTCTCTATCGATAAATTAACCGGGAACTATGAATTGGGAGGATTGTAGCTTCCAGTCTTTAAAAAAAATTATTGGGCAACCCAAATGAAGTTTATCACGTCCGTCTATGAATGAGGAGTCTAGTCTTTTTGAGTAAAATTGGAACTGCAAAAGGTTGGTGAGAAGATAGCAGAAAATTTTATATATAATTAGAATTCTAAATTACTATCTGGTCCTAAGGAAGCCCCCTTACTAAAACATATTACTCCAATTTGGAATAAACTCAATAGTCAAATTAGTGTTTGGGGAGGCTTCTCACCCAAAACGCCCCTTGCTCAAAATAAATTAATTCTTTGAATTGATAATAACATTGTAGAAACTAGGTCTCAGAGTGGGATCAAATAAATTGGAGATTGTTTTGAGCAGGGACAATTTATGACATTTGTACAAATCATGAATAAATTTGGAGTTTTAAATACATCCTTTTTCTGCTATCTTCAGTTAATATTTTATTTAAGGGATAAATTAGGTCCAGCACTGACCTTACCGCAATGAACTGAAATGGAGACTCTAGTTTGAAAAGGGACCACAAAGAAATTTATCTCTGAAATGTATTTCTTTCTTTAGGTGGAAGCCCCTAAACAAGGGCTCGATAAGTCAAGAGAAAGATGGGAATCGGATTTGGGTCTAGAAATTGATCAATTTTGCTTGTCTGGCCTGTGTTGGTACAGCATGAGCAAGACAATTAATGTAAGGTATAGACTAGTGCAATAAATTTTGTTTTGCATCAGGTATACCTTACGCCGCAAAAATTAAATAAATTGAAATCTGAATTATCCAATTTATGTTTTCGATACAGTCAAGATAAAGGAATCTTTTTGCATTTGGCCTTTTTGCATTCTGGAAATTTTGGGGAATCTCCTGGAACAAATTACTGGAATTCAATACCCTCAGATGCCAGAATTGTTTTTATTGGAGAAATTAGCAGATATAAGACTTAAAGTGAGGATGTCAAAATATCAATTGAAATTTATTAAACTTGCTTCAGCAGTGGCCAGGAAATGCATAGCCATTATTTGGAAATCTGAGTCTGACCCCTGGAAGTCAGAAATGCATATTTGTGTTCACCTGGAGAAGATTACATACAACCTCAGAAAATGTTATGACATGTTTTTAAGAATATGAAACCTGTATTTAAACTATATAGGGGTTTACCTTTGATGATTCCCCCCCCCCCCCTACATTCTCTAATACCACTAATTCCAGTATATGGACCGATTTCTATGTTAAGAACTTTAAGGGAGGAAGTTCTGGATGAATCATGTAATGTTTCATCTGTATGTAATTAAAGTTTTGGGAAAACAGATGATTTTAACAGATGATACCTCTTTTTCTTTCTTACTTTTCCTCTGGGGGAGGGGAATCTTTCTCTTTTATATTTTTGTTTCCTACTTTTCTTTTAAGGATCGGCACGGTATGTAATTTTGTATTTATAAATAGTGCAGAATTTGATAATGCATTGATTCTTCTTTGTATATCAACATGTAGTTTGGTTTTAGTATTTTATTGTATATATCTGTGATGTTCCTTTGGTTTTGTTTTGTAACTTTGTTAATTGAAAAAAAGGAAGATCATATCCATTAAGTATTTTTCTTTTGTTTAGTAAAGTAACAAGTATCCTTCATGAATTTAAAAAAGGCTTTTGACTGGCTTCCACTAGTCCAAAAGATAAGAGCCCATAGATGTACAGGAAAGTTGAATCCAGAATTGGCTCAGTGATAGGAAGGCATCATTTTCATGGCCATTTGAGGAGCAGGTTGTGCCTCGTGAGCCTAACAGAAATTTTTTGAGGAAGTAACAAAAAGAAATTCATGAAGGTAGGGTGGTAGATGTGGTGTATTTTAGTAAGGCTTTTGATATGGTCCCCGACGTTTGACTCATTCAGAAAGTCATGAACCAGGGGATCTATGGAACCTTGGCTGTGTGGATTCAGAATTGGCTTGCCTGCAGAAAACATGGAACATTATTCTGCCTGGAGATCAGTGACCCGTGGAATTCCACAGGGATCTGTTCTATGATCCATGCTCTTTGTGATTTTATTTTTAAATGTCCTGGATGAAGAAGTTAGTTTGCAGATGACATGAAGGTTGGAGGTGTGATGTTGTAGAAGTTGGCGTAGATTATAACAGACAATAGACAATAGGAGCTGGAGTATTTGGAAAGTCAAACTTAAAGGCGGAGTACATGGTTAATGGCAGAATTCTTAACAGCATGGAAGAAGAGTAGGACTTGGGGTCCAAATTCATGGATCTCTCAAGGTTCCTGCACAGGTTAATAGGGTCATTCAAAAAGCTTATTGTATGCTGGCCTTCACTAGTTAGGGGATTGTGTTCCAGAGTTCTGAGGTAATGTTGTAGCTCTATAAAACTCTAGTTAGACATCGCTTGGAATATCGTGTTCAGTTCTGGTTGCCTCATTATAGGAAGGATGTGGAAGTTTTGGAAAGGGTGCAGAGGAGATGTACCCGGATGTTACCTGTATTGGTGAATGATTCTTATGGGGCAAGGTTTATTGAGCGAAGGTTTTTTTAGTTTAGAGCAAAGAATAATGAGAGGTGACTTAATAGAGGTCTACAGGATTATGAGAGGCATAGATAGGATGGACAGCCAGCACTCTTTTCCCAAGATGACAGTAGCAAACACTAGAGGACAGCTGTAAAAGTGAAGGGAGTAAAATTTTAGGGAGACAACAGGGGTAAGTTTTTTTTTACACAGAGAGAAGGGGGTGCCTGGTATGCATTCCCGGGGTGGTGGTTGTGGCTAGTTCTATATGAAGATTTAAATTACTCTTAGACAAACACATGGATGCAAGAAAAATCAAGGGTTATGGGTTTGAGGTAGGGAATGTTTAGATTATTGAGTAGGTTTATATAGGTCAGCACAATATCTTGGGCTGAAGGCCATGTACTGTGCTGCAGTGTTCTCTGTTCTAAGTATGAGGTAATGCATTTGGAAAGGAAACTCATAATTTTTACCATACTAAGAATGTGAAGGACTCTTGAAGAGATTATCCACAGAGCTGTTGGTAAAGATAGGGGCATTCTTCTTTGGCTTGGCTTCGCGGACGAAGATTTATGGAGGGGGTAAAAAGTCCACGTCAGCTGCAGGCTCGTTTGTGGCTGACCAGTCTGATGCGGGACAGGCAGACACGATTGCAGCGGTTGCAAGGGAAAATTGGTTGGTTGGGGTTGGGTGTTGGGTTTTTCCTCCTTTGCCTTTTGTCAGTGAGGTAGGCTCTGCGGTCTTCTTCAAAGGAGGCTGCTGCCCGCCAAACTGTGAGGCGC
The DNA here is from genome assembly GCF_036971445.1 of Narcine bancroftii. NCBI lineage: Eukaryota > Metazoa > Chordata > Chondrichthyes > Torpediniformes > Narcinidae > Narcine > Narcine bancroftii. The sequence continues at coordinate 84,669,909 of NC_091479.1, read as the reverse complement.
CAAGATGCACGGTTTGAGGCGTTATCAGCCCACTGGCGGTGGTCAATGTGGCAGGCACCAAGAGATTTCTTTAGGCAGTCCTTGTACCTTTTCTTTGGTGCACCTCTGTCACGGTGGCCAGTGGAGAGCTCACCATATAATACGATCTTGGGAAGGCGATGGTCCTCCATTCTGGAGACGTGACCCATCCAGCGCAGCTGGATCTTCAGCAGCGTGGACTCGATGCTGTCGACCTCTGCCATCTCGAGTACCTCGACGTTAGGGGTGTGAGCGCTCCAATGGATGTTGAGGATGGAGCGGAGACAACGCTGGTGGAAGCGTTCTAGGAGCCGTAGGTGGTGCCGATAGAGGACCCATGATTCGGAGCCGAACAGGAGTGTGGGTATGACAACGGCTCTGTATACGCTTATCTTTGTGAGGTTTTTCAGTTGGTTGTTTTTCCAGACTCTTTTGTGTAGTCTTCCAAAGGCGCTATTTGCCTTGGCGAGTCTGTTGTCTATCTCATTGTCGATCCTTGCATCTGATGAAATGGTGCAGCCGAGATAGGTAAACTGGTTGACCGTTTTGAGTTTTGTGTGCCCGATGGAGATGTGGGGGGGCTGGTAGTCATGGTGGGGAGCTGGCTGATGGAGGACCTCAGTTTTCTTCAGGCTGACTTCCAGGCCAAACATTTTGGCAGTTTCCGCAAAGCAGGACGTCAAGCGCTGAAGAGCTGGCTCTGAATGGGCAACTAAAGCGGCATCATCTGCAAAGAGTAGTTCACGGACAAGTTTCTCTTGTGTCTTGGTGTGAGCTTGCAGGCGCCTCAGATTGAAGAGACTGCCATCCGTGCGGTACCGGATGTAAACAGCGTCTTCATTGTTGGGGTCTTTCATGGCTTGGTTCAGCATCATGCTGAAGAAGATTGAAAAGAGGGTTGGTGCGAGAACACAGCCTTGCTTCACGCCATTGTTAATGGAGAAGGGTTCAGAGAGCTCATTGCTGTATCTGACCCGACCTTGTTGGTTTTCGTGCAGTTGGATAATCATGTTGAGGAACTTTGGGGGACATCCGATGCGCTCTAGTATTTGCCAAAGCCCTTTCCTGCTCACGGTGTCGAAGGCTTTGGTGAGGTCAACAAAGGTGATGTAGAGTCCTTTGTTTTGTTCTCTGCACTTTTCTTGGAGCTGTCTGAGGGCAAAGACCATGTCAGTGGTTCCTCTGTTTGCGCGAAAGCCGCACTGTGATTCTGGGAGAATATTCTCAGCGACACTAGGTATTATTCTATTTAGTAGAATCCTAGCGAAGATTTTGCCTGCAATGGAGAGCAACGTGATTCCCCTGTAGTTTGAGCAGTCTGATTTCTCGCCTTTGTTTTTGTACAGGGTGATGATGGTGGCATCACGAAGATCCTGAGGCAGTTTACCTTGGTCCCAACAAAGCATTAAAAACTCATGCAGTTTGGCATGCAGAGTTTTGCCGCCAGCCTTCCAGACTTCTGGGGGGATTCCATCCATACCTGCTGCTTTGCCACTTTTCAGTTGTTCGATTGCCTTATATGTCTCATCCAGGGTGGGAACCTCATCCAGCTCTAGCCTTAGGGGCTGTTGAGGGAGCTGGAGCAGGGCGGAATCTTGGACTGAGCGGTTGGTACTGAAAAGAGATTGGAAGTGTTCTGACCATCGGTTGAGGATGGAGATCTTGTCGCTGAGGAGGACTTTGCCGTCTGAGCTGCGCAGCGGGCTTTGGACTTGGGGTGAGGGGCCGTACACAGCCTTTAGAGCCTCGTAGAAACCCCTGAAGTCGCCAATGTCCGCGCTGAGCTGTGTTCGTTTGGCGTTCGTTGTTTGGTGTGACAAACAAGATGTGCTCCACACCAGGGTCATGCCTAGCGCGGAATGCCACACTGACCACCGGCTGGTTCGCTGCAAGCTCAACCTTCACTTCAAGCCAAAGCCCAGGAACAATAAAGCCCCCAGAAAGAGGTTCAATGTTGGAAAACTGCAGTCAGACGAAGCGAGAGGAAACTTCCAGGCAAACCTCAAAGCAAAGCTCGACGTTGCAACCCGCCTCACGGACCCGTCCCCTGAAACCCTCTGGGATCAGTTGAAGACTACCATACTGCAATCCACTGAAGAGGTACTGGGCTTCTCCTCCAGGAAAAACAAGGACTGGTTTGACGAAAACAGCCAGGAAATCCAGGAGCTGCTGGCAAAGAAGCGAGCTGCCCACCAGGCTCACCTTACAAAGCCGTCCTGTCCAGAGAAGAAACAAGCCTTCCGTCGCGCATGCAGCCATCTTCAGCGCAAACTCCGGGAGATCCAAAATGAAAGATAGGGGCATACAGGAAGTAAAAAGTGGGAAATCTCTAAAATGCATATATTTTAATGCTAGTAGTATTGTAAAGAAGGTGGATAAGCTGAAGGTATGGATTGACACTTGAAAGTATGACATGGTAGCAATTAGTGAAACATGAGGGATGTAACTGGCAGCTAAATATTCCTGGATTTAGTTGCTTTAGGTGTGATAGAACCATGGTGGGGTGGGGAGGGGTGCGAGAGTGGGTGGGGTTGCACTACTTGTTCGAGAAAATATTACAGCAGTGCTAAGGTGCGATAGAATAGAAGGCTCATCCAGGGAGGCTATTTGGGTGGAATTGAGGAATGGGAAAGGGGAAGTTACAATTATAGGGGTGTATTATAGACCACCGAATGGGGAACGTGAATTAGAGGAACAAATTAGTAGGGAGATAGCAGATAATTGTAATAAGCACAGGGTAGTGATTGTGGGGGGAATTTTAATTTTCCGAATATTGATTGGGAAACCCATTCCGTGAAAGGGCTGGATGGGTTGGAGTTTGTAAAATGTGTGCAGGATAGCTTTTTACATCAATACGTGGAAGTACCAACTAGAGAGGGAGCTGTGTTGGATTTACTGTTGGGGAATGAGATGGGTCAGGTGGCAGAGGTATGTGTGGGGGAGCACTTCGGATCCAGTGATCTTAGTGCCATTAGCTTCAAGCTACTTATGGAAAAGGATAGGTCTGGTTCCAGAGTTGAGGATTTTGAGTGGGGAAAAGCTAGGATTGAGGAGATGCGAAAAGATTTACAAGGGGTGGATTGGGACAATTTGTTTTCTGGGAAGGATGTAATAGAGAAATGGAGCTCTTTTAAAGGAGAGATTTTAAAGATAACAAAATCTTTATATACCTGTTCGGTTGAAAGGTAAGGTCAAAAGTTTGAGAGAGCCATGGTTCTCAAGGGATATTGAAAAATTGGTTTGAAGAAAGAGGGAGTACTACAATAAATACAAGAACAGGGGAAAAAGATGTTTGGGTACTATATTGAATGTAAAAAGAATCTTAAGAAAGAAATTAGAAAAGCTAAAAGAAGGTATTAGGTGGCTATAGCAAGCAGGGTGAAAATAAATCCAAAGGGTTTCTACAAATATGTAAATAGCAAAAGGAAAGTGAGAGATAAAATTGGTTCAATAGAGAATCAGAAAGGACAAATGTGTGTGGAGCCAAAAGAGATGGGGGAGGTCTTAAACAATTTATTTTCCTCAGTATTTACTGAGGAGAATGATATTGAACTGTGTGGGGTAAAGGAAGCAAAGGGGGTAAATAGTGATTAAGAAAGGTAGTACTGGAGCTTTTGAAACATATAAAGGCGGATAATGACAAGATTTTCCCCAGGACCTTGAGAGAAGTTAGTGAGGAAATAGCGGAGGCTCTGGCAGTGATTTTTCAAATCTCATTAGAGATGGGTATAGTGCCGGAGAATTGGCGTGTTGCGTATGTGGTTCCTTTGTTTAAAAAGGGTTCGAGGAGCAAGCCTAGCAATTATCGGCCTGTAAATTTGACATCTGTGGTAGGTAAATTGATGGAAAGCGTTCTTAGAGATAGTATAAGTATAAGGAGGAACAGGGTCTGATCAGAGACACTCAACATGGATTTGTGCGTGGAGGATTGTATTTGACCAATCTTGGTGAATTTTTTGAAGAGGTGACTAGGAATGTTGATGAGGGTAGAGCAGTGGATGTTGTCTATATGGACTTCAGTAAGGCCTTTGATAAGGTTCCACATGGGAGGTTAGTTAGGAAGGCTAAGTTCTTGGGTATCCATTTGGAGATAGTCAAATGGATTCAACAGTGGCTGGAAGGAAGGTGCCAGAGAATAGTAGTAGATAATTGTTTGTCAGGATGGAGGCCGGTAACAAGTGGTGTACCTCAGGGTTCGGTTTTGGAACCATTGCTGTTTGTCAAATATATTAATGATCTGGAGGATGGGGTGGTAAATTGGATTAGTAAATATGCAGATGATACTAAAATAGGGGGAATTGTGGATGATGAAGAGGGCTTTCAAAGATTGCAGAGGAATTTAAATTGCTTAGAGGAGAGGGGAGAAAGATGGCAGATGGAGTTTAATGCTGATAAGTGTGAGGTGCTTCATTTTGGAAAGAATAATCAAAGCAAGGCATATGTGGTAAATGGGAGGGCATTGAAGAATGCAGTGGAGCAGAAAGATCTAGGAATAATGGTGCATTGTTCCCTGAAGGTAGGAGCGCATGTGGATAGGGTGGTGAAGAAGGCCTTTAGTATGCTTGCCTATATAAATCAGTGCCAAGAATATAGGAATTGGGAAGTAATGATAAAACTGTACAAGGCATTGGTGAGGCCAAATTTAGAGTACTGTGTGCAGTTTTGGTCACCGATTTATAGGAAGGATATTAACAAGGTAGAGAGAGTGCAGAGAAGATTTACAAAAATGTTGCCTGGGTTTCAGCATCTGGAATACAAGGAAAGATTGAGGAAATTACGTCTTTATTCCTTGGAACGTAGAAGGATGAGAGGGGATTTGATAGAGGTGTTTAAGATAATGAGAGGGAAAGATAGAATTGATGTGGATAGACTTTTCCCATTGAGAGTAGGAGAGATGGATATAAAATGTCATGGGTTGAGAGTTGACGGGCAAAGGTTTAGGAGTAACATGAGAGGGAACCTTTTTTACTCAGAGAGTGGTTACTGTGTGGAATCGGCTTCCGGGAAAGGTGGTGGAGCCAGGGTCAATTTTGTCATTTAAGAAAGAGTTGGATAAGTATATAGATGGGAGGGGGATGGAGGGATATGGGCAGAGTGCTGGTAAGTGGGATTAGAGGAAGGTACTTGGATCAGTGCGGACTAGAAGGGCCAAATTGGCCTGTTTCCGTGCTGTAATTGTTATATGGTTATATATAGATTTCTGACCATAGGAGAAGAGTTGTAAAAAAAAGAATTAAGGTGGTCTGTGCATCCTTAGCAACATTGTCTGAGATCTGGAATATAAGCATCAGGTTTCAAGAATTCTGCATTAGAGTCTTGTTTCCATTGTTGGAGAAGGCCCTGAGAAGATGTCTGAGAATGTTGGCAGAGCTGAAAAGTTTCAGCTCTGACAATAGATTTTATTTGAAACTGTTTTGAGATTAAATATTACAATATTTAAGTGTGGGGTCTGAGTCAAAATGGATATGATGAACTTGGAGCCCTTTTCAGAGAGGTTGGGAAGTTACAGTGTTAAATTTAAATGTAGATTTTATTGTTTTTTTAAAAAAAACCCAGTATTTAAACTATGTGGTGTGGCGGTGTGAGCAGCGGAAGAAACACAGCCACCACCTTGAGGGTCATTAACGAATGTTTTTATTCCAATTCAGCGCGCCCCTCTAAAGGCAGCACGAGCTCAGTCACCTGGTGCATTGTGACATCATAATCACTGCCCAGGGTGCGCGCTGGAAGTGATGTTGGAGTCAGAGAGAAACCTCTGACGACGCCATTTCCCCATGGCTGCCCCGCCACGTGGTGATACAAGTGGGGCCGGTTCACCGGCCGCCACAGTTGAAAAATTATGGTAAATTATTCCATCTTCAAGGATGATTTGTTTTCTTTCTTCAGTTGATCCTTTAAGAATTAAAATTAATATATTTCCTACTTATTACCTGTTATATTTATATCAGTTGTACTTCAATCTTCGACACTTCTGTCTTCTATCTTCTTAGCCATCATTGAACCCTCCTGGAGGAACTACATGTGATATAGTGCTTTTGAACCGATGGAGTGTGAGGAAATATGAAGTCGAGCGAGGTGACATTGTATCTCTCGTGTAAGTAACACATTTATCTTTGTTTTAAATTAAATGTTTAGTCAACTATTTGTTAATTTTGGAAATTACAGATTGCTTTTGTCTATCATTACATAACTACTTTTGCTTCATGTACTGGCTCTGCTTTTTATGGTCCATGATGAAATATCTTTTATTTATGAAAATGATAGATTTCACAAACTAACATGCACGTGACTGTTTTTCTATGCTTCAGTAGTTTCTAGCTTTTTAGTAGATATTCCAGATCAAAGTAATCATGAGTTGGAAAGTTTACAAATTAATTTTTTTGTGAAGGGCAGAATCTTATTTTAAACATCTCTGTGTGTCAGAGAAATTCAGAAACATCCTTATCAGTTAACAAAAATAGGCTTTGCTGGCTTTCAAAAATCCATTGCTGTTCTCTGCGATTCTTCGCACCAACAAGGCCAAACCTCCATGTTAAAATTTAGTGTTTACAGGTGGTGGGCTACTGCCTGTGAAATCTGCACTCTTAAAAAAAAACCTGTTCGAGAATTTCCTCATCAATCTTTCCTTGGTTTAACCCAAACTTTTATTTTCTGAAACCATGACATTCTTGCAAGATTATCCCTGTGATTTTGGTGTCCATCTGAACTGGAATCAAAATGTTCTCAATGGTGATAATATTTTGACTCTGAGGTGATCTTTCAACCTCAAATTAGCATTATCACGAAGGCAATTTTTCTTCCTTGGTTTAAGACATCTGCTCATAAAATCTTTCTTTGATTTTATTATCTATAAGTTTATCTATTCTAATGTGCTTCTGCCAAACATCCCTTCTTTTGTCATCTACAGAGGAAAGATCAATGTCACACTCATCCAGATCTCGGGTGGTTCATACCCAATGTTGGTTCTTCATTTAAGAGCATTTTAGTTTTAAAATTCTCACCTTTGTTTACAGTCCCCTCCATGGCTTCCACTGGCCCTGTGTTTCTAAGCTTCCCCAGTATTTTTTTCATCAGACATACCTATGCACATCCATGTCTGGTCTTTTGATAATCTCCAGATGTCCTTCTTCCACCATTGACAGCTGTGCTGCACTATTTCTTTATATAGCTTGGAGTAAACTTTGATAATGTTCTCATGAAAATTGGTGTATTTTAGAGGTGCTACAGTTTGTTTTTGTTCTTTTATCAAATACAGCAGACTGTTTTTGACATTAATGGAGCATTGTACATGCAAATTGTTGGATCTTAAAGTTGACCTATACTTGTTAACAACATGCAGAAATTGTACTTTGAGTGTATATCCTGTACTTTACGGACCCTAGAATGTTTGCTGCTCTGAGTTGTAAAGGAGATGGCAAGTTGACATCTTAGAATATAGATTTTGAGTTCCTGATGGAGCAGCTACATAAATGATCTGATCAAGTCAGTTAATAAATTGTATGAACCATCATGCATGATGGTGTTCAAAAAAATATTTTCATGTGGAAACAGTATTAACAGTGTTGATGGTATTGAGGTGTGAGGCTAATCTCTCTTTTAGTTGATACAAAAATTAAACGTGTCAGTATGCTACTTTAAATAACATCTCTTCCTTCTATTAAATTAAGTCAAACCATTCACTGAATTTAATTTTGTTGTCACAAAACATGGACTTGATCTGTGACTTTCTATAATGTATTTTTAATTTTGATATGGAATTGAAACGGGGCATTTTTTTACTGAGCAGCTGGAGTGTTTAATGGCTAAGAAGTCAATTTGTCAAAAGGTCATTGGAAATGAAAGCACAAACTTTGTCTTTGACACTTGCTTAAATTTTCCCACTGATGCTTTCCACATAAGATTTGTGATATTCTTTTGTGATAATAATATTAATATTTGTTCTTATAAAAGCTATAAAAAGTTGCCATACCAAGCTTCCATTGCAAACAACCAAAGATGAGATGTTCTGACACTTGTATGTTTAAAGCAGCCATTTTGTACCTTCTTATCTTGGCTGAAACCCTTTTTATCTCCATAAAATAAATGTGTTTGAACTTCAGTTTGAGGGATTTTTTGAAAGCCATGATATGTTAGAGAAAATTTGTGAATCCTAGACAATATTTCTATGATTCCCAATAACATCAAATGATGTAAAAACCAGATCTGATGAAGTAATTAGCCTCAAAAGTAAATTTTGCTTATCTTTCCATAATTCTGCCAGACCTGTTGAGTGCTTCTTCAGGATTTATAATGCAGGAAGTTTTTCTTTACTAAAACCAGCTAAAGTGAAGAGATGATTTGATAGAAGAACACTATCTTACAGAAAACTAAATGTCATTACATGCTCAGAGGATAGTTATCTTCCACTGATTAATTACTTGTGTTTGATTCAGGTGAATGAACCAGGATGATAAACATGAGAACAAAACAACAGCATGTTTAGTCTTGGTCAAAGTAACTCATTATTTATTGCTCGGTTTCCATCAGAATTAGAAAAAAATATTTGAAAACTGTTTCACTTCATTATACTCCATCTTTTATTTTGCTACGTGCAATCCATTTTTGTGATCTGCTCTTTGAGAAACATTGTGCATGGAAGTTGTATCTAACAGTAGCAAACCAAATTATATATAATATATAACCAAAATGTTGGGTTTGTAAGTGTATGAATGTACTTACACACACACACACACACACACACACACACACACACACACACACACACACACACACACACACACACACACGCACAGACACATCCCACACACATGCAAGCACACACTCCATATGCTCACTGCACAGACACACGGCACACACTGCAAACAGATGTGCACAAATGGGTTTGTCTGTGTGTATATAAAATCTGCAATTTGGGGCAAATAACTTCATTTTTCTCTTTTTGGGGCATCTGATATTGTTTGTGTGAGTTCTCATGTGAGGGTGAAAATCTTTAATAATCCACAAGATGGCAGTGTGTAGCTGATTAAATATTTACAGTTTTAAACAGGTGAAATAATGCTTTATTTTGTTCAAATAAAAGATAGACTATTTGAAATTCACTAATTAAATTCATTGAGCATTTATTATCAAATGTCTGGATCTCCAGTAAATGGAAAATTACCTTTTGGAAGCATTTTCACAGCTATCATTTCTGCTGTTCTTGAAGAGAGATGTAAAGTGACTAAACATCATTTATATGATGCAAAAATTAGTTGAATTAGCATTTTCTCTGATAATTGTACAATTATCTGCGTGAAACTCAGTCATCAGAACAATTTTCTGCATCATTTGTGCATTTATAAGAAACATTGTTGAGTAATATTTTTGAATTAGTCCTTTTAACTCTTCCATCTTTTACCTACAGTGTGTTGACAGAAAGACTGAATTATTTGATGTTATTTTCATCGTCACCATATTTCATTCACTGCCACAATATTGTTTGCAGCGTAAATTACTGACAGTTCATATGATCTCATAGACCCTCCATCACAGCTTTCAAACATAGAGTGGGCAAGTCTGATGAATAATATGATGGGGGTGGATTACACCTGTCAGCTTTAAAAGTATTGCTGGAAAGTATCATATATTGTTTCCTGAGGAAAATATGAATCAATAGGTAGAAAAAAACTAAAAAATGGTTCTCAAAAATTAGATACCTCCATCTTTATAATATTAATTTTGGGAAGTTGGACCATACAACATGACAGCATAGTTCAGGACTCCATATTATTCAACCTACTCAACAAACTAAACAATCCCTATCTCACATCCATGACCCACTATTTTTCCTGCATCCATGTACCTGTACATAACATAGCATAACAGTGGTTTACCACATTTTACCCTTCTGTGGGGTGAGAAGAAAAGAAAATGAAGCAAATATACATTTTACAGATTAAGTCTGTCAGTTGGGGGGGGGGGGTTCACCTTTGTCACAGTGAACAATGTGGTAATGGTCGGGGCATTGCCATAGTGCCCTGAGCAGCTTGTGGGGTTGGCCTGCCGTCACTGGTTACAGTTCATGGGTGGGGGGAAGGTGGTGGTGGAACGGGTGAAGGGGATAAAGGAGTATGAGCATCATGGGTGACAACAGTAGCCAGGGGTGGAGAGAGGTCAATCACAGGCTCAGAGACCCCTAAGGTAGCGGGAGGGAGGGGGAAACATGTGGTCATTGGTGGTCGGAGGGGATGCCGGATCCCAGATTGAGACCGCGTAGGCATTTTGGGTGTTAGCATAGAAAAGGCGGACCCTCTCAACCAGTTGATCAGTCTTAGATTGCCTGGAATAGTTTCAAAGCAGGAACAGTCCCCGGAAGTAAGCCAGGCAGGCAGCATAGTCCCTGATGCAGACTTCCTAGGGAAAACAAACATCCATTCATGAGGTGTGTTGTTAGTGGCCATACATAAAAGTGACCAAATGGAGTGGAATACATCTGGGAGGACTTCTTGCCATTGGGATACGGGAAGGCCTCGTAATTTTAGTGGCAGGAAGATGGTTTTCCAGACCATGTATTCTCCCTTTCCATTTGCCCATTCCCGCTAGGGTTGTAGCTGGTGGTTCTGCTCGTGGCAATGCCCTGACTAGCAGGTACTACCACAGCTCATTACTCATGAATGAGGTCCCCTGGTCACTCTAGATGAAGCCAGGGTGCATAAAGATGATGTGGAGGGCCTTGATAACTGTAGCCATGGTCATGATTGGGCAGGGCATGGCGAAAGGGAAATGTGAGTATTCGTCGATGATTGTAAGGAAGTAGACATTCCGGTTGGAGGAGTGGAGGGGCCACTTGAAATCACTGCTTAAGCACTCGAAGTGGCGGGTAGCTTTGATCAGGTGTGCCTTGTCCGGTTGGTAAAATTGTGGTTTGCCTTCGGCACAGACCTGGCAGTTTTTAGTCATTGTCCAGACTTCCTCAGTGAAGTATGGTAGGTTCCGAGATTATTATGGAGGGTCTGCAGTCTGTCCGTTTGGACGCTTGCACAAGTTCCACAGGATAGAGCGTCCGGGAACTCGTTGCATTTCCAGGCTGGTAGAGGAGATCGTATTTGTAAGTGAACAATTAGATTTTATTGTACTTAATCTTGCCCTCTGCTTAGTATTAAACATGAATGCGACCGCTCGCTGATCCGCGAGGAGGGTGAATCGTATTCCAGCGAGGTAGTGCCTCCAGTGTCATACTGCCTCCATGATGGCCTGGGCCTCCCTTTCGACTGAGGAGTGGTGAACTTCAGGGCCTTGGAGCGTGCGTGAGAAGAAGGTGCCCACTTGGTTGAGTGTGGCACCCAGGGCCAAGTCAGACGTATTGGTCTCCTCTTGAAACAGTGTGGACTCATCTATTCCATGCATGGTTGGCTTGTTGTCCTTGATATGGTCAAATGGCCGTAGATGGTCACATTATCAAGGTCTGGAAAAGTGGCAGTTTATAGTGGTCCACTATGTGGTCCATCTCCTGCTGGAAAATGGAGACCCCATTGGTAACACCAAAAGGGACCTGGAGGAAGTGATAGAGGTGGCCATCTGCCTCGAATGCGGTATATTGGCACTTCTCTGGGCGGATCGGGAGCTGGTGATATGCTGACTTCAGGTCAATTGTGGAGAATACCTAATATTGTACAGTATGGTTGACCATAGTGGCTATGCGTGGAGGGGTGTATGCATTGAGTTGTGTGTATCGGTTGATGGTCTGGCTGTTATCTATGACCATTCTATTATTTTCCCAGGGCTATTGCTGGCATTGATGGTGCCCTCGCCCAACAAACGCTGAAACTCTGACTTAATGAATGCCTTTTCTGTGCCGCAGTATTATCTGCTCCTGGTGGCTACCGGCTTGCAGTTGGGGGTGAGGTTGGCAAACAGCTGGGGGGGGGGTGCTGTTGGGGGATGGTCCACCTGGAGTAGGGAGGCTACAGGTCACATGCAGAGGACCATTTGGGAACTGTGCATTGCAAATGGTGAGGGGAGGATGGGGCCCATTGAATTTCAATGTAACTTTCTGAAGTTGCCACTGGAAGTCCATCCCCAGTAGCAAGGGAGCAGAGTTGTGGCATGACGAATAGCCTAAAATATTTGTAAACTATGCCTCCAATGGTCAGGGTCACTATGGATGGCTGCCATCTGGGATTTGGATGCAAGTGATATTTTGTGTTTGGCAGTCTGTACCTTGAGGGATAGGCGCTTAGCAGTATCGGGGTAAACAACACTTTCTGTACTCCTGCTATCAAATAAACAGTTCATAACACACCCATTTACCTGGATGTCCATCATAGCTCTGGCGAATTCAAGTGGTCCCTCTTGGTTCAGGGTGATGGAGGCTAGTATAGACTTGCTGTCTGAGTTCGATTGGTGCTCATGATCCTAAGATAGCTGCCCTTTGCTGTTCCCCATGGTGTCCTAGGCCTGAGAAGATGACGTTTGTCGTGCGGTCCAAAATGGTGGCCCCCATGACTTGCACATGGAGATGGCGCCAATCGTGCTGTCCAAATTGGTAACTGTCTGCACACAGCGCTGCTGGGTTTCGTGGATGGTTTAGACTGGCAGACTTTGGCATAATTTCATTTTTTTCTGCATCTAGCACATACCACCTCTTTGGCAGGGCAGCGTTTACTCGGGTGCTTGCCCTGCCCATAGAAGTAGCACTTGAAGTGATCACCTGCAGCGGTGGCCAAGGTCAGATCACTAGAGGAGTGGGATAGTATCAACGACCAGTTGCTCATGGTGCGGGATGATCCCTTGTCCCAAGATAATGGTGCCTGCACTGGCTAAGAGACGGCTGAGTAATGATCTGAGTTTTGGAGGGTCACCTCCAGCCTCTCTGTCAGTTCAACCGCCCTCTGTAGAACAAGTACCTTTTGTTCTAGGAGACTCTGCCATATGCATCCAGAGCGGATGCCAGCCACATTAGCGTCCTGGATGAGGTCTTCAACATTCTGGGCGCCCATCACATCCTTGCAGTCACATGCTCTGCATAGGTTCCAGAGTGCCCGCAGATACTTGGCACTTGACTCACCGGAGGAGGGTTATCCTCCTGTGATACTGGACCTTCAGTTTCCCGTAGCCTCCGTGTACAAGCTGGCATCGTTGATAATTGGGAATACCAGGGGTCTGATTTGTGAGAAGAGAAGCCTCAGTTTTCAACCATGGTAATAACGTCCTTGGCCACTCTCAGCAAGTCTTCAAAGCAGCGTAGCCAGAGTTCAAATGAGTTTAGACGATCAATAATCACAAAAGATTGAAGTTGTGAAGATGACAGGCTTTTACTAACTATAGACTGGAACAGCCATCAATCTCATTGACTGATCAAGGTAGAGTGAAATGGGGAGCATGCAAAGGGCAATGGGTAGGATCGGTCTCAGGACCAAATCATAGCATAACAGTGGCACAGAAGGAATCATTTAAGTATTTTCTTACAATACAGAAGTAGAGGATTTTGTAGCAGTGTGAAGGATTGTAAGGAAGAAAATTAGCAAGAAATTCAGTGTGGATAATTAAGAAAGGAGGGAATGTTTAGCCATAGGGAAGGGTTGTGACATATACTGATCAATACTTTTTGGGAAGTTGTATGAATATTTGAGGTAAATAGGGTGGGTATTAGGTGCTGCGACTCGATTGAATAGGCAGCTGGAACATCAGTAGGGATTTGGTGGCTCAAGGAGCCATAATTTTTACTGTAAATAGACAATAGGCTTTTTAGGGTACATTCTACACTAAGAATGCACCTGAAGAAGCAGAAGCAGCCCTTTAAATTGCCATTCAGGTAACAGCGTTTAAAGTGCAACGCTGGCCACCTGAAGGACACAGCTCCACAGGATGCGGCTCTGAGCACAATCCGGCTCCTGCCCAGTGTCAGCTGTGATCAGCAGCCTGACCCTTTAACGTCCGCTTTCAGGTGGCTGGGGGAGCCACTGAGCTGAGCTGATTATCCCTCTCGGAGGAGGGTTACGTAGCTCGCCTTAAGAGCGCTTCCTGCACTTTCAGGTGGCTTCAAAACAGCCGCATATTGCCTAAACATGTGGCTTTTCGTGCGGGGCAATTGGCCACCTGAAAGTGCCTTTTGATTGCACATTTCTGATGGCGTGAAAATGGCCAGAGGCAGTTAGTCCCTACTTTTCTTAGACTTCCACAGAAGCCTGCTAGATTTTGCAATGAAATGAAAGTTGAATGCTGTCCCCTTAAAACCTCCTGAATTTCTTTCCTACTCTCTCCATTCTCAAATTCAACATCCCTGAATGTATAAACGAGACCAAATTCATTTGCCCAGTGCTAAAATACCTTTATGCTGAAATGAATTGCACCATAAAACTCGATGTATGCTTGTGTCGCTAGTTAATGTCATCATTATTGTTGCCTTCAGCATTAACTTTAGGATGTCACTACACATGAAGTTGTTTTTCAATTGGAAGGATGGAAAGTTACCGGAAATGTCAACTCACAATGAAGCATTGATTGAAAATTTATTGTCATATACAATGTACAGAGGCAAAGAAAGTCAGAAACACAATAAGACTATTTAATTAACATATAAAAAAAGAAGAAAAAAATAATAAATATGAAAAGAAATATAAATTAAGTCCATGCTTTTCCAAATATGAGTAAATCCTGACCCTAAGAATCTTCTCCAGTAATTTCCATACCACTTGCCAACTTGGATCATCCCTACTTAAATGAAGGAACAACATTGGTTATTCTCCAGTCTTCTGTTAGGACTTCCTAGCAGACAGACCAAAGTTTGTCCACTTTGGTGGCAGAATGTCAATCACTGCCACGGAGAGCACTGGCACAACTCAGCCTGCTTCTGACCCATGACTGCAATGCTAGATCTAGTTTGTAGTCTTTGAGGATAGAGACTGCTTTTTAAGTGGTCTGGTGCCTGTGATGTCACAGGCCAAGTTAACAATCCTCTGGAGTTTATTCTTGAGAGTTGTCTTCTGGACCATTCGGCTCGCAATTCTGGGCTGTGTGGTGGAGAACGGGGTGGTCATGCCGGACCCTGACCGCATGCGTCCCCTCATGGACTTGCCACCCCCTCCCCCCTCACCCACACCCAGAAGGCACTCAGACGCTGCCTGGGTTTTTTCTCTTACTATGCCCAATGGGTTCCACACTATGCTGACAAGGCACGGCCACTCATCAAGACCACCTCCTTCCCCCTGTCAACCGAAGCCAGAGCAGCCTTCGACTGCAACAAATTGAACATCGCTGCTGCAACGCTGCACGCCATCGATGAGTCCATTCCGTTCCAAGTCAAAAGCGATGCGTCTGACTTTGCACTGGCAGCCACTTTGAACTAGGCCGGCCGGCCGGTAGCATTCTTCTCCAGAACCCTCCAGGGTCCTGAGAACCGGCACTCCTCTGTAGAGAAGGAGGCCCAGGCCATAGTTGAAGCAGTACGTCGTTGGAGACACTACCTCACTGGCAGGCGCTTTGTTTAGCAATACCCAGCGAGGTAAGATCAAGAATGACAAAATCGCCAGGTGGAGAATCGAGCTCTCCTCTTTTAATTGTGACATACTGTATCGACCAGGTAAAATCAACGACCTGCCAGATGCGCTCTCCAGGGGGACTTGCACCAACATGCAACTGGACAGGCTGCAGAGACTCCACGAGGAGCTCTGTCATCCAGGGGTCACTAGGTTCGCGCACTTTGTCAAAGCTCGCAACCTGCCCTACACGGTCGAGGAGATTTGCTCCATGACCCAAGCCTGCCTGGTGTGCGCTGAGTACAAGTCCCACTTCTTCCGTCTGGAGAACACCCACGTCATCAAAGCCACCCGCCCCTTTCAGCGTCTCAGTGTAGACTTCAAGGGGCCCCTAACGTCGACCAACCATAACACCTACATCCTTACGGCCATCGACGAGTACTCCCACTTCCCGTTCGCTGTGCCCTGCTCGGACATGACTGCCTCCTCAGCTATAGAGGCCCTGCACAGCATCTTTGGGTACCCCAGTTACATCCACAGTGAGAGGGGGTCCTCGTTCATGAGAGCAGAGCTGCGGCAGTACCTTCTGGAGCATGGTATTGCTTCAAGCAGGACCACCAGCTATAACCCATGTGGTAATGGGCAAGTCGAAAGAGAGAATGCCACTGTCTGGAAAGCGGTTACGCTTGCCCTCTGGTCCAAAGGTCTCCCCACGTCTCACTGGCAGGATGTGCTCACTAGTGCCCTATGCTCCATCGCTCCCTCCTATGGACCGCGACCAATGCCACCCCCCATGAAAGGATGTTCTCTTTCCCGAGGAAATCCGAGTCGGGAATGACCATACCGGGCATGGCTCACAGTTCCCGGTCCAGTCCTTTTACGACGCCACGTCTGGTACTCTAAGAATGACCCCCTTGGTTGACCGAGTGACTCTGCTCCATGCGAACCCGCATTATGCCTATGTTGAGTACCCAGACGGGCGGGAGGACACAGTCTCGGTAAGGGACCTAGCCCAAGCCGGATCAGGCGCAGCAGTGCCTTTAACCCAACCTCCCCCTATTCCTTCTCCCCCAGGTCATGTGCTTGAACAGAGGGACCAGCACCACCCCACCAGTTCAGGCCAGACTGTCGACAACTCCATTGGGGAATTGAGTGAAGCAGTGGCTGCACCCTACGGGCCTACCGGCGACATGACTCCGGCAACCCCAATCCCAGCGCCATGGCGGTCACGCCGGATGGTCAGGCCCCCTGACCGGTACAGCCCCTAACCTCCATCCACCCTGGGGTCGGTTCTCAAAGAAGGGGTGAATGTGATAGTACAGATTCTATCACCAATGTGTATATGTACAGATGGTAGTGTAGGATGACTGTGATTGGCTGAGAGTGTAGCCACATCTACTGGCAGGATTGCTCCTAGCCACACCAAGGTCATTCTGGACTGGTCGACCTACTTGTGCTATGCTCCAGTCTTTTAGTTAATAAAAGCCTTGGTTTGGATCAACAAGTCTTTGGTTCTTTCATCGCGCACTACAATACATAATTGATGTTTCGGGCTTGAGCCCTTCATCAAGGTATAGGAAAATGTCGGTATGCATCCAAACAAAATAGTAGGGGAGGGAGGGGTGGTCGCAAGGCAGGAGGTGATAGGTGGAGAAGGGATTAAGGGGACAGTAGAGATCAAGGGGAAGAGGGATGGCTAAATGAAGGGAGTTAGGTGAAATAAAAAGGGGAAGGGATGGGAGGAGGGAGAAAGAGGAAGAGGAGAGTAGGTTAGCAGAAGCCGAAAAAGTCAACGTTAATGCTATCTGGCTGGAGAGGGCCAAGTTGGAAAATCAAGTGTTGTTCCTCCAATTTGCAGGTGGGCTTGATGGGACAGTACATTATGGCCATGGATAGATATGTGAGTGTGGGAGTGTGACACAGAACTGAAATGATTGGCCACTGGGAGGTCTCTGTCACAGGTGCGGATGGAGTGAAGGTGCTCAGCGAAGTGATCTCCCACAGGCAGTGAGACCGCTGAATAACTGTTGACCTGCTCATACAAGACTCAATTATTAATCAAACAATATTTATTTATTTTTAATCTATGTACTACATATAAATCATTTGCAGATATGTGTGCTTGGACTATATATGCATGTTTTAAACCTAGGACTGAAGAATATGGTTTTGTCCAGATGTACTTATACAATTTAATGATAATAAAAAGGTAATGTTAGTAGCTTTAAAAAAATACATAAAACTCTGCTGAGGCCCCAGCAATCTCCTCCATGCCTCTTTCAGCACCCTGATATAAATTTAATCAGGCCCTTGAGATTTATTTACCTTAATGTTTCATAAGACACCCAATACCTTGTCCTGACCTTGCCTCCCAGGAACAAATAGTGTGAACCTTTGACCCACTTCCTCTTTGGAAAGTAAATGCTTTGCTCTTTTTTAAGCCATGGTTACACACAGTACTCTATGTGTGGTCTTACTAAGACTATATATTTGTTAAAATATATCCTTGCTCCTTTAGATCAGCACGAAAAAAAACCCATTGAGAACAGATGGAAATAAAAACTATTGGGAGGCTCACAGCCCTTATTTAATGGCTGGACATGGTGGAAGGGCAAAATTACCCTTTCCTACTCTAGTTTTCACTGGGGCATTGTATATTGTTTGGTATTATCATTAAATTACCTAAGCATCCAATTGCATTGCAAGTTGATGACAATTTTGAGAGTAGTACCTCCATAATCTGATCATGTCTGAAAATCTGACTGGTTTTCAGGTGACACCATTCAGGGAACTGAATATTTTAAAAAGACAGATGTTCCAGACATTGGATTCATCAGAGTGAACATAAATACACCTTCCTTTCTAAAACTGGACAGAATAATATTCATCGCTGGATTGTATTGTGAGATACATGAAGATATTGCTAATTTCATTGAGGGCGCAAAAATGGTTTCCTTGACTTGTATATATTATAGTTATATTTAATCATTATGAAAAAAGGTCAGCAGATCAAGGAGAAAAATCAGTGTCTGGTAATTATAATTATAATGCGATGTCGAATGATTAAGGTTCAGTGGTTTTCATTGAATGGGAGGCAAATTTTGTCCACAAATAATCTTGATTACTTGGAAGATCTAAGTATGTTGTTCTATTGTAATTTTAATCTGTTACTGTATTTAACAAAAGTTAAATTTGGATTTTAATATACAATTTTTGGATTCAAGAGGACACAATGGAAAATTAAAATGAACCACTGCAAGGAATGTAACGAACAGAAATTTCCCTGAACTATTATAATTATATTTTAGCAACAAAAGCAACTCGTACTGAAAGTGCCAGCCAACAGTTGTTTGAAACTCTTGTCCCTTTTTTGTACCTATTTCAATGCTGATTTTGTTCCGTACCTTTGAACTATTTCCTGAACTTGAGCAATCATCTTCTGTTTCACTCTTGCTCCTCAATGCATTATTCGAAGATTAGCAAAGCAATATTTCCTTTGTTTTGAAATGAATGTTAAGAAAAAATGCTGGGAATGTGGACAGAGAAAAACATTTAACTTTCCCAATTAGCCCTTTCATTCTTATCAGTTCTAATGAAAAGTCATTGATTTGAGACAGTGACCTGAAATTTGTAGATACTGCAAATCAATGGTACATGACATTTGCTGCTTACCTTAAAGAAAACTTCTCTACAAATATCTACTGATCTATAACTGTCTTGCATAAGTTCACTCAGATGTTTGGTATTATCATTAAACTACCTAAGCATCCAATTGCATGAAAGACTGTTGATGGTCTGCAAATTAAGAAAGTAAAAACATGCTTTATTAACCTTTAACCTTATTCACCTTTTAAAAAAGTTTGTAATCAAAATAAGATTGGAGCAAGCACACATGGTTAAGATAGCAACTAAAATAACTTCTTAAAAAAATAAAATCTATTACATTTTTTGCTGGCATTCATGGCAAACACAGTTTGGTGCTTGCTTTGCCATGTATTTATAAAGTCCTTAAATCATTTCTGCCTTATATCTGCAGAGTTCCATCTTGGAAGGGGGTGATGCTACGGTTTGCATTTCCCGCTGTGTCTTGCTATGAGCAGTATGTGGAAGGCAACAGTTCAGATCTACAGTTGTTGCCGTTTGGTGGCAGATTTTATCCACAATAATCAAGCAATGATATGCGTGCAGTGACATGTCGGCATAACAGCACAAGTAGTAGAGTCATTGCCTCCCAATATCTCGTTCAATTCTTACCTCAGGAACTCTTTGAGTGAAGTTTATTTGTTCTCCCTGTGACCCTGTGGATTTCCTCTGGGTGGTTTAGTTTCCTCTGACTTCCCAAAAACATGGATTGGTAAGTTAATTGATGACTGTACCTGTAAATTAATGCTGGTAGGTGGGTGAGTGGTCGAATTAGTTGATGAGAAAGTTAGGAGGATAAAAGATCGGATTAATGTATGATGAAATTTAAAGGATGGTTGGTGCAGACACAGCAGGCTGAGGAGCCTGTTTCCTTGCTGTATGTCTTTATGACTAATTATAAGCAGATTATGGTTAATGTTACAAAGTATTAGAACTCAGCAGGATATTCTAAAAATTGTTTTCTAGTACCAGATAACTGGTTGGATGATTAAGTCTGATGTAAAGATGCATAAGTGGTTTGTAATCATTATTCTAATATGATTATTTTGGACCAGTATATTTATCTTCTCAACAAAACTGTAATCAAAAAATGACAAAATATGCTCTGATATACAATGGAGCATTTTCATTCATCTATTCTGCATGTCTTCGTCATAGCAGGAAACATTCACAACAGAATACAATGGGTGTGATACGTTCTTTTAATGTCATTTGCGATATAAATGACAGGATTTCAATAAATCAAATTAATCTGTTCCTTCAGTCAGTAAACATCTGTTCGTCAAGATCAATGATCAATTGACCCAGAATATTAACCCTGTTTCTCTTTCACTGAAGCTATTTAATGAAAGAACAATTCTAATTTTTCATGTTTTGATTTTAGATTCTAAGCCTTTGTTGCTTCTGTGCTTATAAAGTTCACAACTGAGGAACAAAGTTTGTATTCACTAACCTATGACTGAATGTTCTTTAACTTTACTATTTTAACTTTTTCTCTCCTTCATCCCTCCCTTCGTCCTGTCATGAAAATTATTTTTTCGTGAATTCAGTTTGCATTGTAATCCATCTCTTGCCATTCGTGATTCAGGTCAACCGCTTTAGCATTCTTCATTCACACGAGTGAATCGAAAGGCAAGATTGTTGATAAATGAGGCAAAATAAAGTTTCCTGATAAAGTTATAAAATGTGTGGAAGCAGAAAAATTATTTGAGTGTATTGACCATTTAAATACCGCCATTGAATCAGGAAACTGTGTTAGACTGCCTTCATTATTTCCTTGTGGTTTTAGTTAAAAGAGGCTGTTAAATTAATTAACTATGAGGAAAAAAGTGAATTGTTGTATTAAAGATGTGATGTTATAATGTTTGAATACATTTAAATTTATTCACACTAGTTAATTATTGTTCAGTATTCATTATCATGAACAAAAAATTAATATTTTCCTACTTTGTTACCATATTTGATTTCAACACTTTCATTTCAACAATGACTAAAAATGTCATTATAACACATTATTAACTTAATATAATTAGTTATATGGAGATAGCTAAACATTGTTGTTGAAATTTTCTTATCATAAAGCTCAACAATATGTTCTACATTTGTACCAATGCCTCTAACACTGTTCAAAGAGAAAGGATTCCAATACGTTGCATGCATTGTTCCCTTAAAACTTTTATTTCAAACGGTTGAGTTACAGACAATACAAAGTTTGTTAACTTTTTAAAATAGTTTTTTTCTAAATCATAATTTGTTACCACAGTATGTTACATTGCAAATATTCTTGTTATTAGGTTACAAATTAGTTACTATTTTAATACAGTCAAAGTGTGACTCTTCCAATAGCATGTGTGGCTTTATAGGATGGATAATGGCTTTCTGTTCACGTGTTATTGATGTTATCTTGCTTGTTTTTAATGGAATGCAGCTTTGTTAATTTTGTGTCTTCAAACACACACTGCACAAATCAGTTAAACATTCTCAGGTTTTATAATTTTGCCGAACCAAAATTAATTAGATAAAATTGCTCATCTAGAATTTACTTTTTCTGCTGGTTTTGCGACTTCCTTCGCTGATTGTACTTTGGTAATAACAAAAACATAATATCCATATTTGTGAATTATTCATAATTAATTCAGTTGCAAATTAGTGAGCTAATAGCATGTCTTTAAAAAAAAAACATTATTTTGGGGACTACTAATCACATTTTAGATTCAGTTTGTTATGTTTCCTTGCTATGTCATTTTGGCCCATCTGCCACATTGTCGTGGAATACATGCTGGCAGTATTATATTGCAAAGCCCATTTCCCAAAGGCTACTTTGACAAGGACCCTTCCATCTGGGTCTTGCAAGTCTTAATGGAGAATAAGAATATGGGGGTTTCCAATAGAAATGTTTCAGTTTTCTGAGGGCTAAATATAGGCTGGCACATTTCCCTGGACCACTTGGCTCAGGCCCATTGGCTGTTTGCAAGTTCCTGGAATCCTTTTACTGATGCAATGCAATTTATTTGACTGTTGAAGACAAGTTGACTTTCATTGGCCTATTTAATTTGAAGGCAAACTTCTTTCTGTTGTTTAACAATATTATAGTAAAACCACTGGTATCCTGCACCTATGGGAATTGGTAGATGCTGGATAAGTGTATTTTCTGGTTGCTTGAGACTTACTCTTTCAATGCCAAACTAAACTTATCTTCTTCCTCATGATCTGCTGATTTCTTCTCACGAGACAAATGTAACATACAAATACCACGACAAATCTTGAATCTGCTTTCTTCTCATGGAACTCCTTTCTTTTTTCATGCAACATGGATCCTGATATGCAACCACCTTCTGACCGTTTCAAACTAAACCATTACAAAAGAGCCTGGAGTAAGTCCACTTTGGAGGTGTGAAGCGTGTGATGTGGCTCAACAATTCTATCGGTGTATGACTTCATATAAAATGGATTAATTTTCTAAGACTGGGCCCTTAATGTTATAGATGGCTGATGAGCCAACGCTTAATTCCTCCATAAGCACTTTTGCCTTTTTCCAGTTTCTTGCATATCTCTTACCTTCCACTCTACACATTCACGCCTGCCTGATTTGTTTTTTTTTGGTGCAGTAATGGCTATGAGGGGATATTTCTTCAAAATAATGTCTGTTGAAATGCAATCACTGTTTACGTTAGACACAAGATGGGAACTGGTTGGAGGTGTCGCCTGGCTAACGAGTGGTGGAATGGCAAACTAAGGGCAAGGCGTGTCAATTTTAATATGTTTCACTTATTATTTTATTCTTTTTTATTTTAATTTTTGTTATTTCCTTGATTTTTTTTGGACAGTTGCTTGAGGCTGCTGGTTTTTTGAATTCTGGATACCAGC
Source organism: Narcine bancroftii (assembly GCF_036971445.1). Lineage (NCBI taxonomy): Eukaryota > Metazoa > Chordata > Chondrichthyes > Torpediniformes > Narcinidae > Narcine > Narcine bancroftii. The sequence continues at coordinate 84,646,927 of NC_091479.1, read as the reverse complement.
GGTTTTACTGTATTAAGACTGCAATTCACACTCAATTATATTTTTTAATAATATAAATATCAAATAAATTCACATGAATATTGTTAAAATACTGAAAACTAATGGTTTTTTTTGTTTTTTGTGTGAAAAGGGAGATAAAGTCGTGAAATGAAACAATGAATTAAATTTTACACTATTGGTATGCTACATTTTTAATAAAATGCAATTCAGAGAAAGGTGATATAAGCCATTTGTATCTTCTGGAATGACTGGTCCATTAATATCTTGAGTAAATGCTGGAAATCCGCAACTATATCTACAAGATGAATATCATTTTTGCCTGCAGACATTTTTCATGGCTTGTAAGTGGAAATCTGCACTGCTAGCTTTTGCGGACAGTCTTTGAGTTCTCAGATTTGAGAAGGTAGTGATTCTAGAACTAGTACTCCCATAGATCAGACTAATGTGGTTAAAGTTCATCAAGGTATTAGCAATGCAACTATTTTTATAAGTTCATTTTTACATTGCATTTAATGCCAAATGGCTTCCCAAGGGATTTTGGACAGTGGGATACATTTTGATATACTGTTACTATGGTAAAAATGTCATAAGATTTGTACACACCAAATAGCCCTGGGATAATGATCAGGTAATGCTTTTTAGGTGTTTTTGAGGGTAATTATTAACCAGGACACAGGAATTAACTCCATGGATGAGATATCTGAGAGAGCAGAGGGTCTTGTCTCAGTTTCATCAAATAGTGGAACACTCCAAGTTTCTGCTAAGATCTTCCACCCACATTTTTCTAACTCAAAGGACAAAGTATGCCTAACTAAACCACAGTTAACAATTATATAAGGAAGGGCAAATCCATTGTTGTCAATCTCCATTACAAAGTTTGTTTTCTTACTATTTACTCCATTTATTCTTGGCAAATGTTACACCTCACCAGTAGCAATTGAAAGACCCATAACCAGGTTGTGTCTCCATACAACCTGCTCACAAAGGTTTCTTTATGATGGGTTAAGTTTAACTCAAAATTGATTAACAATTGTTTGAATAAACTCAACACCCAAACATAAGCCTTTATGGCAACTATATACTAACAATGGATATTTATAGTGTGTATGTGGAAAAAAATACTCAGACCATTACTGTCTAAACCCAAATGCCCAAAATTAACTCCCAAAACAAAAAGTCAGTCTCGTAAAGTATGTCAGTCAAAAGAACGGTCCACAGAATCCACTCTCCAGGCTTTAATATCTTAGTTCAGTTGTGCACAGGTCTTTGAGTTGAACGTGGAGGGAGATGAGTGTTGTCACTGAGCAGACTCATGACCTTGGCAGGTGAATACAGGAAACTTTCCTTAGTTTCTTGTGTGGTAATGACCACCTTCAGTTTTCTCACAAGGAGGTTTCTCACAGTGACCTCCTCACCTCTGAAGCTCTCTTTGGGGTTGCACCAGGTGACCCTGTCTCACAAAACTTTGCCTTGGATTATACCAAGTGACCTTTGTCACACAAAGTCCTCGTCTCTCCCTGCTCGCTGCTCCGTCGCTCCACACAACATGCGCTCCTTTCTCCCACTGCACAGTTAGTCACTGTCCCTGGTCAGAAATAAAACTGTCCATGGTCCAAATGGAATGAGAATGATGACATTAACCTGAGCCCAAAATGAGGCATCTACAAATCCACAACAAAACTTGGAGGAACAGGATTCATCTACATTTGTCGGTTGGGAATAACCAGAAATCGTCAGCAATCTTTAAAGGAGTGATCCAAATTGACCAATTAGTTTGAAATTTTTCAGAAAAGGTAACCAAGTGTATAGATGAGGATAGTACAGTGGACAAGGTCCAAGTGTTGAGAGTGTACAGGATCCTGCACAAATGAGCAAGTCGGAGGCAAAACTCGCATGGTAATAAGTGACACAGGCTGATGGTGCTTTTATGATTGGAGGCATGTGACCAGTGGTAGAGCACAAGGATTGAACAAGAAGTCCCAGATTTCTTAAAACATCCAACAATAAAATTAATACACAACTGAATTGATAATCTGCTTTTCTTCTCCATATGCCTGTAAATGTCTCACAGTTTTGTCAGATTAAACTTCACTTGCCATATTTTTGCCCACACTATAAACCTGAACAGATCCCTTTACCAGGATTTTATAACTTTCTTGCTGCTTCCTTTCTTTTCTTTTTTTTTCCTTATCTCTTTCCCTTCTTCCTGAATAGAATGTGACATTTAAGGTTCAAAACTGCATTTTATAGGAAAACTGTAAATTAAATTAATGTTCAAATTAAATTAATTCTTGACTTTCAGATTTCAGATTTATTGTCAGATTTCACATACAACGCTGAGATTCTTTTTCCTGGCAGAATTACCATTAATAGTAGTGAAAAAAAACTGATACACAATGTACATGTGTAAACAAATAAATAAATGTAAACAAACTGAAATACAGAGAAGAAAAAAAGAACAATAAAGTGCAAACGTAAGAGTCCTTAAATGAATCCCTGATTGAGTTTATTGTTGGGGAGTCTGATGCTGGAGGGGTAGCAGCTGTTTCTGAACCTGGTGGTGTGAATCTTGTGACACCTATACCACTTTCCTGATGACAGCAGTGAGAACAGAACGTGTGTTATGGATCCTTGATGATTGCTGGTGCTCTCCGATGGCAGTATTCCCCGTAAATGTTTTGCCTGTAAAGTCCTGGACTGTGTCAACTATCTTTTGCAGTGCTTTATGCTCGGGAGTATTTGTGGTGTCTCCATACAAGGTCGAGATGCAGCCAGTCACCACACATCTGTAGAAATTTGCCAGGGTTTCTAATGTCATACCAAACCTCCGCAAATTGCTGTAGAAGCAGAGGCGCTAATGTGTTTTCTTCATGATGCCATTAGTGTGTTGGGTCCAGGAATTATGAAATTATTTTTGTCATACTAACTGCGCTGAACTGCTCACAAAGGTTTCTTTATGCTGGAATCATTGCATCAGTAAATAATTTTTTTAAAAAGCAAGAACATATTCAGTTAGAGCTTGCTGTTCTTGCATGAAGAAAGAAAAGTGTGCTCTGTCTATAGTCAAGAGGGAAATGTTTATGTGTATTTTGGTCAATATGGTTCATAGTGTGAAAAATAATTTAAAAAAAAAAAGAAAGAAAAGTGTAAAATTCCAAAAATGCAGGAACTGCTCAGCAGATTAGGCAACACCTGTGTAATAGTTAACATTTCATTTTGAAAACCCTTCATCATAAGTTGGAAATTCTGAAATCAAGTTCATTTGAAATTGTAGCGAAGGTGCAAGAATAAATAGAATAAAGGGAATATCTCTGATGGAGTGATTGCCATGGCTTTATACTGTTTACAAAGCCCTCTGGTCTGGTATATGGATTAATGAGACTAATCAGGAAGAAAACAAATCCACAAAAAGCTTTTGCAAAAGCTGTGGAACGCAGGTCTGAGCTGTGGCTTATAACCGAAGGCAAATGTTGGAAATATTCTGCAGAATGAAAGCAAACACTCCTTCTTCTTCTTCTTCTTCCGTGGGCCGAAGGCAAAGTAGATGGAATATTCTTTCCATAAACAGGATGCCACAGTGAGCAGCCAACTGAGATGTGCCGGAAATCAGTTCCTGTTGAAACAACCTTGGAGTCTGGGAAACTAAGGATGGCTGAGAGTCTGACCTCAACCAGCAAAATGGTTTAGGAGCCAGTGAGATGCTGAATTTGAGATTGCATGAGATCACAGAAAACAACTTTAAATAAAATTAGAACTAGATTACTTGGAGCTGTATGTTCTGTGAATGGGTAAGAAGTGCCTTTAATTTCAGAGCAATGAGGTTCTGCTGAACGTAAATCTTGGTTGTCATGTGATAGTTGACAGCATTTGGAAAACTTTTACATAGTTATAGGAGTTAGCAGATATGAAAGTTAGACAGTTGAACAAAAGGCCTTAAAGCTCTCAAAAAATGTGAATAACGGTGATTTTTCAACTTTTTGTTCATATACATTGTGAAAAGGAATTGCTCGTCTGGCACCTCATCATTGTTAGCGTTGCCTGATATTGTTTCTTCTCATTGAGCTGGGGTTGAGTGAGGGAGATTATGTAATGTACATTTTCTGATGCCACAACCTCCTTTGAAGAAGACCGCAGAGCCCACCTCACTGACAAAAGGCAAAGGAGGAAAAACCCAACACCCAACCCGAACCCACCAATTTTCCCCTGCAGCCGCTGCAACCGTGTCTGCCTGTCCCGCATCGGACTTGTCAGCCACAAACGAGCCTGCAGCTGACGTGGACTTTTACCCCCTCCATAAATCTTCGTCCGCGAAGCCAAGCCAAAGAAAGAAAAGATGATCCGTAGAACCTCATTGATACCCATTTTACAGCAGCCATATCTGTTCTAAATCTGCCCAATTTAGCATGTCTGCAATCCCATACAATAAAGGTTGGACTTTGATTCTGCATGATTGCGTGGAGCCCATTCTATCTATGCTATTGGGATGTGTATACCTGCTACAGGTAGATTGGTGGACAGTTATTTCCATTTATCCCTCATGTTAATTCACTCATTCTTCAGTTCCATTTGCAACTTTTCAACAAATGAAACTATATATGTTTGAACAATGTGCAGACACGGGAAAATGGCAAATAGCAATTAGGCACGAAATAACTACATAAGGACCAGGCAAGATCAAATCTAGCAGTCATGTCTGAACCTTGACATTATCATTTGATATGTATATAAGTCAGTTGTATGTTGGGTGTGCTGTGAGTCTGTGTATGCTTGGGTTGTACAGTACAACTCCGATTATCTGAAGTCGGATTCTTCAAAATACCCACTTATCCTAAATTTTTTCGGAGCTGAACTTACTGGGGATGTTGGGGCTCCGAGCGGCGGCAGCAGCGGACCTCGGGCTCCTAGCAATGGTGGCAGCAGACCTCAGGCTCCCGGTGCTGGCAGCAGCGGACCTTGCGCTCCCGGCAGCCACAGCAGCGGGCCTTGGGCTCCTGGCGGCAGCGGGGATCTCAAGCTCCTGGACAAGAGCGGGACCCTAGGCTTCCTGGGACAAGCGGGGTTGGTAGGGAAGTGTCAGTGATCGGCGGTGCCCAGCATTTTTTTGGTGAGAATTAAACATTATTTTAATGCTTAAAATGCTTTACCTTGTTGTTTGTTGTTGTTACAAGTGATTTGCTATTGCTACTGAGCTAATTATAAAACAATGAACAGTTCTCCAAAATACCATTTATTTGAAATGGGCCCGGACCTGGCCATTTTGGATAATCGGAGTTGTACTGTATATGTACAGATGACAATACACTTGAACTTCAGTTCTTATTTTAAAGTGTTATTGTTTATTTGACTTTTAGTTGCTTTGGAATGCTTCTGAATATCCTTGACAGCTGACAAAAGCTGATAATGTGGCAAAAACATTCATATTGTTCCTTTTCATTTTGCCCAGGAGTTTCAGATTAAGGGGTGAGCTAGCCAGTGTGATACAAAATTGGCTTAGAGCCAGAAGGTGGTAGTGGCGGGTTATTTATCAGACAGGAGGGTGTGACCAGTGTGCGGATTTGTCATACCTATGTAGGATTTGCATGAAAATGTAACAGCATGTGAGTAAAGTTGTGGATGACATCAGAATTGGTGGTGTGGTGAACAATGAGGAAAATCATGTAAGGTTACCATAGATTTTGATCAACTGGGAAAGTGGACAAAGGAATGGCAGAATGAAATATAAATCAGATAATTATGAAGTAGTACATTTTGTCAAGTTAAACCCAGGCAGGCCTTCACAAGAAATGATGGGGCCCTGAGGGTGCATTGTCAAACAGGGAAACTTGAGAGTACGAGTACACAGTTCGCTAAACGTGGTGATGCAGGTAGACCAAATGTTGAAGAAGGTATGTGGCATGTTTGCCTTAATCAGATGAAACATTGACTGCAAGACAACGCAGAGAGTTCCACAACTCAGACCATCCCACAAAACCACCTCCCTTTTTGACTCCCATCTACAGTTTTCCATTTATATAATTCTATATAAATTATAAAACCAATATTCCAACAGTTGGAGTCATCATTGCATGGAATATGATGAATTCAGTAATTTGGAAGAATCTTCTCTTTGACTGGACCATCTTCATCCTATTTGTCTGCTGCAAGACCATGAACAACTGTCGCTTCGTCTCAGGCTGATCACAGCAGCCAATTGACATTGAAACAAAGGTCCAGGGTATAATGTCACATCATACGAAAGCATGGTTAAATGGTGCAAGGCATCATTTGAAACCAATGAGAGATCAATTCAAGACTTTCATTTCAGTAGGAGAGAAAATTTGAAATGGAGTTTCTTGGAATGCAATTTGGAATGTTCAGTCGACTGTTAAACAATAGTTTTGAGCAAATTTGATTAGAACAAGGTGGCATGGCAGTGATGGAACCAGTGTTCGAATCCCACTCTGTAAGGAGTTGGTATGTTCTCCCTGTGTCTGCATAGGTTTGCCCCGGGGGCTCCAATTTCCTCCCACTGTTCAAAATGTACTGGAGATGTAGGTTAATTGGGTGTAATTAGGTGGCAAATGCTTGTGGGCAGAAATAGCCTGTAACCATGCTGTAATGTCTAAAATTTAAATTTAAAAGAAATATAATATTTACAAAAATGCACATATTGGCGAAAACGTGCAAGTGATTTAATGGATGCATTTGAGATAGGATAAAAGTCTAAGATTACTCAAAGCAGAAACATGATGGAAATAGATATATGATTTGAGATACAGTTCTGGACCTTTTTATGCAGGAGGACACAGCAGTCCATTAACTCTAAGATGGTATCAGTCTAATCTAATTGACTACAGTCCATGTTTTATTAGTTTAGTTCAATTTTTTTAAAAAGGTGTGAAGCTGTCGATCCTTTTATGAATGTGAGGAGCAAGTAAACTGCAATACGATTTAAATTATTAATTAACACTAAAAAGAGTGTCTTGTATTGCAAGATTGCTCAATTTCAGTCAGATTGACCATTAAGAGCTATGTGTTGCACCTTCCTTTAGGCTAAGGTAGGTTCATGTAGTAAGTCATTCAAACATTGATGTTAATTAAATTATTTTTAAGGGGGTATCAGTAAGTTTGTAGTACTCCAATGGCATGTAAGGATTACATTTTCTTTTTAAGGAGAATTTTATGTTACATGCAAGTGACCTTATAAGTGTTTCATCTGAAAGTTCTAAATTGCCATTCAATTTGATGGTTAATCAAAGGTTGACATGCTTGCCTTTGTACTTGAAGGCATATAAGATGCCCTCCCCCCCAACAATTTGTAGCATGAAATTTTAGGAAAAGTTAGTTTTAGTGTAAAACTTGGACAAAACTTGCAATGAGGACATTAGAAAAACTAATTTTAATAATAATTACTGCTAGAATTAACAAGAGAAGACCTTTAATAGGAGAACATTAAAACAACAATCATAAACAGAAACATAATAAAACATCAATGTTCTGTAACAAATACTTTAATCGTCTTCACTGCCTTAACATTCGTCAGCATCATTAGAGCCCAGAAACTCAGCATCAGTTCTTCAAATAATACATTGTCCTCAGTGCCAACGAGGGCATTACCAATTCCACTCTTCTTCTAGATTCAGATTATTATCATGGTAATAAAACAGTGTCATATTATATCAAATTTTTTTTTTGCCTCCTGCAAGGCAGATAGATTCGCCACCGGCACGAATTGCCTAAGCGTCTCTTGCAGTCAGAGAGAGAGAAGCAAAAGAGAGTTCCCCCAGAGTCACCGGGTGTCCATAGATTTGCCTCCAGCTCTTCCGCAGCCCCCGTAGCCAGTCCAGTCCAGTCCGAATCATTGGAAACCCGACTCCAGAATCAGAACCTCCGACACGGTCAGGGACCCTCCAGCGCCCACATCCCAGTTCTGATACCTGGTACCCCTCCAGCCAATTCGAGTCAGTCTCCAGCAGCAGTCTTCAGCAGCCCACAGCTTCCACGGGTTCCTCGCCTCGAGTCACCAGCAGCCCGCTGCATGCACTGGTCCCTCAGCTGCAGAGCCCCTTCGCTGGTTCGCCACTGAGATCCGTCCCCACGGGTCACCTCTTCTGGTTCGTGACGGTGCGTGACCTTCCCGTCCTCCGCTTCCCCAGAGTCTGCAGCTCCTCATGGTTGTTATCGATGAATAGGCACCTCCATCTTGGGCGTAGACCCGTGGTTGCGGGATTTCAACTGAAACCACCGTCGGCTTCCTCAACGGGCCGTTCAAGGCCCATGTGGAGCTGACAGCAGTCAACTGGGCAGCTGGATCCCATGGGAGCGCTGCATCTCCGTTCCCTTGCTCTCCGCGAGTTTGCACCAGCGGCAGACAGTGACTCCACCAGCTCCACCTCTTCATACATTAGTAATAATTAACTTAACAGTAATTCCAGCTCCCAAGAAGTCTTCACCCACGCACACATGTAATGGTGGGACATTTCACTCTGGCTGCTCGTGTTAGTGCATGGACCTTTTCTCCCATCCATTCGTTCCAGTGTTCCCTCATGCTATTTTTAAACGGCTTGTTTATACACACATCTAAAAGGCTGCAATTGCCTCGTCAGACCACTAGGAATAACAGCCATCTGGGTATTCAGTTCACGCCTTTCTTTAACGTCTTCATTTCTGTAGGCCCTGAACTGATCCCAGACCAGAAATGAAAGTCCATCAGGACACCTTTGCCATATTTTCTGCAACCATAATTTGATTCCAGCTTCATCCATCCAGCCTTTTGGATGAACACCGAATGATTTTGTGCCATCAACACAACAGGCCAGAACTACTGTATAGTGTATTTTTTCATGACCAGTGGTTTTTACTACGAGAGTTTTAGCTCCTGTAACACTCACAGTTTTGTTGGATGGTACATTGAATGTTACTGGAACTTCATTCATGTTCCCTATTTGGGTCAGTCCAAAACAAGTTATTTTTCGTGCATTTATTACAAACTTATGAAATTCTCATATTTTGTCTTCATAATCCGTTGGCATTTTTTGCGCAATCAATAGTTTTGTATGCATTGATAAACAGTGCTGTTTCATGAACCGGTAACACCATCATTCTGTCCAGCAAAATCCTTATGTTTTTGTTCTTCTAATTTCTTGGCCATCTGCATTATCATCTTGATAGAAATACATTTCCCTGTTTCTCTTTCATTTAGCACCCAGGTTGTTTTTAAAACTCCTCAAGTTGTGGCCAATGTGGGGCTGGACAACAAAGGTTATGTTTACCCTTTTTAGAGGCCTCTGTTGGACTCTGGCTTTAATTTATTTACTCTTAATTTAGTCTATGTGTGAGCTGAGTCCAGCGCGTTCGTTGAATGAAGTGATAGGAGAAGGAATTCGGTTCAACAGTCAGTTTATTACACCACACAGCACAGCACAAGAATAAAACTTAACAGAGCTCTGGGTCAGTCTGTTAGTTCATAGGTCACCTGCCAGTGAGCTACTCCCCGAGACTGACCCCTATTGTCCAGTTGGCACAGTTTATATAGGTCAATCTTATCACACAGAACAAAAGTTGTTTTCCCTGCTAGATCTTTTTGCATAAGGGTTATCACAAGTCATCTCCTGTTTTGCAGATTTCTGGGGTGTAGCATTCCCATGTTAATCCTCCAGGCCAGACTATCCTGTTGTTTAGATCTGAAATTAATTCATCCCCAGATATTTCTAATCACCATTCGGTCCCTGTCTGGCCAATTTCTGCTGTTCTCTTTAACACCTCCTCGTGCCTTAATCTTCCTCCTAGACTGGTTTTCCATTCCCTTTGATTCTTGCGGGCCATTCTTTGTTCTGATCTGGCCTGTGTCTCCTGTGCTATTTCCCACCTCCTTCAGTTAAGCATTCCTCCTAAATCGTTTTATGCATATCCTCTCCCTGTATCTTGGGAGCAGCCAATTTTGTTCAGCCAACTTTGCTCCATGCTGTGACAGCCACTTAGCCACATTCCTCTTTCCCTGACTCATGCAGTCCAAATAAACTTATTGATTAATCATTTATTTCATACTGTTTTAACCCCTAGATTCCAACACCTCTGTAGCCTTTTTTCTTCCTTTCTCCATGCATGTATCAATTTTGCTGTAGGCAGTGCTCCAAAGACTTTAGCTGTCATTCTATTTACCTTAGCATATGTCACAATTTTTAGTTTGTATGCAATAGTTTAGTTTGAGCGTTTTCCTCCTGTCACCATCTTACAGATGAAAGCCTCCACCACAGTACCCAAAATGTCATCTTCACATATAAAACTTGGGGTGGTTTTTGAGAAAAAAAAGGGGAGTCCTATATACCATCATATACAGTAATTAAATGTATACTATTTATTTGTAGAATTTTTTAATCCATTGACAGACATGTGAATTGTTATATTTCCACAGCTTGTATATCGCTTAATGTATTATCTCATGCTGATAAGTGTACTTTTACTCTGTAGAGATTCATTAAATATACATTGAATCTCTGCTGATATATAAGAAGTTAGCTGGACCTGCCAAAAGTAATGTTGGAGTTTTTTTATGGGATGTGATCGTCACTGGCAAGACCATTATGCATTTCACATCTGTAATTGTCCTTTAATAGTGACGGAATTGTTGCCTCAAACTATAATAGTCTCTGCTGCCATATGGTTTTATCAGGGTGGATCTTAAAATGCTGAACAAGGAACCTTTGAAGCAGTGAAATATTAAAGTCTGCAGACACCGTGATTGTAGTTAAAACACAGAAATGATGGAGGAACTTAGCAGGTCTCGCAACATCCATAGATGGTAAAGATATATTAACCCAAAACAGTCCTTCCAAATGAAGCAACACTTCACCTGTGATCAGCAGGGGTCATCTATTACATCCAGTGCTCCCATTATGGTCTTCTTTATTTCAGAGAGACTGAGAGATCGCTTTGTTGAGCACTTCAGCTCTGTCCTCCACAATAGCGTGGATCTCTCAGTGGCCACCCATTTCATTTTCCCGCCCCATTCCCTTCCCAACATGTCTGTCCATGGTCTCATGCACTGCCAGACTGATACCATCCTCAAATTGGAGGAACAACACCCCATATTCTGTCTGGGCACCCTCCAACTGGATGGCAATTACATCGATTTCTCCCCCACCCCCTCTCTTTCTTTATATCTCTTTCTCTTTCCCTCTCTTTCTCTTTTCCTACTCTCCTTTCACAGACCCAAAAACAAACTTCCCTTCCCCAATCAGTTCTCAGCTTTCCTCTCTCCTGTCTCTTATTATACTCAATGTCCTCCTCCCCTTGCCATATTTCTCTTTTCACCAATCATTTAATGTAGACGCCTGTATTCAGAATTTTTTTGCCCATGTCGTGAGGATGGGCTTAGGGCTGAAACGTTGGTAATACATCTTTACTTCCTATGGATGCTGCAAGACTGGCTGAGTTCCTCCAGCATTTCTGTGTTTTCACCTCCTTCAAAGCAGACTATTTTTGTCTGGATGGTATCTACCTGCTTCAGTATCGGAGCTGAACTCTTTCAAATAAATTTCACACTTCTATCTTGTGTCTCAGAAGATAACTTACCAGATGTATCTAACACCAGGAACAATTTTCAGTAATCAATTAATGTATTCATAGGCATGTATTTGATATCTGGGAGGAAACTGGAGCAATGGGTGGGGGGGGGGGGGGCGGAATACTTCAGCATCATGCAAATGTATAATTTTTCCACAATACTGGAAGACAGGTTGATTGAGCCATGAGGCAGCAGTACTATCTACTGTGCCACTATGCAATCTGTTATTGGATGCATAATTGTTACCGACTTCTTCAACTCAAACTAGAATGTTGCCTAAGTTTTACAGTTATGGGCTCCTTCCTTATAAGAAGAGTTATAAGTGGAATTGGGCACGTTGCAATAATCAACAATAGGCCCCAGCAAATAAAACCAGAGAACATTACAGTCACCTTTGGCCCTTCTAATTTGTGCTGAACCATTTTTCTGCCTAGTCTCACTGACCTATACCTCATCCTTAGTCCTCCATACCTCTCCCATCCATGTACCTGTCCAAATTTTTCTAAAATATGTGCTTGTATTCACCACTTCAGCTGGCAGCTCATTGTACACTCCCACCACTCTCTGTGTGAAGAAGTTCTCCCTCATGTTCCCCCTAAACTTTTCCCCTTTCACCCTTAACCCAAGTCCTGTTGTTTCTATCTGTATACACTATCTGTATTCCCAGATCCCTCTGTTCTCTCACACTCCTCAGTACCCTACCATTTACCGTGTATATCCTTTCTTGATTTGTCCTTCCAAAATGCACACGTCACACTTGTCTGCATTAAATTCCATCTGGCATTTTTCAGCCCATTTTTCCATGTAGACAACATTCACAGCCTTTCCTTCATTAACTTTCTTGGTAACCTCCTAGAAAAACTCTACAAGATTGGTTAAACATACTTATCACCCTCCTCCTGGCTCCTAGGTGTGATAGCATCCCTGTAACTCCTCTCTATCACTCCCTCTGCCTCCTGAATGATCCGGTGTTCATTCAACTCCAACTCCAATTCCTTAACTCAGCTTGTCCGGAGCTGCAGTTGGATGCACTTCTTGAAGATGAAGTCGTCAGGGATACTGCTGTCTTCCCTAACAACTCGCATTTTGCAAGAGGACTACTCCCTTGACTTGGCTGCCATTTCCACTTTGACCAGAAGAAAAAAAATATGATATCTAAAACCTGGCCTTACCTCTGCTTACCTGCTGAATCAGTTTTGTTCCTTGAATAGGGTGGGCCCTTTTTACTTCAACTTCTGTTCCTCAAATAGGGTGGCCCTTTCTTACATTGCTCTGAGGAACTCTTGCAGCAATTGCAATCAATAATTAAATTAATGTTTTAGATTTTAACACATTTGACAAAAAGGCCTTGTTTCATAAACTGTTGGATAATGCACTGTTCATAACAGAGTGACGCAACTTTTCGAAAAGAATATAAAACTAATTCAATGTAACCTTTTATTTAAACCTGTTTATCTATCTAAACAAAATAAAATGAAATAATCATAAAAATTATATCACCTACAACAGCATATTATTGAAAGTTTACACCATTATATTTTGTTCAGAATATCATAATTTTGTTTAATTATGAATTAACTCAAGTTGCAATTCAATCCCTGCACTCAAATAAATTTGGTGATGGAATGTGACATTGCTTAAGTCTACAAAATAGATTCCTAAAAATCAGCCATTTGTTTGTTTTATTTAATATACAAAAGTGCTGGTGAAACTCTGCAGGTCCCCCAGAGCCCATGAGAGGCAAAGAACGTTTCGGGACTGAGTTCTCCATCAAGGTATGAACAAAAAGAAGGCAGGTGCCTGTATAAAAGGTGGGGGGTTGGGGTGGTGGTGGTGCGATGATGAAAGAGGGGGCAGGGGAGAAGCACAGGCCAACTGCCAAGAGGCCATAGGTGGATATGGAAGGAGAGAAAAGCTGAGAATTAGTTTGGCAATGGGTAGGTAGCTCTGTGAATCCAGAGCTGGAGGAAAGGAGAAAGCGAGATAGAGAAAGAGAGAGGTGGGGAGGGTGCTCATGGAAACTGGAGAAGTCAATGTTAATGCCATATCTGGTTGGAGAGTGCCCATATGGAATGTGAGGTGTTCCTCCAATTTGCAGGTGGTCTCAGTTTGGCAGTGCATGAGACCATTCTGTCTCCAAAAGGTGATGGTCAGAGGGGTTGGTAAAGAACTGGCAGGAATTAGAGTGGGGGCCAGTGAGATGGAAGATGTCAGGGTGGAGGATGGGGGATGAAATGGTGGCTTGGGGAAGTCAGAGGGGCTAGGACAGAGTTTGGAGGTCAAAGTGGTGCCGGGGACAGGCTCTTAGTCTTCTCCCAGTGGCAACCTATTTCCATGTTTGTACATGCTCTCCTGCACTGTCAAACTGAGATAACCCACAAATCAGAGAAACAACACCTTGTATTCCATTTTGGCACCTTCCAACCAGATTATATTAAGAGCAACATCTCTGGTTTCCAGTTTCTGTTGTGCTCCTTCTCCCCCCACCCACCCCCACTTTTCTCTCTCTCTCTCTTTCCCTATCCCCTCAGTTTCCTTTTCTCCAGCTCTGCATTCAGAGAGCTATCCCTCATCCCCCAATCAATTCTCAGCTTTTCTTTCCTGCTCTGGTATGCACAAAAGTGGTTTTCGAACTGTAATCCCTTAAACTCATATTTCATCTTTAGCAATCCCTAGGCCATAGGTGCCCTGTGATTAGTAAGGGATTGCTTAAGGTGGTATGTGAGTGGGAAATGAAGGTTGAGATCCACTGTTCTAAACCCAATTGTTACTGAAATATTTTGCTTGAGAAAAATTGTCATTGGCCTATTTACTTTGGAGTTATGAAACCATGCACATGACAGCTCAATTAAGTATGATTAAAACAGTAATTTTCAAACTTTTTCTTTTGACTCACATGCCACCTTAACCAATCCCTTACTAAACACAGAGCACATGCCATAGGGATTGCTTAAGGTGGAGTGTAAGTTTAGGAGGGAAGTTTGAAAGCCACTGATGTACGCCTGTGATCTCTTGGCTGCTGGCCTGTGTTCTTCTCCTACCCCCTTCTGCTCTCCTCCCCCTATTTTTATGAAGAGGCTTGCCTGTTTTTTACTCATACCTTGATGAAGGGCTCAGGCCTGAAATGTTGGTTGTATATCTTTGCCTCCTCCTAGTTTCTTTGTGACCTGCTGAGTTTCTCAGCATTAACTGCAATCACAGCATCTGCAGACTTTCTTGTTTCACTTAGGTAATATTTGCTTGTACATTTTTTGCTAAATTTCGGTTAAGTTAAAGTTTCCGATTGTGGAAACAAATACTTTTATTATGAAATCTTGCAAAAGAATAATCTGGGAGTGGTTTCACAAAAACAATCGTGAATTGTAATCAAGGGAGATGCACTATTTTTAATACATAATTAAACATAATTTGAATCTTTATGAATTTGCATTTTTAAGAAAGTCAACGATCATTTTAGCCTGACATGGATAACTTAGATTTACAATCATTTATGAATTCTAATTAGATGAATTGTCATTATGCCAGAGGTCTTGAGGCACATTCTGTGTCTTTGCTCGGAAGCAAGCTTCCTGAGAGTATAAATCTAAGGTGTAAATGCCAAAGACTGCTGCCTTTATCTAATCCCACAAATACATTTGCATGAATTAGTGCCGCTGATCTGTAATATAATGCTGATAATATGTTAATTATGCATTTTAATCGGCTGCTGGACAAGTACTAGCAATTTTATTAGAATTTTAGTACCAAATGAAACAGGCAATTGTTAAGGGATAGCTACGCAGAAACAAAATTATTCACTTCATCAGTTTGCTTCCATTAAGCAAAACCCATTGGCACTGATTTAAAGGCATTGGGAATCAATTGGTGCCCTGTGTAATTGATCATCTACATCACACACGTTCCAATTAACTGACATTCAGTGTAATTATAACATCGCAATATGTGCAGAATATGTGTCTGCTTACAAAGTGCCCTTCATGCATTATGCATTTCTGATTTAATCTGACAACACCACGGATGTGTTTGATCTCTCTCTCAAACACACACACACACACACACACACACACACACACACTTTTAGTACATCCATATTTCCGCTAGAATGTGCAGTGAGAACTGGCGTTTGAAATTAAATTTGGTGGTGTGGTTGTGTTAGTGTTTATTAGAGAAAATAATGATCAAAGATATTGTGGAAACCTGGGAGACAGATTGATTCTTATCCTGTTGGAAGATTCCTCCAATAAAGTGAAACTGCTTGCTTTGTAGACCTCAGAAATTTCAAATTCTGGATAACTAAAATAAGACTGATTCCACTGAGTATTCCCAGCATTTTATTAAATGTTAAGTTTTCATACCCCATATAAAAGGAGGCTCTGTCTTTTTGATGAAATAGTAGAAATATAGCACTTACCACCTAATAATTTCAAAAAATCCTTCAAATATTAAGTCAGGTCTGCAGTTACAACCCTTTTCAAGTGTCAGATGACAAGTAATACTGTAGCATGCATGAGAATATTCATCCTCCCACACCATGCAATGTACAGTGCAACCGAAAACAATAATACTTCAATTAACATTTAAAAATGTTAATATGATGTGCAGAAAACCATTTCTCCAGGCATCTTACTTGATTAAAAATGCTCATTTGATAAAGTTGCTAATATTTAATCATGATCAAAGCCATTCCAGGAAATAATTTACAGATAACTATTCTATTGTTTGGCCAGATAACCTTCCTCAACTGCACATATTTGATTCCAATGGATTGCTCTTTCCCTTTGTCTTGTACCTACAAATCAACTGCCTTCACCTCCCGATCAAAAAGTCATCCTTCATTTCTCCCTGGTTCACCAATTTCTTACTGCCCTCTGCCGAACCCCTTCCATCCTATCTCCATTTTCATGGCTGTCTCCTCTTGTTGAAGGGTTCTGACCCTCGCAAGGAGGGGCCGCCCGTGAATGTCCCCCCTTTGGAGCCGACTGTGGATTGCTTAACTGATCAATGAGGGTGCCACTTAGGAGTATGAGTAATTTGTGGATATCTTGCAAATTATAAAAGTAAATAGCAGACCTAACTTATTTTTAAACTGTAATTCATAGACCCAATAAAATAAATAACACTATAAAATCATATATACATAAATACATATAGTGTTAAAGTTGCGCTCTTCAAAGTGTGTCAGAGCACACTGTGGAACTAGAATGCCATCACAGATGAGGTGAAATTACAAAACATAATACCAGTACCAGAATATATGCTCTGCATCACAATGGTTAGCATAAATGTAATATAATCTGCAATGTTTTATGGTTAAGCTGTACACTTTCTATAGTTTGCTGGGATATGTGATAGATTATGGTTTGCATCTTTAAGGTTCCTCAATTTATTTTATTTGTATTTTGGTGCTTGTTTATTCAATTCAAACTGAAGAGTTTTGAAATGATGGAGGCTATGCCTCCAGTGAGAATTTATGGTTCTTTGCATCTGAAAAATAAAGAGCCTGGACCATTTACAGACAGTCATAGCAAATCTATTTGCATTTTCTGGAAGGAATTCACATTCATTACTGGTATGTAAATGTTTATTGACCAATTTAACAACTGGCATTTGCTACTAAGAGATTCACAAAACTGCATATGTAATGTTGTCACCATGAAGAGAAAATTGTCATCATGGATCTTTTAGTTTTATACAAGAAATATAATATATAGACTTGATTGATCACTCTCCCATCTTATTTAGCAGTTTTAGCCCGAGGCTCTTCAGGAACTCTGCTCACCATCAGCACCCTTACGAATCCCAGGCCCGATACCTGGTTCCCCGGAGCTGTGTTGGATTTCTGCTGTGGTCTTCTGCTCTGCAGAGTCCTCTCCACCTCAGTAGTGATGGGTGTGGGAGGTTCTCCCTCTCTGATTCGCTGTGCCAATCTACTGCTTCCTTGGAGCACACAACTTGCCTATCTAGTATGGGCTCTGCCATCTTGCACAAGGACATCCAAAGGTCTTTGATGTAAAAATAAACGTGGCCCCATTCTACATTATGGTTTAAACCTGTTCTGGATTGTTGGGTGAAACAACTGGAGATTTGGACCCTGCAGAGGAGTGCTGAAAAAGGCATTTCTGTTTCTCTGCTTTTCTTGGGTTGGCACCATTATAAATGCCATGATAGTGGTTGCAGTATCAATGGCATCTCTAAACCTGTTACTAGGATGATGTAAAGCACACATGTCAAACTCAGGCCCACGGGCCAAATTTGGCCCGTGATATAATTATATTTGGCCTGCAAGATCATATCAAATATGTATTAGAGCTGGCCCGCTGGCCGCCGCGTCTGTATAGCGCATGCACAGCTAATACTACAAATCCCAAAATGCTTTGCAAATGTGTTGGAGCTGGCCCGTCAGCCCGCTAATCGCCCCCACCTCCTCTCTTTACTTTCATTAGTATCTGTGACCTGTCGCCCAACTCACATGTAATAAACCCCTTACGAAAAATGGCCAAACGAAAGACAGAAAACAGGACCTTTCAAGACAGGTGGGAGGCAGACTATATGGTCATCATTTTAAAGGACAAACCTGTTTGTCATTGAAGCAAGTTGTTATTTTTTTGACTTGTTGGCTTGTGAAAAAAAAAACATTTAAAAGGAGCTTAAAGGCTATAGAGAAATATTATTTATTGAATATTTTATTTCTCATTTGTTAATGCTTCTTCTGGAAAGAGTTTAACCAAAACTATTATTAAACATTTATTTTAATAAGAAAAAGTTTAATATTACATATGTTGAAAGAAGAGATACACCCCTGATGTAAAGTAACTAGGAAATTGTGTAATCTATTTTTTGGGCAAATTCAAAGCCATTCCAACAGACATATTCTGTATCTTCAAAATTTATTTTCAATAAATATTTAGTTTGGCCCACGACTTAGTCCAAGTTTTTAATTTTGGCCCTCTGTGAATTTGAGTTTGACACCCCTGATGTAAAGTAACTAGGAAATTGTGTAATCTATTTTTTGGGCAAATTCAAAGCCATTCCAACAGACATATTCTGTATCTTCAAAATTTTTTCTGCTAAAAAAATGCAATATTATCCATCTCAGTTGCTACTGAAAGAGACTTGATGACAAACATTTGAGGAAGAATCTCCTGAACTGCAGGTGATTGAATGTAATTGTAGCAACCACGATTATATTGTTGAATTCAATACTTTAGATTTAGGCAATAGTGTTCTATTTTCCAACAATCAGAAGCAAAGATATTTCTTCCATCTTATCTATCCATTCTTAGTAGAGATTACAGTAAAATGAAACGAAGTGAAGAATTAATAGCTTGTAAAATAACTGATCAGGTGTCAATTGCAATAAATGTGAAGTGTGTGGTCATGGACTGGATCTATCTCTACCCACTATTTACCCAGTGATTTTGAAATACTTTGTACATTTTTTTCATCTCTTTAATGGAATGAAAAACATTATGATCATATATTTATGGATCTTATGTTCCTGCACCCTGGAATTTATCTATCTGAACCACCTGACCTTGCTGTCTACCCAGCCTGTTCTCTCATTCTCTCTTGCTTTCTATTTTTTAGCTCACTCTTGCTCATTTTTCTCTCTCTCTTCCTCTCCCTTTCATTTGCATTCATAAGGTATTTTAATAATTATTACCTTGTTGTTTCTCCCAAAACATATTACACCCCTTATGATACTATTGCTTCCGCCTTGACTGCCATTCAACTAATTAAATTATTCTCAAGAATTTCACACACCTCCCCACTGTTGACCCTTGTTTTTTGTCATCAATGTTTTAATATTCTAAGCTTTCTTACAACAATGTTAATGGATCTTTTAGGATTAGAATGAGCACCACAGTTGTTGTCACTGGGCAATGGGCTGGGTTTAGTAAGATCTGGTTGATTATGTACCTTATTATATAATAGTTGTTTTTAAAAGATCTCAAAATGCAGTTTTCTTTTAAAAATGATCTTGCAATCCTTAGAAAATTGTCAAAAATGACAACCTTGCTGATCTGAATCACTATTGTTCCTGATAAAATGGCTCTTTTTACAACTCTAATATTTTACACGATTAAAAATTGTAGCTTTTTCTTTCCAAAATCTCTCTAAATTTGGGCACTCCCAAAACTTATGGATCAGTGAAGCTTCAAAAATGTTACACTTCTCACATAGTAGATCAATATCTGCATAAAAACAATTTTAAGATCAAAATAGAACCTTAATTGCCCGTTTATTGCTTTGTTTGGTTGTTCACTTGAGCCAGATATGCCTCTGTCTGCAACTTTGGAGAAAGTTTGAGCCCTTACCAAGCAATTTTATTGAAACGGAAAAATGATCCTTCACCTACCCATGTATATGATGTACCATCCTGTTTAAGCTTGGAGAAAATGAGATACAACATTAAAGATAGAAAGTTTCATTGGTAAAGATGTGGGATCCATTCATAAAATATTATCATGATTGGAAGAAATAAGAATTTTGAATGTTCCAGACATTCTCTGTCTGGAGGTCGCTATGTGTTCCATAAATTCCCTTTTCTTTTACAAAGGTTACCTTGATTAGAGGGAGGGGGTAGATTAGATTTAGCTTTTAGTTTCTTTTTTGTTTTTTTCTTTTTATCTATTTTTGTTTGGATTAATTTGCAAACTGTGGGTTTCAACATGATTATCATGTGGATTAAAGAACTGTCTAATGTAGTTCCATCCATTTTTTTTGTACTTGTATGTGTACGAGATTACATGTTATATATTTTCCTTAAAATTTTGTATGTAAGTTCATATGTTAAATTCAATAAAATATATAAAAAATAAAAATTGTACCTTTTTAATTTGTATCGACAAAATGGACAAGATTAATCAAGGCTATTTGGCTCATAATTTATGTGCCAGTTGAAGTGATGTCATCTAACCAAATCCCACTCTCCAGTATAAGATCATAACCCTGCGGATCTTGTTGACCACTATCAATCACTTTTTAAATGTGATGAAGATTTTGCCCTCCATTATCCTTTCTGGGTCATTATTTTTCCTCATCTCGCCTCTAATCCATCAATTCATTATTTTAAATCTACAGTCCTAGTATTTTGTCAATATGCTGAGGGAATTGGTCCTTCATAATTGCTCTATTTAAGCCCTTCATAACTTTATACTCTTAAATCAAGTCTTCCCTCAGGTTTCTCTGTTCTAAAGAAAATAAACTCAACTTTTCTAAACTTTCCTCATTGCTAAAATCTTCCAGTCCTGACAACATTCTCCTAAATCTTCTCTACGCCCTCTCTTATACCGTCACATCTCATCTGTAGTGCATTGCCAGAACTGTAAATAATACTCAAGCAGTGACCTAACCAACTATTGTTTACAACCCGTTGATAATTTGTCTGTTCTTATATTCTACATTTTGGCTTGTGCAGTAAAGCATTGTGTAGCTCAAAATGTATATAATGCAAGAAGCAATAATATATTTAAAGTGTAAGTGTTAACTTGTGGCATTTGGAGTTTATTTAAAAAGCTATGACAACTTTTAGCTGGATACTGTATGAAATAGCAGCAGTAGTCAGGTACTCCTGTTCTTTTTTTAAACTTTTTTCATTCATGCACCTTTAAAAAGCTTCATCCAAAGTGCTTGAGATTTTGTCCCTTTATTAATCAATATTGCTGATCATTTTGAAACGGCTACAAGGAGTACTAGAGCTGTAAAAAAAAACTCCGCAAAAATGGTAATAAGGGTGAAGAAAGAGCCACTCTGTCTGCAGACTCCATTTCTGAACAAACACACACGGTAAATAACCAAAAATAAAATGGTAAAAGAGAGTAAATGGGAAATTAAATTTGCACTTGAAAAGGTTTCACATGCGATATCAGCAATTGATGAATGCCTGGGATCTATGGAGGAAGATTTGAACACAATGAGCATGTTAACACCTGTTTGCCAACAATTTCAAATTAGCTTCAAAAGTGGAGAGCAGAAACAGATCCTAAAATATACGAATCTTGGGCTTAAAAGCAGATACAGAAACTGGCGAGCTGACTGACTTCAGATCTTCTCTTGGAAGTGCTTTGAAGGGAGTTTTTCTCTATTAAGTCTGAGCTTGACCGACCACATCATTCCTTGGTTCCTAAGCCAACTTCTGGACACTGCCCACGTTCGGTAAAATACTCTTATTATTAAATAAAGGACTGTATAATTCGAGACACTCATCGGAGGAGAAATCTTTATTACCGGGGCAACAAATTAGACTTGTGGAAGACTTTTATCATGAAGTCACGAATATATGAATGCCATGTCTTAGCTGCATAAAAAAGGATCCAAACCCACTTTGTTATATCCAGCTCACCTTCAGATTATAGGATAGTTGCAAGGAAGTTTTGAAATTAGTGGAAGAGGCACGTAGAGTCTTGAATGAGTCTCCTTTAACTTCAAATCTCATATGAACTATTGGTTGGTGTCTGAAGTTTTTCTATAGCTGAAGTGTTTTTGTTTTGCTTTAATTGGGTGAAGTTTGGTTGTATTCTTCTTTGTTAATGGATGGGGTATTGTTTTTGATTGTAAGTCTGTTTTCTTTACTTTTTCTATTTTTAATTATTTTTGGCATGAAAGATTTAAATGGAATATATTAATTTTACCTTATTAATGTTGATTTTAATTTCCTACTTCTGTTACTCATTTATTAATACGAAATACAATAAACAGCATATAACATTCTGCTTTGCGAAGCCTGCCAAGCTCTTTGGACTGGAAGTCAGCTTTAAGAGGACGGAAGTTCTCCATCAGCCCACTCCTCAGGAAGAGTACCTTTAATTGTTGGTTAGATCCTGCTCTTGAGCGTTCATCTCCTAAATCTGCTACTTTGAGTAAATCTGCTTCTGTAATTCATTCTTTTCTAATAAATTTCAGTATTTCAGATGTTTGCTGTTTTTTTTCACCCCATTAGAAGAGAGTACTTTTTTTCTATTGTTCATCACTCTTATTCTTGGATTGATTATTTTTTAATAGGTAATCAATTGATTTATTGGACCAAACCATGAATATCAGTGTATATCTGACCATGCTCCTTTCATTCTGACTATGAATTTTCCTCATTTTCTTTCTTCAAAAAGGCATTAGCATTTAATTCTACTTTTAGATAATGATTTTTTGAAATTTATGGAGGAGCAAATTAATTTTTTTTTAAATTCAAGTTCTTCTTCAACAATTTCTAGCTTGACTGAGGGGCACACTATGAAAGCATATCTTAGAGGGCAAATTATTTCTAATACAGCTAGTATAAAGAAGAAGCCTAATAAAGAAAAATTAGATTTAATCAATCAGATTAAACAAATCGATTTACAGTACGCACAAGTTAAAAACATTGAATTATATAAAAATTTTGAACTTAAGACTACATTTGATCTTCTTTCTACTTATCCCAATGAACAATAACTTCTGACCAGTAAAAGTCAATTTTGCATTTAATGTGAAAAATCTGGTAAGCTTTTGGCCAACCAATTGAAAGGAAATGCTGCTAAGAGACAAATTAGTAAAATTTGATAGGTGACGGTATTGTTACAAAGATCATTCTAAAATAAATGATACATTTAGAGAATTTTTTGGGATTGTACACTTCTGAATTCAATAATGATAATAGTCTAATGATGGATTTTTTGGACTGCTTAAATTTTACCACACATTCTCAAAATAATCATATAAGTCTAGAAGAGCCTATTTCCCAAGAGGAAAAACTTTTTGCAATTTCCTCATTACTGTGAAATTTAAAAAATCTTTTTGTAAATTGCTTGTGCCAGTTAAATTCTGTGCTTAATGGTTCATTTAAACAGGGCAATCTTCCATCATCTTTTAATGAAGCTTGCATTTCTTTTATTGTGAAAAAGGGGCAATATCCACTTGAGTGTTCTTAAAGGCCAATTTTTCTGCTGAATAATGATATGAAGATCTTGGCTAAAGAGTTGGCCCACAAACTGGAGAATATATTACCATTAATTATTTCTGAAAATCAGACTTAATGTACGTTGTTTATTGAATATTTTATATTTACTCCCCACTCATGTCCCTGAATGTGTCCATTCATTAAATGCAGAGAAACCTTTTGACCTGATGGAGTTATTTATTTGCGATCCTGTAAAAAAATTAATTATGGACCATGTTTTATAAAATGGATTAAATTATTATATTTAAGTCCTAATGCTTGATTTCTTACTTATTTACAATGTCAAAACCTTACAATCTCCAATGGGATACTTGTCAGGGATATCCTTTAAATCCACTACTTTTTGATTTGGTTTTGAACCATTAACAATTACCTTTCGTGAATGCAGAGATTTTTCAGAAATTTACAGGAAAGGTATTAAACATAAAGTTTCCCCATACACAGATGATCTTTTGCTTTAGTATTTAATCCAGATACTATTATACCATTCATATAATCTTTGCTATCTCAATTTAGTCAGTTTTCAGGGTATAAGTTGAATCTGCATCAGAGTTGAACTTTTCCCTTTAAATGCTCCTATACCAAGGTATTTTAATTTTCCTTTTAAGATTGTGAGAGATCAATTTATTTATCTTAGTATTCCAATACAAAGAGTTATAAACATATTTTTAAGGAAGAGTTTTCTATTTTATTTAAACATGTTAAATTATCCTTAATGAGATGGTCACCTTTATCTATCTCTGATTCTATTAAAATAAATATTTTAATAACATTTTTGTATATTTTCCAATCTATACCAATTTTTATTCTTATTTTTTTTAAATTCACTTGATTCTCTCTTTTTTCTTCTATGTGGCTAGGAAAGTGCCACCACTAGAATAAAGTTCATCTTCAAAAATCTAAAAGGAATGGTGATTTGACGCTTCCTAATTTTAGATTTTATTACTGGGCAGTCAATATACATAACTTGATTCTTTTGTTACAATTTTGATAACTGAATTGACCGCCCTACTTGGGTAGAAATTGAACTAAATTTTACTAAGAATATTTCCAAGTGGCAATTGTTGGGTCTTCTTTATCCTTTTCTTTATATAAACTACCTGACAACCTGGTCATTAAACACAGTTTGAGAATATGGGCACAATTTAGAAGGTTTTTTGGATTTCAAAGCTTTTCTCTTGCTAGCCCGATTACATCCAATTACCTCTTTGCAAGACTCTGACTTCATGAATTGGCACAGATTGGGTATTAAAAGTTTTAAAGTCCTTTTTTATTGACAACAATTTTGCATCTTTTGAACAATTAGCAGTAAAATTTAACTTATGTAAAAGTAATATTTAAAAATATTTACAAATTAGACATTTTGTACAATCTCAGATTCCTGATTTTCCTGGAAATCCTGAGGTGAATAGTCTTGATACATTTTTTTGAACTACAACCTCCTTTCAAATGCTTAATATCTCTTATTTATGATAAATTATGACAGACCCCGTTAGTTAAAATCAAGAATGCCTGGGAACAGGTTTTTTTAAAAAATCTAAAGAGCATATTTTGTTTTTGAAAGCAAGGAGACATTTACAGTTTTTGAAAGTATCCATTGTTCATTTTAGCATTTGCAATAACCTGAAGATCACAACAGCCAATTTTCAAGCTTTTATGTGTAATTTTTGCATTAAGGCAATGCATTCTGAAGAAAAAATTAAAAATGACAATTTGTATCTTTAATAAAACAATATTATTTTGATGGTCTTAATGTTGAGACCAATTTCTCATGTTTTCTTTCTTGCAGAAGCTAAAGCTGTCATAATTCCTATAGCAGCTATAAAATTATCAGTTAGCTCAGTGGATCTCAACCTTTTTCTTTCCACTCACATACCACTTTAAGTAATCCCTATGCTATCAGTGCTCTGTGATTAGTAAAGGATTGCTTAAGGTGGTATGTGAGTAGAAAGAAAAAGGTTGAGATCCACTGAGCTATCTGATAATTTTATAGTTTTTCATTTCCTTTGGAGTTATGAAACCAGGCGCATAATGAGTCAATTAAAACAATGGTTTTCAAACTTTTTCTTTCCACCCACATACCACCTTAAGCAATCCCTTACTAATCACAGAGCACCTATGGCATAGGGAATACTTAAAATAGTATGTGAGTAGAAAGTAAAAGGTTGAGAACACCGAGTTAGCTATTGTCACTTTTAAAATGAACACCAAAACATGTTATAAAAATAATGGTATTAGTTTAAATTGGTTTAAGCCATAACAAGGAGGAAATTATGACAAATACATTAGCAGTTCAGAAGTTATTGAAAAGATCAGTTCTACATTGTCTCAATTCTTAGAGCTTTGACCCCAGAAAGAGTGACATTACAGTGTGATCTGAGCATAATCGCCTTCTAGCTAATGGTTATTCAGAAGAGCCTGGGCTGACTTGAAATTACACCAGAAATACGATAAGAAAGGAAGGAATCAAATGGTTTCTACCAATTCATTAGTCGGGGAAGGATAATCAGCAGAGCGCAGCGCTCCGCTGCCTGATCTGAATGTGCATTCCAAGGCAGGGCTGGCAGGCAGGAGCCCTCGGGGCAGCAGGAGCCAGTGGGGCAGCGGAAACTGTCAGGGGGTGGACAGTGCGGGCTGAGATAGCCACACCAGGCCACTTCAGCCTTCAGGGTCGCTCTCTGTAGCTCAAAACATAGTAGAGCAATGGCCTTCTTCCCTGTCCAAAATTCCCCCAAACAGCTGGAACTGTTCTGGGAACCACAGAGCAGTTCTAGCTGCATGGGGGATTATGGGTAGGAAAGATGGCCATTGCTCTGCTGTGTTTTTACGACAGGTGACGCTATGGCACCTGTCGCCCCGCACCTCCAACGGCTCTGGAGGGGCGCATCGAGGCGCCTCTGGGTATGAATGAAACACTGGAGCAGCCTTTTGGGGCTGCTGTCTGAAAGGTAAGTTTTAAAATTTAGATCTGCTCTTGCAACCAGTCTCCAGGCAGAGGCCTAACATGAAATGGCCTTTGGTGAGGTAGTCTATGATAAGTAAAGTAGGCCAGAAGTTGTATACCATGTGCAAATAAACTGAGGAGCATCAATTACCATGTTTTGCCTCATATGGATAAAGCAACATGCACATTCTTTTGGTCTATCTTCAGAGGCATAGATGGGAGATGTTCAGAATTTATAAGAGTAAAGGGCAGCATGGTTAGTGTCGCAGTTGTTCAACGCTGTTAAGAGCCATGAATCCAGGTTTGAATCCAGTGCTGTCTGCAAGGAATTTGCACATTCTCCCTGTATCTGTGTACTCTGGTTTCCTCCCACCGAAACATACAGGGGTTGTAGGTTAATGGGCAGTTCAAGGTCGTGGGCTGGAAGGGTTTATTACTATGTCTAAATTGATAATTAACAGAAAAGAAATTTGAAAAGGTATAGAAGCAGTATTTATTGCCAATTAATTTTTTTGTTAATGTCAAATTTATGGTCATTTCTTGCTGTTTCCTAAATCCTGTCCATGCTCAGCTTCTTACTCTTAGTCTCTGTTAATTTAATCTGAAACCTGCCTTGGCCACACCTCCACTTCATCCTTTTTTTTTGTTTCCTTTTGGGAATAAAAGTTCACAGAATTCAACAACTCTTGAATTCTGATAATACTGAATACTAATTTCTCTTTCATCTATGAGAAGTGCAGCCAGCTGCAGCTCCTTACAGACTGTATTAAGGAATTGGTGCTGGAGTTGGATGAACTCTGGATCATTTGGGAGGCTGAGGTGATGAGAGACAGGAGTAATAGGGACACAATCACTCCAAGGAGGCAGGAGGAAGGTAGTCAGGAGAGGGAAAGGGAGCAGGCAGATAGTGCAGGGTATCCCTGTGGCCATTCCCCTCAGCAATGAGCATACAAACCCCTTTGGATATTGCTGAGGGGTGGATCTATCTCGACCAGGCAGCAGCCAAACCAATAGCACAGCGGGGGAGACGGCTGAAGGACCAGCAGTCAAGGAGGCGGCTAGGCAGGGTAACTGCCAGGCGGTCGAGGGACCGGCAGTCGGGGGAGGCGGCCAAGGGTCCGCGGTTGGGGGAGACGTCCGGGCGGACGAGGGACCGGCGGTTGGGTGAGATGGCCGGGCAACTGGAAGGGGGTTGGAGTGGATAAGGCAGCACAATTCGGGTGGACTTTCTGAAATCCGGAAAGATCCAAAATTCAGAACAGACTGTCTCCCAACGGATCCGGATAAAAGATCGTATACATGTAAAAGCAATGCTGGAAAAACCCAGCAGGTCAAACGGTGTACTTCGTATAACAAAGATAAAGATGCATAACCAAGGTACACCTTGATGAAGGCCTCAAGCCCAAAATGCTGGTTTTGTATCTTTACCTTTGCTACATAAAGGACACCGTTTGACCTGCTGGGCTTCTCCAGCATTATATTTTTAACTCCAGGATAGTGTCTTGCCTTCCAGGTGCTTATGTCCAGGATGTCTCTGAGCGGATACAGAATATGCTTAATGGGGAGGGTGAGCAGCCAAATGTCGTGGTATATATTGGTGCTAATGACAGTCATTTTATTGAGTTTTATTGAACAATCACACGTTGTATAGAGAATACAAGGTTACACCAAATATAAAGAATATTTGAAGAAATATGAAGAATTTCCAAAATTAAAACAATTGCGATATACCTCTTCCCATACAATATTTTCAGAATGAGAAAAAAGAAAACAAAAACACACCAAAGAAAATGACTCTCACACCCTTGTGAAAAAAAAACTGAGATGCTTTGACATAAAATTAAAGGTAGTATAGTTTTGCTGAATCTATAAATTATTAACTGAACTAAACACCATACACATAAATAAATACATTCAGTGATCAAGACAAACAGAAGGACAAGCTAGGTAGTCATGGGGTAATTTTAACATGCAAGTAGATTGGGAACACTAGGTTGGGACTGGATCTTGAGAAAGAATTTGTAAAAAGCCTATAAGATGGCTTTTCAGAGCTGCATTGTGGATGAGTCGGTTGTACGGGTAGTCCCTGACTTACGACCGTAATGGGGAGAGAAGGATTGGTTGTAACTTGGGTTTGGTCATAAGCTGGGGAACAGGGACCTCGGGCTGCCGCGGGGAACGGGGACCCACTGGGATCTCGGGGTGCCGTGGGGAACGGGGAACTTGGGGTGCCAATGGGGAATAGAGATTTTGGGCTGCTGTGAGTAACAGGGATCTATCTCGGCTGCCGACGGGGAACAGCGACTTCAGGCTGCCAGGGGAGTAGGGCCTTCGGGCTGCCGCTGGGAGTGGGGACCACTGTATACAATACTTTTAATACAAAATATGTACTTGTACAGTAGTTTTAATAAAAAATTTTTTAAAATTTGGTCGTTTGTGTGGGTGGACGTAACCCGCATAGGTTGGAAGTCGAGGAAGTCGTATAATGCACCAGAGGTGGGTGATTAGAGAGCTTGGAGTAAAGGAATCATTAGGGGGTAGTGATCACAATATGATTGAGTTCAGTTTGATTAGCCAGTTCATCAAAGGTTATGGGGAGAAAGCTGGGCAGTGGGAAAATGGATCAGTTCATGATTAAATAGGGGGGAAAGATTTGATGGGCTGAATAGCCTAATTTTTCTCATAGGGTTTTTAGGTGTTATGTCTTTTACCTTTCCTCCATGCCCATTTATTTGGCCAAAAGCTTTCACCACAGAGAATGCCATCCTTTAAATTCCTGATCTACCTGGACATTTCCCTCTGGTCTCTTATCTTCTCTGAAGTTGTTCATCCTTGTCTGTGATATTGGCCATTCTGTTTTTTAGTGCCTCCCTATTTGACTGCAGCCTTCCCTCCTTTTTCTATTATTTGCAGATTGGGTTCTCTTTATGTCTGATCACAGTGTCAACCTTAGCTTTGTAATGTAACATTTTCTGCCCAGGGCAAGGAGACAAACTGTAGCTTTGATGATTCTGTCCGGTTGGATCATTGAGACATCTTAAATTGACATGATGTTAACTTGATTGACCCTCAAAGTGTATTTGTTGATTACGTCTTGTCTTGAAAATTAGGAAATGCAGTTTTCTGTAATTTCATTTCTAATAAAATAGAAAGCTAATGTGTCAGTGATTAATGAGCAATAAAACATCTTTATTTAGCTTGCATCATTTCTGTAAACGGTTGACCAGAGTTTAATGTCTGTAAAAATCCACAGATGTTCAACTTTGCTTAGGGGAAGGGGTTTTGAAAGTTATTAATTTATTTTTTCTTTTTTGTTATGTACTGTTGAGTGTGCTTTGGAACTTGTACTCATAGTAACTTTTTTTTGATCTTGAAGCACACTTCATAATTGTATTGTTCAATTTTTTAAAATTGTAAAATATCAATAAAAATATTTAAAAAGAAAAGCCACAAGTGATATTAGGCTGCATAATTCATGGCAATAAAGGAAAAATAGGTAATATAGTTTTAATATTAAGAAGTGTTTTATAGGTAACCTACAAGCTCACAAGTCATTTATCAAATTTGTATTGCACAGTTTATTGAAACAAAATGAGAACCCTTGTTGTAGTTGATGGAAGAAATAATCTTTAATGCCCAGACCGTGATATATTGTGTAATACAATTTTTGCATGGGAGATTGTCTTTTCTCCCCAATTGGTATGAAATTTTTATTGTGATTGAAGGCAAAAGCTCATGGGCCATAATCAATAATTAATAGTTTACAATCCAAACTGTTTGATTCAGTTTCTGCCCTGGAAAAATAAATTAATTTTATTTACTGAATCCCTTGTTACTATTCCTAAGTTATATTATGAATGAGGTTAAACTTCAAACCACAGAGTTACACTATCACTCTTGTCAAAATAACATTTTTTTACCAACATCTCTGATACAAAATTTGTTTGAGAAAAGAGTCCATAATTAAATCTTCAGTTAGAGTCCCAGAGTCCACAATCAGCTCATCTCATCTCTGCTGTCAATTCTGCCCATTTATACTAATCCGATTTCCCACATTAGAACATATCCTTCTCTGCCTTGCCTATTCAAATGTCTGTTTAAATTACTCTCAAACATAGTGGTTGCATTGGATTCTATCACCTCCACATGATCAAGATGTTAATCACTCTCTGTGGTTCTTTTTAAAAAAAACTTACTCCTTGTATTCTCTTTACAACTCTTTCTCACCTTGCACTCTTGTTTTTGAAACCCTAGGTAAAAGATTATCTATGCCTCGTAATCTTGTATTAGGTAAATCTCTCAGAGATTCCATCTAGTTTACCCCATTATTAAAGTCCTCCAATCCAGGCAACATTCTGGTGAGTCTCTGATGCACTTTGTCAAATGTAATCATGTACTTCCAAGTCAAGTCACCTTTATTTATCATTCATAACATGCTCACATGGTAAAGATGAGATAGCATTTCTCCCGGACCACGGAGCGTATTTACATGAATAGAAGCTAAATACATTGAAATACTAAAATATTAAGACGTACATTATCCACATATGTTCTGGGAATTCAGGGGCCTGATGGCTTGCGGGGGGGAGGGGGAGGAAATTGCCCAATCTGGATGTGAGGGCATGAGTGTTACAGTACTCCTACCAGATGGCAGAAGGGAGAACTGTTTACATGAGAGGTGTGTGCAGTCCTTCACAACGTTTATTGCCTTTTGCCTACATTGAATGTTGTAGATAATCTTCATGGTAAGCACAGATCCCCCAATTATCTTTTCCCCTGACTTCACTATCCTCTGCAGTTGACAGGATGCTTTTAGAATGTAGTGAGGATGGAGGGTGGGAGATGAACTTTCCTCAGCCTTCATAGGAAATAGAGGACTTTCTTTGCTATGGAGCTGGTGTTAAGGGACCAGGTGATATTCCTTGCCAAGCGCACTGCAAGGAACTTGATACTCTTGACAATCTCAATGGTCGAGCCATCAATACTCAGTGGACTGTTCCCCCTCCCCGGGCCCTCCTGAAGTCAAAAACCATCTCCTTTCTTTTTAATTAATGTTCAGATACAGGTTGTGACCACCTCATCTCTGAATACTAACTTCTCATTCTTACCAATAAGGGCCAATGCTTGCTTCAAGTGCAGTATAATGTAAAACTGCAACATTATCCCCCATTTAAAAAAAAAATCTTGTGACTCTATGGGGGCAACTTTTGGGGCTGTAGCTTTAGTGACATGGCAATGTTGGTACAGATACTTCATCAATGCTATGAGAATACCTGCCTGAGTCACTCATTCTGACAATGTGTTTCAACATCCAATCACCCTCTGGGAGAAAATTTCTTCCTTAGATTCCTCTGTAACAGCACTGATATACCCACAAATAAAGAATACTCACTCATTTCTTTCAACACACCATGGTCAACTTTCTTTTATTATTCACTAGACACAATATTGTATTCTTCAACCACCCAGCAAAACTCCTCTGACTTTCCCATTGGCTCACTGCCACATGGGTGATCCTGATACTCTCCTCCTCCAGCGTCTGAGATTCATCACCCACATCCTGACATCTAACACACCTGCGCATGCGCACAATAACTCCCGTGTGTCACATCGCTTATGTCATCAGTGGCAGCCGGCACCATTCCTGGCAAAGGTAAGCACACGACCACGACACTTCTAAACCTCTTCCACCTTATCTTAAACCTATGTTTTTAGACGTATCTGTTATGGAACAATGACATGGGGAGTACTAAAAAAAAAGCAAAAAAAAGTGAAGCATCCAATTTCTACTTCTATAGCCTCTTTTCATAATGCTGAAGGTTCCCAGTCAAAAAATACTCAAAATATTGTCACCGAACTGTACATGAAACATTTCTATCAATTTGCAAACCGTTATGATCGGATAATCTGTTTCAGTTATTAGTTTAGTCCAGAATCTGTTGAGTCTCATTTTATCTTTGGAGCCATTTCCTCAGGCAAACTATAAAAACCAAGGCAATACATTATTAGGTAAGGGTAATATATTTTCCAAGGAAATCTTTTCAACCTGAATACTTATTAATTTAATTTTTTTTAGGTTTCCAAAGCTGCTTTTGTCTTGTGCATAGAAATTTCTGTTAATTATTTATAATGATGAATGATGAGCCATAGAGGTATTGCATTATTCCAGAATTAATGGATTATTGTACTTTTCCTATTTGAGCCAAATTTGGTCTCAGTGATTAAAAGCAGCAATATTACGTGCAAGATACCAAGGGAATATCATCAGAAAATGAGCCATGTGTTTTTTTCCCCTTTTCTCAAAATAAAAACAGATGACAATCACACCAGGAGTTGACAAATTATCTTTTTTGGATTATTCACGTGTGGTATCAGGTACATTAGTCCATATATCACTGTGTGCATACAGCCACTTTGAACATCAGCAAAATTGAGCATACCGATATCTGCCATGGTGCTTTGATTTCAAGAGGAAACTATTGGACTTTTTTTGTTGATGCAATTAGTGTACATTTCATTATTGTAAATATGGTGCAAGAAACAAGATTCACTGTCAATCTGAATTTTGAAATGTGGCGTATTTGGGAGCTTAGAATAAGCTGCAACTGTTTATATATTAACACTTTAAAAGCCAGAACCATATGTAAACATTTCTCAATTTGCTGATGACACAAATTAAGTGGAAAAGCAAATTGTGTAGAGTATATGAAAAGTTTGCAGAGTTAATGGATAGGTTAAGTGAGTGGGTAAGGGTTTGTCAGATGGAGTTGTTTATGTCACAGACCAGCAGCAATAGAAATTCAGCAAAGCAATGTTATTTTTAAAACAATATTTTTATTAATAATTACTAATAATATAGCATCTTACTTAAATCTAAACTTAACCCCAATGATATGTGTGTGTGTGTGTGTGTGTGTGTGTGTGTGTGTGTGTGTGTGTGTGTGTGTGTGTGTGTGTGTGTGTGTGTGTGTGTGTGTGTGTGTGTGCATGAATTCAAAGTTTAGTCTTAGAAATCCTGTGTTGAAACTCAGACTTTTAAACTGATGTTCAGAAGTAATTACAAAGTAGGTGAGACACTGAGTGATCATACTGCTCAAAACTCATGAATCCTTGTCAAGTTGCTTCCAGAGAAATGTTATTTCATACGAATGATTGTCACAATTCCCCTCTTCCTTATGTAGGGGGAAACAAAAAAGTGTCACTTCCATGATGCTTCCAAAAACCCAGACAAGGGTCAGACAAAATGACCATCAGAATGGTCATGATCCAATGAAGCAATCCTCCTCCTTCTTTTACCCAGATATGGGTCAATCAAAATGACCATTATAATGGTCACAGAGGATAACTGTTTCCCCAGCCAAAGATAAACAGCAGAAGTGTCCATCTCGCACAAAGACTTCACTTCAGTGTCTTTAGATGACTTGCTCATGACACTGAATTCTGTTTCTATTTCAATGTGGCAAAAACATGACTCATGATCACATGTCTCTCTTTAATTGTCTCATCTATTTCATTTTCCTTGGATAAACAATCATTGTTCTGGCTTCTTAGTTGAGAGCATTTACTCTGTTTATGGTTTTGACTCGTTGGTGCCTCGGAATCTGTAAAATGTTATGAACCAACCCCCAAGGTAACACTCACTAAAAAACAGAAGCTTACAACAGAGTACAATATTGGTAAATGCAATGCCATCCACTTTGGAACGAAAAATAGATCAGATTATTATTTAAATGAAGAAAAATTGCACCATACTCTTGGCAAGAGGGACTTTGGAAAGCTTGTGCATGATTCACAAAAAGTTAGTTTGGAGATGCAACAGGTAATTAAGAAGGCAAATGGACTGTTGGCTTGCATTGCTGGAGGGATTTAATTTAAGAGTAGAGAGGTTCTGCTGCATAGGATACTGGTGAGGAAGCACCTGGGGCCTCTTACTTGGGAAAAGGAAGATGTACTGGCTTTGGAGGCAATGCAGTGGAGATTCATCAGGTTGATTCAGGAGCTGAGGGAGTTTGCCCATGAGGAGAGATCGAGTTGCCTGAGGCTCTACCCACTAAAATTCAGAAGAATGTGTGGATCTTATGGAAACATAAAATTATGAAATGGGTAGATAAGATAAAGTCAGAAAAGATGTTTCAACTGGTAGGTGAGAAAAGAACTGGGGACATAACCTCATAATTCAGGGAACTAGATTTAGGGCAGAGATGACGAGGAAATGCTTTTCACAGAGTAGCTAATCTGTGGAATTCTTGATCCATGTATGAAGAAGCTGGCTCTAAATCTATTTAAGACCAAGTTAGATAGGTTTTTGCACTGTCGAGGTATTAAGAGGAAAGCTATGATTTTATTGAATGTACAGCTCAAAGGGCCAGGTGGCCTACTTCTCATCTGATCTCTATTCTTCTGTAGAGGAGAAGTGTACAGATTTGTACAGATTTATGGACTGGAAGGTGTTTAGGATGTGGACCAAATGGAAGATCAGCCCAGAGTGCCAACTTGATCAGCATGGATGAGTTAGGCCAAAGGGCCTATTCTTTATTATATGATTTTATATTCCAAGTTCAGACAAGCTTGAACCAAACTGTCTATGTTTTGAGACTTAGGTTTGCTGATTAATTCAAATTAATGTGAGCTCCTTCAGTTCCCAACCACATCAATCCAAAGTCAATGTCAATTTCTGTTCATTGACCCAGACTTTCCACTGCTTTCAATGTTAATAGAATTTTTTTTTTTCTTTTAACAATCTGGATTCTTTTTAACCATACTTAGTCACATGGAATTCAATGATTTAATAATCTTTTGTGTCTCATCTCAGTCTTGACGTGCTGACTTCTTATTTTGAGACGGTGACTTTTGGTTCTGGATAGCTCTTTCAGAGAAAATATCATCCCTATATCAACCCTGCCAAGCTCATTATGAATTTTGTTTATTACAGTGAGATTTCGTATCATTGGACTGCATGTCAAATTTTGGTAATTGCAGTTTCAAGAATGTAGGCCCAGTCATCTTTATTTCTCCTCTTAACGCCACATACCTTCCTTGGAATTACCGGGATTCCCTCTTTTGCAAGAATATCCTTCACAAGACCAAATTCCAAACCTGTACACAATACCCAGATGAGCATTTCACTTGGGCCTTACATAATTTCAGTATTGTTTTATATTTTTAATCTAACAATAAAAGACAGCATATTGTTTACCTTCCAAGCTGCTTGCAATACACTTTCACTCTTAAGATTCAGTTTTCAATCTCAACATTTCTTAAAAATGCTTTGCTTTTCTCTTTTCCTACAAATATCATATTTTACTGTTCTTTCCAATATTATTCTTAATGCCAATCTGAATAAATAGATCTTGTTGCATTTTATTATAAGAATAAACGCGTACTGCAGAGAAATGTCAAACCTGCATTATGCTCTTAAAACTTGGAATAGATCCTTAAATGAAATACTGACTTATACTATCCAGGGCCAGGTTTGTGTGGATGAACAGTCTAAGACTAATTAAAAATGCATACACTTCATAATCAAGTAAATCTATTTGAGGAATAGTACCTGTACTTTTTTGTTAAACCAATGTTCTATGAAAAGCCAATTAATAAATCTCACAAGTGCTATATCTGATGAAACATAACACATTTTCTCAGTCTTTCCTCCTTGATTATGAGTTTTACTCAGGTGAGATTTATAAATAGACCTGTCACTGAAACTATGGAACAGATGCTACCTAATTAACAGAATAAATGCTGCACCATTGCACCCCTCCATTACCTTTATACCCTAAGCAGCAAGCATCTGCTTCTAACTGTAATCATCAAAATGAGCTTTATCAACAATACCATCTTTCGATATGAATGGCTATTTCAGTTGAAGAAAACTGGTTAACACAAAGTTGAGCAAGTGATTCATGCATATATTACGATAGAGAGTTTATTGCTTTCATTTCTCTTGACAGAAACTGCAGACTTGAGAATTCTTGGTTGTAATATCCATTTATGTTGCTGGCAGCTATTAGTATTTCTGTTGGTGCCACTTTTGTAATCACCTGTTCTTCCTTTGCATCATTATCTTTTACACTCATATATGTCATTTACAAGGATGAATGAATATGCCAGATTTGTAAACTTGTATCTTGGATCTATCAGAGCTGCCCAGCTTTGAAAAAAAAGTAACGACTTTGCATAGCATCTCAAATGTATTATTTTTATGTTTGATCCACAGGACTTGGTTCCTGTGCCTATTGTGAATACAGATGGCATAATTAAATCAAACTTAATTGTCTAGTCATTTTCTTCATGGTGGCTGAGAGACCAATGAAGGTATTGCCTCACAGCAATGCATGTTGCAATAAAGTCAGTTTGAATAGAAATTCATTGGTTGAGCGTGATGTTGTGCCAAAAACCTCTCATAGTTAATTTCTTGCTTAATGACACTTCTGTTTCATATTGCACTTTATGTTTTTGCATAATGGCTTCAAAATATTTACCTCTTTGATAGTTAAAAATGTATGGTATGGCCTTCCATAACCATAAATATTCTGTTTATTGTACTCATGTTGTCCAAAACAAATAATATGGGGTATTCCTGCTTAACAGCTCTAAGGCCACAGTCCTGAACCATGAATATTTCAATTGCTTTGCACCTTCATGACTCTAAGGAAAAAATAAATCATCCTCTCACGAACCCTTCTGTCATTTCCCAATGTCTTGTGATTATTGACAACTCTCCAAAGGAAATCGCACCTCTTTGTTCATCTCTTTTAATCCCTGAGAACATTGTCTCCTGATCTCTCTATCTTCAGCTTGGGAGACAAACTCTCACAGTTACCTTGACTATACTTCTTCATACCCTGTCCCCGTGAGGATTCTATTCCTTACTCTCAATCACACCGTCTCTGTCACGTCTGCTTGCGGGATGGGGGTCTTCCATTCCAGATCATCCAATAAGTCCTCTTTATTCAGAAAACCCATTTCAATTCTCTTTCCCATTCCAATGCCGACATGTCTGCCCATGGCCTCATGCATTGTCAGACTTAGACCACCCACAAGTTGAAGAAGCAACACCTCTAATTCCATCTGGGCACCCTCCAATCAGATGGCATTAACATCAACTTTTCCAGTTTGTGTCAGCCCCCAACTTCATCCATATTTCTCCTTTCCCCTGGCTCTTTTTCTCTATCTCTCCTTTTCTATCTGTCTCTTTTCCTCCAGTTCTTCATTCACATATCCACCCCTGTCCTCCTAACTATGTCCAATTATCAGCTGGTCTGTTGGTTTGTACTCCCGCTTTGTCTTTCCTTCTCCCTACCCTTTTAATTCGTTTTACTCGTAACTTGAAGCAAGTGTCAGGCCCAAAATGTTGGTTATATATCTTCCTCCAGCATTTCTATATCTTACTACAATCACAATGTCTTCAGACTTTTGTCTTTCAATCTGCAGATGTGATCTACTGCATCTGGTACTCCTGTTATAGCCTTCTCTACATCTACTCCTGTCCCTTCCCCTATCACATGCTTTTATTTTCTTTTTCCCTCCTACCTATATCCACTTATCACCTCTTGCCCATTGGCCTGAGTTCCTCCCCGTGTCCCTTCTTCCCTCCTCCCTCCTTTTAATTCAGGAGCCTGTCTGCTTTTTGCTCATACCTTGACAAATGGGCCTTGTTGCTGAATTCTCCAGCTCTTTTGTGCATTAAATTCCTGTTCACCTTGTCTTAGCCTCCCACAGTTTATGCACTTGGATTAAATCTCTCTTCAGTCTCTTCGAAAGAAAACAGCTCCAGCCTTGCCAATATCTGCTCATAACGTTCATCTGGATTGAATTCCCTTTGCCACTTTATGTACTGTGAGCATTGATATCTTGTATTTCCTTATGTGACTCCTGTAAACTTTGAATTGAAAGTACTTCCTGTGTATTATTTACAAGTTGAAGGTGCTACATGAATTTTATTTTCAAGATTCAAGATTATTGTTATGTAAGAAAACAGAAAACATGATAGTACACAAAATTTTCTTTTGTCAACCGTAAGGGAGATAAAGATTCGTTATCAGCAGAAATGGCCCAGCACTCCTTACTCAGTCAGAGAAAGAGAAGCAAAAGAGAGTCTTTGATTGGCCATGGATTCACCTCCAGAACTCCCACAGTCTCTGCAGCTACAGGCTCCAGTCCAAACCACTGGCAGCCTGAGCTATCAGGAAGCCTCCGGCACCACATCTGGTTTCCATACCTGGCACCCCTTTAGCTAGTATCGAGCCAGTCACCAGTATTTCACAGCCTGGTGTGGGTTCCTTGATTGCTGCCACATGGGTTCTTACCTCGAGTCACCAACAGCCCACATCTGTGTGTTCTTCAGCCTCAGAACCCCTCGCTGGTCCGCTGCTGTGGTCACTATCCCTTAGATCCTCTCCTCTGCTTCTCCTTCTCAAGCAGGAATGTCTCCCCATTTTCTGGTGCCCTGTGCCAATCCTCTGCTCCGGAGTCTGAACCTCTTGTGGCCACTTTCAAACATAGGGACTGCCATCTTGTGTTCAGACCCTGCGGTCGCATAATTTTAAAAATAAGGAACCGTCGGCTCCTTCAACGGGCTATTTAAAGCTGCCATTTTGAATTATTTGTTGATGTGTACATGTTTAAAGCAAATCACCGGTCTCTAGAATTTCAAAAGTTGTTGATCATTGTTGATTAGCAGATTCTGTGGGCTTCTTGGAATATTATCAACAGTTGATGAAATTTTTTTTATTGTACAGTTATTTTTGAAGGATGAGTATTCTTTAAAGAAAGGAAAAGTAGGGAAAGGTTTCAAAAATCAAAATCATATTGATGTTAATATTTTCCTAAATTTTCTTTTTATTCTTATTTGAGTTGCGAATCATATAATATGGCACTATAAAACTAACAATTCCTATGTTTTATAAGACTTTGAGCTTCCAGACTGGGAATGCAAAGTCACCTTCGTGTTCACAGATGAACTGTACAACAAGGTGTCTTCTTCGAACTGAAGGACGATCAATACTTGTACAATCGGATGTTTTGTAGTACACATGGTTTCCCTTAAATACTTACTTGTTTTGACTATTTTGCCTTGAGGTTCTGAATGTTTTATTTTATGCTGATTATAAAATTTAGATAGTTTGGACCAATATCCCTATTTTATGCTTCTGCTAGTTGTGTATCCCTCAGGGGATATTGTTAGTACTCTTCTCAGCCACTTGTTTGAAGGTATAAATGCCTTGCTAGCAATGTTGTTATGATGATAACTGTCTCAGAACTGTTATTAATTATGATTGCACACACATTTGTTTCCTTGTAATTAGAATCTTGTCTGCTTTTTTGTTTGATTAAGTTTGCTTGCTTGATCTGTCAAAGCTTTTAAGATGCAAAGTAATTTGTAACCACCCTCTTCATCATTAGCTTCCTGCTAAACCAGCTGATTATTGTAAGACACTGAAATATAGAATGGCAGATGGTCTCCAGGACCTTGCCAAATCACCAATATTCAACTGTGAGCGTAAATTAGTCACCAGGGTATTCATGGGGTCGCAGCCCTGTCTGATTCTGCACTCATGCAGTGAAGGCCTAGCAGCAGATGGAAGCAGGAATCTTGGCTGATTTTCTATTTTTCCTTAATTCTCTCACATTCTAATTCAGAGATTAGTGCAAATCTCCCAATGTAATATTAGTTGAAATCACCAACTAAAAGAAAAGGAGACTTTTTAGCCTTATATTTCATCCCCTCATAGAAACTCATGTCATCATATTTGCAAGTCTTCTCATTTGCTCATCTAAGCATATTCTGCCAATGACAATAAGAGCAATTACTTCTATCTCCTTGGTTCCTTGCACTTACTACAGTAAAACCCCTGGTGTCCTGCACCCCTGGGGATTGGTAGATGCCAGATAAGTGAATTTTTCTGTTGCTTGAGCCTTACTCTTTCAATGCTTAACTCAGGGTGGCCAAACGTTTTTGGTTGTGGGCCACGCACATAAAAATATAAGGAGTCATGGGCGAAACAATATTAAGCCTGGCAGTTTTCCACCACCATTGGCTCCTTGAACAGGCCGTCTAAAGCCTGTACAAGCAGTTGGAGCGCTCCCCACTCTCCGTGAGTCCACACCAACGGCAGCACTGCCGTTACACCAACTCTGGCAATGCCGCCAATTTTTTTCTTCTTCAAATGGGCCACTTAAAAATGGACAATGGGCCGCTGTTGGCCTGGGAAGATTGAGTTAGAATCAGTTCAAATTGAATGAATTGTTGGCCCATATATTTCCACATTATGTATCAATGATTTGGGTGATGGAATTCATGACTTTGTGACCAAGATTGCAGTCGATACAAAGATTAGAGGGGCAGGTAGTGTTGTGTAAGCACTGAGATTACAGAAGGATTTAGACAAGGAAATGTCATATGGAATACAGTGCAGAGAAATGTATGATCATGCACTTTGGTGGAAGAAACAAAAACATAGACTATTTTCTAAATGGGTAGCAAGTTCAGAAATCGGAAGTGCAGAGAAACTTAGGATTTTCTAAAGGTTAACTTGCAGGCATAGTCAGTGGGAAGGAAGGCAAGTCCAAAGTTAACATTCATTTTGATATAAAAGCACAGATGTAATGTTCAGAATCTTTTTTTTTGGGGGGGAGCAACATAGTGCAAGCATTCATATTATAACCATCTTATAACATTTCTATAAATAAAAAAAATAAAAATAATAGAGCACGTAAAGTAAGGTTGGTTCATTGATTATTCAGGAATCTGATGGCACCGGGGAAGAAGCTGACCTTGTGCCTTTGAGTGCTTGTCTTTAGACTCCTATACGTTTTTCTTGATGGTAGTAGAGTGAAGAGAGCTTGGCCTGGGAAACTATGATCGTTGAGGGATCTGCTTTTTTAAGACACTGCCTCATGTAGATGTCCTCTGTGTAAAGTCTGCTGCCCATGATGTTGCAGGCTGAGTTAAGCTTCTGGAGTTTATTCTTGTCCTGAGAGTTGGTACCTCCATACCAGGTAGTGATGCCAGAATGTTCTTCATGGTACACCTGTTGAGTTTTGAGGCTGTTGAGGCTTTATGGCATTGAACAGACCACACTTGAAGTTTTGTGAACAATTTGAGGATTCTTATCTGAGGAAGTATGTGTTGGCACAAGAGAGGGTCCAGAGGGGGTTCACTAGACTGATCCTTGGAATGAAGGTGTTATCATATGAGGAGTGGTTGTAAGCCCTGGGATTGTACTCACTGGAGTTCCCATGAAGGAGATGCCATTAAAATCGATGAAATACTGAAAGGTTTGGATGAAGTGGACATGGAGAGGATTCTTCCTTTGGTGGAAGAATCTAGGACCAGAGGGCACAGACTCATATAATACAAAACTATCCCTTTAGTACAGAGATGAGAAGATATTTCTTTACCCAGAGGGTGGTGAATCTGTGGAATTTGTTGCTGCGGATGGACGTGGAGGTCATCATTGAGTATATGTAAGATGGAAGTAAAAGCTCTTGATTAGGAATGGAATCAAGGGTTACAAAGAGATGACAGGATAATGGGGTTGAAAAGGATAGTAAATCAGCCATGAAATGGAAGAGCAGATGGGCTGAATGGCCTAATTCCACTTCTATCCCTTAAAAGAATGTGAATACTGATAATTGGTAAAAACAGAAAATGCTGGAAATACTTGGCAAACCATCTCAGATTGAGGCATGGAGTTTACATTTTTAGGTCAATGATCTTTTATCAGGTGCAAGGAAAGGAAACTGAACCATCAAAAATGTTGGAGGGATGTGATCAATTGTGTACAAAGTGGAAATAACAAATAAAATGAGGCGGACTATAAGGCCTAATATTTTAATATTTAAAAATGTATCGTGTTAACAGAAACAGTGCACAAAAGTGCTGGAGAAACTCAGCAGATCACACAGCGTTCATGGAAAGCAACA
Source organism: Narcine bancroftii (assembly GCF_036971445.1). NCBI lineage: Eukaryota > Metazoa > Chordata > Chondrichthyes > Torpediniformes > Narcinidae > Narcine > Narcine bancroftii. The sequence goes on along the minus strand of NC_091479.1, from coordinate 84,604,576 downwards.
GATAATTGACATTTCAGGCCTGAGCCCTTCATCAGGAATGACAACAATCGGGCAAACATTCGAATAAGATGGGGGGAGGGGAAGGGGGCACTCAGATGTCAAATGAATGTGAGTGTGAGGGGAAGAAAAGTAAGGAAGCAAGTGGTGATGGGGAGGGGGCAGAGGGATGAGAAATGTACTCTCTCTCGGAAGAGGAGGAAGGAAGGTACAGGTGATGGGCAGGGGAAATAGAAAGAAAGGAAATTACTCAGAGAGATAAGCGAAGGTGAGCTGAATTTCTGCTTATATTGTTTTAAAAATGAGCCTTTGATAAATGGAATTGTTTTTACCCTTAACAGTAGCCAGTGATACACACGTTTTTGGCTGGTGAATTCAGTACTAATCAAGTAGCCTGCTTTATTGGATTTGGATGGTGTTGAACTTCTTGAGTGACGTTCGAGTTGCACACATCCATCATAGAAGCAATTCTCTCAGCACACCACACCCAAGCTTTGCTTCCTGGACATGATTTTCTGATCAAGGTGGATTTCAGAATATTGATTGAGAAATAATTGGTAATGATTATACAGTTCAATATCAAGAGCTAGTGGACGGAAATTACATGAGTATTATTTGGCATCTGTTAGACATAGCTGGATGCTGTCAAGGTCTTGCAGATAGTGGACTGCTTAATTTGCTGAGCAGTTGTGAATGGAAACAATCCTTGGCAAGTATTTGCATTTTTGACCAAGTGATGGACGGAAAGTCATTTAATGAAGCAGCAGAAAATGGTTAGGCCCTATTAAACTATCATGGAACTCTGATTCTTGAGTGGTAGGTTCTCAGCTCAGCTATCACGGCAAGATTCAAACCCACATGTCTGGGCAATTGTCCAAGCTACTGGAAATTAGTCGAGTAAGTTAATATAATACAAAGCTGTTGTACTCTACAGAGGCATGAAAATTATGATTAAAACTCCAATATAGGGAGAATGGATGTAGCAATGGGATAAACATCTTATCACTGAACATCCAATTTACAGCATAAAAGGGGACATTAAGCTCTTGCAATTTTCTGATCAAGAAGAAACTCCTCATCCTTGTGACACTCTCCAGCTCTTGGTTATTAAGTTTACTGTTCCCATGACAGGCAGTAAAAGAGCTATTTTTCAATCCCCTCTTCCCAATCCTCAGTCATGCTCTCTAGGTTACAAGCTTCAGGTGTTCATTCATGTAATCATTTTATGTGCCATTTCTGTCCTTCAGGTCCCATTTTTGTTCCTTTATGCCATTCAAAATTTATTACCATAAATCATCCTTTTCACCTTGGTTGTTGTTTAAAATGCCTTACTTGCTTTAATGCCAAAGAAAACAAAGCCAGCCCAGTTATTTTCTACTGAGAATAAAAGTTCTTCAGCTCTGGTAACTTCCTGCTCAATCTTCTATCCAATTCCTTAATAGTACTGTATTGCAATCTGTGGTAGAGTGACCAAAACTGTACAGAGTACTCTCGTGTATTGTGATATTCCACCACAACCTCCCCGTTATTATAAACCAAGCATCAGCCGAGAATGGCAATATCTCTGTGTGTCTTTATATGTGGAAGTAAGAGTCTGCCTAGTATAGATTAACGTAGATTGATCAATTTTAATTAATGTCTTGCCTTGCTGTTTTGTAAAATAATTCAGGGAGGATTATAAATTCTTTAAGAAAAGTGTGGGGCCACATGACAGAAGTTATCAGGCAAACCTCAGCCTGCTAGTAAATCTCCATTATCCTTCAGTTCATCAGATGAATTGGCTCGCAAGAACAGAGCTCAATGAAATGTACAAGCTAAATATTTACTCTTTGTGCATCCTTGATGTAAAAACAGGATGTTCTGCTTTTTTCTATCTCATATACATTATCTCTTGGGTATGAATGAAAAAGTGTGAGATGAATCTATCAGGTTCCAATGTTAGTTCCATGCATTTCTTAAGTATCAATTTAAACTGATAGTCCAGAATACTGGTGCCAGAGTCAGAAAAAGGAGATAAGAACAACGGCCAGCTTTACCATTGACTAAGATCAAAGATGAGTTGTAAAGAAATGAATAAAGCAGAACAAGTCTGACCATTTAGCAGACTTGATAACTGCAGGTAACAACACAACCTGTATTAACTGAGTTCTCAAGTTTTGCAAGACTAATGAAATGGTACCCTTTTGATAATGTTGTGGTCCTGAGATTTATTTTTGGGTGGAAAGGTATGAAACATAAACATGCATCTACCTTTTCTAGTGACCTGCAGTGGACACATGCTAAAGATCCTTGTTCCTCTACTCTGCTCAATATCTCAATATACTCTATGGTGTATATCGTCCTGACTTACACCCTAAATTCATCATTTAATACTTAACTGAATTGAATTCCATTTCTCGACATCCCTACAGATCAGTCATCACCTTCAGGACCCTACATTTTATTTTATCTTGCTAATAAACACAATTCCAATTTTTAAAATAATCTTCAGTCAGTGATATATATGCCACAAAATGCAAGGGATCCTATATTGCCCACTTTGTAACCCCATAACATTTGTCCACCAAAAACAAGAACTCTTGCCAATCATTTCAGTATGATTTAAGCTTCTCAGGCAATTTTAGATCCAAGTATCCAATTTCTCCTATGTTCTTGGGCTTCTATTTCTATCTTCAGCCCTTATGATAGCTGATCAACCACCTTATTAAATATAGATTACATCAATTATGTTACCTTCATCTACCTATCTTTTTATCTCTCAAAATAATCTTTTTGGTCAAATAGCCCATCACTATTAGCTATCTGTCTGAAGTTAGAAACATTTTTTTTCTTTATTTTATTTAATAGACTTCCACAAATCAACTTAGTCCAATTTCTCTCATGGAGTATTCAGGTTAGCCCTGCTAAGAATGTGAAGTTGGTGTTCCCCGAATTTAGATATGTAGCGGTACTGCAGGAAGACCCATTATGTAGTTTTCCTTTATTTTTTTCCACCTCTTAACTATAAGTAACACTTAAACAATAGCCATGTTCAACAAAAGGACACCAATTTTAAAGTACAGCTCCACTATTATTTCAAGGACAATTAAGGATGAACATTCAATGCTGGTCTTGCTAGCAGTGTCTACATTATACAAGGTGAATGAATTCAAAAAAATGGTGGGGAGATGTATTAATACAAAGTTTAAATTATCAGGACTATTTGACATGTCCGCAGAATTTATGTTTAGATTAATTTCCTCTCTCAGCAATATTTAGCACTGTCTGTGTGGGGGAAACAGCAGGATCATTTGGAAAAATAGTGCTATGTGTATCTCTTCTCTGAGCTATTGACTGGTAAATAGTGAACTTTGTTTTGTCGTCTCTAAGATGAGCAGCAACATAAACACAAGAAAGTTTATTTTCTTGTCACTTATTCCTCAGGGCTCTTCTTTTCTTTTTAGTGTATAGCATTTTGATATAGAAATGGATACGGTTAATTGGATATATGTTTATGATACGTGTTCATTTTATTAAATTTATTTCTTTTTACTTTTCATTTGGGTTAGAGATTATTAAAGAGAGTTAATTTTACTGGATTAAAGAAGTTGGGGAGAAGAGTTGCCATAAGATTTTGAATAATTGGACTGGCAAAATGGTTATGATTAAAAAGTTTTAAAAAGAATTTGTAGGAGTTACTTAGCCATATTTTGCAAAAGTTGCTTGATAATCATATGGATTCAGAAATGGAAGAAGATAAAGCTGTACATTATTGAGATGATCACATATGGGGGAAGAAATAGATACCATATATATATAGATATATATATTTTTTTTTTAATTTTAAAAATGCTGTACCTATATTTGTGAAATGATATTTTTGAAAGTTTAATATAATGATGATAAGAATATAATTATTAATATGAGATGCAATATTATAAAATCAAGTACAATGATAAGAGATATAATGTTGTAAGAGACTTAATGTTGTAACTTTAACTTGCTTTTTTTGTATTTATGAAATTCATACTGATGCTCCCTGAACTTGGTAAAGAAAAACAGATTCTTGCTTAGATGATGGTTCTAAGACATATCTTTCTATTTTTCTTTCTGTGATCTTTTTTTGATTTCATTTTGGGGATTTTTAATCTTTTATATTTGAGGATGGAGGGTAGATTAGATTTGGGTTTTAAAAGTCATCATGTAATTTGATTATATATTGATATACTGTATATGAATTTTAAATGTGAAGAGCTAATAGCACCATTTATATGATGCATGGGCTTACTCACTATATATATAAAACTATGAATAATATTTACATAATTTATATAACATGTGATTTTTAAAATGAAGCAAGACATATAACATGGGAAAAATAATATTCATATACATTGAATAAAAGATTGATACTTAATGTTTCTTGGAATACATTTGGCAAAAGTAATTTTATAATTGCCTAAAATGTGTCTTCCAAATGAAAATAATAAAGAGCGTCATTCAGATAAATATTGGTTTATTCAGAAACCAGCTCCTTGTGGTACATTGTAGCATCAAATTAACTGCACTGGTAATAATGTGGAAGACTTTGAATAATTATTTCCTAATGTAGAAGAAGTATTTGATATGTTCTGATCAACCGGTTATTAAAACATTCAGTTGTATAGTCCATACATCACTTCAGGATTTTTGTAAGTACAAATGTAACAAAACAAATAACTGGAGAAAACAAACTGGGAACAGCATTTGTCAAGGGAATAGAGAGTCAGTTTTGAATTAAGGCCTTCATCGCAACTGCGAATGAAGATGGAAGATAGCCAGTAGAAAGAGGAGAGGGGGTGCAAGGAGCTTGTCCGTTATCCCCGTGTCTGCATGGTTTTCCCCGGAAGCCCTGGTTTCCTCCAAAACATACCAGAGACGTAGGTTTATCGGATGTAAACTGGGAGGCACAGGCTTGTGGGCTGAAATAGCCTGTTATTGTGCTGTATGTCTAAATCTTTAAAAAAAAATTAAATGCAGGTTGGATGACTGCATCACTGAACACCTATGCTCTGTGGGTGTAAAGCTTGAGCTTCTGTAGCCACCTACTTCAGCTCCGTCCATCATTCCCACACAGATATGTTTGTCCTCAGCCTCATCCATTCTTAGGGTCAGGTGAAGCATAAACTTGAGAAGGAACCTGTCCAAGTTCCTCCTGCATGACCTCACATTAACAGTATGAACATCGCTTTTTCTAATTTTACCCCAATCTGGCTCCCACTGTTGCCATTTCTTTACTTACTGCTGAACTTTTCCCTCCTATTTCCTTCTCTCCCTCTCCAGTGGTCTATCCCTTTATCTTTCGCATGTCTATTCTATACACAATCTCTTCTTGGCACCTCCCCATGTAATCTTACCCATTTTCTCTTGAGTCTCGATAAAGGATCCAGACGTGAAACATTGACCAACCATGGATGCACAGTCCGACTTGTTAAGTTCTTTACTCTCGCATTTCTGTATTTGCTCATGATCCTAGCACCTGCAGTCTTTGTGTTTCTCTGGCTGACTTTGGCAGCAAGTCTGAGAACAATCTGCAAATTGTTTTTGATTTGTTCATCCTTTGAGCGTGATGCCTCTAGTGTGACTTGGCTTAGTGGATTTAAATCTATTCTTAATTGCAAATCAAGACATGTAAGCTCTAATTATAATGTATATTTATAATCACATCTGCAGTAAGTAGCCAGAATTTCAAAATATTTATTTTTGTTGTCTTTTGTAAGCATGTCACCAGAAAGTGAAGACAACTCACAGCTGAAAAGTTCAGGGCCATTGACTGTAAGAGCTTGACAGTGGGGAGGAGAGGAGGAAAAGAGAACAAAAGAAAATAAATTATCCTAAGGCTTGTGACTGAAAACAGATAAACCTACCACAAAACTGACATTTCAGATGAATGGTTCTCAACTCTAATGCAGTGTCACAGTGATGTCATTGCAATACAGCAAACTGTTGCACCTTCAGGAGTCAATTTAAGATGTAAGCAGTACATCTACTGTAAAACAAAAGGAGATAACCATAACTTTGAATCACCCACATGTTCACTGGCTCGGTTTTTCCCTTGGAATAGAAGGGACTTTAGGGGAGCGTTTGATAGAAGTTTGCAGAATTATGAAGCCATAAATAGGGCTGATAGTATGAATTTAATGTATCATCTTTGACATCATGAGGACAATCCTACAACTGAAATGCAAATTTTGTCGCAGAATCCTTAGGAGGTAAAGATATATAACTGATATTTTGGACCTGACCCTTTGGCTTGGTTCATTATCAAAGGACTTAGAACACTTATTTATATTCCTGTCATTCCTAAGCAACCAATAGCTATTAAAATCAATGAATAATTTGAAAAGATAAAAATCAGTTTAAAAGTTCAGAAAATAAAAATTTAAATAATTTAGTAATAATGTATTACTAAATGTATTAATAAATAATGTATTTATTTTTGAACAAATAAATACGTTAAAGCAAACAATTAATTTAAAAATTCAAGTTATTTTATATGCTCTCATCACTGTTTCTCTCCATTCTTATGTGTTATAGGTTTAGTGGGGAGATCCCAAGAGTAGCTGGAGTTGCAACACATTTGTGCTCTGTTGCTGGGCAATGTCATCGAGTCTAAAATCCACATATAGCCAGGAGCTTAGTTGCAAGACCAGAATGTTCACTTTTAACTGGCGATCCCTGATATTTATTGAGGCGATTGCTCATTTGACATAAGACTTTGACATTTCCCCAGAAGCTTTGACCTATTATTATTTCCTCTTAATTGTTGGGAAAAAGTAGAATCTAATCCTTCAAAGAACAAAATAATTTGCTGCAAAGCTAATTTTAAAACTCTTTGTTTACTTATTGGGCAGGAATTTATATCTATTTGTAGGTTAAGGCCTCTTCTGAAATTAGCACAAAACACCAGACTGTCATTTGGTTGCAGAACTGAGGGATAACCACACTAATGGAAGTGCATTATCAGATGAAGTATTCTCTTTTGAATGGGATAATAAATGGAATCTGTCACCTATCCTCCTTAGGTTGAGAAAAAGATTCACCAGTACAATTACGATGAAAAGCAGGAATGATCTCTCTGGTGTCCTGACCACAGCCATTAATAAAGGCAGGAATGATCTCTCTGGTGTCCTGACCACAGCCATTAATACAAATGATCTGGTCATTATCACAGTATCGAATGGGACATTTTTGTTCAAAATTGATTGCACTGTTTCTTACATTCCAATTGTAACCACATTTCAAATCTAAAAATAGGAATGACTGGAAATATTTTTGTTCAGTTTTCTAGCAACTCAAGTATTCCTTCAATTTTGCTCTTTCCCTACCTTCCTAGTGGTCACTCCCTCTACCTATCTCTCCACCTCTCATATCTATCCTATACCCTCTGGCACATATCTCCAGATTCTTCCCCCCCCACCCCCCCCCCCCCCGCTCTCCCCCAAATGATCAGGTCCTTTTCAATTCAATCTCAATCAAGGGTACAGACCTGAAACATTGACTGATCATTTCTACCCAGAGATGTCGTCTGACCTGCTGAGTTCATCCAGCATGTTCCACAGCTTCTTCAGGGAACTATGAATCTGTTCCAAGTGTTGCCATTTTCAGGTAACTATTGTCCTGTACTCTAAGATTCCTCTGTACATATATGTTTCAAAGGGTCTTGACATTTTATGATACTCTCTTCTTACATTTGATCTCCCAAAGTGCAACATCTTACATTTATCCAAATTAAACTACATTTAATTCTTCAACAGATCCATATCCTGCTGTATCCTTTATAAACATTTTTTTACCATCCACAACCCACCAATTTTGTGTCGTGCAAATTTACTAATCAGCCCATTTACATTTTTTATCCAAATAATTTATTTTTATTATAAATAACAGAAATTGCTACACTGATTCCTGCAGAACACCATTGGTTACAGATCTGCACTCCGAGCAACACCCCTCCATCACTACCCTTTGTCTTCTATGGCCAAGACAATTTTGAATATAGCCTGAAGTTAACATGTCTTAATCTCATGGATCAGTCTACCATGAGTGATCTTATCACATGCCTTGCAGAGGACATCTACTGCCCTACCCTCACCAATCATCTTTGCCATCTTCTTAATCAGGTTTGTCTGGTATAAACTGCCCTGCACAATCCATGCTGACTGTCCTATCACGAGGAATCTGTTCCAGTAGCTTTCCTAGCACTGATGTAAGGAATGTAGTTTGCTGGATTCTCCTGACTGCTTTGTTTAAACAAAGCCTAAAAATTGGATTATTCTCTAGGCCTCTAGCTAGAGAGGGTGCAAAGATCTCTGTCAAGGCCCCAGCAATCTGATTTCTCCTCTACAATAGATCCTATCAAACTCAGGGGATTTATTCCCTTTAATATTCTGCATTAAGATTGAAGACCTCCTGTTTGATTTCATCATGCGCTAGAATGTCTGCATACTCCACAATGACCTTTTCTTTGGTGAATGAGATGCAAAGTACAATTTGGTATCTAACCCATGCCTAGCATAAATTTCCTACTTTGTCTTCCTTTTTACATTGTTAATGTTAATCATTGTTTACATATAGGCACTTCAAGGTTTTTTTTTAAAGATTAAAAAATGGAAAGAAACATCCAGGAAGCCTGAAGAGGGCGCACAAAATCAGTGAACCGGTGTGGACTCGAAAGGCCAACATGGCCTGTTTCCGCTCCGTAAATGGTTATATGGTTATATGGTTAAGGAAAACAGATTATGGGTAGATTGATTGCAAATGAAACAATGGTGCCAGGCATCACACACAGAAAGAATAACTCAGAACACAGATACTAACTATAAAATATCTAACAATGAAGTTCAAAGGTAGCTCGGAATCAGAAAAAATTCAATGCCAATGAGGACAGCAATCAATAATGTCATTCAAATGTTGATCTCTATTCAGAACCTTCAAATTCAAGCTAGAGGAAGATGCACTAAAATGGCTGAGCTAGGAAATTCAGCGTTAAGATTCAACCACAGAGTGATTGGCTGAAGGAAGGTTAGAACCAAAACTGACCTAATATCTTTTGGGACAGTTCATAGACAGGTATCCATTGCTTTTGCAAGTGACATTCCTTCACTAGCTGATGTTTGAAAAGAGACCATCACTCTGTTACAGGTTAATCTTGCTCTCATCTCTCCACAAGACTTTTTCCAGATTTCTGCAGGCTCTTTTAAATACTTGTTGGCCACTGTAATCTGGCCGTCCTGTTCTGAAATTAACTAGTGGTTTGCATCTTGCACTGTAGCCTCTGTATTTCTGTTCATGAAGTCTCCTGCGGACAGTAGTCATTGATTTATCCACACCTGCGTCCTGAAAGGGGTTTGTGATCGGCTGTGCAGGTGTTTGGGGATTTTTCTTCATGATGATGAGAATTCTCTGTCACCAGCAGTGGAGATCTTCCTTGGCCTACCAGGCCCTTTGTGATTACTGACCTCACCAGTGCACATTTTCTTCATAATGATGCTCCAAACAGTTGATTTTTGTAATCTCAAGTTTGGGCGATGTCTCTTCCTGTTTTATTCTTTGACTTTCATTGACACAACCCTGGTCCTCGATGAAAAATGGCAACTACAGACTTCAAAGGTGATCAAAAGCTTAAAAGCCAGCATCAATGAAGCCATTAAACATACTTGACTACTCACGAACACCAGTGAAGCCAAATGTCCCAAACATTAAGGAGCCCTGAAATGGGGGAACTATATATAAATATAAAAAGTGCTGTAATTTCTACATGGTCAAACCAAAATGTATTCAAATAACCTTGAATAAAACTGGAACGTGCACTTTAATCACATGAATTGTTTGATTACAAATTTACAACTGTGAAGCACAGGGACAAATAAAGGAAAAAAAGTGTCTTTGTCCCAGTCCTTTGAAGGGCACTGTCTCTTTACCTCCTATGGACACTGCAAGACCTGCTGAGTTCCTCTATCATCTCTGTTTTTACTACAATCACAGCGCCTGCAGACTTTCGTGTTGCCCTCCAGCTAGAAGTCATTGTACTCCTTGGTACTGATGATGTAGGTAGGAAATGCGCTGACATCCTACAAAATGAATAAAGAAAAATAAGAAATAGATTTTTTTTTTAAATAAGATGTCCAAAGGGATAATCTCTGGATTACTACCAGTGTCAAGTGGCAGTGAAAGACAGGATAGAGCGAATGTAAGCATGTCTAAGCAGTTGTTGCAGGATGTAGAGTTTCAGATTTATAAGATCTCTTCTGGGGCAGAAGTGACCTGTACAAGAGAGATATGTTACCCCTGAACTGCAGGGGATCAATGTTCTGGTGGGGATTTGATTCATTCAAACACAAGGTTTTAAACTCATCTGACATGGGTTGGGAATCTAAGATGGAGAGAGAGGGACTTAAAAAGTGAAGGAGAATGAATATTTTGTTAATGTGTTTACTGTTGAACAAAATAAGCAGGAGTGGGAGGTGGAGGAGGTAACTAAAGATAACCACGGGCATGTCTGCAAAAGTAGTGAAGAGGTGTTCACAGTCTTAGTTGGAGAATTCTCCAGGCTGAAAACAGGTGCTTACAAAAACATTGTGGGAAGGCAGGAAGGAAATTGTTGGAGCCTTGACAGACATTTTTAACATCGTTGAGGACAGAAGAAGGTCCAGAGGACTGGAGAATGGCAAATGTGGTGCAGTTGTTTAAAAATGGCTGTAAATATAATCCAGGTAACTAGAGACCTCTTAGACTGATGTCAGTGATAGTGATAAGGAAACTGCTGGAGGGAGTTCTGCCAGATGGAATCTATCAACAATTAGATAGCCAGTGGAAAATTAAGGAAAGACAGCATGGATATGTGCATGAGAAATTTTGAAGTAGTGACAAAAGAGACTAGACGAGGATAAGGCTGCTGATGTTATTTATATGGAATTTAGTAAAACATTTTATAAGGTTCTATGTGGTAGTTTCGTATGTAAAGAATTAGAGTGGTCGTAGAGGGAAGTTTTTCCGACTGGAGATGGTGACCAGTGTGCAAAAATAGAGTACTAGTAATCCTCCTGACTACTAGATGGAGTTGGAGACTAGTTTGTGGCAGCTCGAGTGGATTCAAGATGAATGACTCTATACGGTCATGAGTGAGTTCTATAGCTAATATAGTTGTTTTAAAAGAACCCATTTATTTATTACAATAAAAAGAAACATTGCATGATACCAGGAGTGGAAGAAACACTAGGAGTGTGCAGAGTGAAAATCAGTTGATAGCAGCAGAGAAATGGAAAGTGCGAGGGAACCTGATGCTGTAAATTGGACTGGAAAGGTTGACAACAAATGTAGGCTGTTCAACAAAGATTCATGCTGTACCTGCAACCCAGTGGACTTGATAGTAAACCTGATGCATGTAAGATTGTACTGCTATTTACAGTAGCTGGACCTCAAACATTAGAGGCTTTCAATACATTTGTTTTTGCTGAGGCAGAAGGCCAGAGCAAGTTTGACAAGGTTATTGAGATGTTTGATGAACACAGTTCACCAAAGAAAAAATGAAATGTTTGAGAGATATATGTTATGCTCGTGCATGCAGCTGCAGGGAGTGAACTTTGATACTTTTTTTTAATGGAGTTGAAATTAAAAGCAAGAACATACAACTTTGGATTGCTGCATGATAAGAAAGTGAGAGAGAAATTGCTGCGAGAGACAGAGTTTACCTTAGCTGGAGCTGTGAAGATCTGCCACACCAGTGAATTAGCTCTGCAGCACACAAAAAAGTTTGGTGAGAGTGCAAAGGCCAGTGAAAAAGAAGGCATAATCATAGCCACAGTGTGTGTCCACACACATAAACAAAAAATGTGATATAGGAAATAACAAAAAAGTGGAGAGTCATTCAATTGTAAACAATGTGGCACTCAACATGCACCAAAACAATACCCAGCCTATGGAAAAGTCTGTAATATGTGCAAAGGGCAGAATCACTATTCAAAGCAATTTTTTTCCAAAGGGAAACAGAACAGAAGTGACAGCATGCACATTGTACACACTTTAGAAGAAACTACCCTCTGTGATACACTTGATATTGACATGGTAGTGCAGGAAGATTATAAATCAACAGACACTGAAGAGCCAACCATGAACAGGGTTGAGCACAACAATGGCAAAAGTCAATTTCATCTGTGAGCGCAACATCAGGGCAATGAAGATAAAGCCATACATCCATGTAAATCCTGTACAGCTCGAAGCCTACAATGGACAGATCATCGACACGAAAAGTACATGTAAGCTCAAATTTAAAGATAAAGAGCACCACCTCAGGTTCACAGTAGTCCCAGATGGACATGAATCACTGCTGGGTGACAAAGCATGTGAAAACAAGCTTAGTCAAAGGGGTGTACACACCAAGGAAACCTATTGTGTTGGCTGATGTGTTATCGACAGGGGTGATGCAGAGTGAAGCACATAGTGTTCAAGTTCCAAAGAGACAGACATGAATCTCCCTGTGACTCTAATCACGGAATCTCTTCCCATATCTGATATGAAATCCAAGCAGATCACAGCTGAAACAGAAAAGGAAACAGTTCTACAGTAGGTCATCAAGGATCTGAATGAAGGATGGCCTAGAGGTGAATGTCAGCCATGCTAACACATCACATCTGAGCTGAGTGTTGGCACAGAACAAAATTGTCATTCCTCAATCACTGCAACAAGAGATGACAAGAAGGGTGCATGAGGGGCACCTTGGAATGAAACAATGGAAGAGGAGGGCCAGAACTGCTGCTTATTGGCCAGGGATAATGCTGACATTAACAGGATAGTTTCCAGCTGTGAGACCTGTTTGAAAAGCAGGCAAAGGAACCCATGATAATAGCTGTCATGCCAGCAGAACCATGGCAGAAAGTTGGGACTGATCTGTTCTACATGGATGCAAATAATTACTTGCTAGCTATTGATTATCTATCAAACTATCCGGAAATTGCACCACATGCTCCTGTGTTACGAAGAATCACATGTGTTATCAAAACACCTGTCAGGGTGAATCTCTAAAAGAAAAAGAACTGTTGACTTAAAAGCTTTGTGTCTCTGATGTGTTTACGTTTGTGTTGAACTTTAAATTGAAATGAATACTGTATTCTATTAGTGTGTCTTGTTAGATTAAACATCTCAAGGAAAAAGGGAGTTAGAGACAATTTTATGGCACTCGAGTCAATTCAAGATGGATGCCTCCACTCGGTCATGAGTGAGTTCTCAAGAAATAAAGTGTAGTTATTTTAAAAGAATCCAAGTTATTATTAGTAATTATTGTAAGTTTTTATTACAATAAAAAGAAACATCACAGAGTGGAGTGCCACAGGGTTTGGTGCTAGGACCCTTGCTCTTTGTAATATACATAAATAATTTGAACAAGGATGTTTGTGATAAGGTGAGTAAATTTGTTGATGGCACAAAATTATGTACTACACTGAGCAGTGTAGGTTACCTGCGTTTGCCATGGGATTTAGACCAAATGTGGAACTGGACTAAGGAATGGCAAGTGCAGTGAAGTGCTGCCCTGAAGAGTGTGGGGAGTGCAGGTACATAGCTCTTTAAAGATGGCAGCAAAGACTGTTTGGGACACTTGCCTAAACACTGAATACCCTGACTTTGACAATGGGATGTCATGTTGAAGTTATGCAAGATGCTGATGAGGCCACACTTGGAATATTGTGTACCTTTTGTCATCTAGCTATAGGAAAGATATTGTAAAGTTGAAAAGGGTACAGAAGAGGTTTTCAAAGTTTTTGCCAGGATTAAAGAAGTTATGCTATCGTGAGTGACTTGGAGCATTGGAGGTTGAGAGGGGGTCTTATTGATGGGAATAGATTAAGGTGAACAGTGACAGTCTATTTCCTAGAGTTGGAGAATCAAGATGAGAGGGCATAACTATCAGATGAGGGGTTGGGATTTCAAAGGGATGTGAGGGGACCGTTTTTCCACTGAGAGGATGATAGGCATTTGGAATGAGCTTCCAGAAAAAGTAGTAGAGACAAGTACCTTAGCTTCCTTTAATGAACATGTGATTAATTAAACAATGGAAGGGACTTGGAAGTGTATGGGCTTAATAAGGGCAAATGGACTGAAGCAGGAGAGTGTGTGCGTTCGACATGGACAAGCTGGGTCTGTGGGACTGATTCCGTGCTGTATGACTCTTTGACTATGACAGTCCTTTTTGACATGAGTAACTTTTCGCTAGGTTTATTTCACGTATTTCAAAAAGATACTGTGAATTGTATTCTGGTGTGACTTGTACATTGAGTTTCTAGGTATGAATCTAATGCTGTCTTGAGTCATGGGTAAAATGACAGAATAATTTGTTCATTTCTAATGTAACATCTCCAAAGTCTCTCGGGTAATATATTTTTGGCATTCAATTACAAACTTTTGTCATCTCACCAGCACAAAGCTTCCTACAGCTGTCAAGTTCAACAGTATTACTAGTTTTGAAGGAAGAACCCTGCTTGAGGAAGGTAGAGGTGAATCACTCAGTGCTGAATTCCAAGGTCCTACATGTTGGATCTCTGCCAAATTCATGCAGCTAATGCAGTTTAGTTCCAAGTTACTAGTAATGCCATGAGGTGATTGTGGTTGATTAAAAGGAAGGTAACGCAATTCATTAACGATGGGAAGTGGACATGGTCATCACATAGCAATTATTTAAATTTAATTTTTAAATTTAGAGATGCAGCATGGTAACAGGCCCTTCTGGCCCTTAAGCACCATTGCCTAATTATACCTATGTGATCCATTATCCTACCAACGCATCCCCACGACTTTGGAACATTGGAGGAAACTGGAGCACCTGGAAGAAGCCCAGGGCAGGTATGAACAAACTGCTTACTGACAACGCCAGTTTTATTATGCATTATGTTAATCACTACCTTATCTGTGTGCAGTGAAAGCTAGTTAAGTGGCATCAGGTTGGGCCAGGTCTTGCTACGTGCAAATTCAGTCTGCTTCATTCTCCAAGGATTTGTTAATGTAACCATATATTATATAATTATAATTCCAATCTCTTTTCAGTGCCAACCGCTCAGTCCAAGATTCCGCCCTGCTCCAGCTCACTCAACAGCCCCTAAGGCTAGAGCTGGATGAGGTCTTCACCCAGGATGAGACATATAAGGCAATTGAACAATTGAAAAGTGGCAAAGCAGCAGGTATGGATGGAATCCCCCCCAGAGGTCTGGAAGGCTGGCGGCAAAACTCTGCATATCAAACTGCATGAGTTTTTCAAGCTTTGTTGGGACCAAGGAAAACTGCCTCAGGACCTTCGTGATACCATCATCATCACCTTTTACAAAAACAAAGGCGAGAAATCAGACTGCTCAAACTACAGGGGAATCACGCTGCTCTCCATTGCAGGCAAAATCTTCGCTAGGATTCTCTTAAATAGAATAATACCTAGTGTCGCCGAGAATATTCTCCCAGAATCACAGTGCGGCTTTCGCGCAAACAGAGGCACTACTGACAAGGTCTTTGCCCTCAGACAGCTCCAAGAAAAGTGCAGAGAACAAAACAAAGGTCTCTACATCACCTTTGTTGACCTCATCAAAGCCTTCGACACCGTGAGCAGGAAAGGGCTTTGGCAAATACTAGAGCGCATCGGATGCCCCCCAAAGTTCCTCAACATGGTTATCCAACTGCACGAAAACCAACAAGGTCGGGTCAGATACAGCAATGAGCTCTCTGAACCCTTCTCCATTAACAATGGCGTGAAGCAAGGCTGTGTTCTCGCACCAACCCTCTTTTCAATCTTCTTCAGCATGATGCTGAACCAAGCCATGAAAGACCTCAACAATGAAGACGCTGCTTACATCCGGTACCGCACGGATGGCAGTCTCTTCAATCTGAGGCGCCTGCAAGCTCACACCAAGACACAAGAGAAACTTTTCCGTGAACTACTCTTTGCAGACGATGCCGCTTTAGTTGCCCATTCAGAGCCAGCTCTTCAGCGCTTGACGTCCTGTTTTGCGGAAACTGCCAAAATGTTTGGCCTGGAAGTCAGCCTGAAGAAAACGGAGGTCCTCCATCAGCCAGCTCCCCACCATGACTACCAGCCCCCCCACATCTCCATCGGGCACTCAAAACTCAAAACGGTCAACCAGTTTACCTATCTCGGCTGCACCATTTCATCAGATGCAAGGATTGACAACGAGATAGACAACAGACTCGCCAAGGCAAATAGCACCTTTGGAAGACTACACAAAAGAGTCTGAAAAAACAACCAACTGAAAAATCTCACAAAGATAAGCGTATACACAGCCGTTGTCATACCCACACTCCTGTTCGGCTCCGAATCATGGGTCCTCTACCGGCATCACCTATGGCTCCTAGAACGCTTTACCAGCGTTGTCTCCGCTCCATCCTCAACATTCATTGGAGCGACTTCATCCCTAACATCGAAGTACTCGAGATGGCAGAGGCCTACAGCATCGAGTCCACGCTGCTGAAGATCCAGCTGCGCTGGGTGGGTCATGTCTCCAGAATGGAGGACCATCGCCTTCCCAAGATCGTGTTATATGGCGAGCTCTCCACTGGCCACCGTGACAGAGGTGCACCAAAGAAGAGGTACAAGGACTGCCTAAAGAAATCTCTTGGTGCCTGCCACATTGACCACCGCCAGTGGGCTGATATCGCCTCAAACCGTGCATCTTGGTGCCTCACAGTTTGGCGGGCAGCAACCTCCTTTGAAGAAGACCGCAGAGCCCGCCTCACTGACAAAAGACAAAGGAGGAAAAACCCAACACCCAACCCCAACCAACCAATTTTCCCCTGCAACCGCTGCAATCATGTCTGCCTGTCCCGCATCGGACTTGTCAGCCACAAATGAGCCTGCAGCTGACGTGGACATTTACCCCCTCCATAAATCTTCGTCCGCGAAGCCAAGCCAAAGAAAGAGAAGATCAATGAGCATATCTACTTCTGATCTTATGAGGAAATAAATATTATGCTTGAAGCAGCTGAAGTTGTTTGGGAAAAGGAGATAGTTTTGATGTATTTGTGCAACAATAGCCTGCTTACAATCACAACCACCCCTTTTGTCTTACTTGCTCTGCCATTTGAGAAGATTTTTTTTCTGTTGATTTTACTAATCGTTCTGTGATGCTGCATTTGGTCAGTTGCTGCCTTGGTCATATCTGGAAATCAGCTCTTTTGTCTGTCTGCACCAAAACGAAAATAAATCTGTTACTGAATGCTTTTAGCAGAACCCAAAATGTCCTTGATTAGTGACATTTGATGGCACTTCCAATGACACATTCCATGTTCTAAAGGGTGTTGGATTTGTTCTTGCTTTTGGCAGACAAAATATACTGTAACTCGGCAATTTTATACTGTCACGTAGATGCCAATATTGTAGAGGCCATGAAGCTGCTTGGCTAGAAGTCTGCCATGTTCCGAAACTTAAGTTTCCAGCACTGAAGACAGGTTATTGTTTGGGCCAATAGCCTTGATGTAAAATATAGCTGTTTCTGCTGATGGTTTGCATTACCTTGTGGTGCCCAGATTTGAAGAGTTCCATTATGAATCTAAACAGTTAGCACACCGATAGATAGTACTGTCTCAGCAAGAAAAGTACAGTGGTCTACTTAACACTACCATGAACTAATGTATTTGTGACAATGAGTATGCCGTCTATTAGTCTTTTCCATGTTGCTTCTCTCATCACCTGTTGCAGGGCAAACCTGGGATTTTATGCCTTTAGAACTGAGCCAACTCAACTGGTAGAGGTGCAACTGAGTCAATCTCACCGAGAAGATGTAGCAATGTCTCATCCAGTGTGGAATCCTTGCAGAATCTTAAGAGATTGAGGTCCTTATGATGAAGTACTGATTCATCTGTTGAGTTCCCTGGGAGCTAATTAGCAAGAATGTTTTCTTTCTCTTATTTAACTGATGGCACTTCAATTCACTCCATCTGTGCTACCTCTCTTTTTTGGGTGTGTTTAAGAATGCACCTTAGATTATGATGCAAGAGTTTGGCTGTAAGATTTAATTATGTTCAGTTGTAGCTTGACTCTTACGTTGGTCCACTCTCCAAATTTACAATTTTCATGGTTGGCTAGCTTAGGGACACTGCTTATATGAGCAGAACCAGAGGTCGTGGTCTCAGAATAAGGTGTTTGACATTTGTAATGGGATAAAGAGAACATTTTTCACTCAGAGAATGGTTAAACTTTGGAATTCTCTATCCAAAAGGGCTGTGGTAATTCAGCCATTAAGTCTGTTCAATAATTTCTGGATATTAAGTGAATCAGGGGATATGGGGATATGCTGGAAAATGAAGGCGGGGAGGATAATGATGAGAGTTTATTGTCATATGTGTAAGTACAAGGAACAGATGTCGTGAAATCCTTGGTTTCTACAGTTTTCCAGATGCATAAAGTACACAAACAAACAAACAAGAAATATAAATTAATTATCACAATGTGCCACAAAAGAGAAAAAGTGGACATAAATATAAAAGGATAGATCAGCCATTATCTTGATGAAAAGCCAAATAGCCTTCTCAAGCTAATTCTCATATTCTCATGTTATTATTCCCACTTGGTCAAAGGACCAATTATAAAAGTGGCCACCACACAAGAGACTGTAGAGGCTGCAATCTGAAGCCAAACTGGAGCAACTCAGCAGGCCAAGCAGCATCAGTGGGAGGAAAAAAAAGAAAGATTACAACGCTTCAGGCTGAATCGGTCTTGCTAAAGAGCTTGGCTTCAAAATATCAACCATCCTTTTTCCGATGCTGCTTGACAAACAAAATTGGTCACTCTTTTTACAGAGATGGAGCTGTCCTGCGAATTCTTTATGTTAACTCACATACCAATCAAATTTTACTGTTCCTATAAACTTTCTGACTAAATTACCTCAATATTGTTGATCTTCAAGTCCTCTTTATTTTTGATACCGGTCCTCTTTCTTTCCCCCTCCCCCCCCCCCCCCCCCACCGCTTTGAGAGGGTCTCGCACCACATGTTGGGAACCACTGTAAAAGAGAATTATGCCGGCCTTAAAGATTCTACTTCCTTAGAGAAGCCAGACTTGCCAGTTACCATACTGAATGATTGAATGTTTAAAGAATTTTAATTCCAAACTTAAAATCAATTACACTAAATTATAATAAAAGCCATTTTAGTAGATTTTTGCCTTTGTCTTGGATGGCATGGCCTGAGGTCAAAAAAGAAATCTGGTACAGCATGAATACAAGTTTTTATTTCTGCCTTTAGGTGATGTCAATCTATAATGTGAGCAAAGCTGCAAAGGCATAGAAAGCAAGGCAAGCCTGTTCATATTCTCTCCATTAAATTGAATCTGTTAGTGCACTCTGGTCAGGGTATTCACATTGTCTTACTCGCCCTGTTCTCTTCCCAGGGTGTTCACATTGTTTTGTTCACCATGGTAATGGTGAGCAAGTCAACCACAATAGATATGTTAACTATGCATCTGGTGTGCCTTTTGTGCTGGTTTATTAAGCCATTTTCTGCAAACAGTATTTGCTATGCTGTGGGTCATATTTATCTTCATGTTGAATTTTTTTTGCAGTGCCATGGAGAGAGATTTGACTGTTTTATTTTTATATTATGAGAATGAGATTCTCAGAACAGGGACAATTGTTATATATTATAGGACCAGGAAATGATGTTTAGAGGTTTCACAGTGCTAAGTGTCAGTTGAGAACCAAGAAAGAAACAAAATGCAGAAATAGACAAATTCATTACAAAAGAGTATAGGGAAAGAAGGGAGATAGCTTCAGCAATAAAGATTGATAAATTGTATGATAGACAATGATTGGCAGAGATTTACATTGAAACTTTGCCAAAATTTTCACAATTAAGTAATGTGGTGGATTGTCAACTTGCATTTTAGTGTAGGCATTGATCATTCAGTTCCTAAAAGTTGATTTGTGTCTCCATATTTTGCCACGACTGAAGTAGCGCAGCACTGATATTTGTATATTCACTGAGAAACCATTCAGGAAATGCTTCCCAGGACAGCAATTTTAAATTCAGCAGAGAAGAAAATGGTTGTTTATGTCTCTACAGGTACCTGTCTGAACCCATTCCAGCTGACCATTACTGTAGTATATTGAATTTCGAAATCTGTATTGCAGACTGATGAAAAGATGTACTCTGGCAATTCTTCACTGCTGAGATGCAAACTTAAGAGCATGTACTGAACTCCTGAATGTGGACTGCATCTAAACATCACGATAAAACAAACAAAAGTACTAGAAGCGGTCAGCAGGTGTTTGTACTCAATTCTGATACGGTGGGTGGTCTTTAACTTGAAACCTTTGCCGTACTTCTCTTTCCACAGATGCTGCTGATCTGTTGAATGTTTCCAGCATTTTCTATCCTATTTTAGATTTCGTACATCTGTAGTCTTTAGATTTACTTTTGCATTCAAAGACTGTGGTACTGGTTGGGTTTTTTTTTGTCCTATAATAATTATTTCGTTGGTGTTTTGCTATTTCATTGAGTTCACATGTAAGTTTGCACCTTATCGATGTCCATAGTCTGAACTATTCAACTTGACAACGGGATGTTTTACTAGCTAAAGAGAGAAAATGAAAATGCATCTTGAAAAGTCCTTTCCATTTCTCATTCAGACTTGTTTAGGTGGCACGGTTACCGTAGTGGTTCGTGCAACCATGTTACAGAGCCAGCAATCAGAACCAGGGTTTGAATCCCACGCTATTAGTTGATACATTCTCCCTGTGTTTGTAGCAGTTTTCCATGGGGTTGCCAGTTTCCTCCCACCATTCGAAACATACTGGGGGGGGGGGGTTGTAGGTTAATTGGGTATAATTGGGCGGCACGGGCTCATGGGCCAAAATGGCCTGTTATCATGCTCTATACCAATCTTTTGCAATTCTACTGATTTGACGTGCAGTAGTTTTCATTTTCATGGATCTGCTTGTATGACCATGAATTGAAATAACTGACAGCTTACACTATGAAATGAAAGATTATTGAGCTGAAACATTTGAACACACCCATTTCCCCATACCTTTTTGTCCATGGAAAACAGGCAGTGAGGTCATGGACCCTATACAGATTAAAGAGGAGGAAGTGCTTGCTGTCTTAAAGCAAATAAGGGTAGATAAATCCCCAGGGCCTGACAAGATATTCTCTCAGACATTGAGGGAGGCTAGTGTAGAGATTGCAGGGGCTCGGGCAGAAATATTTAAAATGTTCTTAGCCACAGGTGTGGTGCCACAGGATTGGAAGGTAGCTCATCTTGTTCAGTTGTTTAAACCCTGGAAATTATAGGTCGGTGAGCCTGATGTCAGTAGTAGGTAAATTATTGGAAGATGTTCTAAGAGATCAGATATACAAGTATTTGGTTAGCCAGGGATTGTTTAAGGATAGTCCACATGGGTTTGTGGATGATAGGATGTCTTTAACCAATCTTAAGAGTTTTTTAAGGAGGTCTCCTGCAAAATTGATGAAGAAGGCTATGTATGTGGTCTACATGGACTTTAGTGAGGTCTTTGACAAGGTCCCGCATGGAAGGTTAGTCATGAAGGTTCAGGTGCTTGGTATTCATGGTGAGGTAGTAAACTGGATTTGATATTGTCTATACAGCAGAAGTCAGAGGGTAGTGGTGAATGATTCCTTCTCAGACTTGACACCTGTGATTAGAGGTGTGCCTCACGGATAGTTGCTGCGACCAGAGTGCATCACATACTTTTTCCTGTGGGCCAGGCAGAATTTCTATACTATACTGAAGAAAAGATTTGTATACAGAAGAGAGAAATGTGAACAAAGAAATAAATTTATATATACTGTGCATTCACTCACTATATTTGCCATTTTTTATTTATCCTACAAGTAAGAAAGTATCTCATATGATTCTTTCTTCCAGCAGAAGTTGTACAATTCCAAAGAATCACTGATTACCTGCAGATACATTTTTAAAATTTAAATTTAATTTTTAAAAATTGTCTACACAGTAGAAGCCGATTCCAGCCATTTAAACTTGTGCCATTCAATTATACCCAAATCAACCAACAATCCTGAACATTTTGGATGGTGCGAGGAAATCAGAGCATCCAGGGAAAACTCACACAGACATGGGGAGAACATGCAAACTCCTTACAGTCAGCACCAGATTCAAATCTAGATTACTGGTGCTGTAATAGCGTTGTGTTAACAGCTCTGCTAACTGTGCCATCCCACGGGTTGTCTCACAGTGTCTACTCCTGCCATTGAACTTATTGTATATGAATTTCAAAGCCTTCAGCTTGATCAATGTATAATTGTCATTGTTCAATGTTGTTGAGGTGTTAACGTTACTTCTCTGGCAGTTGCCTTGATTCAATTTAAGTTCCAGTAACCTTCTGTCTTTCAAGCAGATAGAGTTCATGATGACTTTTCTCACAATTCAATTCTTTCCATCTATAACCATGTGATAGTTGGAATTCTTAGTGGACAGACTATTGGAGTCCCCAGACATTCTTTCTGCTGCCTGGCCAAGTCAGATGACTTGCTTCCCTGCTGCTCAGAATCACTATTCTTTATAATTGTAGACTTGACATCAGCAGGAGATATAAAATGTTCCAGTGGCACCAATGAAGGCACTTGAGATATTTGTGATCAATAACCTTTAGAACAGTGTTTTTCAAAAGTTTTCTTTCCACTCACATACCTATTTTATGTAATCCCTATGCCATAGATGCTCTGTGATTAATAAGGGATTACTGTACTTAAGGTGGAATATGAGTGGGAAAAAAGGTTGAGAACCATTGCTCTCGACCCAATTGTTACTGAAATATTTTGCTTGAGAAAAATTGACATTGGTCCATTTCCTTTGGAGTTATGAAACTGTGCAGATAATGAGACAAAGAATCCCTTACTAATCGCAAAGATCCTATGGCATAGGGATTACTTAAGATGGTACGTGAGTGGAAAGAAAAAGTTTGAAAACCACTGCTTTAGAAGGTCAGACTTGAGAAGGGCCAAGAATGACTGCAGCATTTCAGAAGCTGTTGGAGAAGTAATTTTAATAATTGCTACAATTTCCTGTTAGAAAAGACTATTCTATTAAATTGATTACACTTCCTATGGTTGAATGTAAACTGTCTTTCAGCAATAGTATTGCTGGCTTTATGATACTCTGTAATGTTCAGCTGCCGATAAGAAGACAGGTATATCACACATACGAATTAAGCTCATCGTGAAAATGATATGACATCCTGCCAAATTTATTGGATGGACAGAACAGTCATCTCAGTCGACTGTTTTCACCCAAATGAATCCCAAAAGAGAAGTTTTATTTCAGTTTTGGAGTTACATGTTCTACCATTTCAATGGTGTTGATATGTGGAGACCATGATAAGCGAAGATGGTTATTAGTGTACTAAAATGCATGTGTACCTTCATCTATTAGGAAACTAAACCTCAAATGGCTCTCTTCAATTAACTGTTCTAAATCTTTGTGAAGAAACCATATTTCTAGATTTAAAAAGTACATTTTCCAACCTGTTAAGTATCATCCAATAAATATTGTACTTTTAAATATCAGATGAGATAGCTTGTTGCTATTGCCAAGGTTGCTCCCAAGCATTCAATATAAGTGATCACATTTTCATCTTGCAAAGCCATTAAAATCAGGAGTCATGCAATTTGAGAAATCCTGATGGCCTCTTCTGAGCTGTTGTATTTTGTTTTTGTCTGGCAGAAAGTTCAAATATAAATGTTACACAGATAACAATAAATCAGTTTTAAAATTATTCATTTTCTTCTCTGTTGTAGTG
The DNA here is from genome assembly GCF_036971445.1 of Narcine bancroftii. Lineage (NCBI taxonomy): Eukaryota > Metazoa > Chordata > Chondrichthyes > Torpediniformes > Narcinidae > Narcine > Narcine bancroftii. The sequence continues at coordinate 84,580,796 of NC_091479.1, read as the reverse complement.
GGTGAAAACACTTTCATTGAAATTGGAAATCTTTCGACTCATCTCCATTTCACCAAAACCCCTCTGCTGTGCGTGAAATTTGACAACGGTTTGTGATTTCCAGGTGGAACAATATGGTAATTTAGAGGCGAGAAAAATTGTTATTATTTCTATTTCTACAAGTTCAGAAATAATGCCAGGCAAACTGCATTTATTCTATAAATTAAACTTACAACGTATGGGAAGGCTAATGTACAATAGGTTTTAGCTGAGCTGAAGATGTGTGTTGGGAAATAGCTTAATGTACTCAATGCTAGAGGGAGTTTCTAAAAATTAATGAACCAAGATTAACAGAACGGTGTCTTATGAGTAATTACCTTTACGAATTAGCCAGGTTTTTGAAGATTTACCCTCACAGCAGGAAGACTTCCTGCAGCTTGAAAGCACCATAACACTGAAATGGAGATAACAGCTTTTTATATCCAGTTGGCATGTTTTTCTTCACTGATGCTTTGCCTTTGTTGTATGAAGAACAGCATGCCAGCTATTTCCATACATTTGGGACTCCAGATGGCTAAGAATGTTGCAATGGATGGTACTAAGCAGAGTGATTTATTTCAGCTAACATTGAAGGTTCTAGGTTGGATAACTACACTGAGCATTGTATTCATCTGACACAAGGGTTGGCGTCATTATTGCAATGTTGTGCAATAGAAATCAACAGTTGAACTAAAGATGAGAACTTGCCAACATTACATTAACCTAATGCACTTACATAAATATTCTGAATTAATGTTTGCTTCCAGGTTTTCATCCAGTTAGGAGTAATATTTTGAGTTTATCAGAATAGTTCATCCAGCTTTGGTTCTTGTACGGCTGCTCCTTCTGCTTATCAGAAATGATTATTCTGAGAGGATGATCTGACTGTGACCGCACACATTTTTGGTGTCTTATGCTGCCGATGCCCAGTGTTTTCATGAACTACAACTCTTAGGAAATAAATGGGGAAGTAAATGGTTAAAAGCACGTATTTTTTTTTCAACGCTAATAAAAGGACAGACATCTTCATTCTTTTTAAGTAGTGTCTCTGGATTTACGATAACTTGCTTTCTCTTGAGTCTTGTTGGTTCTGATGAGGCCACTAATGGGGCAGGGAAGGTGGGTGAGTAATTAGAGGTGCCTCAATCCTCTGCTTAGTGCTCTCTGTACTTCTCAATATGCCTCCTGAATCCTCATTCTCCACTTTGAGCTTGTGAAAATCTTGAGCATATCTTTGAATTGTTTTCTCTGTCTACCTGGGAACCTCCATCCATGAAAGAGCTCATAAATCAAGAGCCAGATGTTTAGCATGTATGTGGGATGAGTTGCTCACTGTAGCTGATTGAGATTTGGCCTCAGTGCTGGGGGATGATAACCCGGAAGAGGATGCTGACATTAGCTCACTTATCCATCCAGTGAATTTGGAGGAGTTTGTGAAGGAAGACTTGGTAATAGTTTTACAATACCTTGAGATGCCTACTGTACATAGTCCAGGCCCTGGAAACATAAATGTGGGGTCACAATTGCCCAGCTTAGGTCTTGATCTGCAAATATCATCTCTCATAAATGACCAAAGGGAACAGTAAATTTCAGCATAGATGTCTGTCTTTTCTGAGGTGTGACTACCATAATATAAGAAGTATTCCATGTTCTTCAAGGTATATTTGTGAACCTTTGTACGCTTTAGGAGCATGTATGTCGAAGTTCTTAACATTGTTAAGTGCAAGGCCTTTTGGATGATATGGTGAATGTGTCAACAATGTCGTGCAGTTTGGCCTCCAAATGTGGGTTAACACAAGTGTCAGCTACGTCTTGCTGCTCATCTTCCAAGATCTGGTGATCTTGGTACCAGAGCTTTGTTGGTGTAGGTCAAATGGTTTCATGTTGGTTCTGAAAATGAGCCCCACTTCTATAATAAAATTTAACGTAGTAAAATATTGTAAGTTGCTTTACCAGTGAATTTTCCGATAATCTTTCAAATTAAATCAGAATTTCATCTTACCTTAACAAGGGAAAATCATACATGACAATGCATCTGAAAATTCAGTTTGTTGTTATATTTGGACAGAATACTGGTTCAGAAAGGTATCAGTGTGGAAAAAATAATAATAGCTTTAGAAAAATAAACAATGACATAAACAGGTGATGAGAAAATGTGAATGGTACTGTATTTAATGTAATTAAAGAGCTGGGATGTAAGGCAAAGTACTCCTGTCAAAGTAACTATTTGCATTTTAACAAGTGTTCTGATTGTGTTGGCCATTAACTAAGTCTCCAGTAAAATGCATCCCTTCATGAGAGCAGTGTGCATGGAATACATATTAATTAGAAAATGACAGAAGCGTATAAAAATATCTCTCGTCCTCCAAAGATGAGAGTTGGTAGCTGTTATCAGCAAGGTCAACAAGCCCATATTTACAAGCAAATATTAAAATGCAGCCTCAAGTGCAAATATATGAACATATGTTCATATTTTTTGCAAAGCATGATACAGTATATGGAAAGGTTATTAAGTATGAAAGAGAAATGCATAAAAAATTTATGTTCTGTTGAAAGTTCACTGACCTGACATTTAAAGCATTTTCTCTCTTCACAGATGCTGCCTGATTTGTGTTTCAGTATTTTATTGTGAGCATTATAGAAAAGCATGGGATGATATTACAGAGACAGATTTTTAAAAAAGAATGAGTTAAACTGGATTATATCAGCATGTAATCTTGTTGTACTTAAAGATTAAAAGTGTCTTATGAAAGAATCAAGGGTATTGAGTATGGTCTGTTTAATGTTGAATAAATGATTAATCTTGGCCTCTACCTTATTTGTCCAGTTTCAACATCATCTGTATTTTATGAATTGAAATTAAATATTTTTGATGTAGTAAACATACTTAAGGTCATTGATTGTATTGAAGTTACGTACAACAATTTTACACATAGAGGCCTTAATCTGGTAGATTTAGTCAATCAGCTGAATTTTCTGAACTTGATTTAATCTATTAATGTAAGTAATGATATCCATTTTCAATATATAGTACTTTCAAATCATTATTTCATGGTCTTAACTCCCCTTTATTGCTACTTTAGCTTCAGTAAATGACCAGCATATTTTTGATGAGCCTTCTATGTATTAAGGCTCATGATAACCCTGCCATTTCCGATATATAGTATATCCTACTCTTGTTTGCCTTTCCAAAATGCATGACTTTACATTTGACAGGATTAAATTTCATTTACAATTGCTCTGCCCCAACCTTCTGGCAGATCCATGTCTTGCTTTAGCCTTAAGCAACCTTCTTCATTATCTACAACACCACTAATTTTTGTATAATCTGAAAATATACTTATCAAGTTATTAATTTGTATCAAAAAGCAAGAACAAGATTCAATTCACCTCCAGTGCTTCCTCAGCCACCGTAGCCACACAGTCCAAATCATTGGGAACCCGAGTTTCAGATCTGAATTCCGACAAGGTCAGGAACCCTTCAGCACCCTCAGCACCTCCTCGCTTCCTGGTTCTGAAACCTGGTACTCTTCCAGCCAGTTTGATCCAGTCTCCAGTAGCCCACAACTTCCGCAGGTTCCTCACCTCGAGTTGCCAGCAGCCTGCCGCATGCACAAGCCCCTCAGCTGCAGAGCCCGCTCACTAGTCCACCGCCGTGGTCACTGTCCCCACAGGTTGTCTCTTCCACTTCTCCCTCTCAGATAGTGTGTGATCTTCCCATCCTCTGGTGTCCTGCTCCAGTCCTCCATTTCTCCTCGTGGCTGCTGCCGATTAATAGGTGCCACCATCTTTCACGCAGATCCACGGTTGTGGGAGTTCAAATAAAACCACCGTCGACTCCCTCAACAGGCTATTCAGAGCCTGAATGGAGCCAATGGCAGTTGACTGGGCGGCTGGATCTGACAGGAGTGCTGCATCTCTGCTCCCCCACACCCTGCGGATCCGCACCAGCAACAGTGCTGCCGCTACAGACTCAGAAAACAACAAGACTTCCCTTACTAATTCTTATGGTAAAGACTTCCAATCAGAAAAGCAACCCTCCACCACATCCCTCTACCTCCTATTACCAAACCCATCTTTGATCCAGTTTGCCAGCCTGCAATTTATGCCTTGGTAAAAGACCTTGCTAAGGTCGGCATAGATAACATCCATTTTGCCCCCACCTCCATCCCTGAAGACCCCCCCCCACCCATCAAAATGCCTCATTATCTCATCGAAAAGGTCAATCAAATTTATGTGGTAGCATTTAAAAAAATATATTTTTGTGATTTTTTTTCATCTTTTTAGTAACAATTTTGTTTCATGGCTCAAAGATCCCTAATGTGACACAGCGGAATCCTCTTAAATCGTTGTGCCTTGCTCTCCAGCAAGAGAAAATGGAATGTAGTCAGCTATAAACTTGCCACAACTAATGTTACTTGTCAGCACTGACAAGTATAAGAATTTATTGTTGCATATAGAATATAATGTGCAGGTGCACCAAATTTATTCCTTGATATATACCAACTACAATGAGTCAGAAAAAGAGAAAATATAAAAAGATAGATAGATAAATATTCACTGTTGCATAAAAGGAAAGATAATAAATGTTTACAATTGTGGCCGATATTACAAATATGTTTAGTGAAAGCTTGGAATAATCTTAATAGATTTAATTGACATTATGATCTGACAATGTGATCCTTTCCCTTCTTTACGGGTGTACTTTTGGAAGGAGGAGGTGAGCAAATCCCTTCGAAGGATAAAATTTTTCTCAGATGCTGTGTAGGTTAGCGATTTGCTCACTGAAAGTCATTCTCCTCAATGCTCCCCCATTAAATGGCTTTGACAGGTTTGAGTGTCTTCTACACGATCTCCACAATTATGTTGCATTGAAAGGAACAAACAGTAAAATGTATCTGAACATTTGGTTGTAGCAACAGCAAGAAAAAATTCAGTTGTAATTAATTTGCAAGTAGTTAATAATACTTTTTAATGGTAACGGCTTTATAGGCAAAATGGTGGGAGGAGAGACAGGAGAGAGTCCTAGCTGCACTGAATGATTGAAAAACAACATTAGCAGAAGCATTGAGCTCCAATCAAGCAACACTGACTTCAATCACTCTTACTTTTAATAAGTGTTTTTTTCAGCTGGAAGGACAGCCCAATTGCTTCACAAACCATTTCTATTGATCGGATATTTGGTTTTGAAATTTTCAGGCCATTGGAACAAGTAAATGTGATAATACTTTTTGTTGATTTTGTGGCTTCTATCCAGATGAAATATGGATTCATTGTTGGGGGAGCACTACTGGAGTGCAGTATATCCTGTCAGATACCACAGCATTTGGAAGTCTGAGCCGATACTTTTTTCAGGTGTAAAGGTATGTACCTGCAAGTGTCTTGGATGGGACCACCAAGAACATGTGAAAATGAGAAAGGATCTTGGAAGAATGGATTAGGATGTTTTCAGGCAAGGATGTGCTCAGTAAGTGGAAGGCCATTTAAGGCATATTTTTGAGAGTGCTGCGTTTGCATGTTCCTGTCAGGATTAAAGGCAAAATTAACAGGAATAGAGAACTTTGGTTTTCAAGGGATATTAGCAATCTGGTAAAGAGGAAGAGAGAGGTGTATAGCAGGTATAGGTAACAAGGATCAAATGAGGTATTAGAAGAGTTTAGAAAAGGTAAGAAATACTTAAGAAGGAAATGAGGAAGCCAAAATGAAGACATGAGGTTGCCGGGGCAGATAATGTGAAGGTAAACCCAAAGTGTTTCTACAACTATGTTAAAAGTAAATGGATAGTAATGGACAAAATTGGTTCCCTAGAACAGTGCTTTCCAAACCTTTTAGCTCTCGGAACCCTTTTGGGGAGCACTTGGAAATCGTGGAACTCAAATTGTCAATTACAGTTTAAAAGACCTGGTATATACACAATCATAATAAGAAAGTAAATAAATTTACAATTCTCCACATTGAATTCATTTGTTGCCTCTAATTTACATTTAATAGGATGAATGTTGGGCATAATATTAGATAGTTGTATTCTTGTGCCGGGAGCAGCATCAAGTCAGCTTCGATATTTTGTTTTCGTTGTTGCATAATATGAAAATTGTGCATCTGGTTTCTCTTTATTCCGGGTTGAGGTGAATCCAAGCGACAAATCGACAAATAATTTTTGTTATACCTTTGTTTCTTTATAACATTTCATTTTTGCAATATAGGCGTAATTGAAGAAACTTCATGAAAAAAATGGTGGCACCTCAGTACTTCTTCCTGTCTCCTAGTTTCTTTTTTAATCTAACGATCCATAGTTCTTAATATTGCACACATAGAATATCTTTAAAATATGGCCAGCTTCGCACCAAAAGAAATTGGATACTCATTGGTTTAAAATAATGGGCAGACCTGACATCTGTGCTGCTGACATCAGGCCTCATGATGTCATTTTGTTTTCTTAGGGTGGAGTGCACTGTTTGCTCCTGTCCTAGAAACAAATTGAATTAAAGACAGAGGAAATATGTGATTTAAAAAAAACCCAGTGGATCGTTATTACTCCCTGTCATTCTTCTGCGCAATTCTTAGGCCTTTCCACAGAACTCCAGGATTCCATGGAACCCAGCTTGGGAAACCCTGTCCTTGAGAATCAGAGTGGTCATCTATGTGTGGAGCCTAACAAGATGGGGGAGATCTTAATCAGTTTTTGTTTGCATCTGTATTTACTCAGGAAACAGGCATAGTATACAAAGAAAGAAGGGAAACAAGCAGTAGTGGCATGGAAGATATAGAAATTAAAGAGGAGGAGGTGCTTGCTGCCTTACTGCAAATAAAGGTAGATAAATTCCCCAATCTTGACATGATACTCCCTCGGACCATGAGGAAGACTAGTGTAGACATTTCAGGGGCTCTGGTGGAAATATTTAAAATGTCCTTAGCCAAGGGTGAGGTGCCAGAGGATTGTAGGTTAGCTTATGTGGTTCTTTTGTTTAAAAAAGGCTCGAAAAGTAAACCAGGGGATTACAGGCCAGTGAACCTGACATCAGTTGTGGATAATTATTAAAAGGTGTTTTGAGAGATAGGATATACATATATTTGGACAGTCAAGGGTGGATTAAGGATGGTCAACATGGCTTTGGGTGTGGTAGGTCATGTTTAGAGTTTTTTGAGGTTACCAAGAAAGAAGATGAAGGAAAGGCTGTAGATGTTGCTACATGGACTTTAGTAAGGCCTTTGACAAGGTCCAACATGGGAAGGTTAGTTTAGTATGTTCAGACACTAGGAATCCATGGAGAGATTTTATACTGGATTTGAAATTGGCTGAATTTGGAGAAGACAGAGAGTGGTAGTGGATGATTACTTCTCAGACTGGAGGCCTGAAGGATTAGTGGTGTGCTTCAGGAGTCAGTGACTGAACCATTGTTGTTTGTTGTGTATATCAATGATTTGAATTATATTGTGGGCAATTGGATCAGCAAGTATACTGGTGACACTAAGACCGGAGGCTTTGTGGACAGCAAGGAAGGCTTTCAAAGCTTGCAGAGCCAACTGGAAAAATGGGCCAGAAAATGGCAGATGGAATTTAATGCAGACAAGTGTGTGGTGTTATATTTTGGAAGGACAAACCAAGGTAGGACATACATAGTAAATGTTAGGGCTCTGAGGAGTGTGGAGGACAAAGAGATCTGGAAATACAAAATTCCCTGAAAGTAGCATCACAGGTAGACTGAGTTGTGAAGAAAGCATTTGGCATCTTGGCCTTCATAAATCAAAGTTTTGAGTTCAGGAGTTGGGATGTTATGGTAAGGTTGTATAAAATTTTGGTGAGGCCTAATTTGGAATATTGTGTGCAGTTCTGGTCAAGAAACTACAGGAAGGATATCAGTAAGATCGAAAGAGTGCAGAGAAGATTTACTAGGATCTTCAGAAGTTGGGTTACAGGTAAATATTAAATAGGTTGGGACTTTGTTCCTTAAGGCATAGAAGAATGAGGAGAAATTTGATAGAGGTTTACAAAATTATGAAAGAAATAGTGTAAATGCAAGTAGGCTCTTTCCACTTACATTGGGAGAGATAAATACGAGAGGACATGGCTTTAGGGTGAAAGGTTTAGGAGGAATATTATGGGAAAATTCTTCACTCGGAAAGTGGTGGGAGTTTAGAATGAGCTGCCATCAGACATGGTAAATGTGAGCTCCATCTTAAGTTTTAAGAATAAATTGGATAGATACATGGATGGGAGACGACTGGAGGGTTATGGAATGGGTGTAGGTCAGTTGGACTAGATGTTTCAGCATATACTAGAGGGACCGAATGGCCTGTTTTCTGTGCAGTGGTTTTCTAAGGTTCTAAATCAGTGCTTTGCAGGGTAGCTTATGCAGGTACCAATGTTCATTTCAGTCTTAATGTCAGCAGAACAAATGAAGCAGGGATAAGGTCATTCCATTTATAATCTGACCAGGGGTAAGAATGTAGAGGACAAAGCAGATGTGAAAAGTTGGTGACATTAATTTCAAGCTAAAGAGTGTTCTGTTCTTGCATAAACCAAATAACTGAAGTTCGATTAAATGTTTAAATTGCAAAACTGTTTTTTTTTAAATACTATAGTAACTGTTACTGACTGGAGCATCTCATCAACATTTAATTTTGATAAGTTTGAAGACAATCAGAAGAAAATTAATTTTCAGATCAATCCAAATGTTATTTTAAGCTTTTCTACATTTTTATTTCACTTATTCCAATACATATGTTCCTGTCATTTTTAATGTGAAGAATTATTACATATAATTTATATTTTCTGTTTCTTTTTCTTTTATATTTCACAAACTAAGAGTTTGGAACCAGCGAACCAGAGAACACTACAGCAGAAAAACAGGTCCTTTGGTCCATCTAATCTGTGCCAAACTATTTATTTACCCTAGTTAGTCCCATTCACCTGCACTTGAATCTAAGCCCTCCATACCCCTCCCATCCATGTACCTATCCAAGCTTTCCTTAAATGTCAAAAACGAACCTATGTGTATCACCTCCACTGGCAGCTCATTCCACATTCTCACCATCCACTGAATGAAGAGGTTTCCCTTAATGTTTCCCTTCAACAATTCACCTTTCACCCTTAATCCATGTTGTCTAGTTCTTGCCTCACTCATCCTCAGTTGAAAAAGCCTATTTGCATTTACCTTATCTATACCCCTCATAGTTTTGATTACTTCTATCAAATCTCATTCCCTGATGCTCCTGGGAATAAAGTCCTAACCTATTTAACCGCTCCATGTAACTCAGCTCAAGTCCCGGCAACAGCCTTGTAAATTTTCTCCGCACTCTTTTAAAACTGTAAACGGTACTCCAAATTTAGCCCCCCCCCCCCCCCCGCCCCAGTGTCTTTCACAACTTCAAACCTAACATCCCATCTCCTGTTCTCCATTCATTGGTTTATTAAGATCAATATGCTTATAGCTTTCTTTACAACCCTTTCTCTCTGTTTCGCCTCTTTCAAGGAATTATTATCTGTATTCCCAAATCCCTCTGTTCAGCCTCACTAGGCAATTCCCTAGTATTTATCATGTAAATCCCACCTTAACTGGATCACCTCACACAAGTGTATCACCTCCCATTTTTCTGCATTAAATTCCATTCATCATTTTTCAGCCCATTTTACAGCAGCTCGAGATCCTGCTGCAAGCTTTGAGATTCTTCCTCATTCTCCACTACATTCCTAATCTTTGTATCATTTGCAAATTTATCTCATTAGCATCCAGGTCGTTGATATAGATGATCCCTGAGGCACACTACTACTCGGAGACCTCCAGTCAGAGGCCATCCTCTGACTTCTTCCACAAAGCCAATATCTAATCCAATTTACTGCTTCATTCTGAATACTGAGCAACTGAACCTTCTTGACCCTATGGTACATTGTCAAAGGCCTGCTAAAGTCCAGTGCAAATGTCTTGGTTTATTTGTTTGAAGTCCCTCCTTGCTTCCTTCACCTGCAGGCAGTTGTCTTCGAACACTGTCATGGGTGTTGAACTAAAGCATAGTGCAGTAGAGTTGCCATCTTCTAAATATTTGATCAATTGTATGTGACTATTAACTGCATGATGAATAACCGTTGTTGTAGTTCTGCTGTTCACAGCAAAATTAGGGATGTTGATGGACTTCATTTTGAGGTCTTATGTTTATTATTTCAGTATTTGCATATTTGATGGCTCTCATCTTGAAACTCAACTTTGCATGTCCATCTTTGACTTTAAATCTAGATAGGCATTTGATATTAAGCTTGGCATATAATCAGGAAGCTATTTTTGTAGATTATTATTATTTTGTAGAATTTGTATTCATCCTAATTCTTAGTTTGGCATTCAGGAGGTCATAAGCAGAAAAGAAATAGAAGCTCAGCCAATAAATAAAGATCATGGCTTATTTTTCACTTGAGCTCTTTCCTGTCCATATCCTCTGATTCTCTTGCTATCGAGAAACTTCATTGATCTTTGAGAGCAATAGAACATCAAATCTTTACCATAGACATGGTTATTATCTTAAAGTATTAAACAATATTATTAAACAGATAATTTAGTACTACAGCAGGAAATATATGTCTAACCCTTCAAATTGACAAAATAATAAATGTTGCCAATTGCAGGAAATAAACAAGTTTTGTAAATAATTTAAATATGTATATTGCTTTCTTCTTGCTATTGAATTTTTCACTGAAATTTCCCCTACTGTAAATGCAAATAGGCTTTTTCCACTGAAGATGAGTGAGGCAAGATCTAGAGGACATGGATTAAGGGTGAAAGGTGAATTGTTTAAGGGGAAATTTCAAACTGATCTTGTTAATTTTTTTCAAAATGATTGATGCCTTCTCAAGAATTTTCTAATTGACTCTCTGATTAAAATTGATTTTTTTTTATTTATCCAAGTGAAGAAAGTTCATTAAAAAAATATGGTTTTTCAAATACAAACTAAACTGATCATACACCATTGCTTAAATTTAAATTATTCCTTTCTCAGCTGTAACTGGTAAAATTTGCCATGTTATATCATGTTTAGTGTTGGAGTTTGAACTGCATCCATTTTTTCTGACTGTATTTTAACTGGATATAAGGAAACAGGAAAGCAGAAAAAAGAGAACAAAAAAGCTTCGTATATCAGCCGTTTTCAGGTAACAAGTAGGTAACATTTATAGATATCTGTCAATCATTTTCGTCCTTCAGTAAAAAAACTACTCAAATGTGCAGGTGTTTGTCTTCTCTGGGTAGTCTGATTTCCTGCTTCATCTCAAAAACGTGTGGGTTGCTAAATTAATTGACCACCATAAAGATGTGGTAATATTCTGGTGAGAGTTGCAAAGAATATGAAGAGAATAAAAATGGCATTAATGTAGGACTAGTGTGAGTTGAGGGTTGGTGCAGACTCGATTGGCCAGAGGCTCTGTGACTCCTTCAGATTAGGTATGCTGGGATCCACAAGTCAAATGCCCTGCAGCATTGATTTACAATCCTGAGAAAAGCAAAAGAATGATTAATTTACATTGAAGGAAATGCTAAAAACAGTGCAGTATTTACTTTTTAAAAGTTTAAGAATTTACCTCACATGAAAGAGTTTTAACTGTGAAGTTAAAAAAAATTAATGTACAAAATTAATATTTAACACATTGAGATAATCATGAACAAAATATAATTGTGAATAGGATTGAAGCAGGTGAAATGTCAAATTTCCTCAGGCTTCTGAGGAAGAGGCTTTCTTGGCTATCGCTTTAACCTGGCAGAGCCATGACTGATGGTTGCAGGTAATTACCCCTAATAATTTAAAGCTGTCTTTTATCTGCACCTCAGCGCCATTGATGCATATGGGAGTGAGCTCTTCTGGAAGTTTATGACCAACTCCTCTATCCTCCTGACATTGAGGGAAAGATGATTGCCTTGCAAACAAGCCACTAGACTCTTTATCTCCCTTCTATATTCAGTCCCATCATAATCTGGGATCCGGCCAACAACAGTGGTGTTATCTATGAATTTGTAGGTGGCTTTGGAGTGATATTTGATGACACAGTCATCAATGTAAAGGAATATCATAGAGGGCTAAGTACACAGCCTTATGGTCACCAGTGTGAGGGTGATCACAAAGGAGGTTCTGTCACAAATTCTCACTGACTGAGGTCTGCAACACTGCAAATTGAGGATCCATTTGTAGAGGTGGATGCTGAGACCAAGGTTCCAGAGTTTGGGGATTAGTTTACAGGTAGACCCCTACTTACAATAGGGTTTGGTTCCGTGACTCACGTTGTTAGGTGAAATTATAATAAGTCAATGTCTACCTTTAGAGGTAGGTTTCTGTGCTGCTTCTGCTGGGAGCGGGGACATCGGCCTCCCAGTGGGAGCAGGGAAGATGGCCTCAGGTAGGCTGAGATCCCCGCTCCTACAGGGAGCTCGAGATGGCGCCTGGTAACTAGGGGCAGCGACGTCACTTCGCAACCTACCTTGTGATTTGGAACGCATACGCAGATTGCTGTCGCTCTCTCTCTCTCCCTCTTCAATCTCTTTCTCCCTCCCCAGCGATGGCAAACTGAGCATGCATTCAAAGTCAGCTTTTTTTAAAAAAGAATAACATTGGGTCCGAAACGATGACATTTAATGGGGGTGGTAGCGGTGGTGGGAAGCAATCTGCATGTGCTGATTGGACGGAAGCATTGCTTCAGAGAAGGAAAAGCAGCCACGCTGATACCGGTGGATCATTGTAACTTTGAAATATCGTAACTCGGAACCTCGTAAGTTAGGGTCTATCTGTATTGAAGGTGAAAATATAGCAATTAATACAAGTTCAAAGGTTACTTTTATTGTAACATAATAATACATTAAAAATGTAATATACTTAATATACTTTAACTTTTGTCTGCCTAAGGCAAACAAAGAATCGCCAGTGCCCCTAACAATAGGAGAAAGAGAACCAGAGTCCCTCCAGTATTCCAGCAGCCTCTGTCGTGGCACAGAGTCTAGTTCCAGGTCCAGATCCAAACCTCTGATATAAATAAGAAGCCTTCACCACCCAATGCCCTTCTAGAGCAATAATTGCCCTCTGCACCCTCTCAAATCCCAGTTCTGATACTTGGTTCCCATGAGCTAGTCTTTAGCAGCCTGTAGCCTATGTGAGTCCTTTGACCGCAAATCATCCACAGCCTGTGTGGGTTTTTCAGTCACTGAGCCCCTCACTGGTCCACTGCTGTAGTCACCTTTTTGTAGGGTCATCTCCTGTGCTTCTCCTTCTCGACGGGGTTGTTCTCCCCATTTCTGGTGCCCTGCACTGGTCCATTGCTTCCCTGGAGTCTGTAACCCCTCGTGGTATGCTGTCTAGCACAGGCACCACCATCTTCGGACAGAACCTGTGGTTGCGGGATTTTAAAAAAAGCACCATAGGCTCCTTTAATGGGCCATTTAAAGTGTGTACAGAGCCTTCGGCATTAGGACTGGGCAGTAGAACCCTGCGGAGCAACGCCATGTCTCCTCATCTGCAACAGCAATGCAACAGCTCTGGCCGTTATTGTGTTTCGGTATTCTTGATGTCCAAATATTCCAGGGCTGAATGGAGGCCATGGAGATGGTGTCTACCATCGACCTGTTGCACTGTAGACATATTGAAGTGGGTCAAGGCTGGCAGGGAGGCTGGAGTTAATGTGAACCATGACCAGTCACTCGGAGCACTTCTTGATGATGGATGTTAGAGACAGCAATCACTGATGCATTGGGATGACACTGGACTTCTTAAATCTTCTGCCTGTAGCAGAGAATGGTCAGTAAATACTCCTGGAAGCTGGACTGAACAGGTTCTTAGGAATCGTTCAGTGACCTATTTTGGGCCAGTCACTTTCTGTAGGATCATTCCCAATAAGGCTGATGTGATGTTTGTGGCAGGTGCGTTTGAAGTTGTGGTGAGGATTGTCATTGGCTCGCTGGCTTCTTGTTTTGATGCAATTGTACCATTCATTGAGCTCATAGGGAGGGAAGCACTGGTGCACATTCTTCTGCCTGGCTTTTCTTTGTAGTTCATTATAGCATGCATGCCCTGCCATAGTCAACAAAAGTTCATCTTGAACTCAAGCTTGTTTCTTTACTGTCTTTGGAATCACCAGTGGTCTTGTAAATGTCATTCCTGGATTTCTTATTTTGGACCGGATTGCCTGACTTGAATGCCTTAGACCTGGACTTCACTAGGGGATGCACCTCACAGTTCATGGTTTACAACTGTGTACCATACCAATTGTTCTTTTCGGCACACAGTCCTCCATATACCTACTGATCAATTTATTGATTGTGGTGGCATACTTATTAAGGTGAATTGCTGAGTCCTTAATATGGACCTATCTACAAACTCAAAACAATCACATAGGATGCCATCTTCTCTGCAGACCAGAAATGTACAACTGTTACCACAAGCTTCTCTCACCTCAGCTTATGGTTCTGTGGCATGCAGCCTGATGGTCTGATTTACCAATGTGTGAGAATGGAATGGATTGATGGGCATTGTTCATGGTTGTGTAGAAAAAGACAAGGGTGTTGAAGCCTCAGGTGAGATAGGAGATATGATGGTGGTATTTTGGTGGAACGCTCTGGAAGTTGGCTTGATTGAACACGACTAGGATGATTCGATTTAAGGACATTGATAAAAGTGAATATCTTCAAATTTGCCTTGGCTGGGATGTAGACTGCCCATGTCCACTTGATGTGAATTCTTGTGGTTGCTAATTAGGACTGCACTTCACAGTTAAATATTCCAGGTTCCATAATATTATTACACTCAGGTGTGCATTTGCTCCAAAGAACAGAAGGACTAGTTCCTCTCTCACTCTCTCTCTCTCTCTCTCTCTCTCTCTCTCTCTCTCTCTCTCTGCACTTCTAGTTATTGTTCTTTCCTATCAGTCTTTTTTTTAATGGCATGTAGTGACTGCTACACAGAATGAAACACACCACTACTACGTTGGAGGTTTCAAATGAGCTGTTTATTCAAACTTCGTGCGCACCCTTTAAGGGCGGCGTGAGCTCCGTCCCCGCGTTAGAGGTGATGTCACCAAGCTCACCCGAGGCACGCGCCCTGGCCTAAACCACAAGGCACGGATGTCCCCCGATGGCGCCATCTTCTCACGGCTCTCCTGCCGGTGCGGCGATACAAGTGGGGCCGGTTCGCCACAAGGATGTGCACCGCCACAGGCATTCATTACAATACTGTCGCATTTTGGCTACCATATCAAGACCCATTACCAGGAAAATGCAGACTTTGGATCTGTTAATCATTACTAGAATTTATACTGTTCCTTTGTGAATTGTTTATCTATTATAATTGCCTCAAATCAAGTGATAGAATGTATTTAGAGCTTTCATATGCATAACTGGTTTATTTTGTACTTGTTGGACATTTAGATTCAAGATTACTTTGATTCATGACTTTGATTCGTTGTAAAATTCTGACCTGCTGAATATCGTAGGTTAGCCATTACATTTGATGGCTACGAAATTAAAATTGAAAATGCTTCCTGAATGTGATTCAGGAGTTTTAAGTTAATAAAAGAATGATTATAAATGTGTTGTGCATCTATTCCAAGCTATAATTGAATATACAATATACAGACGAACAATATGAGAGTGAATATAGTGAAACTTGTTCCTTGTCATTTCAGGAGCTGAGGAACATTGTGGGCCTCTCAATTATGTCACGATTATCTGTTTTGTTGTCTACTTTTGTTTTATATCCGAATCAACAGAAACCTAAGTAGATTTCACTAAGTAGATCCACTATATTCTGATCAATTGCAAATTTCTCTCTCCTTTGTGCAAATCTGTGCTCTCTAATTTCATTCTTAAATAACATGTATCATATTTTATTTATTTACCCATCAAAGGAGGTAATTTCTTTCAACAATTTATATTTCCCAATCAGATTATGCATCTATGCCCAAGGAAATAGAGGATAAGATTCTACTAATTTGTTCTCATAATTTATCCTTCAAAATATCGATAGCTTTGTGAAAAGGAATTTATATCACTGATACAGATGAAAATCTAATTACTAATATTAATATACATTGACAAAATAGTCATACGATGCAACTTAAAAACAGGCCATTTGTCAGGAAATGTATTTATTCTCTTTGTAAATAGAAATCCATCCATTTCTGTTCTCTATTATAGAGTGTGCATATTTGATGATGTCTACATTTCCATCTCCCACAATTTTTCTCACTATCCTGCATTATGTTAGTTTTTAGCTTGTGGTAATGTTGATTGAAGACTTTCCAAATAAACCGAACATGAAAAATGATGAAAGGTTAGTGAGATCCATCGAGATTCACTAATTTCGGCGTGTATTATCAGGAGTCTGAAACCAACACTGGAAAGCACACTGCTGTGATTGGATCAAGGCTGAACACGCATAATAAAATCAACACTTTTTTTTACTGTTGTACATCTCTATGAGCAAAAAAAATGTGCTTATCTGCCGTGGAACAAGCATTCAGGACATTGTATGCTCAAAAGCTAATTCTGCATAAAATAAGCTGACACAAAGGAATAAATCATTTAACCACAATAACCCACTTTAACACCTCATATTATCCATATTCCTGTGGCCAATTAATGCAAAATATACAGATAATATTCACAGTCCTTTGTGACGGTAATCAGGATACTGGCAAATCAAATATGGTGTTTACCTTTGTATTCCATTAGAAATGGAAAGAAATGCAGTTTGTATTCGTGATTAGTATGCATCTGACAGAATTGCTATTGGTCATTCAGATCAGAATTATCGTCCTGTTTTTGCCCATGAGGTAACCAAGTGGAAGAAATTGGACATGTTCCAAAATCGTAACATTCATATGCCAAGTGGATAGAGGAGATTTGCTACCGACCTTAAAAAAATTGTTGATTAAAAAAAAATCAATGTTGTGCTTCAGAAAAACCTTTTTTCTTAATAACACTGAATTAAAAATTTTCCATGAAATTGCTCATGGAGATTCTTCTGATTATCTACTATAGCATTAACAGAAGAGCTGAGAAAATACAGAATTATGGCCCATCTCCTCATTTTTTTCTCCATGGCTTGAGAAGATCTCTTCAGAACATTTTATTTATTCAGAAGGAATAGATCTTCAGCAGAATTCATTGTAAATGTATGGCTGGTTGGTTAAGAAATGTTGTGCTCATTGTGCATAGAAAAGATGATAGGGTGTTTGGGGGGGGGGCATTTTGGAACGACTTGCAGACATTTTGGCAATGATTTTGTGGTAAAACATAGGTAAACAAGAAGTCTACAGATGATAGAAAACTGGAGCAACATACAGAGAAAGTGCTGGATGGATTTAGCAGGTCAGACTGAATCCATGAAAATCAATATACAGTCAACGATTTGGGCTGAAAACCCTTCATCAGGAATAGGAAGAAGAAGCAGGCAGACGTTCGAATTAAAGGATAGTGTGAGAGATGGGGGAAGAGCACAGCCTGGCGGTTGATAGGTGAATACAGGTGGGAGGGGGAAGAAAAGAAGAGTTGAGAATGTGGACTGTAGCCAGGACATGTAATCGATTAGCAGACATAGCTATCAATGTTTGGGAGACAAATGAAAGAGGCAATGGTAGGTAGCACTAAAATGATGGCCTGAATCTTATGGCATGGAGGTGGCCTTTCAGTCCTTTTTGCTGTGGTGGCTCATTGAAAGACCTATCCAATTTAGATTTCTACAGGTACAGGTACATAGCTAATTGTCCCATGAATCTTTTTTATGGAATGTAATTAAACTACTCTTTCAGGAAGTGCATTTCAAATCTTTACCGATTTATGAAATAAAACTCTTTTCTCTTTTCCCAGTTGTATCAAACTTCTAGTTAAGGTTACTCATCTGAGGAAAAATTTTCTCTTTTTTGCTCTGATAATGCCCTCATAATTATGAGCACCTTTGTAAGAACTTTCATTCAATTTCCTTACTCTGAAGAGAACAGTCCCACCCATCAAACACAGGACTGCAAAGATGGCTCACGGAGCCAAACAGAGGTGCGCAACCACGCACGACAAAGACAACACCGACGGGAGGGGGGTCCAGCTGTGGAGTGAAACTTTACAGCACGGACAGCTGAGAGAGACCCGACAGCAGGGCTCCCAGCTGGAAGATACAGAAAATAATGGGAACGGGAGGGGTGAGAATGAAAAAAGGAAACCAGACACAGCAGATAACCAGCCCAGAAGAAGAGGACCAATATCAAGACACATAAAAATATATACCCAACAAACTGAGTCAAGCAGCTCAACAAGAAAGTCAGAAGAGACACAGATACAAGGAAGAGAAATAGAAAACACAAACCCAAGAGCAGACACAGAAGAAGAAGAAGGAGAACACCAAGCTCTGCACAGAGGAATAGAAGGTAAAATGAACAGACAGTACATAGATAAAAATATTTTTCAAGAACAAATGAAAGCATTAAAAGAATGGTTGACACTAGAATTTAGTGAAATGAAAAGGAAAATGAAAAGTACAGAAGAAAAAGTGAGTAGAATAGAGCTGGTCATAACAGAAAGAGGGAAAAGATTAGAAAATGTGGAAGAACGAGAAACAGCTGTAGAAATGGAAGTGAACGACTTAAAAAGAAAATTGGAAGAAAGTGATAAAAAAGTTAAAGAAACACAGTAGTTATTAGCTCAGAAGATGGATATAATGGAAAACTATAGTAGGAGAAACAATATAAAGATAGTGGGCCTTAAGGAAGATGAAGAAGACAAAGATATGAAAGAATTTATAAAAGATTGGATCCCCAAGGTCCTGGGAATGCCAGAAATGCAGGAAGGAATGGAAATAGAAAGGGCACACAGAACATTAGCCCCGAAACCACAGTCACAACAAAAACCAAGATCCACTTTAGTAAAATTCCTGAGATATACGACAAGAGAAAATATATTGGAGAAGGCAATGAAAAAAATGAGAGAAGACAAAAAAACCACTGGAATACAAAGGTCAAAATATTTTTTTCTACCCAGACATTTGAGCTCCTGAAGAAGAGGAAGGAGTTTAACGCAGCAAAATCGATCCTATGGAAGAAAGGCTATAAATTTATGTTAAGATATCCAGCGGTGGTTAAAATAGTTATCCCGGGGCAGCAAAACAGACTGTTCTCAGATCTGGAAAAAGCATGAGAATTTGCAGAACGCCTGCAAGACAGAAAGAGAGATGAAGAGATGTAACAAGAACAAAGAATGCCGACAAACTTCATATAAAGAGGGAAAAATAATGTATAAGTAAGAACTAAAGGAGGGAAAGAAAATGGAAGAAAGGAAGTAAGGGTGGAAAAAAAGGGTGACCTTTGTTATATGTGAAGATAAAAGTCTTTTCTGGAGGGGGATGGATGGGAGAGAATAACAGTCACTGCAAAATCAGTTGATGCTTGCGAGGGGGTTCGCAATCCAAATGGAGAGGGGAGTTGTGGTTGCCCAGCAAGGGACAAGGGGAAACTCAGAGTGGGGGGGGGGGACATTTGGGGTTAAGGGAATTTTAGATGTGGGAATAGTGGAAATATATCTTATGTTTTAGAAGTGTTGTCGTACAGTGTGTTCAAAAGAAGAAAACAGAAATGGTGGTGGTGAGGAAGCGGAAATGAGAGGTAAACAAAGTATGAAATGGCCATGTTGAACTATATGACTATAAATATTAACAGAATACATAACCAAATCAAAAGGAAGAGGCTGTTAAATTTATTGAAGAAAGAAAAAACTAATATAGCATTCATTCAGGTAACACATCTAACTGAAGTGGAACACAAAAAATTAAAGAGAGACTGGGTAGGGCACGTAACGGCAGCATCATATAAAATCATATAATTGAAAAGCCGGAGGAGTAGCTATATTAATCAATAAAAATGTACCAATCAAAATACAGGAGGAAATAATAGATCCAGCAGGGAGCTATGTAATGATAAAGTGTCAGATATATTCAGAATTTTGGAATTTGCTCAATGTATATGCACCTAACGAAAAGGATCAAAAATTTATGCAAGGTATCTTTTTGAAGATTATAGATACGCAGGGGAATATACTGATAGGAGGGGACTTTAACCTTAATTTGGACTCAAAGATGGATAAAACTGGAAAAAATACGTGCTGAAAGAAAAATGTAGCCAAATTTATGGTTAAATTGATGCAGGAAATGCAACTATTGGATATATGGAGGAGACACCACCCAAAGGAGAAGGAATACTCATATTATTTGAGTAGACATAAAACATACTCAAGGATTGACCTGTTCCTGTTGTCAGCCCACATCCAAAGGAGAGTTAGGAAAATGGAATATAAAGCAAGATTGTTATCGGATCACTCACCCCTGTTATTAGCAATAGAGCTGGAGGACATCCCACCGAGAACGTATAGATGGAGATTAAACTCCATGCTACTTAAAAGATAGGATGTTAGAGAATTCATTGAGCGCCAAATTAAAATGTACTTTGAAATAAATATGGAATCAATGAAAGATGAATTTATATTATGGGATGCAATGAAAGCATTCATCAGAGGGCAGATAATAAGTTATGTAACTAAGATGAAGAAGGACTAGAATCGGGAAATAGAACAGCTGGAAAGGGAAATAGCAAGTACAGAAAAACAACTATCGACAAGGGAAGACACAACAAAAAGAAGAGAATTGGCGGACAAAAAAATAAAATATGAAACACTACAAATGTACAAGGTGGAGAAGAACATAATGAAGACAAAGCAGAAGTATTATGAGCTAGGAGAAAAAACGCACAAAATACTAGCTTGGCAGCTTAAAACAGAACAAACTAAAAGAATGGTATTGGCATCAAGGAAAAAGGACAAACAAATTACATATAACCCAACGGAGATCAATGAAAACTTCAAGGAATTCTACGAGCAATTATATAGAACTGAGAACGAAGGGAAAGAAGACAAAATAGATGAGTTTCTAGCTAAAATTGAACTACCAAAATTGCAAGAAGAGGAGCAAAACAAATTGATAAAATCATTTGAAATTGAGGAAATACAGGATATATTAAAAAAACTACTGAACAATAAAATGCCGAGAGAGGACGGACTCCCAATTGAATTCTATAAAAGATTTAAAGACTTATTAATTCCTCCTCTCCTGGAAGTAATGAACCAGAGTGAAGAAACACAAAACATGCCAGATTCATGCAAAACAGCAATAATTACAGTAATACCAAAGACGGGGAAACATCCACTAACACCAGCATCGTATAGACCAATATCTCTACTCAACTCAGATTATGAGATAATAGCTAAACTATTGGCCGACTGTGTACCAAAAATAGTAAAACTAGATCAAACTGGATTTATTAAGAAAAGACGAACAACGGACGATATCTGTAAGTTCATTAACTTAATCCATGCAGTACAAGGAAACAAGACGCCAAGAGTGGTGATTGCCTTAGACGCAGAGAAAACCTTTGACAGAGTAGAATGGAATTATTTATTCAAAGTACTACAGCGATTAAACCTACCAGAGAAATATATTAATTGGATTAAAGCATTATATCAGGGACCATTGGTGAAGGTGACAGTAAATGGATATATATGAAACCAATTTAAATTAAGCAAGTCAACTAGGCAGGGATGTCTACTGTCTCCCTCACTGTTCGCGTTAGCTATAGAATCCTTGGCAGAACTGATAAGAACAGAAAATAAAATGAGGGATGAAAATAAAAGAGAAGGAATATAAAATCAGTCTATTTGCAGATGATGTCATAATATACTTAACAGAACCAGAATTCTCAATTAAAGAATTACATAAGAAATTGAAGGAATTTGGAGAAGTAGCGGGGTACAAGATCAATGCAAATAAAAGTGAAGCGATGCCAATGAATAATGCGGATTTCACAAAGTTTAAGAAAAAATCGCCATTTAAATGGCAAACACAAGCAATCCGATACCTAGGTATTCAACTAGATAATAATCTAGGCCATCTATACAAATTAAATTATCAGCCATTAATGAAGAAATTACAAGATGACTTAGAACATTGGAAAGATTTACCACTGACACTGATAGGAAAGGTAAATTGCATTAAAATGAATATCTTCCCAAGGATACAATACCTATTTCAATCGTTACCAATTCCCTTAACAGAGAAATTCTTCAATGAGCTAAAGAAAATAATAAGGAAATTCTTATGGAAAGGGGGGAAACCGAGGATAGTGCTAGATAAATTAACAGAATGGTACAAACAAGGGGGCTTACAGCTACCAAACTTTAAGAAATATTATAGAGCAGCACAATTAAGTTACCTATCAGATTTTTATCAAACAAGAAAAAAAACAGATTGGACCAGATTAGAGCTAGATAAAAGAGGGAGAAGGTACCTGAACATATACTATATAAGTGGGATGAAAAGCTGGTGCACATAGGAATTCACCAGTACTGCACCATCTGCTCAACATTTGAAAGAAGATTCATGTAGAAAGGAAAAAAACAAATTACCAACTACCAAAATTAATGTTGACGCAAAATCAACTAATCCCTTTCACAATAGGTAACCTTTCCTTTAGAGAATGGGAGAGAAAAGGGATTAAAAGAATAGAAAATTGTTTTTTTGGGAAATAATTTATTATCTTTTGAACAAATGAAGTACAAATATAGTATAACTCATGGTACAATGTTTGCATACCACCAACTGAAAACCTACTTGAAGGACAAATTAGGATGCAGGCTGAGGTTACCAGAAGGAAGCAGTTTTGAATATGTGATTACAGACACAATGATAATTAAAAGATTTATAACAAACATGTACATCAAACTGCAAGAGAAAGAGAATGATGAAATAAGCTGTAAACCCAAACAAAAGAGGGAACATGATCTAAACATAAAGAATGAAACATGGGAAAAGCTATGCTCCGGAACTATAAGAAATACAATAAACACGAGGTTACGCATGATACAATATAATTGGTTACACGGGCTATACATCACGCCCAAAAAGTTAAATAAATGGGACCCAACAGTATCAGATAGATGTTTTCGCTGTAAGAAGGAAACGGGAACAACAGTACATGGAATTTGGGCTTGTGAGAAAGTGGAAAAGTTTTGGGAAGATCTAAATCACGTATTAAATAAAATCATAAAAAATAACATACCAAAAAATCCAGAGATCTTTCTTCTAAGTAATACAAGAAGTAAAGAACTTGGCCTCTATTTGGATGAAGCTCAAAACAGATTTATTATGATAGCCTTAGCTGTAGCAAAAAAATGTATTGTGTCAACCTGGAAATCAGAAGATAGCCTGAGAATACAGCAATGGTACATAGAAATGAATAAATGTATTCCATTGGAAAAAATAACATATAATTTAAGAAATAACATCACAGTATTCGAACAAATTTGGGATCCGTACATGGAACACAACAGAGAGGGCCTACCGTGGACCTCCACCCCCTAAAATGATAGAATGAGAAGAAGACTAAATGAACTGACCCAGTGTTTAAAAGTAGTTGACATAATTTTCTTGTTTATTTTCATTGTGTGATGACATTGTTTAATGGGTTTAATGTATTGTATATGTTGAACATTTAGTGTGTGGGGAGGGGGATAGGAAGGAGGGAGGGGAGGGAGGGAAGGGAGGGGGGAAAAAGGGGAGAAAATGAACACTGTGCATACTCAAGAGGGAAATGTTTGTGTGTATTTTGGTCAATATGGTTCAAAGTGTGAAAAATTTTAAAAAAATTAAAAAAAGAAGAGAATAATCCCAATTTCCTCATCTATCTGCAAAGGCAAAACCCCACATGCTGGGTATCACCTTGGTGAAGTTCCTCTGCACCCACTCCAGTGTGTGGTACCCAGAATGGAGCTGATGCTCTGGCCTTGTCATAACCAGTGACTTCCTGACTGTAGAATTCACTACTCCTATTTATAAAGCCAAGCTTCTCATGCACTTCTTAACTAGCACATCATTTTCTTGTTGCATCATCTCTTGTTGCATAATTGTCTCCGATCATAAAACAGTCAATTTACAATGCACATCAATTAGTTTCTTATCCTTTGGCTAATTATATTCCCATGTTGCTACCAAACTTTTAATCTGAGTGCTTCTATTATATGGTAAACCAGTTAGGTGGTGTCTTATCCAATTCCTTCTGAAATTCATATTACATCAACAGTGCCACCCACTCTATTACTTATTAAAAGATTTGGTGACTGAGCAGATATGCCTCACTTGATTTGCCTTTAACCATGCCGGAATGCTATTATTAATCCCTGTTTCTTGAGTTGAAAATATTTTCCTTGACAATGATCTCCTGGAGTTGTCCAAAGTCATAGTTAGATTAAATATTATTGAAGATATCAAGTTTGTACTTCTATCCTTCTCTGCATATGGATCAAACACATGCAGTCCTGAAGCCTTCCAAGACAATCTCATGGAATCATACAGCACAGAAACATGGCCAATCACATCCATACTGACCCCACAACCCTAATCCTATTTGTCTGTATTAGGACTATATCTTTGTGTGCTTTGCCTATTTATGTGTCTAAAAATAGTATAAGTAGCCAGTCACCAGCAGCCTACAGCCTGTTCTGAATCATTTGGCCTCAAGTCGCCAGTAGCTTGAGCCAGTGGGGTTCCCTGACTGCAAGTTACCAACAGACCGCAGCCTGTGTGTGTCCTTCAGCCACTGAGCCTCCTCGCTGGTCTGCTGCAGTGGGCATTGTCTTGGGGGCCGCCTCCTCTGCTTCTCCTTCTCAATGGGAGGTGTTCTCCCTGATACTGATGCCTTGCACCTGTTCGCTGCTTCACCTGTGCAATTCCTCCTGGCTTCTCCCAAACATTGAGGTGCCATCTTGAATCCAGACCCCGCAGTCACAGGATTTTAAAGGAAACACACCATTGGCTCCTTTACCAGTCTGTTTAAAGTCTGTACAGAGCCATCAGCAGTACGACTGGGCGGCAGAACCCTTGAAGGGAGTGCTGTGTCTCCGCTCCCCACTCTCCCTGGGTCCACATCTCAGGCAGCATTGCCGTTACAGCAACTCTGTCAGTACCACCATTGTTTTTTGCTACTCTTCAGGAATTAAGGACATGGACTCTTAGTTCTTGCTACTCATCAGTATTCCTTGGTGCCCTACCATTTACTGTGTGGTTATAGATATTACCCAGATTTGACTTCCAGAAATTTATCATCTCTCATATATCAGAATAATATCTGACAATGCACTGTCCAGTTTTCCATCATTCTCTAAACTGTGCTAACTTTAGACTATCTTCCTTACCATTCCATAGATGATGCTATAGCCTTGTCGCTTAACTCCGTCATGGCCCACTTGGAGAACGATGCCTCATATGCCAGGCTGCTGTTCATTGACTTCAGCTTGGCGTTTAATACGGTCATTCCCGAGAACACCCCTATCTTTAACTGGAACCTGACTTTCCTAACGGAAGGACCACAGTCTGTCTGGACCGGTAGCAGAGTGTCGAGTTCTGTCACGCTGAGCACGGGTGCACCTCAGGGGTGTGTGCTCAGCCCGCTCCTGTTCATGCTACTGTCTCACAACTGCATCACCAGATTTAGCTCCAGCAGTGTCATCAAGTTTGCAGATGGCACAACAGCAGTTGGCCATCTGCAACAACGATGAGAAGAAGAAGTATAAAACCTTGTGTAATGATGAGAGAGTAACAACCTGAATATCAAAGTGGACAAGACAAAGGAGATGCTTGTGGACTTCAGAAGGGCCAGGAACAACAACCCTTCACTACACATCAACAACTTTGTAGTTGAGAGAGTGGAGAGCACCAAGTTCCTTGGAGTTCACTTAACTAGTGACCTATCATGGACTCCTCACTTGACAGGAAGGTGCATCAGTGACTGCACTTCCTGAGAAGACTGAAGTGGGCAAGGCTACCAGTCACCATTATGTCAACTGTCTATGGAAGCTCTATCGAGAGCATCCTGGCTGGCTGCATCACAGTGTGATACGGATGTTGCAGAGAAATGGATTGGAGTTCAATCTACAGGATAAGAATGGCAGAGAGGATCATGGGAGTCTCTCTTCCTCCCCCCCCCCCCC
The DNA here is from genome assembly GCF_036971445.1 of Narcine bancroftii. Classification (NCBI taxonomy): domain Eukaryota; kingdom Metazoa; phylum Chordata; class Chondrichthyes; order Torpediniformes; family Narcinidae; genus Narcine; species Narcine bancroftii. Next base: position 84,554,742 of record NC_091479.1, on the reverse strand, counting down.
CCCCAATCGATGTTCTCTACTGGGATCGTTGTCTGAAGTGGATATGCAAAATCTTTGAGGACCCCTTTTACCCTGCACAAACCATCGTTCAGCTGCTCCCATCAGGAGTATCAGAGCCAGCACCACCAGGCTGAGGAACAGCTTCTCATGGGCAGTGAGAATACTGAATGACCAAAGGAACTGCTCACACTAACCATCTGGGACAATATTTATTTATTTATTTGTATTGATGAGATACTTGTCCTGCATATGTATTGCTTGTCTCTATGTGTGTTATGTTTGTTTGTGTGTCTGCATGTTTTGCACTGAGGATCAGAGAATGTTGTTTTGTTGAGTTGTACTTTTACAATCAGATGACAATAATCTTGAGTTGACTTGACTAATAGTACTTTCTACATTCATATACAAGTTGTTAATATGTATCACAAACAATGAATATCCCAGCACTGATCTCCTTGGAAGCTGTATAATTATTATTTTTGGATAGAACTGTGTTTGAAAGATAGCAGTAATTTTGGCATCAGCTAGCTACATGTTCAGCAGCAAATATTCCTGCATCTTATGATCTTTTACTTCCTGCCACCAAACTGTCCACCCTGGCTCTCAATATGTGAGTAGTGTATCTTCCAACAATGGTTGTTCAATGGTTGGCAGAAGGGCTTCTCAACACTTTTTTTTAACAAACAAAATTAAATTTGTTGAATGCTTTTCAAGAAATTCATCCTTTCTCAAGGCTTGGTCTGTATCCTCAGTTTCTTTAAGTACTATATTTTCTCTCATATAATGCGCACACTCATATAATGCACAGAAAATCATAAATTGTATAAAATATTTTTATATAACACGCATACACATATACTGTGCGGCTGTAGTATTCTAAATTCTAACTGGCCAAAGCAATTTGCATTTAAAAGGGACATGAGACAAAGCACATACCAGTTTCTGCCACAGTTAATCTCCTGCAATTAACACCCAATCAATTTCCCCCAGAAGTGTCAATCGCTCAATATATAGATGATATCCTGCTGCACACATTAACAAGCTTTGGAGAGGAATTATTAAATAAATTGAAGATAGACCAGGATTAAGCAGGATTCTAATGTTGTCTCAGATCAGAGGCACTGATATGTTAATCTCCTCCGTCAGGGAGAGGTCTGGGCAATTAACATTGATAAAGTGCAATGCTCTAGCCAGAATGTCCTGTTTATATGAATACTATGGCTTTCAGTACAAAGAGATATTCCCAAAATCAAAATTTCCCACACCCGCTATAAATTGTACCCATTCTATCATTGCCGCTATTACTTTCTCATGCTCCCTATAAGATTCCCTTGCTCACTATAAATTGTCAGCATGTCTTTCCCATGGTCACTATTAATCGTGCGCGTTCTTTCATCATGTAAAATTACTCTTGTATAGTGCACACATGCATATAACGCACATAGGGTACCTGGTTTGTAAAATAAAAAATACAATACATTTTAATGGCATAAACCTGTAAAGTAAAAATTGAAAGGCTTCCTTAACATTCTGGACTTTTGTGCTTGAATAATCATTATTCAACTGCAGTAGAAACATCTCATAGTTTATGAGGGTCTCCAAGGCCCATGTTCTTCCACTAATTTATGCTAATTTGTGTTCATACTTTGGTGAATCTGCAGGAAGATGTGAATGGCATGGCGCATATTTTCTGTTTTCACAAAAGGCCTGTGTAGTTAAATGTAGTTATCTAGGAGCTATTGATGTGATTTTTGTAGCTAAATCGCTTGCCAATAATATTTCAAAATTTATCTCATTTTTAAAAAATTGAATCATTATATTGTGTGGTATTGACAGAGATTTCCTTAAGAATTTAAAAAGGGGACCTTTAAGCAGTTTACTGATATTCTTCCAGCAGGCTTAATCTGCACCAATGACACAGCTTTGTCAGAGATCAACCAAAATGTTGCCTGACAAAGATCAAAACAGCGTCACAAGAATAATACATGAACACCTAGTTTGGGAGAGAACAATTATTCATTTAATTCTATTATTTTATATTTCATTATCACTGCATGAATAATATACATTGTACCAATCATTTTTGACCAGTGAAAAAACAAAAAAATAAGAAATTAGAAGATGAAATCATGTTTATGAATTGCATGAGGATTGAATTTAACTGACCTGGTCGGATACTGACCAGTGAAAAAACAAAAAAATAAGAAATTAGAAGATGAAATCATGTTTATGAATTGCATGAGGATTGAATTTAACTGACCTGGTCGGATACTGCCACTATTGGATTAGCTATGTGTTTTACAAACTGCTTTATTTTAATTTCCACTGAAATCAGACAAAAGTAAAAATGGGTGAAATGTTAAATTTAGTCAGAGATATGCCTCATGAATTTTAATCCAGACCAGTTTGAGGTGGTATACTTTGGAAGGTCAAATGGAAGAGGACTTCATGCAGTAATGACAAGACAATTAGGAGCATTGATGTACAGAGGGTGCATGTCTACAGCTTCCTAAAAATGGCAACACATGGAAAGGGTGGTAAAGAAATTGTAAGACATTCTTGTCTTCATCAGTTGGGGCACTGAGTATAAAAGTCGGAAGTTCTTGTTGCAACTGTATAAAACTTTATTTAAACCTCATTTGGAGTATTGAGTGCAGTTCTGGTTTCTGCACTACAAGAAGGATATGGAGGCATTGGAGAAGATGTAAAAGAGGTTGACTAGGATTTGCTGTGATTGGAGAGTATCAGCTGTAAGAATTGGATTGTTTTCACGGGAGCATCAGAGACCGAGGGTAAACCATACAGAAAATTCTGCAAGTCTTTGATGGGGTAGATGATGGTCAGGGTGGAGGTGTCAAATACTAGATGATATGGTTTTAAGATGAGAGGGGAAAAGTTTAAAGGATATTTGTGAGGTACTTTTTTTAAAACATAGAGGGTGGTAGGTGGCTGGAAAATGCTGCTCAGAGAGAATGTTTAAAAATATATTTATACAGGTACATAAACAGGCAGCGAATAGAATACAGATCAAGTGCACAGTTAATGTTTAAAAATATATTTATACAGGTACATAAACAGGCAGCGAATAGAATACAGATCAAGTTGTGATTAGTTCGATTGGCATCATGGTTACTGCAAACATGGTGGGCTAAAGGATCTGTTCCTGTCCTGTACTATTCTAAGTTCTAACTGACATTTCTTAACAGGTGAATTAAATTCAGATGAATGACCATGTTTGACATAACACATTAGTTGACTGTAATTTATGTTGTCTCACTGACTCAAAAAATTGATAAGACAAAGGACTTATTTTCCAAGTTTTTGAAATTCTCAGTAAACTTTAAGAAATATTTTAATATATATTATGGAAATGTATTCTACCAGCTGAAGACCATTTTCATATTTATACCAACTGGAATCATGCTTATGTAAAATGGGTAATTAACAGAGGCTCAGATCATATCTAAAGGTAACAGAGGTCTGTTGAGGTTAATATGCTTGCATAAAAACACCAATTATTTGTTACCCACAACATATCAGTTTATATAATTATTATTTTCAGTATTTGCATGATTAGCTATTTTAAGCTATAAACTTAGATTTAAAACTTGGCTCAATAAATGAATGCATGTTTTCATGATTTTTGTAACTTCACTTGTAAGCCACAGAGAAGCAAAAATGAAGCTGCATTTCCAGGCTGTTTGTTGATGCATCAAATAACCAGACAACACAAAGTGGCAACCTCTGACAAATGCTTTACTGTTAAATTCAACAATTCAGTGTATAGCAGGAGCCCCTGGAAATGGTGTCTGCCACCAACCATTTTATTTTTTAACTAGCACGCTTTCCGGGGACTCGTGCATGTGCAATTGCGTCGTAGTGAGTACAGTGGTTGCAACAGGTGCAGACAGCCAATAGAAGTGGCTGTTTACACAGGGTGTGATTCTGCAAAAACATCATGGCTGGATTTTGTTTCAAAACTGAAAATAAAAATGCTTCCGCACCAGGCCAATCTACTCTTTGGAATGGATCAATTTGCTTTGTTTCAGCAAGTTTTTAATTTCAAACTATTCCTTAATACATTATTAGAATTTGCTTAGTTGCTAAATTGCAATGGAAAGCACTGTTACTGGCCACCATTGATAATCTATTGGAATGCAAGTGTGTTGATATTTTGAAGTGATATTGAAGCTTACTATGGACCAGTGGCTAAAGGATATCACAACAGAAAGTACCATCAGCATGGAAGATTAATGCCACATCTTAATAAGTGACAGGTAGATATGGGTCATATTGACTGGTTCACACTACAACAGAGTTCACTCAAGCCCTCAGTCTTCCCTCCTGAGATTAACCCAAGCTTAAAGTTAGCAGGGCAGGCAGCTCTGCATATGTTCCTCTTGCACATTTCTGTGAAGACACTGCCATTATCAGCATTTCACTCGTAATGTACAAATTTATTTTAACTGACCCTTAGCTTCATTGCTCCCAAACTCTAACTTGAAAGGGAGGGTAGTCTACTGGAATCTAATCTGTCTTCTGAGGATTCTGGTGTAATTGCATATCATTTTGACCATAAGTCCAGAATAGTTTAAGCATTAATATCAAAAAGAAGAGAAAAGATTCACTTAAAGCATGGAGACACATAAGAGATGCTGGAATCTGAAACCAAACAAGCTGCCGGGCGAATTTATTGGAATGGTTAGTGTTTTGTGCTGAACCCCTTCACTGAGGATTCAGCTTGAAATGTCGACCATGATTTCTTTTTCCTCTGAGGCCAGGAGTAAGATTGGTAATGTAAAGCTGAGAGTACTTATTCTTTAAAAAATGGAAATTGTAGCATAGTTAAAGCTTATTAAGATGGAATCATGTTGTTGCCTGATTTCCATTCATCACTTAGTGATCTGGGTATCACTAGTAACGTAAGCATTTATTGCCCATCCATAATTGCTCAAGCAAACATGGTAAACGACCTTTTTGAACCATGACAGCTGGCCTGCTGAATGTACTCTTACAGAACAAAGGCCCTGGAATGAATAGGGATATTTTCACTGGACTAAAATCAACCAGCATGTTAGGATAACAGTCTTGTGATTTAACCTCTTTATAAAGCATAAATTTATAAGACTTGAAGTATCAACGTACAACTTTAGATATCAATTTACAAAATTGCATAAAATGATGGATTAACATTTTAAAAATAGCATTTATTTTATGAGAAAAAGATGCGTGTTTCTTGAATTTCAACTAACCAACACCTAATAAAGTCATGGATGAATTACATAAATATTTTTAACCATGATATGCTTGCTTCTCTACAGTTAATTCTATTTGTTGTACTGATTGCTATTTTCTGGTTACCTTGCTTTTAAAACTTCATTTTATCGGGTACCAGAGTAGTTTATTGTGGAAATCAGGGACAGTGTTCTTTCTGTATGTGATAGCTGATTTCTGTGGCTGAGTATTTTTTTTCTGGGCTCATATTATGTAAACTGAGTGGCTTCACTGCAAAGAATTCTTGTCCAGTATCATAAAATGGTAACTTCTTTTGTCCCAGCAAAATTGAAGATCACTGATTGCCTTTCCCACATTATTCCAGTTTATCATGGTCAAGGATATCATTATAAATTTTCCCCATGATTGTGTTTAATTGCACATTTATGTATTATTCATATGGATCATCAATATTTAAACATGGAAAGAAAAAAAATAGGGTCAGTACATAAATCAATTCAGTTATGGAATACCAAATCTCATCTGAGTTTGAATGTAAATGCATGCAGATAAATAGCTGCAAAAAAAGCTGGAACCCCCTCAGAAGAGGGATTATATAGTTATGAATTTCTCATGTTAACCTGGTCATTCTAACTGCTAAAATTGATGTCTCTGTTGGCGTGTGTCCTCACAATGTTTAAGATATTTCTTCATTTTAATTTAAAATCTTTCATTAATATGCAGGGCCAGAGGCTAACAAGTTAAGGCACATATACACGTGAGCAAGTAAATCCATTATATTTTGTATAACCAAATACAATAACTGAATAATCATCAGTCTGATAAAACTGCATAGCTTGAATGTTACCCTCTGGCAGGCCTGTAATATTTCTTATTCTGAAAGCCCTGAACATGTGGGAAGAGCTCTTAGAGGCATGGAAAATTATACGCTGAATATTGGAGGATGTACTGTAGATAGGAAGATTTCTATTTTCATGGCAATCAAGTAATTTGAAGTATTTCATAAGAACTTTTGTTCACTCAGAGATTAGTAAAGTTTAGATATCATTGTCTGAATAAAGGTTGTTATAGAAGATATCATTACATTTGGATATATATCTCAACTGCCATAAGATACAAGATTGCAGATCACATCTCATTAGTAAGATTTAACAGTGGAGATGTCCTACAGATGGCATGGCATGACACCTGAAACTTTTGACAAATTTCTACAGAAGTGTGATGGAAAGTGTGCTGACAGGCTGCATCACAGTCTGGTATGGGATACCAATACTTTTGAGTGTAAAGCCCTGCAAAAGATAGTGGACACAGCCCAGGACATTACAAGCAAAACCTTCCCCATCTACATCTACAGGGAACACTGCCATGGGAAACCTGCAGCAGTCGTGAAAGACCCACACCACCCAGCATACACTCTGTTCTCACTGCTGCCATTAGGAAAGAGGTATAGATGCCACAAGACTTGCACCGCCAGCTTCAGAAACAATTGCTACCCTCCCCCCCCACCCCCCCACTATCAGAATCTTCAATGACAAAGTTAATCGGACTTACTTTTGCACTTTATTGATTTTCTTTGCTTTCTCTGTATTGCACAGTCAATTTGCTTACATTCATTATCTGTTTACAGATCTTTTATTTGTTTATGTGTTTACACTGTGAACAGTTTATTTTTTGCACTACCAATTAGTGGTAATTCTGCTGTGCCTGCAGGAAAAAGGAATTTCAGGCTTGTATATGATGTCATGTATGGACTCTGACAATAAATCTGAGTGATGAGTTAAGGGTTCGAATTCAGGTTGGAGGCGAGCATTGCAAATCAGTTGAAGTGGGTTCAGGATGGGGAATTGAAAGTTTTGCTTAAATATTCATTACATGCTGGTGTGGTGGTACACCACCGGCCTACTGCAGGGGGAAACCTCTGTACCTGCAGGAGTGTAAGTGGACAGGACAACACCTGGCCAGCTGTCAATCAGTCAGCCTGAATGGATCAAGCCCCACCCGGTCGGGTGTCAATCACCCTCCGGGAATATAAGCCTGCGCCAGCCTCCTGAGGCCTCACTCAGAGTTGCTGCAGCCATAGCCAGCCTGGCTCTGTGAAAGTCTCTGTTAAAGCCTGTTGTACAATCTTTACCTTGTGTGTGTCTGATTCTAGCTAACAGCGCTCCACAGCTGGTGTGGAAAGAGTTTGTTGCAAAAATTATAGTTTTTCTCTGTCTTTTGGGGTGAACTATCAAATATTTACATTGTGTTGGCCTAAAGAAGGTAAGAAATATGAATCATTGAAATGAAGTAAGCACTTCCTCTGAACAAGGTTGCATTGAAGTTACCCATTTCCAGGATCAAATCATCAACAATGGCATGCTTAAGTGTTTTTACAATTTAACACAGATTATTTACATGTGGCATTTCAATTTTGCTTTAAACTGAGGTGAGAGTTAAAGGATCAATCACATTGGGCAGGAAGCCCTGACACCACAAATGGAACCACACACAAGCCTGATTGAGGAAGATTTAATTCAATGCAATCATAACTGATCCTCTATGAGATCTCATTTATTTATTGTTCTAAAATTGTTTAATTATTCATCAGGTCCTAGTCTGAGGGGGAGGAGGTTGTGTGCTGCAGAAAATTTAATATACCACTAAATGGATTTTGAGTGGGCAAAGGTTTGTAAACAAATGTTAGTGAACAAGTACTTTTTTTTCCCCCCCAGACTTTCTGATGGAGCCACCATGTATTTTCATTGTGCTGGCCTCAGTAAGAATGGGGCTATGAATCACTGATGCCATATCCCTGACCTCTCTCCACCCCGTTGATGTCTTTTTAGAATAATCGATCTTCTACAATATTTTAGTGAGTTTCCCTCTGCAATATTTATCTATGGTAGAGAATTCCACTTTCTAAGTGGAAAAATTTATCTTCGTTTCTGTCTGAATTGACTTGGCCCATATCCCCTGACTGTGACCCTTGATTCGAGAGAAATCTATCTCTAGGGCAAACGTGAATGCAGACTTTCAAGCCAATCAGACTTTTGTTTGGATTGTTTTCATGAGATTTCCTCTCATTCTCCTAAACTCTGGTCGATATAAGTTGACTTATTTTCTCTTTGGGCCGTAATGTCACTATCCAATGAATCTGACCAGTGAGTAAAATATTTTTTTTGTGTCAATCAAGTTTTACACTGATCACTTTTTTTTAAACAATAGTAGAGTTAGTAAATTACTTTGATTGAATATAGACATGCCGATCAATTGCTTAGCCTATCCTTGAATTCTCCAAACTTGTTGGAATCAGGCTTCAGATTACCACATCATCCTGCATTAAAACTCGTGCTGAGTTCAAATCTTCAGCAAGATCTTTGTGAAGCTCTGTTAATCCTAAAGAAGTGGGGAACTGACCAGTACATGTTTCATGAGGATTATGCAGTTGTAAAGATTTGATGTGTATTCAGTCCAAGTTATATTTTGCCAAACAGTAGAACTTCAATCATTTTACTTCACATAAAATTCTCTTCCATAAAATGGGTACCCTACAGAAAAAGAGGCCAGGAGGAATGGGGTGAGGGGGGGGGGGGATGTGAAATAATCATCACCATATCTACAGAATCACAAATAGCAATCAGGAAGTGTGCAGGAGGGAGATAGATCAACTATTTGAATGGTGTCACACCAACAACCTTGCACTCAACATTAGCAAAACCACAGAGATGATGTTGGACTTAAGGAGAAAGTCAGGAGAACACAAATCAGTCCTCATTGAGGGCTCTGTAGTGGAGAGAGTCAAGAACTCCAAATTCAACATCTCCGAGGATCTGTCCTGGAGCCTCTATATCAATGCAATCATGAAGAAGGCTCGCCAGCAGTTATATTTTGTGAGGAGTTTGAGGAGATGTAGTCTGTCACTGAAGACTCTCAAAAACTTTTGTAGGTGGAGAGCATTCTGGCTGGTTGCATCACTGTCTGCTAGAGAGGTCCCAATGCTCAGGAGAAGAAAAATCTCCAGAGGATTGTTAATTCGGCCTGCGACATCAAGAGTGCCAGTCTTCACTCCATTCAGGACATCTACAAGAGGCAGTGTCCTCTATTCTCTCTGGAAACATGCTGTGCAAGGAGGACCCAAAAGGAAATTGCAAACTTTACTGTCAGCATAAGTCCAAACTGCATTTAGTAATCAGTTTTCTTATGAAATTCTAATTGCATAAAGATGTGCCACAGAATAGAACTTGTTGGCCATTGTCCTGTTGTTTCTCTTCCCTCCATCAAAGAAAGATTTATTTTCTATGGTAGCTGTAAACTAAGAGCAATCACAAAAGTTGATTAATGAAGAAAAAAATGCTTCTGGAAAAGTTGTATTACATTGTGGTGTATTTTTGTTTTAACATATAAAGTCGATTGGAACATTCCAAAAAAATTCCTTCACTCAATTTTTTGCTCAGTTTTCTTGATAACGACCACCTATGAAATGTCCATGATTTGCAGTTTGCAGTGCAAATTTTGCCACAGACAGTGGATAAACCTTGTCAGCCATTCCTTCACTTCACCAAGCTTTCTGAGGACATGTACCACATCCTGGCATTATCAGGTCTCAATTTAAGTGCACACCATCTACTAGAAATCTGGAACTTGAATGAATGAGGAAAACCACACTGTTTCTCAGAGGAAGAACCCTTACTGAAACAAAAATCTGAATTATCCAGTTGTTAGAATGATTAAATCTGGCTAAAATTATGCACACAAAGTGAAATGGTGTGATATGGAAAGAGAAAAATAACAAGTATAGGAAAAGTAAATTTTTTAATCTACAAGAATAAAATGTAAATAAATTAAGGTACACACTCTCAAAATGCAATGGTTGGAACCCATATTAAAAATTAATAAACATGTGAGAAATGGTAGCTTCCTTTAAGTTTCAGTTAATCTATATTTCAATTTTGAGGCATAGTGTCTCAAAGAAATAAGTTTATAACAAAATGTTTGATGAGGCTCAACTCAGGTGGTAGACTTCTACAGTTCACTTTTAATTGTCTGAACATAGTAAGTTGAGATCCAATATATCTAATGGTAAACATATTAAGCTATTCGTCCTGCAGAATGTGGTACAGTTATTTTTTTATTTAATGAAATTTCTGAAAAGATATAAATCTGCAGAATGTCAGAACAAAAATAAATACTGGTATGTGTTAGCTTGTTAGTGGAGTTCTGATCAAATTTATTGTATTAATACTTGTATATGTAAAATGTATGGCCAGATGTAATAATGTTCAACAAAAAAAGAGATAAAAGTACAAACTCTTCATAAACCTATTTATCAGAATGATAAATTATCAGATTAGTGAGCTATCTCATTGAGCATTTCTGTATTTTGACAAATAATATTAATTTATTGGGCTAATATATGTTTTATGTGAATGAATACAATGGTTTTGGTAATAATTCTGAATGTAATAGGCATGGACAATGGTAGGAGATTCAGATTTCCTGCATTGTCTCACAATTCACTTGAGAGGTAATGAAGGGAGCTCCAGCGTCAAAGTAATGCTATTTAGATATTTCTGAAGAAGTAATGTTTCTGTTTTTTTTTATGGTAGACCAAAGGGGAGTTCACTCTTCAACAGGCCACTGCTGTGGTGAATTGCAAATGTTTAATGCAGATATTCAGTCACAAAAATGATGAACTAAATCAGTATTGAAGCCCCCAATGTAATGAAATAACCTGTGTTTTGCAGACTAATTTTAAAAATCAATAAAACACACTTTTAAATGGCTGAGCTTGAAGGTCACATTAATGTTATCCATCGTTGCCTGTGACTGAGTGACAAGAAATTTTATATAGTGGCCAGCTTTCAGTGCAGCGTCAGCTGAGTGTTGACATTGACGCTATCACCAGCTGAATGAAGAAGGTTGCAATGTTTAATCTGCACATCAGATCTTGTATGTTACTACAGACATTTTGAAAAATGTATAGAATTAATTAACAATTAAAGAAAAATACAATGGATATTTTCCATATCAGCACTTGGTCCAGCAAGAATTTGCAATCAAATTACACCTCCTTGGGGAAATCTGCAGGTACTCCCCAACTTATGACTGTAATTTAGACTGAAGGATTGGTCATAACTCCGACTGGTCGTAAGTCAGATTCACATGTCTTAACAAGTTGTCACAGCAATTTAAAAAAAAATAACAAATAAACCTTTAATGACGATTCTCAGCATATGTACAATATTTTTTTAAAATTTGATCATATATATGGGTGGCATAGGTCGTAAGTTGAGTACTACCTGTCCAAGTATTATGATCGTAATATTTAGCTTAGTGCTTGAGTGGTTTAAGAACTGAAGATAAAATGTGATTGCCAACAGAACATGTAGCCACAAAACAAAAATTGTACCGTAATGAAGGAAGAATAGTTTGCATTAAAATGCAGAAAACTCTAAAAGTTCATGAAGAAATCATGGTCTTGAGGAAATTAAGAGGAGAAAAATGATATATACTTAGATAAAATTAATATATATAAGCAGTTATGAAAAAATCTGTATTCTCTTGCTGCTTTTTTGGCATTCAGATAAAGTGAAATATAAATGATGGAAAATGTGGGGGTTATTGAAGCGATGATTCTGTAAGTTTAACTGAAATTGGGTAACTTTCAAGACCTGACAGGATTCATAATATTTGTTTCTTAAATAAGCAGATTATTTTTACATTGTATAAAAATAACTCATTACCACCTCTGTAACTCTGTGACCTTGGCAAAATAAATAAAATGACTTGAAAATTGTGGAATATAAAGCCTCAATACCATGAAGAATATATGCAGGGTGTCACTGGATCTGGAATTGACTGAAAATACACCTGGCCACAAATTAGTATCTTTCAATTATTCAGTATTGAAATGTTTCACCTTTGTGCAACCACATATCTGTGCAATATCTAAGCAGTAGAACCCTCAATGAAATGAACATGCAATATAATCTGAAAATATTTTAGATTTATTTGACAATTTCCCTGAAATGGATGCTGAATAGTGGAATGAACAAGTTTCAGTCTTCCAGTGGAAGCAATCTGAGCCCCAACCCTTTTTGTTTCCAGTTAGTCCTCTTGTTCATTCTATCTGAGACCGTGTCACTTGAATAGATGAAGTGGCTTATTAGAGGGATCTAAAGATATGGCAGCCCTGCAGGGAAGGGAGAAACATTAAGATGCTTTGGGATTAAATGCCCTTAATGCATGCCATGATCATTCAAAAATTATTTACAGATCTTTGTGAATAATTTAGTAGCATTGCTAGTTCAACCTTTGAAAGCCAAATGCTGCCCAGGATCCCTCTTCCTTTGCTTAATCACCCCACTTGACCACTGGAATTCCCTCAGAATCTTGTTGCCATTGATGTTCCATTCCACATTGAATGTGAATATTATTGATTCTGCCTACTACATGAAAACACACAGACCACGTTTCAAGGCCCTACCAAGGGGACCGCATGTGCCATAATCATTGTCGCAGCATCCATTCTTGCTCACTGAAGGAGTTCAGACAATTTGCAAAGCTTAGTTTTAATTGATTTAAATATGTATTTTTTAGTTGTTTTGCATAGTTCTTTAGCAGAGCCACAGAGCTTAATTTCAGGAAATCTCTATAAAAGAGACACATATATATATATATATATATATATATATATATTTAAAAATTATCTTCCTTTTTTAAAAGAGAGTGAAGGACAATGAACTGATGCAAGAACCCCCATTCTTTGCCTAAGTAAGCCTGGTTTTCAGTGCTGGCCTGGGATGTTTCTGTGGTTCTCCAGTGGACTCTAATTAAGCTAATTAAATTTGCCTGCTAAATCTGTGACAGATGAAACTGGCACAAGTACAGTGGTTGTAATTTGGATGAATGAGAGACGTAAGTTGTCAAAAACAGCTTTAGCACAGTCGATATTAGTTAAGTTATTGCCAGTTTTTTAAAATGATGTGAATGGTTTCAAGGTGTTGCATGTGAAAAGAAATTGAGATTTTAAACTCCTTAACAATACAGTACTATTTTTTAACAACTTTAAAAAAAAAACCCAAAACATTCACTGGCCCTTGCAATAATGGTAATTTTTTTTTAGCTTGGGAGATGGGCCTTCTGGAGCAATAAGTTGGTCTGAGAACACAAGTAATTGCTTGCAAAAGCAAAAGATGGTCCTCGTGCTGGGCACTGAATGCATGTCTATGCCCAGGAATGCACTGCAATAAACAGTGGCCCAGAAAAAGTGGCCAGAAATTTTGGGGCAATGAGAGATCTGTCCCAGATGTAAGCCATTCTCATTCATGTCATAGGATTCTTGGTGGAATTTTATCATCAAAATTGTTTAGCTACTTCTTAGCTAGGCTCTGTATTCCTGTGAACCCGAAGAGTGGAAGAGAATGTGAAATATTAAGATGCTTTTTAGCATTAAAAATATATATTGGTGGCATTGTAATGTTGAATGGATAAGATTTGATGTAAATCCAGTGAGTCTTTCTAACTTCACAATAATATTGGAAATGGTCTTGTAAGGTTGAAAAGGATATGAACCCTGCAACTAAACCAGGAAAGTCATAATTTTGTCTACTCAGAAGGAGGTTTTCTTTTGATAACAAAAATGTAGTTTCAAGGTAGGCCATGAGGCATGGATGTAAAGATAAAGCTACAGCTTAGAAATACTGAGCCCCATTAGGTCGACTCTGCCCATCAACCTCCCATTTGCACTGATACTACAGAAATCCTTTTTTTTTCCCTTCCCATGTTCTCATGAACTCCACCACTCACCTGCTCAAGGTGCCAGTTAACCTACTGACCTGCATATCTTTGGAAAAGGGGAGGAAACTCATGCAGTTGGAGGGAGAACAGACAGAGGTCACGTTTAAATCTGAGGCTCTGGTGCTTCAGTGGTTGCGCCATTGTCACTTTTAATTGAAGGTCAGCCATATTGTCCTGTCATCTTGTGTTGCTATTTGTTGGGAGGCACACCAATATTGTGTGATTAAAGAAATAATGAATCTGGCAAAAATTAGCTGCGGTAATTCCTCCGTCTTTTAATTCGGAACCTGAATTTTAACAAATAATTACGTAACAAATAAAATTGAATATTCAGTGCATATTTTACTACAGCTAAACCTAAAATAATATGACTAAGGTGATATGCAGTGAGGACTTGTTTAAGTAAGGTATTTTTTTTGTTTATTGGAAAATTTGAAAACAATTATCAAATAGATGACATCAGTTATTTTAAAAGATATTTTGCCTTTCCTCCAGTTCCTCAAATTCTTTGGCTTGGCTTCGCGGACAAAGATTTATGGAGGGGTAATGTACACGTCAGCTGCAGGCTCGTTTGTGGCTGACAAGTCCGATGCGGGACAGGCAGACACGGTTGCAGCGGTTGCAAGGTAAAATTGGTTGGTTGGGGTTGGGTGTTGGGTTTTTCCCCCTTTGTCTTTTGACAGTGAGGTGGGCTCTGCGATCTTCTTCAAAGGAGGTTTCTGCCCGCCGAAATGTGAGGCGCCAAGATGCACGGTTTGAGGCGATATAAGCCCACTGGCGATGGTCAATGTGGCAGGCACCAAGAGCTTTCTTTAGGCAGTCCTTGTACCTCTTCTTTGGTGCACCTCTGTCTCGGTGGCCAGTGGAGAGCTCGCCATATAACATGATCTTGGGAAGGCGATGGTCCTCCATTCTGGAGATGTGACCTACCCAGCGCAGTTTGATCTTCAGCAGCGTGGATTCAATGCTGTCGGCCTCTGCCATCTCGAGTACTTCGATGTTGGAGATGAAGTCGCTCCAATGAATGTTGAGGATGGAGCCGAGACAACGCTGGTGGAAGCGTTCTAGGAGCCGTAGGTGATGCCGGTAAAGGACCCATGATTCGGAGCCGAACAGGAGATAGGTATGACAATGGCTCTGTATACGCTAATCTTTGTGAGGTTTTTCAGTTAGTTGTTTTTCCAGACTCTTTTGTGTAATCTTCCAAAGGCGCTATTTGCCTTGGCGAGTCTGTTGTCTATCTCGTTGTCGATCCTTGCATCTGATGAAATGGTGCAGCCACGATAGGTAAACTGATTGACCGTTTTGAGTTTTGTGTGCCCGATGGAGATGTGGGGGGGCTGGTAGTCGTGGCGGGGAGCTGGCTGATGGAGGACCTCAGTTTTCTTCAGGCTGACTTCCAGGCCAAACATTTTGGCAGTTTCTGCAAAACAGGACGTCAAGCGCTGAAGAGCTGGCTCTGAATGGGCAACTAAAGCAGCATCATCTGCAAAGAGTAGTTCACGGTCAAGTTGCTCTTGTGTCTTGGTATGAGCTCGCAGGCGCCTCAGATTGAAGAGACTGCCATCCGTGCGGTCACTATTTTGTAGTGATTTCACAAGTTCTCACTTTGTTTTAAAGTTGCAAATGCAAAAATAAACAGAAATACATGTTGAATTTAACGATATGGTCTTGTGTCATTTGTTTGATATATTTCATTGAATAAAACTCATTTATGATCATACCACTATTGAATGAAGGTTAACAGCAATATTTATCTGCAGTGGAGGGCAAAAGTATGGCATTGATGTAATATCTTTTGTTGCTTCAATGATTTTCAAAACATTTTACAAACAATTTAATAAATTTTGAAGTATAGACACCTTTTTCTGCCTTAGAAGCGTAGCCAACATATTAAAAGGCTCATCCCACTGTCAACACTTTCTTCTCCCTCTGTCCATCAGGAAGAAAATTCATGTGTGCAAAATCATACATTATCAGATTCAAAGATCGTTCCTTTCATACCATTATTAGACTCCTAAACAAACTACACTAGCTGCCTTTGCTCTCTGTACTTCTGCATTCTCTACTATTTTTATTGCTGTACAATATATGTGTTGAATAGCTGGAGTACACACAAAATGAACTTTCTCACTGTATCTTGGTGCACTTCACAATAAACTTGAACCTTTTTCTACAAACTACAATTCCTACAAACATTCAGAACCAGACAAATTATTTTTTTATACAGTAAAACGCATGATATCCAGCACCCATGAGGATTGGTAGATGCCAGATAAGTGTTTTTTCTGGTTACTTGAGACATAACACCTGCATTAAGAATAAACAGTTTAAGTTACAAAGACAAAAATACTAGACTGTACTTAAACTGAACAAATTTCACTCGCATGAACATATAAAGCCTTAAAGCATTTTACTTTATTTTCAGTCACATTCTTTGAAAACATTTAACTGTCACTGCATCTGCATGTTTCTCCCCTTTCACAGAGCTGCTCGAAAGACGAACAATAACATCATAGACAATTAACACTCCCTCCCCAAAGTTTACGGTTAAAACCTCTGACTAGGGTGACTCTTACTAAGCACTTTAAGAGAGTCACCCCGAAGGCAAGCGGCATCAACCAACTCTTCATCCTATGCGACGCCATTCTATTCAATCACAACTTTATTCAAACAGTTGCTATGATCAAATCACGACCCAGGCA
Organism: Narcine bancroftii; assembly: GCF_036971445.1. NCBI lineage: Eukaryota > Metazoa > Chordata > Chondrichthyes > Torpediniformes > Narcinidae > Narcine > Narcine bancroftii. The sequence goes on along the minus strand of NC_091479.1, from coordinate 84,538,021 downwards.
CTCTGTTGGCTGAATATTTGGTCCCATCTTCATCAAAGGTTTATGTATTACTTTCGAGATCATTTACTTTTACAATTTTAAATTTACGTATTTTCTACCTATTATTTTTAAAATTTATTTTCTTTATATTTTTTCTGGTGGCTTTTAACTGATGGTTGCTTGAATTCTGGATATGAAGGGTTTTACTGTTTATTGATCAGGGGATAAAGACCTCCAAAGCAAATTCGATATACTGTATTTGACAGCATACAAGACCCACGGGCATATATGACCCCCCCCCTCTATTTTAGTGGGGAATATTAGGAAAAAATTGTTTTAGTGTATTTACAGGTAAACCTTGGACAAAGCATGCAACTGGGACAATAATAAATGTTGTTTTAATAATAATAATACTGCTATAATTAACGTGAAAACCTTTTATAATTAACAAGAGAAAACCTTTTACAAGTAACTATCATAAACAAGAACACAATAAAAGGGTTTGAAAACATCAGTGTTAACAAAGACTTTAATCATCTTCAAAGCCTGAACATTTGTCAGCGTCATTACTGTCAGAGCCCAGAAACTCATCATCAGGACTGCTGGTATCACCGTCTTCAAATTATGTATCATCCTCAGCGCCATCAAGGGCAGTACTAATTCCACACTTCTTATAAACCTTAACAATAATGCCAGCTCTTACATTTTCCCAAGATGTCTTCACCCACTCACACACACCTGTGTAATGGTGGGACGTTTCATTCTTCCTGCTCCTGTTTGTCACAATCTGATTCTCCCATCATTTGTTCCAGTGTTCCCTCGTGCTCTTTTGAAATGGCTTGTTTATACGCACATCTAAAAAGGCTGCAATTGGCTCGTCAGACCACTTGGATTGACAGCTATCTGGGTTTTCATTTCCATGCTCTTACCTTATTACCATGCTCCCTAGAATATGTTACGACTTTTAGTTTGTATGCAATAGTGCAGCTTGAGTGCTTTCCTCCTGTCACCATCTTGCGGATAAAGGCTCCCACTATGTTCGCAAGATGGTGGCCCCAAAATATCACCTTCACATATAAGACCCAGGGGGTTTTTTGGTGTGATTTTGTTAGGAAAAAAGGGACCTTATATGCTGTCAAATACAGTAATGTGCTTGATTCTATTGCAGCTTGGAAATCATTAAGCATTCCAGAATGGGTTTGCTTTATTTATTGCAATGCAAGCAGCGAAGTCTGGCATACACGAAACATGGGAAGATTAACTTTATTACACTGTATTAGTTTTACAATGACAAATTAATGGGCTAAATTACAATAGCAAATGGATTCTAATATGGAGTCACGAAGATCATGTCTTTTGGGTCCATCGCAAATAAGCCAATATCTGTCACCCAGTGATGCACCAACTCCAGTGAGACGATGTGTACAGTACATTTTTTCAATGAGAGCTAGGCATGGGCTGATACACAAGGGAGAATTGATTTGCATGGGATGTGTTTCTTAGGGAATGCTGATATGTCAGTGGGACCTGATCCCCCATGGAGAGTTGGTATGTTTGCTTTTTAATTTCCTGCTATGTATAATAAAGTGGGATTTTATGGACCCAATTTTCTCGATTTGTTCACTCATTTATTCCAGAACAATATTCTGATATAATGTAATGAACTATTGTTTGTGGAAGTCTTTCTGGCAATGACATTACTGAGAAGAGAACAATAGATTGATGTGAGCAGCAGAAAAGTTTGGGCGCATTCATTGAAATGACACACGTAGCAGCCAATATTTTGCACTTTTTGAACTCTTTCCACTAAAAGCAAGAGAGAGAAGGGGAAATATGAGATCTGCAAGCAGGTTCCTGCTGACCTGTTCAGTGCCTGTATTTTAATAGGTTGTATTTTAAATCTCATGCCTTTGACAAATCACCTAACTCTGAAAGCTTTGACTGAGGTAAATCTCATACCTTTGACATATTACCTAACTCTGAAAGCTTTGACTGAGGTATTGAAATCTGTAGTGATTGCATGAACAAGGCTGGCTGATAAATTCTGTTGTCACAATGTGTGCGAGGGTGATTTGTCAGTTTTGTTATTTATCAATTTTGTGAATTTTATTTTGGAGGAGTGTTCTGAAAACTCATTAGTGCTGGCAAAATACAGATCTTCAAAATTTCTGTTCTTTGTGAACTTAAAACTTGCAGCTTAAAGTCTTCAGGTCCCTGAAAATACATTTGTTTATTTGAAAATATAACTTGGCTAGAAAAACTGTTTCACGATTTTAAAAAATGAAGCATTCGCACATAAAAGTGAACTGTAGAAAATTGTGCTTGTGTGGAGAATTGATTAACAGAGGCTTAATCTGTTGTTTGAGCTTGTGTAGGCTGAAATGAATAAATCTGAAATGGGTTTGAAATATTGTTGAACTTCATTAATTAATAAAATTACAAGCTTCATCACAACCTCAAAAAAGAAAAAGTCACAAATGGACTTTTATTTCAGGGCTATGTGCCAATTAGATGGAACTGAAATTCTTGTTTCCCTCACGTATCTTTTGCTTTATAATTTTATAGCTTATTTGTAACAAACCTTCAGTAGGGACAATAATATTTACTACACATTAAAAGTCAACCAGACTTGATCGTAAGTTTATTCAAAATGTTCGTTTCCAAAAAAAAATCCATTTTACATATTTTACTCATTGTGCGATCTAGTCTAACGGATTGCATCCATTCAGCGACACCACATGTGACATTCTATTTCTAACTGCCCAGCTTCATAACAACTGCCAACTAAAGTATTGAGTAAAATGGAACAGGAGGTATTGCTCAGAAACCACTAGTACAGCCCACTACTGTTACACATTACATAGTTAAATACAGGAAAAATGCTTTGACAAACCATCAGTGTGCCATGGTACCATAACTTTTTGACTGAAGTGAGCAGTTTCACATTAACAGAGTAAATGCTGGGTTGTTACAACTTGTATTGGCTGGTGAGTTTTTGTTTTCCATTGCTATTCTTTTAGGAACCACACCCTCACCAATCCACATTGTTAGTGTTGGTGCACATCTGTCCATCATCTGGAAAATGCACTGTGTACAAGACTGTTTCTCCTACTTCCTGTGCATTAGCACAATGAGCAGGATCTGTGCTTTTTTTTATTGTTTTGTACCCAACATTTAAAAGTTGTCCAGTTACAACTGGGCTGTTTTCACATTTTTGTTTTACAAAAAGTTCTACGAACAGTTCACCGATACATCTAATACAGTGGCTTTAAGTTCCAGTTGCCCATCATTTGTTTTTTCTTTGTCCCAAAGATTTATCAGAGGAGAATAAAATTTGTTCAAGGGAAATGTTGCTTTGTTGTGTATATACTTTTCTAAATGACTGTGCCCAAAATTGTACCTCGTCTTCCAAGTCACACAGAAGTAGAGACACATCATGCTAATGGCACCAAAGATCGCACCGTGAGCAGCCATGAATGCTGAGGTGGCACTTTTCCTGTTTGATTTTACTGCTGAAACCAATCCATTTGTTGTGACATTGAGGCATTTCTTTTCCGTTTGTTGATTAATGTTAACTATGTAAATACATACCTTGTACTCAGTAGATGGATTCAGTCGTGTCAGGTTATACGTATGGGCATCAGTAGGAACTCTGGCTGTGTAAGTAATTTTGGGATTACCGGAATCCATTTTGGCAGACCATTTAATATTATATGACACACTATTTAAAACACCCTTCCAGGTCACCACGAAGGAATGTGCAGCTACATCTTTAACTCTGATATTTATTGTTTCATTTGTGGACAGCGGAAATGATCCATTCACTGTTACAATAACCATTCTCAAATCTGCTCCAACCAGGTTACGTGCTACACAAGTGTACAAGCCAGCTTCTTTATTGGTTATGTTAAAAAAGCCCAGTGTTCCTTCAAGGTGTACATTGTATTTATCAGTTGCAGTGTTAGGTAGGAGCTTATCACCCGATGGTGTGATCCAGTAGATTTCAGGCTCTGGCTGCCCTGTAGCTCGACAGTGAAGAGATGCTGAACTTCCACTGTTTAGATTTATTTCAGAAGGGAAACTTTCCGCAGCTATTAATGGAAGGCACATATCTGTCATTTCTCTGAAAGGAACCTCTCGAACATGCTGACCTTTAAATTCTGGTGGATCAAAACAAAATAAAGACTGCGGCTCCATAAATCGAATACGCGTTTTATTCATGTTAATCCAACGAATAACGCAATCGCATCTGATTGGGTTACTGTGTATGCTCACTTCCTGCAATTTTGGCAAAGATTCCACTGTGCCCCTGTAGAGAGCACTTAGTGCATTGCTGTTAAGCATTAGTGTTTCCAGTTGGGGAGCTCTGTAAAATGCATTTGGATGAATATATGAAAGCTTTGGGTTGTTTGTAGCTTCAATTTTTGTTAGTTCAGGCAAATTATCAAGTGCAAGACAGTCAATGGAAACTAATTCTGCCATGTTATTAATGCCCAACTCCTTCAAGTGCAACATATTTCTGAAATCCCCTCGTTGTATTCTTTGAATCGGATTTTTATTTAAATCCAGAAATTTGAGATTAGGGACTTTCTGAAGAGCTGCACTGGGAACACTGATGAGTCTATTGTCATAAAAAGAAATGCTTTCCAAATTGTTTAGACCAATCAAAGTATTTTCCCCTAATTCTGAGAGTTCCATTCCAGCTAAGACCAGACTTCGCAGATTGTTGAGGGGTTTGAAGCTCATGCCTTGAATTTGAGAAATCGGGTTTTCTCCAATTGTTAGAATCTCCAGGCTCGGGATAGCCTCAAACCACTTGCCTTTAATCATGGTCAATTGGTTAGAATTAAGATGGAGCCTGAGAAGATTATCAAGACCTGTAAATGCTCCTGATGCAACGCTGGAAATCTGATTGTGATTAACATAAAGCTCTTGCAGATTGTCGAGTCCAAGCAAGCAGCTGCCAGGCAATTCAGTAAGTTGATTTTCTTCTAGGTGCAGAGTCAGTAGCTGAGGAATTTTTCCAAGATTAATGTCACGGATAGCTAAAACATTGTTTTGGGATAAGTCGATCTCTGTAAGGTTCGTCAAATAGTTTATTTTGTTCTCAAATTTTGAAATGTTGTTCCTCTGAAGCAACAAAACTTGTGTCTCCGGTGGTAACTTTTGTGGCAGCATTGCCAGATTTAAATCATTGCAGTCTGCAGTAGGAGCGTCCATATAGATGGATCTTGGTGTGAACCATAGCCTTGTTTCACAAATGCATAACTTTGGACAGTCCATATTTCTCCCAACAGCTTGCACTATTGCAGGGCCTACCAGCCCTATAAAAAAATATGCATTGAACGACACGTCCTTCATCTTGGTTCCCTCTGCTCAGTAATTTTTTTTTTAAAGGCTGTAATTACTACTGCTATTCACCAGCTCAATTTTTACCAAATGTTGCACATGTGCAATCTCATCCATTCCATGGGAGAGGCAGGTTCCCTGTCCTTTCAATTCTTCTTTCTTCTTTGGCTTGGCTTCGCGGACGAAGATTTATGGAGGGGGTAAAAGTCCACGTCAGCTGCAGGCTCGTTTGTGGCTGACAAGTCCGATGCGGGACAGAAATGCCATGCACACTGAACACGTGAAGACTGTTTGAACCTTGGTGAAGTGGATTTGGTAAACAAGGATGAAAGTCTGTAAACTTCTTGTAAATTGTGCACAGCACTTATTTTCCTGTTCCAATTTTCTTGAAAACCAGCGGAGTAAACCTACAAAAGGAAACATTTATTTCATCAAAGTTTCATTGTGAGTCTGTAGTTAAACTTAATAACCATGTTCATTTATATTAATACATGTTCACATATATTTATACTCTCAGTTTTCAAGAAAGACTAGAACTTAAAGTTGCAAAATGGTATTCTAAAGGAAATTCAGGCAAGCATAGGAACATAGGAAGTAGGAACAGGAGTAGGCCAAAAATGGCCCATCGAGCCTGCTCCGCCATTCAGTATGATCATGGCTGATCTAATTTATGGCCTAACTCCACCTACCTGCCTTCTCCCCATAACCCCTAATTCCTCTATCCTCTATAAAAATTTATCTACCCGAATTTTAAATATGTTTAATGAGGCAGCCTCAACCACTTCCCTGGTTAGAGAATTCCAAACATTCACTACTCTCTGGGAAAAACTAGTTTTCCTCATCTCTGTCCTAAATCTACTCCCCCGAATCTTGAGACTGTGTCCTCTCGTTTTAGTTTCCCCGGCCAGCTCAAAAAACCTTCCTACATCTATCCTATCCATACCCTTCATAATCCTATATGTTTCTAGAAGATCTCCTCTCATTCTTCTGAACTCGAGCAAATTGTGCTGAATTAATCACACCTCAATTAGATTTCAGAAACATTCTTAGACTTCATTATTAAGCAAGTACATTTTCAATTGTTTGAAATTATGCACTGAAATATGTAGCTTGTACCTTTACAGTGCCTTGGTTCTTGGATTTGTTATAGCGTTGAGTTGCTTCCTGATTTTGTTTTTTGGAATACGTTCACAGGAAAAGAAACTTTAAAATAGTCAATATCTGTACTGATGTTTAAGCAAAATCCTGGATCAAAACATTGGAAAATCCAGATAAAATTATACCATTCCTAAATAGTGTAAGAAGTATCATGTTCCCTCTAATTTGTAGTGGTCAGTGTGAGCAGAAATGTTATGTTGTGCAATTTTGTTTCCTGTGATGTAAGTATGCGTGCACTGAATGCTTGTGCAAATGTAAACTTGAAATTGTTTCAAGATCATTTTGGCATATAAAAACTGTATTAGCATGTTTTAATATAATACAAGTATGATTGAATTCAATAAGTATAATTATTAATTAGTACATTATTTTAGGTAACTGATCTTTTGTGCGCATATTAATTTTCTTTGTGTACTGGCAGCTTAGAGGGAAAAATGGTTACAGTCAGACTATCCTCACTTAATGAATGAAAAATATTGCAAAGTTGTGGACATATGAGATGCTGGAATCAGAAGCAAAGCAATGCAAAACACAATCTGCTGGAGGAACTCAGTGGATCAAGCAACATCAGTCGGAGAAAAAGAATGGTCAACATTCAGTTGACAATCCAGTTTGGATGAAGGGTTCCAGCATGAATCAATGACAATTCTTTTTCTCCCACTCATACTGCTTGACTAGCTGACTTCCTCCAGCAGATTGTGTTTTGCATTTGGCAAACAATTTTTTAAAATTATTTTTGTGAACTATTGATATTTGACAAAGTTTATGTGGTCAAGAAATGTTAAACTATAGAAACATGGATCTGAAGTGCAAAGCATCTTATAATTGCATAAATGGAAATTCACATTTTTGTTACAATCCATGAAGAGAAAGGGCATTCACATTTCAGTGGAAATTTCCTTATCAGAAATGCAAGTCAAGCAATTGTTTTACAGGGCCTGCAGACATGAACAGTCGACGTAGTTACAAGAAAAGTTCATTGGTGGAATGAGAAATGAACACGTGAAACTCTTGGGTCATTTTTGGTCCTTTTTCTTAAGTAGCCAGCAATATCAACATCTTTACAATATCGATATTCACCCCTCAAATTAAAATCCAATGCATTCTTTATCAGACCAAATATTTATTACATTGTTTTCCAATCGATTTAGAGAAGAAAGTTAGCAAAATGTTTGTCTCAGTATTTCACCCAAGGATTTCCATCCAATGCAAGTCAGTTATAGAATTTTGGAGATGCTGCATTCCAAGGAATTATGAAATTATTTTGGAGAAGACTAGCATTTTCTGTATTTGGTAAATACATAAAATTGCTGAGAAAATCAGTAGGAGCAGATTTGTAGTAGATTTTATTTTTTCACTTTTTAAATTTGGATTTTTTAAATGGGCACAGTAAATTATAAGAGACTCGGCACTTCTTTCCTCCCCCCAACATACAGAAAGATTTTTGCCAGAGTCTTCACACATGTCCTTGTAAACATTTCTTCACCACATCCCATACATATTTCTCAACATGAATGTTAATACAGTAGTTGATTGCTCTCTGCTAAAGGCTCTAAAATTCTATTACCCAAGGTGGAAGGAACATTCCAGATCATGCATCTATATTCTCATTTCTGATCTCTGTTCCCTAGAAAAAAAGCCATCCAAGAAAATTTGTCAATTAACGGGAGCTACCACATGCTACTTCAACAGGAATATGGAATCATAATCTTAATTGTATAAATGAATATATTCAAGGAGCTGATGGCTTTCTCCAGTTCCTATTTCTTGTCACTTCAGTTTAAGATTTATAGATGACTTCAGAATTGTATGATTTAATTCTCTGCTCAACTCCACAATTTAGTAATAAAATCTCTCTTTGTAATGTTACGGTAAATGATTATGTCAACATTTGTCCCAGTAGAGCATAAGCCAGTTTACTGTAACTAGTGGATTTGCAAAGCGAGTAAAGTGGTAACAGCTGAGCAAAAGCATCAAAAAATGGCAAGTGAAAAACAGGACTAAATACCTATTGTGGTACTTGAGGGAATTAGATTGTTGGCTCTGTGAAAACATTAGAATTAAATACAGATGCTTTGACCATGTACACAAAGGTATAATTTGCAGGATTGAAATATTTACTGAAGAGAAAAGTGAATGCTGAAAACTTCAATGTTATTGTCAAAGGAGGTCCAGGAGCAATTTTTAACCACCGCTCACCTCATGCCAGAGTCAAAATTCTAAGGTGCTATTCAGTGCAATATTTCGGCAGGTTCATTTTTAAATCAACAACTTTAAAAGGGCACATATAGTACACTGAAATAAATAGTTTATAGATTTCCAATGAAAGAAACTGGATTCTAAACACTGATTTAACTGAACGATGGGAAGTGAAATGCCTCCGAAATAAATTAACTAAAACTACTGGTCCAACACAAGCTGAAGCAGGTTGAATAGGAAGGATGGGTGGGGTGGTTGGGAAGATTGGGGATGTTCTGATTTTGATGCATAAATAAGATATTTTGCTTCTCTTCTGGAAGAATGAGACTGAAAATAATTGAACCTAGCAGATGCCATAGACGCAGCTAAGGCCTTCGAGGCGACTAGGAGGCAAATGCAATCCCTGCAAAATAGTAACAGAATTTTGCAATTGAGTTCTGATTGGAAATCAGGGTGAGCCATTTATCTTCTTTTCTTCTTAAATGCTAACCAATGTGTTTCAAAGCTTTGTAGTTCTTCAAGCCCTAAACTATGATGGTAGAAATTACTTCTGTTTTAAATGACTGCTATTTAATTTGAATCAGCAGCTTATTTAAAATAAACAGCCAATCTTATCAGTTCTGACAATCTCTTGGACTGTGTGCAACTAATTTGATTCATTGATGCCATCAATCGTAGATTAAAAAAGGATTTCCTAGTGACACGCTGACAAACTCGCATGAGTTGAAATGCTGATTGCAATGGCTGGCATGTAAGAAGGTATCATCTCTAAGCAGCTAACCATGTAACCATGGCAACATTCTGGACATAGAGAAAGCACTTCCTATTTCAGGAAAGGTAAATTATATGAAAGCAAAGAAAACTGGTAAACTGAAAGATTGCATTCTTTTTTGTGATTTTTTTGCTCATTAGTTCTGGATAATATCCAGAGAAAAATGGTAGGGAAAACTACTAGCTTTCACTGATCTCCTTGCTTGCAGTAATAACCAGTTTAATCGTCTGTGCAACAGCAGAAATTTCCCCCTTGAGACAAAAGGTGAATAGAATTAATCCAGCAGTTAATATTTGGTATCACACTGTTGCTTTCAGCCAATCTCAGTGCCTCATTGTAGAATGAATCAGTGTTGACTTCCTGGATTAATGTGAAATTGTAGCAATGAGACATCTATATGCAAACACAATAACAAATTAAATTAAAAATACATTAACAAAAAGTGCAAGTTTCACCTCTATGAATCAGAATAATGCAGTTGAATTCAAAATAGGATGTAAACAGAGCTTGTATTCATTTTCAATCTGGCAGAGATGTCATCCGTCTATTTAAGAGGACCTGTTGAAAAATTCCCCTCTCAACTTCAATGGATTGTTTGCAAGTGAGCTGCTGTTTTTTCTCTAACATTGTATAGTGTAAGAAAACACATTTGCAATCAAGTGTTGAGGTAAAACCACATTGCCAGGAGATAATAAAGGTAGGAACAAACAAGATTTGTCTTTATCAGTCAGTAGGTACAAACCTTTATTGTTATTTCCAAGATAAAGCACAGTGGTACGGAATCATTTCGTTGGATGTAGTGATATTCATTTTTTAAATTAAATTTAGTCCAAATTAAGGTCAGCAGTTGATGCACTTTTCTAACCTAAATAATGTGTAATAAGGGACATGCAGGATATATGCAATTCCAGAGTTTGAGTGGTCTCATTGTAAGATACGACTTTCAAGCAATGACTTGTTTTATGGTGAGCAATGTTGAACAAGGATGTACATCGGCTCAAGTTCTTATCTGGTATTCTGGTCAATTTATGCAAAGCAGGAAGGTTGTAACTACAGATTGCAGCAAACCCAATACAGGAAGAAGACTCAGGGTCACAGTAATGCTTTCAAGCAGCCACTTGCATGGTTTACTGTGTAACAGCTTAAAGTTGGACTGTGCAGCTGTCCTTTCTGCGTCAAGAGTCTTATTTAACTCGGTTGACTGAGTTACCAAATTTGTGACTGAGGTTTTATGAAAATTTCAGAATGTAAATATCAATACATCACAATGTGGTACGGTTACTGCAGAAAAATGGATTGGAGATCAATCCACAGGACAATATGAGTAGCAGAGAGGGGTCAGTGGAGTCTCTCTCCATCCCCCATTGACATGATCTACCTGGATCATTGTCTGAAGAAGGTGTGCAAAATCAAGGAGGACTCCTTCCACCCGCACACAGCTTCTTTGAGCTGCTCCCATCGGGAATGAGATACAGGAGTATCAGAACAGCACCACCACATTGAATGCCAGATTCTTCCCACGGGCAGTGAGAATGACCAAAGGAACAGCTTACACTAACCATCTGAGACTCTCATAGTTACGAAACAATATTTCTTTATTTATTTGTGCATATGAATACTTGTCCTACGTATGTATTGTTTGTCTGTATGTGTGTTATGTTTGGTTGTGTCTACGTATTTTGCACCAAGAACCGGAGAATGCTCTTTTGTCAAGTTGTACTTGTGGAGCAATCAGATGACAACATGACAACATCCTGTGATGGGTGGACTAAATCTACATTGTTTAGCATCTACACTGATTGTGAACTCATTGAAATGAAGGAGAGGAGAGACCTTTGAGGCTGACCTAAAATTATAGAATCATAGCATAGGAGGAAGACATTCAACTATTGATTCACACTAGAGCAGTTCATTGTTCCCTTTTTACTCAAAACCTTATTCAATACCTGTGACTGATTCTCTTTCCACCCTATCCATGAAAAACATGTTTTCATCTTGTGTCTTTTACCCAGATTGTTTTTCTTAATCTGTGCTCCGTCAATGAATCCCCAACAATGGGAAGATTTTCCCTCCACTTGTCCTATTTTCATTTAGTCCTTATGTCATATACATACATCAAATCTCTCAACCTTCTTTGCTCAAAGAATTTCTCCAGCCTTGCCTTATAACTGAGGCATTCATACCTGGAACTGTTCTAGCGATCTTTTCTGCTAGCTCTCAGGGCCTTGTTGTCCTTCCTAAAGTTAGGTGACGAGGATTAGACAAAATTCTCACCCATGGTATAGCCAGTGTTTAATACACTTCTACAAAGTTGACCTGCTTTTCTACTCTTGTGCATCTATTAATAAATCCAGGATCCTGCATGCTTTGCTAATTACACTTTTTTTTACATGTATAGTTACTTTCAATAATTGATGTATACTACATTTAGATTCTTCTGTTCCCTTTCAAGCGGCATCGTTTAGTTCATACTGTCTCTCCTGACTCTTCTGTCAGAGCATATCACTTCACATTTCTCTGTCTTAAATTGTTGTCACCTTTCTATTCAGACTGCCATCCAATTTTGTATTGCAGTCTATTACCATTTACCATAGAGAAAAATGTGCCTGAAACCTAATATGACAGCATTATTGCTAATTCCCAGTTGTAAGTATTCCTCAATGACCCATCTGGTTGTTTATAGAATGACTAATGTACTGGTTGTTCCTCCCTTGTTTCAACTGTAGATTAAAACTGATTAGCATGCTGACTGAGGCAAATCTATAGAACCCACATGATTTGCTTTATATTCAATGCATATGTAGTGCAACAACAGGCTTAGAATTCCACATCAGCAGTCTCTCAAAATATTTTATGTCATTTAATATTAACATAATTTTGAAGCAATCTCATCAGAATAAATAATGCAACACAGGACAGTTAACTACAGTATCACAGCAGTAGAATATGGTTGGTATCTCATAATTAGGTTTGTTTCACATCCAGTCAAATATATTTCATGCATCAATTCATGTGGAGAGAGGACATTGTTCCTGATGGAAAATCCTTCTCAGCTAGGATAAGCTGATCATTGTTGCTTGTCACCAGAGCAACAGAGAAGTAAAGCAAGACAAGCAGGAAGAGAGAGAAGTGTGTTGTGCCTTGGCATTTGTTGTTTCCACGTCAACAGTTAGAGAGATGGTGGTGAAAAAGTAAATGCAGCAGTTACATCAAGCCATGTCCTTTCATTTCACCACACCATTTTATAGGTAGTATTTTCAAAGCACAGCTGTTGCCAATAATAGCCTTTTTCCAAGCACAAAAATAAGTACTCTGCAATCATTTTAACAGTATTACTTCTAGAGCTTTGTAAACACATCTACAGCCCTTGGGACTCCAAAGAGCAGATAAGCAGGCAGTTTTTGGAATGGTGCAGGAAATAGTGTTGTAGTTATGGGTGATTTCAACTTCCCTAATATTGACTGGCATTTCCTGACTACAAGAGGGATAGATGGAACTGAATTTGTTGTGTTCAAGAAGGATTCCTGACACTGTATGTGGACCAGCCGATGAGAGGAGAGGCCATACTTGATCTAATTCTGCATAATGAACCGGTCAGGTGGCAGACCTCTCAGTGGGGGAGCATTTTGGTGAGAGTGACCACAACTCCCTGAGCTTTAGCATAGCACTGGAAAAGGATAAAGCAGACAAAATGGAAAGTGTTTAATTGGGGAAGAGCTAATTATGATGGGATGAGGCAGGAACTAGCGAGAGTAAATTGGAAACAGATATTCAAGGGTGAAAGCACAGAACTAATGTGGACGAAGTTTAGGGACTATCTGTGTTGGGTTCAGGATAGGTTTGTCCCACTGGTACAGAGAAGGGAAGGTAGGAAAAGGGAACGGTCATTGACGAAGCAGGTGAGGCAGCTAGGAAAGAGGAAGAAGGATATAGGAAGCAGGAAACAGGAAGGGCTCATGAGAAGTATATGGTAGGCAGGAAGGACCTTAAGAAAGGATTTAGGGGACATGAGAAGGCCTTGGCATGTAGGATTAAGGAGAACCTCAAGGCATTCTATGCATATGTGAAGAACAGAAGGATGACACTAAAGGATAAGGGAGGTAATATGTGTCTGGAGGCAGAGGAGGTTGGGGAGGTCCTAAATGAATATTTTGCTTCTTCTGTATTCACCCGAGAAAAGGATCTTGATCAGGGTGAGGTTGGAATAGAACTGACTTGTGTGCTGGGCAATGTGATGGATCTTCTTAAAAGCATCAAGATTGATGTCCCCATGACCGAACGTGATATACCCCAGTTTGCTGTGGAAGTGAGGGAAGAGATAGCTGGAGCAGTAGCAATAACCTTTGAGACCTCTTTGGCCAAAGGAGCAAGACTGAAGAATTGCAAATGTAATCCCCTTCTTTAAAAGAGGTAATAGGGAGAATCCTGGTGAGTCTTACGCCAGTGCTGTGCAAACTGTTGGAGAGGATTCTTAAGGTTAGGATCTATGAGCATTTAGAGAAGAATAGTCTACTCAAGGATAGTTGGCATGGCTTTGTGAAGGAAGGGTTATGCCTCACGAGTCTAATTGAGTTTTTTGCAGAGGTAACTAAAGAAATTGATGAGGGTATGGCAGTAGGTGTGGTCTATATTGATTTTAGCAAGGCATTTGACAAGGACCCCCATGAGATTCTTGTTCAAAAAGTCATAAGGCATGGGATCCATGGACTTTGGCTGTGTGAATAAAAAACAATTGGCATGGAGGTAGAAAACAGAGAGTGGTAGTGGAGGAAAAGTATTCTTCCTGGAGGTCAGTAACTAGTGAAGTACCACAAGAATCTGTTCCTGAACTCCTGCTCTTTGTGATTTTTATAAATTACCTGGATGAAGAGGCGGAAGGATAGATCAGTAAGTTTGCAGATGATACGAAGGTTGGAGGAGTTGTGAATGGAGCTGAAGCTTGTTGAAGGTTTCAAGAGGATATAGACAGGATGCAGAGTTGCATGGAGAAGTGGCAGATGGAGTTCAATCTGGATACGTGTGAGGTGACGCATTTTGAAAGTACAAACCAGAAGGTTGAGTACAGGGTTAATCGTCGGTTACTTAAGAGTGTGGATGAACAGAGGGACCTTTGGGTTCAAAACCATGCATCCCTCAAGATTGCCGCACAGATTGATAGGATAGTTAAAAAGGCGTATGGGATGCTGGGCTTCATTAATAGGGGAATTGAGTTCAAGAGTAAAGAGGTCATGTTGAAACACTATAAATCTCTTGTGAGACCACATTTAGAGTATTGTGTTCAGTTCTGGTCATCTCTTTATAGGAAGGATGTGGAAACTATGTGCAGAAGAGATTTACCAGGTTGTTGCCTGGATTGGAAAATAAGCCTTATTTAGCAAGGTTAGCAGAGCTGGGATTTTTCTCTTTGGAGCATAGAAGGATGAGAGGAGACTTTATAAAAGAGGTTGACAAGATTATGAGAGGCATATATAGGGTGGACGGCCAGTGCTTGTTTCCCAGGACAGGAATAGCAAACACCAGAGGACAAGTGAAGGGAGGGAAGTTTAGGGGAGATATCAGGGGTAAGCATGGAATGCCTTGACAGGGATGGTATTGGAACATTAGGGGCATTAGGGACTCTTAGACAGGCACATGGATGAAAGAAAAATAGAGAGTTATGGGGTAGGGAGAGTTTAGTATTTTAAGGAATATATGGGTCTGCACAACATCGAGCGCCAAAGGGCCTGTATTCTGCTGTGGTGTTCTATTTTCTAAGTACAGAAAATGAGAAAAAGCACAATGTAATACTTCATTGAGTTTTTGAAATGCAGTTAGCTAAGAAATTTTACAACGCTTTAATTTAGGAAATCGTTCTATTGTCAAATTCAGAAATTAATTTATACAGTAGAACTTGATCGAGAAATGGTGGGTTTTTTTTTTAACCATAATGGTCCATCTATTGAATTTGACAACAAAAAATATTAGTCAATTTATTTAAGTGTCATTTTGCTGGTATATTGCTTTGATACAACCTGCTGAATTCTTTTTTTCCCATTTTAAATTAAGATGGAAGTTACTCAAAGAATTGCCAACAAAAAAAATGTGATTGCTAAATATTCCTTGAGGGCTCATTTTAAGATGTTATTTGACCTGCTGATAGCATTGATTCATTTTGTTAAGAGGTGCTATTGCCAAAGGGAAGGAAATCTGAAGCTGCAGGAATGCCTTTTTAGTTGTCTTCTTCTTCTTTGGCTTGGCTTCGCGGACGAAGATTTATGGAGGGGGTAAAAAGTCCACGTCAGCTGCAGGCTCGTTTGTGGCTGACAAGTCCGATGCGGGACAGGCAGACACGGTTGCAGCAGCTGCAGGGGAAAATTGGTTGGTTGGGGTTGGGTGTTGGGTTTTTCCTCCTTTGCCTTTTGTCAGTGAGGTGGGCTCTGCGGTCTTCTTCAAAGGAGGTTGCTGCCCGCCAAACTGTGAGGCGCCAAGATGCACGGTTTGAGGCGATATCAGCCCACTGGCGGTGGTCAATGTGGCAGGCACCAAGAGATTTCTTTAGGCAGTCCTTGTACCCTTTCTTTGGTGCACCTCTGTCATGGTCGCCAGTGGAGAGCTCGACATATAACACGATCTTGGGAAGGCGATGGTCCTCCATTCTGGAGACGTGACCCACCCAGCGCAGCTGGATCTTCAGCAGTGTAACAATGAAATTACCCACCAGTGTATTGAACGAAAATTTGAATGGGTAATTGTGAGGGACAGTTTCGCAACACTGACCAAACTTCCACTACCTTTGTTATAGATTACCAGCAGGACTAGTTGCAGCCACTGAAGCTCTAAGGGCTTTGCAGTGGAGAGGAATCATGGCATGGTAAATAAAAATGAACTTCGTTTTCCTGGATCCCCTACTGTTTAGTTTCTTTTAACATACTTTATTAAATTATTTAAGATGTACCCCCACACCTTGATGAAGGGCTCAAGCCTGAAACGTTGGTGATGTATCTTGACCTTTGCTACATAAAGGCACTGTTTGACCTGCTGAGTTTCTCCAGCATTTGTGTGTTTTTTTTCACTTATCCATGGTGTCAACAGAATCCTGTGTTTTACCGAAGATGAAAAAAAGGTTTGACATGAAATCTGCTGGATGAGGCTCTTTTCATTATGTTTTACTGCTCTTAGTTGTCAAATTGTTTACTTTTATTCCAATAGAAGCCAGAAAAATCCTTTGTGTATCAAGTAGACATGCATTACTCTATCAGTAATTTATTCTCCAGCAAAAGTTATAAAATTATAAATGTTCATATCTGCCCTGATTCACCATAATAATTATAATTTAATCAATGGTTAAAAAAATCGAGAAGAAAAATTACTTTACAGAACACTAAAAGGTCTTTTACTGATCCGTTAAAGAAACATTTTTTTAAAAATTGTAATTATATATTACAGAATGAGTTTGTTTACTAATATAGAAACAATGACTTGCACTGTCGAAAGATTATCATTTGTCGTTGGTAACAGCAAGTTTCAGGTTTTAACAAAAGAAAATGATCAGAATAGATGTGTGCAGTCAGGATTTTATTAAGTTGTAATTTCAGGTCATTAATATGTGAATTGAACAAAAATCAGATACTGTAGAACATGGTGCATAAAAACTGCAGACTAAAAATGGAATAGCATTGATGCTTGCTAAAATTAGATGTTAAAAGGATTAAGTATGAAAGTTTGATTTTTTTATGTTTTGTAAACTTGTAGATTGTGTATGTTTCACATTGCTAACCTCTGGGTTTTATTACACCAACCTCAACTCAGTAATTTCCATGAACTGTCTTCAGTGTTACCCACTTGCATTTACTCTTGTTCTGTTGATTAGACAGAGTGATCCGATTGGAGATTGACTGGAATATGAACCTCCAATTTACTCTGTATATTCACATTTTGTATAGCAGAAAAGTACAAATCCACGTAGAGCAAGGAAGATAGGAGTGGGGAGCGGGACAGTGGGCTTCAACAAACCCACAGACCAGCTTGTTCACAATCTGGCAGACCACGTGTCAAATCTAGGGTTAGGGTTAGGCACCAGGTCTCTCCTCTCAGAGTCCTGTGTCACTCACTATAAGCTGCCACTTTTGGTTGGCCCACACTTTCTAGCTCTTACTGAGCTGTGCCTTACTTCCATTCCATCTTGATGTGTCCTGGGGTAAGTTTATTCTCTGTATAGTGGGTGACCTTATCTTCAGCCATTAGGGTTAGGGTTAGGTGTGGAATTTGGGTTGGGGTTAGCAGCCCACAGCCACAGAGAGTAGGCATGAAAGAGTGAGACAGCTCAAAGAAAGCAGAACAGCAGGCCACGGGAGAGAGTGGGATAGCGGGCTACGGGAGAGAGTGGTAAAGCAAGCTGCAGGAGAGAGTGGGGTGGTGGTATTATTATTAAAAAGAGTTTTCCTGTTGTCCTACTTGCATGCTTTTTCTAAGTTTTAAAACCTTACCTGCAGATACACTAAAAAAAATAATTACAGTACATATACTCCTTCTTGCCTGAATTGGTCTTGGAATGCAAGAAGCAACTTTTACACTGCAGGCATTCTGGGAATTTTACTAGGTTCCTTTGCAGAAAAAAGACAGAACTGGAATGACCTCAACATTCTATCTCGGTGTTTTTTACACAGCAGGTATTCTGGGAAAAAGGAGAAAATGTCCCAGAACGAAAGGGCAGTGTAAAAAATATACTTGTTTATGAACAAGTCACAAAATTAATTGTTTTTCAGCAGCATTAATTGCGCATTACAGGTGCAAAATCGCTATAAATTACATTGCTGTAGATACATGTTTAAAATAAATCAGTGTAAAAGAAGAGAAAAAGAGCTGTTTTTGTGCCATTTTGGGTGTTCATCTTCAGGCTCTAGTACCTTCCTGATGGTAGCAGTGAGAACAAGGCCATGCCCTCTTGATGATAGAGGTTGCTTTCTTGAGACACCGCCTCTTTTATGTCCTAAATGGAGTGAAGACTAATGCCCATGATGGAGCTGGCTGAGTTCACAATTCTCTGTAGCCTTTTCCTGTCATGTACATTGGCATCTCCATATGAGACAGTAATGCAACCAATCAGAATGCTCTCCACGGTACACCTTTAAAAATGTGCAAGTCTTTGGTGACATACCAAATCTTCTCAAAAGCCTGGCAGACCTTCTTCATGATTGCCTTGCCATAAAGATTCCAGGTTAGATCTTCAGAGATGTTGACACCCAGGAATTTAAAGTTCTCTACCCTATCTACTGCTGGCCCCTTGATGAGGACTGGTTTATGTTTTCCTGGTTTCCCCTTCATGAAGTCCGCAATCAGTTCCTTACTTTTGCTAAAGTAAAATACAAGGTGGTTGTTGTTGTGACACCATTCAACTAGCTGATCTATCTCACTCCTCTACACTTACTTCCTCATTGCCATCTGTGATTCTGCTGACAACTGCAACGTCATCGACAAATTTGTAGATGATATTTGAATTGTTCCTAGCCACCCAGTCATGGGTGTAGAGAGAGTGGACTTAGCACGCAGCCTTGAGGTACATCTGTGTTGATTGTAAGTGAGGAGGTGATGTTGATAACAATCCACAATGACTGTGGTTGTAGGTTTAAAATGGATTGCAAATTTGCAAGCAATTCTGTATGTGGCTTTCTGGATTTTGTTTAACATATTTTTGAGTTTATCCTAGCAACGTCTTAGAGCTAAGGTTACAGTTTGATTCTCGGCCCTGTTAAAGAGTTTACATGTTTTGTTTTAGTTCTTTTGGTTTGTTTGGATGGATCGGAGTGGTTCCAACAATTTCTAATGATGGTCTAACAATGTTTTAACGGCTTGTAACAAGGTATAGCAACTGATAATAATATTAACAATGTTTAATATTATTTGATAAACAGTGTGGTAAAACTCAACTCAACTTTAGTATGAATTTGTTTGAATGAGTCACAGACAACATCAACATTCTCTTATCCTCCTAGCAACTATAAAGGAAATTAGTTGCTACAGTGGTCCTCTGATGAGGAAGTCAAGAGTAGATTGCTTACTTTTAAGTTGTGAGAGGTTGTGTGGCAAATTGCATGCAATAATTAAAACTAGTTAAAATATTTAAACTAAGGCCACACAATGTTCTAAATTTCCACCTCACCTATAATGGGAAAGCAGCAAAAGAAGCCAAGCAGATTAATGCAATTAAGACTGAATCAAGAGTGTGTATGGTAATAATGGAAGTAGAGTTATATATTTAAGATATAACCAGAAACTAAAACGTCAGAAGACGTAAATAAATCAATAAATAAATGTCAAATAAATAAAACTGGGAGGATGGACCTTGCGGAAGAGCATTGAGACTTTGCTGAACATGAGCAGGTTAGTCCTGCTGAACAAGCAATGCCCCACAATGCACTTGCATTATTTTCGCTATCACCAATTGCGTGGAGGTGAGTCAGGTTGTCAGCATCAGGAAAGTGCGATGAGGGCCTAACCAGGACATTTGCGTGGAGGTGAATCAGATAATGGTAAAATTTGAATGAAGTTGCATTGGAATTAAATTGTGGTGCCGATGCTGCTCGCCAGTCGGGGCCACTCTCCCAGAATATCCCTCTATCCCTGCCTGGTAAGAGTCTTTATGTTTATTAGTATTAGGTATCTTAGTAAGGTTTCATCTGCAAACTTGGGGGTGGGGGGTTAATTATGACAGCACACAACATTCCATACTTTTATATTTATAATCGCATAGCAATTAGCATAATGCACCAGTGACTGGGGTTCAAATTTAAATTTTGTAAGATAAGGAAATTACCTGATTAAAGTGAATTTTACATAATTAAAGATTTCAATACTGATTTTTTTTTCAAAGTACTTTACATTTTGCACTGTCTTTTGTCTTTTAAATGCTGTATATTCTTAATGTGGGTGCATTAGTTAGGCATGAGAAGCCTGAGTCTCATACTCCTTTTACACTAAAAACCTGCATTATTGCTGTATATGTTATCCATCTCTGGAAGCTGATTTGCTTGTTCACACAGAACAGAAGTGCCAGATCAGTGAGTCCTTTTGCACAGCAAGCTGTCTTCCCAGAACAAAAGAGGTAGGATGTGTAGCGCAGCAGCATCGGCGTTTAGTGTGATGTAAAACATACACTCTAGACAGTGACATTGCTCTGTACGCAACAGCTCTTTTCATATTGGCTAACCAGTAAATTGGTGATTCAACGAACTGGTTCAAAATAGCATTTTTTGCCATTTACACTGGACCAATGTGAACCGGTTCTCTTCAAATTCACCACCTGGCATCACAGAGTAAAGGGGTGCCTATCCTCTAGCGGTGATGTCCTGCATACCCCCCCCCCCATCCTTTTCACACTGGGCTAACCGTTACTCCAATTCAAAACTAATCGGTGATGATACACCCTCCCTAGGTGGTTCATCCCCAGTGCGATCTGACACCTGCGTGCCAGTTCGTGAGCATTTACACTGGGAAGTTTACCAGTAGACTGGTGGATAATTACTGGGTTGAAGTGCCAGTGTGATTGGGGCTAATAATTGCAGGTGCTTATGCTAGCCCTCTACATATTTTGCACTCTTTGAACTCAAGCAAATCTTCTGAGTATCGCATTCAACTTTTTGAAGCATGTGATGCCGCACTTGTGTAAACGGCGTGATCGTGCAATCAGAAAAACGTTGGAGAAACAGGGAGCAGTTTGAGGCAGAAAAGCGCGCGGACCTTAGAAGCCGTAGGCAGAGATGGTTGGTTCTTCTGAGTCAATTCACATTGGTCTTTGATGGAAGAATGTCTCAACAAACTTCTGACTTTGTTTTGGAACTAATTGAGCCCCACCTGCGGCGCAAGACAACAAACTGGTGACAGCCATTGGAACCTTGGCTTAGACTTGCCGTTGCTTTGTATGCCACCCCATCTGAATATCAAACAATTAATTGTATTTTTGGTGTCGATATCATCACTGCGTGTTTGTTGGTATGCCAGGGTTCTGCAGCCCTGAGGAGGGCCCTTTCTAAGCATTTTGTTGAACTGCCAAATAGTGCACGGCTTCAGGAGACAATGGACAGATGTACAGAATGAGGGTATCCAATGTGTGCTGGTGGCATTGATGGCACTCATATTCCCATCATTACCCCCCCCTCACCCCCACCATCCCCACCTGCCCAACTCACAAGCCTACTAAAATCAGAAAGGGTGCGACTCTATTGTTCTTCAATCTGTTGTTTACCACAACTTTTGGTAAGGATCTAGGCCTGAATTACAATTATTTGTCTTTATCAATTAATATGTCGAACTATATACTCAGTCTTTTGTTTTTCCAGCTTCACAGATTTGGGTTGGCCTGGTTATACGCATAATGCTCAAGTTTTAGCCAATTCACCCATCTAAAGAAATGGCGTAGATCAAGGCAGGTACCTATTCCCATTTGAAGTAAAGTTTATATACCCCACTATACAGTAATGTATGTGTGGATCAAGAATCACCACACATTTGATCAACAGCAGCGATGCTTTAATTACCATTTGAGCTTGGCAAGGATAGTGGTAGAAAATGCTTTTGTACGTTTCAAAGTGCCTGGCCAAGTGACTTGATATTTGTACCACTTTTGTATCAGACGTTGTTGATGTTGCCTGTTGTGTTCTACACAATATATGTGAAATCAACAAGGAGCATTTCCTTCCAGAGTGGATCACTGAGCTACCCGATCTCTCTGAGCCTGATTGAGTTGCTTGTCAGGGTGCATAGGCTCACAGTCATAATTGTGAAGCAATAATGTCCATTCTGTAAACTAAATCTGTAAACTGATTAAGCCAACAAATAACATCTTTTAGAAAATGTTTATGACACATGTCAGAAATTTGTAGTGCACAAAAAAAAATAAAGAGTACCAAATTGTCTTGGGTAAACTTGTACCTTTCACTTTGTTCGTTTTAGATTGGTCACAGTGTTTGAGCTACCGAAAGAAAATAGAGACACACACCGAGAGCAGTTCAGTCTACACAAATGTTTATTACAAATATAAAGCAGGTTTCAAACTACAATATGCAAGCCTGCCTAATCATACTTAACAACGCCTGGACTGGTCCCAACTGCCGAAGCGAGGCAATGACGGCACACTTGTAGTAGGCTGCCGGGGCGCCGGTAGCAGCTCCTTCACCTCCCCCGACCGGGACATTGCTCAGACTCTAGCTGTTCTTCCTTCTTGACAAGGGATGTTCCCATCCCTCGGAGAGTCTAAACTTCAGCAGCAGGACCACAGACTTTTATACCCCAAAAACAATTAATCATGCACCCACTCCCTCTAACATTTGTCAGTCAAAATCAAAGCTGAGCATACTATTCTACAATTTAGAAGATTAATTATTATGGAGCAGGATGCTATGATATCCTGGTTTATCTCGTAGATACAAAGACTTATTGAAACTTCTAAGGCTTTAGCAATACCGTGCCATCCTGCATTTAGGGAAGAACAATTAATCATGCACCCACTCCCTCTAACATTTGTCAATCAAAATCAAAGCTGAGCATACTATTCTACAATTTAGAAGATTGATTATTATGGAACCAGGATGCTATGATTTCCTGGTTTATCTCGTAGATACAAGGACTCATTAAAACTTCTTGAGCAAGACAGGTTGTGACCAATACGTCAATTTCAGAGTGTCGTATTTGACAACTGCTTTCCCTGGGCCTCACGGTGGAATTCCATTTCAAAGTGTATCTTCAGATAAATCCCCATGGCTGAGTTTAATTACATCTGCTAATTCTGAAAGTAAGGTGACCTGAGTGTGGCCCCAGTGTTGTCAGTTTCACATAAGCAAGGAAGCATCTGAGCACATGGTTTTAACCCTCCATTACACAAATAGATCTGCAAACGACTTTTTACAACTGTGTAAATTAAGAAGGCACCTATTACGATGTTCAAAAGCAGTAAGGCACAACACAGTGTGGATAACTGTTAAATCACTCCAGCAGCTGGAGGGAGGAAGGAGGAGGAAGAAGGTGGTTTATCCATCTGGACGAGGATGTTATTGTCATGTGGTGGGCGAAGAATAATACTGCCTTTGGAGTGCAGGAGCACAGTACTGGCCTAAGGGAATATGGTGCTATGGAGAGGGAGCAGGATGCTATAGTACAGGAGCAGCCATGAGTGCAATCTGGTCCCTCAGAAGTGAGGTCTGAGTCTTTATCTCATGCTGAATGTCTTGGAGCATGGTGCCAAACCCATTCTTCTGATCTGCGCACTCCTGTCTATCAGCCTTTCGTGCCACCATCTCCACCTCCTGTTAATCTCTCCTCATCCACGCCTCATGGACCCTCTGCCTTTCCAAATGAAGGTAATCCCTCTCCGCATCATCATGGTCCATTGACAGTAGCAGATCCTTTACTTCCATTGTAACCACTTGCACTTTAGTTAATTTCTGTTTTATGGGATGTGAGTGGCATCCTAGAGAACAAAACAACACAAGCGACATTAGCGAGATGGTTCCTTATGGACAAAGACACAAAAACACGGGAAAGATGGTAATCATGAACAAAAAATAATTTTTTACCTGGCTGATCATGAGGTGCAGCTTGATCATTTCTCATGGTTGCGTCTGTCTCTTAGCCACTAACTTCTCTGGCATCACACTGCTGCTGGAAGAAGGAGATACAGCAGGAATGGTCTCGAGGAAACTGGATCTCAGAAGAGCAACCGGGCTTGCAGAGTTGATCGTCCCCAGATGGAATAGCACAGGTCAAAATAAGGCCAGTCCAGACACCCTCTGCCACTCCTGCAATTATGGTCCATGACCAGATGAAATTTTTTTCGTAGACTCTTCAACTTGGTTATTACCTCAGATTGCCCCAAGCAAAGCCATGATTCCTAGGTTATGTAGCCAGCCTTTCGAATATTCACCATTCCTGTTAACTGTCATTTAATTTTGTCCTTTGTTCTGAAGGTAAGGAGCTCCTGGATCTCATTATCTCCCAATTTGCCAGACATGTTGAGATCTGAATATAACCTAACAGTTGGCAACTTTGTAGCACAGCACACCTTTTTACACTCACCCTGCTTTGTCTCTGATACTACCTCGCTTGGCGGATAAAAGACGGGTCTGAAATGACCCCCCCCCCCCCCCCCCAATCGTACCTGCCTACCTGTCGCATTCGTACAGGTAGGCAAGGCTTATTAAAAGTGGATTATAATGGACTTAAGCATCAGTGTTAAAAGGGTATCAGTCAACTGGAAAATTTGCACATTCGCCATCCCGTAGGTGCTGGATAATGGGGATTTTTATATATATGCCATTCGTCTTAACGCATTGGTTTGTTGTTAAACAGGAAAGTCTACAGACTCTGGCGTTGAGTGTAATACACAAATGTGCCAGAGAAATGTAGGTCGCAAAGCATATATACAAAGTATACATGTACATGTGTGTATTTCTATAGATGGTGCACCACCTGTTAATATATGCGTTTTTCTGTTTTCAGTGGATCCTTTTCCAGTTTGGGCAAATAATTTGGGTTGTTATTTCTGTTCATGCTATGGGATTGTCTTTTGGGCGAGATAAATGAAGGCTCTGTCCTTCTACTTCAATGGTACTTTTGAAAGACATCCTCTGTGCACTTGACCCTATTTCCCCTTACCACCTTAGCCAGCTGTTTATTTAATTGTGATACCTTACTGCGCGCCAGTTGGCTGCTGCATTTTGTCAATGGCAGTGATATCCTTTTCAAAAGTAATTTGTTGCTTAGCAAGTGCAATGAGGAAATGTGATGGCATGAAAAAAAGATATAGTTTTCATAAATAGAAATCAGTGAAGGATGTGATATGTCTATTTGATAGGAAATTGGAACTTCAATTGTGCTTTCATTCAAGTAAGTTCTGGTCATGCTACAACTGGTTTCTTGCTTTCAATGGCGTGTTGCTGTTCTAAACAAAGTAAATATCCAACCTTTAGGAAAAACCAACTCCCAATCCGCAATCTTTTTGTGCCAATTTAATGTTTGGAAATGTGATATTATAACCACTTAATGAACTAATGTGAAAAACTTTATGTTTAAAATTGAAAGCATTTACTTTTTCAATGTATAATGTGGCTCAGAGAGAATTGTGACAATTTTATTTAAACAGGATAGTGGTGAGTTATTTGAATTACTACATTTGGCATTCAGTTCACGAGCTATGTAGTCTGATATCAGGTGGTGTGTTAATTTCTATACGGATTCTAGTTTGAATCTTCCAGTCATAAGGTTTAAAACAATTTGGGCAGCAGCCTGCTAATTTACTTGGCACAACATTCCTGATTTTTATTTGAAACTGTGCAATAGTTCAATGATGAAAGGTGATTTTTGTCATAAAACAAACTCCTTTCACAGTGTTTAATCTTACAGTGGCTGTGTCACTTGTGGTGCATTTTCTTTTTAAGCAGTGGTTCAAAATCTTGCCTAACAAAATGAATGAATGTGCACAGCTAACAATTTAGAGGGTGCTTTCACGAGGATCTAAAACAATGAAGCTTGAAAGGATCCTAACATCTCAAAAAGATTGGATCTATATGTTCATCCAAATGCATGGCTGACTACAAAGATTTTGCCTCTTTTGCTTCTCTTCTGTTCCCAATTGAGCCAGAAGGCTCATTCTGGATTGTTGGGGCAGTATGAAAGGGCATCTCAGGAAAGGCCATTTCAGGAAAAGCACCTAGTCAAACATCAACCAAAGTTTAATCATCTCTACATCTTATTTCCATAGATTGTGAGGTGTATTTTCTTATACATGCTCCATTTGATATGTGGGTCCAAAGATGGTGTACGAAAATCCTTTATATTAAGTAAATTAAAATATTAATTAATAAAATTACTTGAAAATTTGTGTGATATAACAGAAAAGTATAATCTGCACAATTATACACTTTTATACAAAAATATAACTTTACAAATTTGTCAAATGATAAAATGTAAGTTTAGCATTGATGTAGGATTTCATGACTCTCGATTGAATTTTAGTGGGTTTTGTATTTTGTGCAAATAGACATGCAACACTACGAAATGTGGTATGAAAGCATAATTTTGGTGTGCGCTGATGAAAACTGGAATGCAGTTACTGTTACAAAATTTAAAAGATTGACTTCAAAATGCAGGCATTATTCATGAGCTAACTCGAGCTTGGAAAGGAAAAACTCATATTTCTGTAATCCTCTATTCAGCTAACCATCTGTAAAATTAGCTGGTGCAAATGAGGTTTATTTTGTGAGACTGGAAGGTGGATGCTAGCAGGTGAGAATCCAGGTATAAGTAATGCTTTCTTTTGGTCTCCAGGATTTTTAACCAATTATTGACCTTTTCTCTTGATTTGGTTTAGTTAAGAACTTCTGAGCTACATTCAAAGTGAAGTTGTCCACCTAAGAGACACAGGACTGCTATACAAAAAGAATGTCTGGTGCTCAAAGTTTCAATTTAATGCTTACTCTTAGAAATTGCTTAAAAATAGTCCTCAACATAATACAATAATGTTCTATGCTAGTTCATAAAGCATTTAGTAATAACAGCTGTTTTAATTAATATCAGGTTATCCTTCATTTAGGCACAATTTGTACCTCCAGTTTAGCAGTAACTTTCTTTGATTAGACCTGTAATACTTTTAAAATCACCTAGACTGAATGTTCTATCAAGCAAAAAGGAGACATTTAATGAACCCTGCAATATGATAAAATGTGTACTTATCAGCTTTTTGGCTTCTCATTAAAATCCTTGACATTTTAGTATAAAAGAATTTTCATTTATAGGTGTCAAGAGTACTGAATTTGCAATGAGTTATTTTGAAATTATTAAATTCATTTTGAGAATAATTAACTTTCTTCATCTACTTTTCTAAGAGAATGCAATGTTCAGTGTTTTCTGATTTACACTAATTAAACAAGATACCTCAATTTAAAGTTCTTCTTTTGTTTCAATGTTATTTAATGTCTGACTGTTTATACACTGTTTTAATTTTGACTAAATTATTTCATCTATTTTATAACAGTGGAGTTCGTTTTTCTCTTTAAGTTCAGATACCAATATTGCTGAAAGCAAAGCTATATATACTTGAAAGGCTAGATTAAAAATAATCATAACTTTATTACACTAGTTATATGTTTTAAGTTATAAAATTTAACTATCTTATTATACAGGAAACTGAATGTTAAATTAAAACACATTCGACAATAAGTTGTGGCAAACATGAAATACAAAATGGCCATTCATGTAGTCCAAAGCTAGAGGTAACAGTTTCACCAAATTCCAATGAAATACTTTGCAGAACTTGCAAATCTATGCCTACAAATCAATAACTTAATTTTATGTAGACATTGACCCCTGACTTCCTTTATCTCCTTCTCTCAGGGTGTTGCCAAATTCAAGAACTATTTTTCACCTTTTTATTATCTCCTGTTGAACCCCATGGCATCCCTCTCCATTATGCTGTATAATATTAATTCCATCTCACAGCTTTTAATAATTCAGTGCAAAAGTGAAGAAAATATAACCAAGCTTTAAACTGTAACTTGTTACCCAATTAAACAAATTACAAACTTGCTATTTAAATACAAAATATGTACCTGAAAAATTGTGATTAACTTGCATCACCAGAAGAGAATTATGAATAAGGGATCAAAAAGCCATATGTTTATTTTAATTGCTAGATCCTTTCTTCTTCAAATTAATTTATTTTTCAAATATTACTTATACTGGACCCTTGCATCAGTTTACTTTCACACTTACACTTGAACCTAGTAATTAACCAGCAATTTATCGGGTCACCTGCCAATGTGAACACTCCCAACACGTTATGGTGGGGGGGGGGGGGGGGTCCCAAATCAACCTGGGAATTAACATCTAGGTGGTAGTATCATTGCTGATCCTTTTCGAATTGGCTCCGATGTGAACGGGTGGCATAATTGATTTACTATGAAACAATACCTCGGTCTTTCCTGGGAGTATTCTCATTGCTCTTTAAGCTGAGAAGACTTTTCTGAATAGTGGAATGAGACTCTCTATGATCTTTCAAAGATTATGGACATGATCTACTTGACTGAAGAAGGCAGCTTCAACAGCACACAAGAAGCTCAGCACTATACAGGAAGTAGCAGACCGCTTGATAAATACCCCATATACAACAATTCACTCACTCCACCACCAGTACACATTAGAAGCATATTTAAAGGGTGTTTTTCAAACAATTGTATGAAAAAACAAACTCTAAGGTCAAAATCAGCTTAACTACAAAATGCTAAACTTCAATGGATAATTGCTACAATGAGAGCATTTGAGTAGAATTTTGGAGTGTATGTAATCTGAAGTATTGTAAATTTTCATATATTTTTATTTTGCTTTTTACCTTTTAGTGTTCTCTTTTCTAACCCCCCTCGGAATCTTTTGATGACACTCACTCGGAAGTATGCAATAAAGATGCCATGGTTAGCACGAGGCTGTTACAGCACCAGTGACGGGGACTGGGGTTAAAATCCAGCGCAGTCTGTAAAGAGTTTGCATGTTCTCCCCATGTCTGCAAGGGGTTTCCCCGGGGCTCCAGTTTCCTCCCACCCTTCAAAAACGTACTGGGTTTTGTAGGTTATTTGGGTGTAATTGGGTAGCACAGGTTCATGGGCCTATGTGCTGTATGTCTAAAGTTAAAGTCTCCCTCTGAGCAAGTAGTTTTTTCAATCCAGCAAGATGAAATCAAAATTTTTAAGGAATTAATATCCACTTATTCTTTGACTTTAGAGCAATAGGTACAATGACAAAGGGAAATAGCTGAGCATGTGTTGATTAGTGAATCCTGTCCTTTTGCTTTTTAGAAGTACAACTCAATTCTAGAAACTAATTAACATCTCCAACTATTTGAATTGATATAATTTCATAAAAAATCGTGGACAATAGGAGAAGCCCTGAATCGAATGTGAGAGATAACTTATCTACCAAAGTCGCTAACAGCTCCCTTTTAGCTTATTGGTACATCTACTTAGCTAATGCTATTATTTCCCTGAACATTCATACATGATAGGTCTTCTCCTTTTTTGAGTTGTATTTCATTAGGCATTTTAAGGAAAAAAATCAGGACCCCTATGTTATCTTAAATCATTGTTCTGATCTTTGGTTCGATTAAAATTGTAGAGCTGCTCAAAATAGTGAGTTGACCTTCAAAGAGTCTTCAAAATTTGTGTTTCACCACTACTCACTGTAATTCATGGTTAAACTAATGTTGTATTAATTGAAGGTTCAGTGTATATGACATGCTTACATTGCTTCATCCATCCAATTTAAAATATAATTGCAAGACAAGCAATTTGTATGCCAGGTGTGTGCCATCTAGCCTTTTGATGCTGCTCTGCAATGATTAGTCACTGTTTTGCAGTATTATTACCACTTCGCTCTATTCCCTTTAATATCTAGAAACCTATTGACCTGCATTTGACATCAGGCAGCCTTTTTGGATGGCGAATCCCAGAGCTCCATCTTCCTCAAAGTGAAAACATTTTTCTTCATCTATTCAAAGCAACCAACTTCTTGTTCTCAAACTCCTCACTCTATATCGAGCCTCATGATTACCAGAGAGAAAAAAATATTCATTTATGCTATGATGAACAGAGGGTATTTTAGTTTTAAAGCTTTGCCTCTATGGTGAAATTAACTTAATTGATTTTAGTAATTGTTGCGAAGGTTTAAAAGAATGTCAGCACAGAATATAGATTACAGAGAGAATTGACTAAATTTGTTCTTTGAAACCGCATGACATGAAACAAACTCATGAGGATTCATAACTGCATGACGTCCTACTTAATCAAAAAATGAACAGATATAATCTATTAGCTTCTGCTACAACTTTTGCTTCGACTTCTTGGAAGTGTGTGAAATGGCTCACCCAAAAAAAACTCTCCATCATTGCAAAGAAACAAATACTTTTCCTTGCAACTGAAAATGAGGATTTAAAAAATTTTGTTTATACATCCAATTTGATAACTCAGTACAAAATATAGACATTCATTGAAAAAATTTATATTAATTGGCAGTAACCATTTTAAAAAGTATGCTAATTTGTGGAATGTGTGACTTGAACAACACCGTTTGGTTAATTGTATTGATCATTTTCTACTTTTTCTTGCATGGAAAGAACAATACTTTAGCCCCCTGGGTTATATTGCAAATTCTGACTTTTGTTTGAAACTATAAATAAGTTAGGCCACCATTCTATCTAGACTTTGTTTTCTTTCCAGGAAGATTCTTCAACCACCCAGAAATTTTAAATTTAAAATAAATTTAAAACCCCTTCTGATGATAGCATGAACAAAATAAAGCCTCATAACAAATATAGTGCCAAGTGCCAAGTGGCAAATTTCAATGAAATGCCATTGTCTCAATCCAAAGTGGATCAGGGACAAACAGGTTTCTTTTAGTAATAAGTGTTATCTCTAATCATATTTGTGTACATTCAACTAAAATGACAATGGCAATCTATAATTTTCCTTTTTGTTAATTCAATGCACTAAAATTGAATGCAGCATCAAAGTAATTTCACCAGCTTCCCACAGTAAATTAAAATAAAAATAACTGAAGGTGCTGGAAATCTGAAATAAAAATAGGAGATGCTGGGAGTACTCAGTCATTTTGGCAGCATCTGTGGAAAGAGAAACTTTGATTTCAGATTGAAGATGGAGACATGATGTCTGTAGCATCATGCTTTAAGGCAGTACAGAAAAGGTTTCATTTCTCATATAAAGGGGCTACTTAGCAGCTTAGGCCTATACACATTAGCCCTTTTCACACTGGCATCTTGTCCAAGTGATGAACAGCCAATATGCAGGTTAAGGGTCCAGTGTGAACACTCCTTTTAATTGCCAAGCAGGTGTCAAATCATGCTGTGGATGGACTGCCTAGGAAGGTAGTATCATTGCCGGGGTCATCAGACACCTGCGTGCCGATTAGCCCAGTGTGAAAGGGACATGGACTATCCAGGGACAAAGTATTGATGTGTTGATGACGTTTTTGCGTGAGTGCAGGAACATGACGGAAATGAAAGATTAAAAAGGTGTAAACTTCATTCAATTTACTAAATCTTGATCAATACAAAGCCCAGAGGACCCCAAAACCCAGCAGCAATAGAAATTCACCAAGACAAATGGCTACTTAAATAAAAGTTGCTTTTAGTTATCTTTAAACATGAAAACAGGATCAAAATTGAACTTATTACTATTAACTTACTTAACCTAACAACCCTCTTCTAATTTTAAGCGCATGTGTATGTAATGTGTGTGTAATCTTTGATTCACAGTCCAATCTCATTTCTTACTCCTTCTCACTCATTGCAGGCAATTCTTAAACTGTGCACAGAATTTAACATTTATGAATTTCACCAGGCTTCGGTGCTTGAAAGATAAATGGTTACCACTCAAGAAGGTTCTTGTCGGTTTTCAGAGAGAGATTTGTTGCTCATTGGACACCACAACTGATTCCTTCTGAACAGCCACTTCAATATCTTGCCAAAGAAACTTGCCCCGTCAGGGTTTTCCAGATGATAACCTCTTTCTTTCAAGTCACCACAGAGTTACTTTTTGTTTCCATTATTTCAAGTGAAACATCATGCAGCTAGCCATCTCCTCTTGTGTGGACAACAAGGGCTTTGACCAGGTTGAACCAAGAACTCACAACCTGTCTTCAAAATGTTTTTTTCCACAAGCTTGCCAGCTTGTCATGTCCCAGCTGCTCCTGCTGCATTGTTGAACTGAATTCTCTCTCTCTCTCTCTCTCTCTCTCTCTCTCTCTCTCTCTCTCTCTCTCTCTCTCTCTCTCTCTCTCTCTCAGAGAAGACCTACATGACCCTCTTTGAACAGCCAACTGCACTCAAACAGACTGCTACTCTGGACCTAATCTTTTGGGTTCGTTCATCTGTTGCTTTCCAAAACAATAATCCATTATTCTGACAGTATGTCCAATTAACACCTACTTGTGAAGTCCTTATGGGCACTCTTCAAAAAGTTTGTGCAAAGGCACTCAGAGCCTGAACTGCCTGGCTTGAGCAGAGCTCCAGCATTTTAAATGAGATCTGTTTTGAAGTGTTTGTATGTGACCTACACTAAAAAAAACTTGCCACAATTTATCTCCTTTAAAACATATCTATATACAATATAAAATATAACATAATCTGTCACAGTATTATGATCTTGTATTTAAACAATATTAATCAAGCCTAATCATTATAACACAATTAAGCATTATGTGCAGCTCAGTATACAATTTATAAAGGACCGTGGGAATGTCGTAACGGTAATAAAACACGGTTGCACAATTTAGAAAGACTGTGGGAAAGTCAGAGTTGAAATACACGCATTGAGATCTGCCCTCCCAGAATTCCGTGCAGCAGAGAAAGGGAGGAGTTTCTCTGTCACACAGAATTCTGAGAGGGCAGGTTTGTCATCAATCAATGCATGTATTTCATCCCCAACTTTCCCACAGTCTTTATAAATTGCGTGGCTATGTGTTTTATACCATTTTCCCCCAGTCTTTTATAAATTTATAAAGATTTATATAGGTAAGAACAGGGCTGAAGGGCTCATACTATGCAGTGCAAAATGCTTAAATATGTTATAATTATGACTAAATTTATAAAGGTTTATATAGGTCAGCACAAGAACAGTGACTAATTTTGTTGAAATACAAGATCATAATTAGTAGATGGGTCACATAGACGATACCGATTGAGGATAGGCACCCCTCTCCCCGGGAATGCCTGGTGGTGGGTGTGAAAGGATGCAGAGAACCGGTTAACAGTGGTCCAGTGTAAATGACCAAAACACCACCTTTAACTGGTTCATTGAACTGCCAATTTACAGGTTAGCAGCGTGAAAAGGGCTATTGTTTCAAAGAATGTAAGATGAGCTTATTGCAACATATTTTGGCAGATTATTAGAGTAGATGTTAAGAAGTATCCTCTCCTGGGGGAAATCTGGCAAACTTTCCAAATAGGACAGGCTCATTTAAGATACAGGTGAAGAGGACTTTCTTAACTCAGGACCATGAATCAGATCGAATTCTTAATCCCAGGGACCTATGGATTTTGTGTACATTCAAGGTTGAAATGGATCCACAGTGGAGTTCAAATTCCCAACTCTGCTGGAGTCAAAAGATGTCTTTTTCAACCTGACAGGCAAGAAAATGAAATGGAGGCTAAGAAGAGATCAACTCTTGATTTCACTGAAAGTAAGGGCAGTTTAAGAGATGACGTGACCTACTTCTGCTCTTGTTTCTGACATTCTTTTGAGAATTTGTGAAAAGGTTTGATTAATATCCTTTGCTTTAATTACCCAAAAATTGTAATAAATTTCACGATTCATGAACTTCTAAGCAACTATTCTTAAAGCATTTAAATTCCATATTTCAGGTGATGTGATGATGCGGAACATTACTTTACAATGAAAAACTAATGATGTAATCGTGATGCTAATCTTCTTATAATAGCATTTGATATGGTGAGGTTATGAAATATTTTTGTAAATATAAAAATTATTCACATCATATCCTGTTTGATTAACAGGTCAATATTTTTAAATGTACTGTACTCTAGCTTTCATAAATATCAGACTCATGAATTGTACGTATTTCTAATGAAGCATAAAAATCTTTATGAAGAGGTTATAGAATCTAATAGTAATAATAATTCAAATAAAGTTTTCCAATGAAAGTTTCTTGTCTTTGGCTTGGCTTCGCGGACGAAGATTTATGGAGGGGGTAAAGTTTAATGACTTACAAACAGCACATTTGGCTGCTAGTGTTAATTTTCTAAGTGTTTTATCAGGTAGAGATCTCTGCATGTCCAGTAAAATCCCTGGGGATTTTGGATGCCAGATATGTGAGTTTTCTGGTTGCCTGAGACACAGTCTTACAATGTCTAATTAATGCACCTGCAAAAAGAATAAGCAGTTTAAAAGACAAAAGACAGTGCAAAATGTAATTTGGGGGGGAAAAAAAATCAGTATTGTAGTTTTTAATTATGTAAAGTTCATTTTAATCAAGTAATTCCTTTAACTTACAAAATATAAATTTAAATTCGAACCCTGGTCACTGGCACTGTAACAGCGTTGCACTAGCCACTATGCACTCTCCCAAGTTTACAGATAAACCCTTACTAATAACAATAAAGATTCTTACTTGGCAGGGATAGGGAGAGTCGCCCCAGCAGTGAGTGGCATTGGCCAGCTCTCTATCCTAGGCCATGCCATTTTATTCAAACACAACTTTATTCAAACAGCTGCTGCACCAGGGCATGATCTTGGCGCTCTGCTTGCTGAATGTTTGTTCCCTTCTTTACCAAGGGGTTGTATATTGTTTCAGAGAACATTTACCATTTTAAACTTTTATTTATCCCTTTTTTCCAATCTATTTATGTATTTATTTCCTCTGTATTTTATGTTGCTGGTTGTTTAGGTTGCCAGTTGCTTGAATTTGAGATACCAGGGATTTTACTGTATTACTCACTGGTCTAAATGAAGTTGGCTGTGGCCTCTGGGCGGGAAGGCAAGCACTAGCATTCATTCACCCACATGTAAGTAACACCAAGGCTCATGCAACCTTGCTATTTATCTGAAATGAGTTGAGTGACAGATGTCAGCATATCTCTCACTTGGGGCATTGGTCAACTCCAGGTGGAATCCATTAGTTGGGCCCAATTGTTTGGGATTCCTCTGTTTAATGTAGAGGAAACAATCGCTATAATTCAGAGTTCAGTAGAGCAAGACCTGGTACAGTGTCAAAATCCCCATTTGAATGATGCCTTTTCACTCACTTTCCTTGACAGGACTAACAAGTTATGAAAGAAAATTAAAATATTATGTTTTTATGGATTATTTTTAAATTGGTGGTTTATTTGTTTTAATTACAAAACTCAAAACGGTCAACCAGTTTACCTATCTCGGCTGCACCATTTCATCGGATGCAAGGATCGACAACTAGATTGACAACAGACTCGCCAAGGCAAATAGCGCCTTTGGAAGACTACACAAAAGAGTCTGAAAAAACAACCAACTGAAAAACCTCACAAAGATTAGCGTATACAGAGCCGTTGTCATACCCACACTCCTGTTCGGCTCTGAATCATGGGTCCTCTACCGGCATCACCTATGGCTCCTAGAACGCTTCCACCAGCGTTGTCTCCACTCCATCCTCAACATTCACTGGAGTGACTTCATCACAAACATCAAAGTACACGAGATGGCAGAGGCCGACAGCATCGAATCCACGCTGCTGAAGATCCAACTGCGCCGGATAGGTCACGTCTCCAGAATGGAGGACCATCGCCTTCCCAAGATCGTGTTATATGGCGAGCTCTCCACTGGCCACCGAGACAGAAGTGCACCAAAGAAGAGGTACAAGGACTGCCAAAAGAAATCTCTTGGTGCCTGCCACAATGACCACCGCCAGTGGGCTGATATCGCCTCGAACTGTGCATCTTGGCGCCTCACAGTTCGGCGGGCAGCAACCTCCTTTGAAGAAGACCGCAGAGCCCACCTCACTGACAAAAGACAAAGGAGCAAAAACCCAACACCCAACCCCAACCAACCAATTTTCCCTTGCAACCGCTGCAACCGTGTCTGCCTGTCCCGCATCGGACTTGTCAGCCACAAACGAGCCTGCAGCTGATGTGGACATTACCCCTCCATTAATCTTCGTCCGCGAAGCCAAGCCAAAGAAGAAGACAAAAAAAAACTTTTTTTTGTATACACCAAGAGTACTTTAAAAAACATTGATAGGGGTCATAGCTCTTCCCTGAGTACTGCTTTCTGTTGAGGGCAGTCAGAGAGCTTGTAGGGATGGGCGCTCAGCATTGTACTGGCTGAAGTCTTGTTGCCACTGAGACTTTGCTATGCTTTTTCTCCAGGATCAGGAGATCTGGGATCAGTGACCCCATGAATCAGCTTAGAACAATGCAGTGTGCGTGTTTTTATCATCTTTCTTTCCCCACCTCCCTCATAGTTTCTCCCTCAACCTGTC
Source organism: Narcine bancroftii (assembly GCF_036971445.1). Lineage (NCBI taxonomy): Eukaryota > Metazoa > Chordata > Chondrichthyes > Torpediniformes > Narcinidae > Narcine > Narcine bancroftii. The sequence continues at coordinate 84,501,567 of NC_091479.1, read as the reverse complement.
TCTCCTCTGTGTCTCAACCCTTCACACCTTCTGCTTTTTTTAAAATCATTTCTGGGCTCTTCCTTCCACTTCTTTCCCCCATTATATATGTAATTTCACCATTTCCTTTCTGGACTTGCTAAACGGTTCACTCCTGAAATATTGACTTACCATTTCTTCCCATCGATGTTGTCTGACCTGCTGAGTGTCTTTGGCAATTCTTTGTTTGCTCTTGTTTGCTTTTGTGTTTCTTATCTTAGGATGGATATGGTCATATCAAGCACAATTAATTAATTATGATTTTAAATATTGTCAGCCTACCAGAAATCAATATCCTGGCATGTTCTCATTGAACAATTAACTACATTAATCTTGAACTGAATTCTAGGTATCAGTTTTGTGTTTATATATTTATTTTTGTGTGTGTGTGTGTGTGTGTGTGTGTGAGTGTTTAGAAGTATCACTCAGATAGTTACTGAATATTTGTGTGATAAATTTACAAACCACTAATTTTGTGCAGATAAACTCAGATTTCTGATAGCCACTGCTCATTTCCCTTAGGAATATTTAGTGCTGCTTTTACAGAGAAGTGGAGTCACTATTTATGGATATAAATTGCTCCGACTTTCTGAACCATTGAACACTGCAAGAATTGTAAATCATAAAAACGTAAAAGAATAAAATTATTATTCAATTTAGAAAATTAAGATTACCCTGGTCACAAAAAATGTTACAAAATTGTATGTATCTGTTTCAGAAGGAGAACATTGATTGCAAATTCTGTAGTTGGGAAAGTCGATAAATCTTTTAGCATTTGCCCATTTCTATGAAACAAACAAATATGAGACAAAAGTTATCCTCCCCAATGGAAACTTTCAAAGCCCTTTATTAAAAATTGCTTGTTTGTAGAAATGTATTTTCTTGTGAAGCATCTTGAGACACTTTAATTCTGTAAAGGTATTGCATAATTGTTATTCTTTGCAAGCAACAGATTTTGACTTGTTTGCCCCTTTCATTTTGTGGCTGCTAATAGCTGTTAGTTCATAACAAGATTTCTAATATTTCCTATTAAACATGTTGCACTTTTTTTGTTAAGTTCAACTATCCTTTATCAAAAATAACTCAGTATGGTTTCACAGAGGAAGAGGATTATTTTATCTGCTTTCAATTGTCACTTGCAGTTATCTCATGCAAGTGATTGTTTCAAGGTATGAATACACATCTGTAGACTTCAGCAACTTGATTTGGAATTCAATAGAATTTTTGTTCCTGTTCCTCTACCTTCAAGCTGCCATCATCACCTCTGGCGAAAACTCGTTGAGTGGCCCGTTGCAGTTGTTTGTCAAACAATTCAAGCTTCAAAAACCATTATTAAGTGCATATTTCCATATTTAAAACATCTTTTCAACTGGTCTCACCCTCGCAAGGAGCTAAGACAATTTATCCAAGTCTTTTCGTTGGCATTTTGAGCTCTAGCTCATCCAATTTTCACCAACTTTGCATCTTAATTGTTGAGATGTTCTGTTTTCTCTCTAATTACATTCTCAAAGTTCTCAATTTCTTGCATCCCCACTATGTTCTCATGGCTAGAATATCCAGAAACCTTGCTCCCCTACTTATTGATCAATATCTTCTCTTCTCTCTCTAAAGCATGCCATTCTCTATTTGCTGTGCCAATCTCACTGACTATATCTTTTTTCAACTCCTCCCCACACCCTCCCTCCCAAACTCTGCTGCTGCTTTCTCAGCCCTTGAAAACATGAAAGCCGTTATGTCAATTCTGTAATTCTTTGCCTGCCTGAAATATTACTACTTAGCATTGATTTCTCCTTTGTGAAATTTTTTCAGTAACATGTAGCTACTTTAATCTAAATTTGATTGTGTATAGGATGCACAATTTATGAAAATGCCAAACAGCACATTTTATAGAAATTATTGGAGTTATTGAAAATGGATAGCACTGTGTTATACAGAGGACCCCAAAACCCAGCAGCAATAGATATTCACCAAGACAAATGGTTACTTAAACAAAAGTTGCTTTTAGTTATCTTTAAACATGAAAACAGAATTACACTTTAACTTATCACTATTAACTTACTTTACCTAACTTAACCCCCTTCTAATTCTAAGCGCATGTGTAAGTAATGTGTGTGTAAGTTCAGAAAAGTTCTTTGGTTCACAGTCCAATCTCACTTCTCATTCCTCCAAGTTCACTGGTTGCAGGCAATTCTTAAACTGTGCACAGAATTTAACATATATAAAGTTCACCAGGCTTTGGTATTCGTAAGGTAAATGGTTACCGCTCAGGAAGGTTCTTGTTGGTTTTCAGAGAGAGATGTGTTATTCCAGGACATCCACAACTGATGTACTTCCATCAGTCACCTTAGTGTCTTGCTGATGAGACTTGCCCCATCAGGGTTCTCCAGATGATAACCTCTTTCTTTTAGGTCACCTTTTTGTTTCTCTTATTCCAAGTGAAACATTAGACAGCTCGTCCTCTCCTCTTGCATGAATCAGAAGGGCTTTGACCAGGCTGTTTTCCAAAAGCTTGCCAGCTTGTCCTGTTTCAGTCCCAGCAACTTCTTCTGGCTAACACTGTCAAGTGATCTCAGCTTCTCTCTCTCTCTCTCACTCAATGAGACTAAGAGATAGCCTGCCTGTTTGACTCTCTCTGCTTGCAAAACCACATGACCCTCTTACAACAGCAAAACTCTCCTGCAGACAATAGCGGCTCCATCTGTTGCCTTGATAAAAAATATTCCATGAGTGCCATCTTTTGAGCACTCTTCAAAGCTCTTGCAAAAAGGTGTGAGAAGCTACAATGTCTCCAGTTTTAAAGTGTTTGCACATGACCTACTCTAACAAACCTTCCCAATTTATCTCCCAAAAACATTTCTGTCTACTCTGTAACATCTGGCACAATATGTGACATCTGGCACAATTTCGTCTGATAGTAACTTTGGGCAACGACAAATAAGTTATGCATCGTATGATCAATGTAAAATGGCTAGCACTGGATATCCTGAAATTTTCCATAGTGGTGGGACATAACAAAGCTCTTTTTCTGTGGGTGCTCCATAACGTATTAAAAGAAGCAATGAAAGTGTGGTCCAGTAATGAAAACAGGTATATTATCTTTGATATAATGCATGTAATCAGTGAGAAAATACATGAATTAATTATCAGCATTAAAGTGGCACAGGTGGCATACGGGTTAGTGTGTGCAGTGCCATTACAAGGTCAGTGATGGGGACTGGGGTTTGAATCCTGCGCTGTCTGTAAGTTCTCCTCGTATCTGCATGGGTTATCCCCAGGGGCTCCAGTTTCATCCCACCATTCGAAACGTGCCGGGGCTGTAGGTTAATTGGGTGTAAATTGGGAGGCACGAACTCGTGGGCCAAAATGGTCTTTTACTGTGCTGTATGTCTACATTTAAATTTGAATTTGAAAAATATAAAATTATTCATCCGCTAGCATGTTAATGAGTCAAGAACGAAGCCTAAGTTTTTATTAAAAATGATGAAGATTTACTTGTCTCTTTGTACATTAAAAAGATAGTAATTGAATTTTCAGAAAAATTTGTTAATGTAGTGCATTGATGTCAAGCTTGGATGTTTCACACTATGTGATCAACTAACATCCTATGGAGGCTTCGACGTTGATGCAATCATGAAGAAGGTTCACCAGTGATTGTACTTTATGAGGAGTTTAAAGAGATTCAAATGTCACTAAACACTCTCAATGAATTCTACAGGTGTGCCAAGGAGAATATCCCATCTAGTTGTGTTACTGTCTGTTATGAAGGTGCCAATGCACAGGACAGGGAAAAAAAAACTCCAGAGAGTTGTTAACTTAGCCAGCAACATCACAGGAACTCGTCTTCACTCCTCTGAGGACATTTACAAAGGCAGTTCCTTAAGAAAGCAGCCTCTATCCTCGAGGACCCCCACCACCCAGGCTGTGCCCTCTTCACACTGCCACAATCAGGAAAACTGGCACAAGGCCAGCTTCTTCCCCTCTGCCATCAGATTTCTGGATGGAAAATGAACCACAGACATCACCTCGCTTTCTTGCACTATTTATTTATTTTGTAAATGTAATTTATAACAACATTTACACTGTGATGGTGCTAGAAAACAAGAAAGTTTGTGACACGTTCATTACAATATCTCTAATCACTAGAAGAAAAAACTAAATTAACAGGCCAACATTTCCAAATACTGAGGTCTTAGTTACACAAGTTAGGTCCACCGGGCAGACTGCATCATCTGCAGGTGAGGTACATGATTTCTAAAACCGATGTTCTACTCTGAGCTGGAAGAGATTGTCACACAGACAAAATAAATGATGCAATGTCCTCTTCAAGAATTCCAGCATTACTGGTGCTTAGGGATCTCTGGCCCTTGAGCATTCAAAAGTTGAGAAGGAGCATTTCTGATGGAATTGAGGACTTAAATTCCATGTGGAGTGCACAGAAGCCATGATAAATGGCAGGACTGCACCATCTCTCAAACAACCCCCTTTACTGTGCATCCTATCAAGCATCTCCTGCATCATTTGAATGACGATCTGCACATTCCACATTGACTTGTCATTTCTCCAGAATTGGAGAAGAAGCAAGTTATCTTCGATCCTGAAGTACCGTGTAAAAATTTTAGTAAAATTGATTGTTGTACTAAAATTGTGTATCATTTTCCTTTTTCTTTAGCTTAAAGGCTGATGATTCTTTTTTTTTTAATCATTTCCACAATTTTTTTTCATTTGGATTGTCTACATTTTCCTTTGGGCTTGTAGATTAAAAAATACATCCTGTGAAAACCACTTTGCTTACTGATATAGTATGAGGAATATTTTAAGAAGTTAAAAAAAAATTCTTGTTCCTTTCCAATTTCTTTAGCTTGCCTTTAACTGACTGACAACAAGACTTTACTCATCATTTGATGACCCTAACCTCTATGCTCATTCTTATAAAATGTAATGAATTTATTTCTGCCAATTTTACTAAATAATATGCATGTATAAGAATATCGGTTTTGGTGACAAATATTAATGATTGTTAGTTGCTGGCATTTTAAATTAGTTCATTTCTATAGCCATCAAAATGAATGTCTTCCTTTCTTCTATCATAACAGGACCTTGTAAAATATATACTCAGATGGCTCATTATCCTGGGAATGCTCCCTCCATGAAATTGTGCAAATGTGAACAAACCAGTGATATATGATTCTGTGTGGCCAATAAGAATATGTTGAAGTTGACCCAAAGTGACTCCTTAATTTCCCATTCAATCTCCTGGGAAGTTTTTCTCATACCATTTTGTCACATAAAATATCAATGTTGGTGCCAATGAGAGCGTTCATCTTTTAATGAAACTAGTCTTTTTTCTTTAAGTTTAGAGTTTGTTATTAGTTTGATATCTAAATTTTATTTTGAAATATTAGATATTTTGTTGTGTACAGTAGATGTGTTGTTTAAAAATGCTCTTGCCTGGCCATTCATCAATTCATATTTATTTCTATATATGTATAAAAATTCAAACTGCCACCTTTGACCAAAGTCTTCTAAGTTTCCACATTTTACTGTGTCGACTCTTGCCAATTTGCCTATTTTCACTTAATTTGAAGGATCATTAATTGCACCCTGCTTACATGTTATCTGAACTTCCTGACTCAGTTGGAGTTTAGCCCTATACCAATAGCCACCCTTGCTAATTGTACATCCCTTTCACGGATTTTTTTCCAGTGTGCAGACTTATTGGATGTAATGTTCCAGCCAAGAAGAACCTGTCTAGAATGGGACTTTTTTTTTCCCAGCAGTTTCCACCAATGTTTCATAAAGAACACAAACACATGGAGGAAAGGGTAGTTTTACAGCAAGCATTTCTTGCTGATAATTTTCTCAGAGTAATTCTGATTGAGCAGGTGTATTTTAAAATGGGCACCCAATAAGTTTTAAATTACTTTAAATTCCAAAATAGAATTTGTCTGAATATTGAGATGCATTCCAAAAATAATTATTCTGCATTCTGCCTACTCCAGCATGTTAGAGATGACTTAAATCAGTTGCCTTTGTAAGCACACTGAAGGTAATGTTGATATAATATTCAATGATTAAATCTGGACAACTTTGTTTCAAATTGATGAAAACAATTTTTTTGAGTTGAGCTAAACAGTTTACAGATTGTGGGCATGTGAAAGAAGAATGTGTGCAATTAAATATCTTGAAATTAATGTCTCTAAAAAAAAAACTCCGGGTTCCTCTATTGTTGACAAATAAGGATAGTTTAAAATAGTGGGTGTTTTCACTTATTTTGGTTGAATATTTTAAATACTTTGTATTTTAAGCAGTTTTCAAATTTAGCTTCATGTTTTGGAGCATCTGTGCATGGGCAGTGAATTGGGTTACAATAATTCATATTTTGTAGTGACATTTTGCAAGACTGGAGACTGAGTTTTGTTGGAGAGCAGTTCCTTAATAAAGAATTTATACGTACTTTTTTTTTAGCTGTCTGCGCAAGAGCAATTGTCCCGTGGTTAGTTACAGCATGAGAGGGAAAAGCAATAACTTCAATTGTTACTATGTGCATATTACCCACTAATGTTCACATATGTATAGTGAATGATACTAATTGCAGAAGCATCAATATTGTCTTGCTTGATTGCATTCTGTGAGCATTTAAAGTATTAAACAAAAATTGGCCTTGTTGACAACCTGAAGGAAAATGCAAGTGGCTGAGTTTCATTAAAAAGTCAACCTCCCCCAATCACTTCAATAAGGTGTAAAATGTTGCTTTGATTTTACATTAATTTCCATGTTGATAACAATTGTCATTCAGCATTAAGGGGTTATAAATGTCGGAGAAAGCCTGACAGTGCAATTTCTACCAGAACCAACTGCAGACAGGCAGGCAATATCCTTATGATATCAGACAGTGCTCTGGGTTTCATTGTTCATTTGTGGAAATGAAGCAATATTGCATCATATTATAAACACTTCCAGATGTTAAAGGGATCAAGGGATGCAAGATTAGTCGAGCAAAATGATGCTGAGTTAGATCAGCAATGATTTTATTGAATGGTTGAACAGGGAAGAGGGGCTCAATGGCCTACAACTTCTAAAACTAACGTTTTGCATTATTACCTATATTTATGTTTCTGTATTACAATACATCAGAATGTCATTTCTGGATTCGCTGACACAAGACACAAACAAAAAAATGACAAGCTCTGAAAATATATTTAAAACCTTGCACAATTTGATCCGTTTCATGATCAGTGGAATTGGTAAGTAATTGGTATATGCAAGCGTGATTCGCACTTCTGCTCAGTGTGTTTCGAATCAGAATTTAAAACTGCCCTATTTTTGGGTTTAAAGATGAGAATTAAGTGCGACTGAAGTCAAGCAAAAAGCTTTTGGAATGGGTGAATCTTACCCCAGTGTTAGGATGGGTTTTGAGGCCATAATAATTATTTTTTTTTAAAATGCGCCCCATGTCGATTCTTATTGGGGAAGCAAGGCAGTTGGCAGGGTCTTTGTGCGACACCTTTGAACCGCTGATTCCTTCTTCTGGCTTGAACCAGGCGGCGTGAAAGCCCCTGTTATCTATGTAACATGCTTCGAGTGACTAACAGTTTTGTATTTTAACTTAAAAGTATTGCATTTTCTCAGTTGAGAGAGAGGGGGGATTTTTGCTGTGACATCATATTAGAACTTTACACATTTCCAATACTTTTGGTTGGAAGGGAGGGATCCAGAAGTGCAGACTTTTATCTGATGTAGAACACATTCGCGGTTCACATGTTTAACAGTAATCATCAGGATGCAAAGCAGAATTCAGCACGAAGCATCAAAAGTAAAACAAAGATCACCTTACCTTAATAGCCTAAACACATCTAGCTCAGCCTGCTTGGTCTCCTTTGAGCCTCTGATGGAGGGCTTGGTTTTTTTTAAAAGGCTATCCTTTCCTCTCTGGTGGGCCAGCAATATTTGAGCTGTGTTCTAACAATGAGCTTTTGTTTGCAATCTGCTGTCTCACCGAGACTGACAATCCAGGGTATGGAAATACTGCTAAGCTCCTTTATATTTCCCCTCGATTCCAGACTCCTTAGTGGTGCATGCTTCACACACTCTCAGTTGTCACATTGACATCGCGCTGCCTGCTCAGCGGTCATTAATAACTGAACACCCTCCACTCCCCAGAGAGGAGCAGATGATTTCCTGGAGCCAAGGTGTATCCCTTGCAACTGCTTGAGTCTGGTTGGATGAAATAACTTGTCTATCATGTGGCAGAGCTGCTGAAGAATTGGATCAAAGGAGCAAGTGTTTAGGTTTTCCTTTGTACCCTTGCGAGCTTCTCTGTTCATATTCAGGCACCGAACAGCCACACGTCTTGATAACATCGCTGCCGTCTGCATTGAGCACAGCATTTTCATTTTAATCCACGAAAGTAACTTTTAACTCTTGCAATGCAACAAGGCCGTCCTTTACATAGCGTTTTGTTTTGAGGTAATTCACAGGAAAGCACGCCACACACATGTGGCGAGACAGTGATTGAAATAATTCTTCTCCACCTTCGATAAATGCTTAACCCCCACCCCCGACAGGCTGTACTTGCAGTTTGTTGTATGGCTCAAAGACAAAATGACATTTGTATTTCTCAGGGTTTTACTTTCATTCTACAAACTGACAGTTTAAAAGGATCCAGTTTTAAAAATATATATATTTTTAGAGCTTGACCCTCGTAATTGGATTTTGGTCCACAGTTCCGTTCCAAGGCTATATTGAAAAACATTTATTATGTATTTGATTATTGACCAAATTCATTGAATTCTGACAGAATTAAACAGCTTTCACTCTCACAGTATTGAAAAATCAAGCCTCTTTTTTTAAAATTCACAATGCTGTTCAAGTGTGTGATGGGAATTGAAATGAAGATCATACTGGAAGCATTCAAGACCGTCCACTGTAAATGTCAGTGCGAGTGAAGGGGTTGGATGCCTAGGTAAACTCGCAGAAACAGCTTGAGTTTGAGGAACTGGAGCCCCAGATGTTTTTTTGTTGCCCTTTCATTACACATTTGCTCAACTTGAGAATTCCAGTTGTCTTTGTAAAAGGAGTGGGTGGGGAAACTGAACAGTGCCTGCACTCAGTCCAACCAAGAGGGAGTGCTGTTTAAATCAGCACTTTTATGAAGTAAAATTTAATCTGATTGTCATGTTTGATTCCGATTGTGATAACATTGTTTCATGGGGAAAACGTGCACAGAAGAAGATTCTCACTGCTGACACCCACTTCTAATCTGTGTCTTGATCTCAAGGTCAAGTCAAGTTTATTGTCATCTGATTACACAAGTACAAGCTGTCAAAACAGTGTTCTCCTGTCCTTGGTGCAAAAGCACGGAGAAACACAATCAAATATAATCCACAAACAGGCAAACAATACATATACAGGACAAGTACTCATGTATACAAATAAATAAATATTGTTTCTTGAATATGAGGGTCTCGAATGGTTAGTGTGAGCAGTTCCTTTAGTCATTCCTCATTCTCACTGCCCATGGAAAGAAGCTGTTCCTCAGCCTGGTGGTGCTGGCTCTGATACTCCTGTATCTCTTCCCTGATGGTAGCAGCTCTTTAAACAAATATCCAGTGGATCACATTGATGGGGTGAGGGAGACTCCAGTGATCCTCTCTGCCACTTTTATTGACCTCCGAGCCATTTCTCTGCAGCAACCGTACTGCGCTGTGATGCAGCTGGCCAGGATGTTCTCAGTAGAGCACTCCTGTGGTAGAAGATCGACATAACGGTGACCGGTAGCCTTGCCTACTTCAGTTTTCTCAGGAATTATATCGCTGTTGAGCCTTCGTGACAAGTGAGGAGATGTGGGTCTACAATAGGTCACTGCTCTGAACCAAATACTGGAGAATATTCAGGGTAAGCGATAGTTGATTGGATTGAAGTATTCAAAGTTCATATTTATTGTCAAAGTACATGCATGGCATTACATATATCCCTGAGATTCCTTTCCCTGGGGCCAGACAGAATTTCTGCTTATCCGTAGTGCAAAAAAATGCATACAGAGAGAAATGCAAACAAACTGTGCAACAGAAAATAAATATTCAATAATAAATAATGTCCAAAGTAAAAGTCCTTAAATGACTTTCTGATTGAGTTTGTTAATTAGGAGTCTAAAGGTGGAGGGGTAGCGACTGTTGGTGGTGAGAGTTGTATGGGACCTATACCTCTTTCCTGATGGAATGCATCTGCATCTCATCATTTTTGTGGTAAATGTCACTTTAGCTGCCAAGTTATCAAAATGAGGAACAAATTGTTCTGGCTGGTCTCAAAAAGGAGATGAATTGTCACAACCTTGATAGCCACTGCCAATTTTAAATCTTTCAAATATATGTTAGTCTCTTCTTTCCTTCAAGTGAGATAAACAATGTTAGGATAAATCACTTTTAAAAGATTACGCAGGTAAAAACACAGAAATGTTGGAGGAATTTAGCCGATCTCGTGGCGTCCATAGGAGGCAAAGATAAATAACTGATGTTTCTCAGGCTTGAGCCCTTCTTCAAGATTAGCTATACCTCAGCTCAGAGAACAATTGTAACAAAGTAATTATTTAGATATTGTGAAGCAGCTGAAAATTACTCTGTTTAACACACAGCAAACACACAATTTTGTAGTACCCACTTTTGGTAAGGATAATGGCTCCAAAATTATGTCTCTTTCACACACACATTAGTGAAGTGATTTGAGGCAGACACCATATTGATATGGGTCTTAGGGTGAGCTGAGAGTGTGCAAAGCAGTTAGGTTATGAAGTGAAACCAAATTCAAAACTGAACTGATGCTGGAATTTTGGAGCTCAACTCTCCTGTCATTGCAATGTGTCAACATCACATGGGTTAATGTGTGTTCAGCAGCAGGAAGGTACACCCCCACCAGCACTGCTTGAAGGGATCATCTATTATTAGAGGTTATTTGCTGATTGATTTCTTCTCACCATTGTAACAATTCTACCAGCATTTGATGCTCTATTAAGTCTACATACAGTAAAAATGCCTGGTATACAGAACAATGGGGATTAGTAGATGTCAGATAAGTGAATTTTCTGGTTGCATGAGATTGGGTGGATGGGTGAACTAACCACTAGGTAGCACCAATTTTCACGATTTTGCTGCTGGTTGCTTGAGTTGCAGATAACGGGAATTTTACTTTACTTGTTTTATGTTGCAAAAATCTGTAGGGAGTGGAGTGGCTGCTGTATGGGACATGTTGCTGACATCCAAAGTCCTACAAAATCAGTTGCACCCAGACAAAGACAAAATTGTCATCATTCCATTTGGATAACATCATTGCAGTGAGGATAAGTAGTGTCATCATCATATTTGCAGATACTGAGGAAACCTGGGACTATTTTATGGTAGAGTATGAACACTGACACTGTAAGATCCACATCACACTTGAGAGCGGAGCATGCATGGTGCATCTATACTTGACCCAGTAGCAGAATGTGAGTAAAGAAATGTGCTGTTAAACTCAGAAGCCTTTCTAGTGTTTATTAAGACCTCTGATGGTACAACCCGGACATAACAGCAGAGAAACAGGCCCTTCAGTATGCTAAGTCCAGGCTGACCATCACCCAACCATTTCTTGCACACATCCTATTTTGTTCTCCTCACATTTTCATAAACCCACCCTTGTGATTCTACCACTCATCTACACACTAGGGTCAGTTTTAAAATGGATGCTTAACCTACCATTCCACATATTTTGGTAGAAACTCAGAACTTGAAGAACAGTGAAGACGAGGAGCAGAGAGGGGCAGGTAGCAAGAGGTCATATGTACCCTGTGTATTTCCTTTGAAGAAGACCGCAGAGCCCACCTCACTGACAAAAGGCAAAGGAGGAAAAACCCAACACCCAACCCCAACCCACCAATTTTCCCCTGCAACCGCTGCAACCGTGTCTGCCTGTCCCGCATCGGACTTGTCAGCCACAAACGAGCCTGCAGCTGACGTGGACTTTTTACCCCCTCCATAAATCTTCGTCCGCGAAGCCAAGCCAAAGAAGATTTCTGAACCACAGGAGCAATGGTCTGCAATATCTGTGATTAAGTAAGGACATGCTTTATAAATCAGCAGCAAGTACAACACATAAAACGAAGATTAAACATGGAGGAAATGAAACAAAAGCTTGGTCAGAGACAGATGTTTTATAGGATGATGGATAAACAGTACAAAAGAGTGCTAGAAAAACTCAGCAGGTTGCGCAACATCCATAGGAAGAAAAGCAATCAATGTTTCAGGCCTGAATCCATCAAGAATCTGGATAAACAGGCGTCTGAATTAAAAGGTGAGGGAAGGAAGGGAAAGGGGGAAATGGACACAGGCTAAAAAGGTAGGAGCTAATAGATGGTTACAGATTGGAGAGAAGAAGAAGCTGATAAGTGATGGGGAAGTGGGCAGAGGTCTGAGAAGGGTTGCTCTCTTATAAAAGGAAGGGAGGGAGGGGGGATGGGGAGCTGGAGGAAAGGAGCTAATGCGGGGTGGGGGGCAGAGTGGGATGAGGAAACAAGAAAGACAGAGGGAGGGTGCTGATGGAAATTGGTGGTCGATATTGAGGCTGCCTGATTGGAGACTACCATGATGAAATGCATTGTTCTTCCATTTTGCAGATGGCCTCGACTTGGCAGTGAAAGGCCATGAATAGATATGTCAATGTGGCAGTGGGTTGCAGAATTAAAATAGTTAGTGACAAGGAGGTCCTTTGCTGTTGCCATGGACAGAGCGAAGGGGTTACCCCTACTGATTCACAAGCGAAATATTGCTTCACTTGGGAGGACTGTTGAAGCATCAAATTGTAGTGAGGGAAGAGCTGTAAGTACAAGTGCAGCACTTTTTGCAGACACGGGGGTAGATACCAAGGGGGTACCCTAGATACCCTAACCCTAACCCTAAGCAGATGATGGATTTGTGGAGGAGGCAATTCCAATGGAAAGTGGGGAGGGGAGGGCATCCCATTATAGGTGGTAGAAATTACGGAGAATATGTTGGATGCGAATGCTGGTGGGGTGGTTGGTAAGGACAGGGAGGGAGAAACAGTGAGATTTGGGTAGGCAATAGAAGAGCTTATGGCCTCTGCTACTGAACAGTGGAGCAATTAAATCTAGGTGTGATCATCACGGCAGAATCAATTTTGTGTTATCATCTGAGAGGATTGTAGGCTGCTAAAATCTCAGTTGAACAGATTTAAATACAAAGAGGATAATACTTGATCAGGAACTAGTTTTGATAATTGAGCACGTAATAATAGCTGAACGAACTTTGATGCAAGTTAGGAAAATGCAGGAATGCTTTGGATGACCAGGAAGGAGAACAAGTGAGATCATTGTGGTGGGAATTGGAATTACAAAGTATGGAGGCTTCAAAGGCATGATGAGGGTGTCAGAAAAGCTATCCAAGACAGGACAGCATCTATCAGTGTAAGAGAGATGGCAGTCTTAGCAAAATGTTTTAGTTACTTGCTCTAAGTACAGAATTGGTGGCAAGGGAATAGAGACAAAATACAGCATTTTCTTTTTTTGATATTTAATTGGAGGAAATTCCTGCATATCCAGTACCAGTATCAAATTATTAGTGATAGTGATGGGATCAAGAGAAGAGATTCATTAACCGACTTGTAGGAACAATGTGTTTGGACGATGCTGGAAAAGAGTGGTGTAACAACTATTGCTAAAGTTTGGAAAGGTGTTGAGAAGGTTGAAGAGGCACAAATATTTTCAGAGACTGAAAATATACAATGGCACGATTAGAGACTTAATAGAAGTCGGCAAAATAGGGTTCTAGGTATTTAAGAAGCTACAGTGCATTGAATGACGTCGAAGAGTCAAGGGAGCCATAGATTGCCCTCACTCTCCCTTCTTTCATTCTCCATTTCTGTACCAGGGTCTGATAACAAAATGCTTTCAATATAATGCCACCAATTTCATAGCGGCTTTCAAATATTTCCTCTTACATTGCATCCTGCAAATATTCCATTTCATTTTCCTAATTTTTCGATATCAGCCATACGAGTTCTGTTGGAACCACCTTCCTTTGGGGTACATAATTTCTCCTCCTTTTCAGCTGAGGATTCCCTCCACCAGTTGTGGCCAGCTTTTAACTTTATTCCAGTTCCCAAATATGCGTTTTTTTTGCCACTTGTTCGTCCTTTCAATATCAGAATGGAGGTCCTCTTATTTTCTTTTCCTACTTAGCAACATTTTTCACTCTCCCTGATTGTTCCAAATTTCTGCCACCAACACATATCTTCCCTCTTTTTCAGTTTTTCAAAGGAGCCTTTGTCTCTGGAACACTTTGATTCATCCCCTCATTTCTTCCAGCATCTCCTCCCCTTCCCACAAGATTTTCATGCAATAGCAAATAATGAGACTGATTCTTTTATCTCCTCCCTTACCATTGACTGGGGCCCCAAAACACCATTTCCAGGTGAAGCAGTGATTTATTTTCAACTTAATATACTGCTTTTGTTGCTAATTATGTGGCCTCCTCTAAAACAAAACCAACCTTTTTAGGTGACGAAGACAGAATTATGAAGGCCCAAGCTTCTGATGTGCAGTGGTATGTCACTTTAGTGAGTGTAATGTTGTTTTAGATGCCAATGAGGTTTCTGAAGGGCAGTGTGGGTGACTTTGTGGAACATTTCTGTTCAGCATGAAAATGTTCCCCCCAGATCAGGCTCAGTCTCCTATATTTTGTAATAAAAGCTCAATACATTTTCAAAGAACAATGTGTTATATGTCAAGACCCATCACACCCTTCCATCTTCATTAATGTCAGTTAATGAACATTTTCAGCATTTCATTCGTGATAAAAGCAGCATGTTTTAATTTGGTAATGGAAACAAGGAATCTCCCATTTATATGCAATTTTGTTTTTTTCATTTGTCCCATTACAGTCCTTTCTTGGATTCCCTTGCCATCTATTTTGACCTTTAATTTCCCTAGCCTCCCATTCTCCCACAGACATTCCTTGTTGCTCTCCCCTTCCCCTTTCCCTCTCTCTGCACCTTAAAACTTGTTCATCTCTTTTTTCCAGTTCTGGTGCAAGGCTGTTGACCTGAAGCATTATCTTTACTCTTCCTGCTAGTTGAGTACATTTAGCTTTTTGCCTTTTTTTGATGATTACCAGTTTCTGACTATTTGCTATCCCACCCTGACCACCACAGATTGGAGGAACAGCACCTTATTTTCCGTCAGTGTCATTTCATTCCAGTCACGTTTTATGCTTGGTCATCCACACTCTACAGTCCTTATCAATCACAACTACATAATAATTTTCCCAATGCAAATCCTGTATATTTCTGCATATTGTTAAAAGCCAAACAATTCAAGAAATTTATGGAAACACAAGCGAATTGATAAAAAAATAGACAGGTCTAACTTGAGTCAGTAGTCCAAGACTAAGTTTATATGGACAGTTTTGCAGGAACAGTAAAGATTTCAATATCCTGCATTCCTATGAATAAAATTATTTAAAAAATGTTAACACATGTATGGAATGTTTAGACAAGGTGAGTAGAACCTTATTCAAGATGAACCCACACAAGTCCGTGGGACCAGACAACACACCAGATCAGTAATAAAGGACAGCACAGACCAATTGACAGAGATCTTCACAGACATCTTCGGCACCTCACTGCAGCAGTCCATCATGCCTGCAGGATTGAAGACAGTTACCATCATCCCAGAACCCAAATGAGCGACAGTAACAAGCTTCAATGACTACTGCCCTGTGGCACTGACATCCACCATTATGAAATGCTTTGAGCGTCTAGTGATGGAACACATCAAAGTACACCATCCAGATCCATTTCAATTCACCTATAGAAGAAACCATTCCACAGACAGTGCAATAGCCTTGTTGCTTCACTCCATCTTGGCCCACCTGGAGAACGACACCTTACATGCCAGGCTGCTATTCATAGATATCAGCTCTGCATTTAATAAAATCATTCCCCAGAGGCTGGTGGAGAAATTGTCCTCGCTGGGACTCAACACCCTCTCTGTAATTGGATCCTGGACTTATCAACAGAAAGACTATAGTCTTTCTGGGTTGGGAGCAAAATAACGAACTCTTTCACATTGAGCACTGGTGCACCTCAGAGTTGAATGATCAGCCCACTCTTGTTCACTCTACTGACTCACGACTGCATCGCCAGATCCATTTCCAACTGTGTCATCAAGTTTGCAGGTGACACAAAAGTAGTTTGCTTCATCAGCAACAACGATGAGCCGCACCACAGAGAAGAGGTGGAAAATGTCGTAAAATGGTTTGAAAGTAACAACCTGAGTCTCAATTATGGACAAGACGAAGGAGATGATTGTGGGCTTCAGGAGGCCCAGGAACGACCCTCCATTACACATCAACAACTCAGTAGTAGGGAAAGTGGAGAGCTCCAAGTTCCTTGGAGTTCACTCAATATCTCCTCTCTTGTCAGGAAGGCACAATGGTGACTGTACTTCCTCAGAAGGCTGAAACAGGTAAGGGTACTGGCCACCATTATGGTACGGTTGCTGCAGACAAATAGATTGAAGGTCAATCTACAGGCCATAATTGTGGCAGAGTGGATCACTGGAGTCTCTCCCCCCCCCCCCCCCCCCCCCATTGACATAATCTACCAGGATCATTGGTAGGGGATGCAAAATTATCGAGGACCCGCATGGAAGAGATACAGGAGTATTAGAGCCAGCACCACCAGTCTGAGGAACAGCTGCTTCCCATGGACAGTGAGAATGCTGAATGATCAAAGGAACTTCTCACACTAACCATCCAAGACCCTCATTTGTTCAAAACAATATTTATTTAATTTTATATGTACAATACTTGTCCTGTATTGTTTGTCTGTGTGTTGTGTCTGGTTGTGTGTCTGCAAGTTTCCCATTGAGGGACTGGAGAGCACTGTTTCATCGGGTTGTACTTGTACAATCACATGACAATAAACTTGCCTTGTCTTGAATATTCAATCCATTGAGTAATGAATAATTATTTGTTTTAACCCTGTTGAGTCTATTTGTGCAATGCTTACTGCCATCAATCGTCAAATAGCTTCCCTATAAGAATTTCAACATTTCTCAACTAGCAGGAAAATGAAGGCAATGTGTTTAAAATAGGTTTTAAGACCTATCATATTGTCATTTTTAATATCCTGCATTTTGTTAGCTCCCTGTGGCTTTACTTTATAGGTTATGGTTTAATTGTTATTTGTTTGTTTACATTTTTATTTGGCAGCCAATCGATTTGACAGGTCCTCCCCATGCCTTGTTTGCGTTCCGTTCATCTTGCAAGATAGTTATTTCCCTTTTATGACAACCAGTTTGAAGAGCTTTTTTTTAAACCCTTCTCTTTCTCTGTCAGTTTCTTCAACTCTAAAATACTCCAAAATTATTGCAAATCTGATGCTTTTGATCATCCCTGAATTTATTTATGTGATTTGGCTGTTGTTGCCAAGGCCCTTTGCTCGGAAATTTACTTTGTTAGCCTCTTTTCTTCGCCGCTAATTTTAATTTAATTGTTTTTAAATCCATCATTTTGACCAAGCTTTCAGTCACTTGACTCACTGTCCTCTAGTAGGGCTCAGTGTCAGAATTTGTTTGATCACCTATTCCTTAGGGTATTTCGCTATGTTAAAGACACCATTTAAAAATCAAAGCTTCTTCAGGGGTACATGGTAAAGGGAGCTAAAAGAATGTTTGATTGAATGATTAAGCAGGACAAGGGGCTGCTTGGCTTATTCTTGGTTCTTTTTTTCCGATGTTCCTTTTCTTCATTGATTTTAACACGCTATAATTTTATAGTCTTTTGACAAAGAACTCAATGAACAATGCTATCTGGTAATTGTCTGCTGTCCTGTATTTTGTTTTTAGATTTTGTATAATATCTCCTCAAAGCAGTAGTGCATCTAATATCATGTAACCAGCAAGTGCAACGTAACTGAAAACTCTTCAGGCATTAGTTGCTAAACTCTAGCTCTGCTGATATTTGTCCATTCCTTTGATCTGATGTGCAAAAAAATTATGCCATATTCTTGTTGTATTAAAAAAAACCCTGAAGTTCTCCATTCAGATGTGAGGCTGATCACACCAACACGTATACTTCTGACTAGAACTCGGATAAAGGATTCTGAGTCCAAATTTTTGAAGCTTGGACAGATGGAAAATAATGTCACAACTATCTTTGACCATTTTGATAGAGATTTATTTGTTTCTCCTATGATATAATATTTCTGAGTGTAGCTAATCAAGATCATCATTTATTGCTCTTGAGGGAAATGATAAATATTTTCACAATTCTCCAAGTTTTTCTTATGAAGCTATTTACGCAATGCCACTGTGGAGAGTGCTAGCGTGCAGAATCAATGACGATAAAGGACAGGTGGTGTACTTCTCCATCAATACGATGTGAAACTTGAAAGGGAATAGCAATGGTGACGTTCCCATGCAACTGCTGCCCTTGTCTTGTATAAGAAGGCACAGTTCTGAGAGATGTTGCTATATGCATGACATTATAGAGTTTCTGTCAGCAATGCAATATTTTTGCAGAGACCATTTCTAACTTTTAAAAAAAAACTATTCACTTAAATATGGGAAACAATCCTGCTTCCCACTACCACACTACCTATCCTTTGTGACTATAGCTTCCCTCTACCAATGGCAGATATTTACTTTCATGGCTTGGTGTAATTTAGTGTGACACAGCAGAGAGATGTCCCAAATCTGTTGCATCTCAATGTGCATTGACAGCTGTGGACAGACTCAGTGTGTGACTCGTGTCCCTTGAATATCACCAGAGTGGTAATCAGCAAGATATATTTACAAATTATGCAATGATGGATTTTTTAAAATCATTTTTTTTAATAAGTACATGTATATCTTTTCTCTTGATGGTCAAGATTTGTGCATTTGGTCCAACCTGACTTATGTGGGGATAGATATTGAAATAACTCCAGTTATAATTGCAGCCCTGCTAGCATCTCCCTTCACCTGCATTCTTCAGCACTTTTCATTAAAGTGTATAAAGAGTCCTTGTGTTGTTTCCCAAGATATATTACCTCACCTTTTACCTCATTAACTGTTTACTCCTGACTGATGGTAGAACAATAGTGATTTTCTTGTTTACACTTTCTGGAACAAAACTGCCAAATTGGCAAGTATTTTCTCATAGTTGTGATATTGACTCTGTTAGAGCTGGTGAAATTACATTGTGAAATTTCTATTTCAACAGTTTAATGTGGAAATTCAGAAGTTACTTTCAACGATGCTCTTCTCCTCCTTGTTTTCCTCCTGTGCAACTTCCAGAAATCCATTATTTGATTGAAAACTGCTCCGAACCATTCTTGCTATAGGTTCTTACATTTTTGCAAGAAGTGTAAAATGCACCCCTCCAATCACAGGGAGGAAATTCAATGATTGAATAAACTGAAAATTTCTTGAACGCATTAAGCACTCAGGTAATTTAAAATCAACGAGTTAGTTAAAAAGATTGGAAAATATCATTTCACCATCTGTTTAATTATCTCAACGGCCAGTTCTTTTGCATATTATTTAACCACCCACCAGTGGTTTCATTTGATTTGATCTATTAACTCAGATTCAGATTTCAGATTTATTGTCAGAGTATTAAATTTTTTTTAAATTAAATCTAGATATACAGCATGGTTACAGGCTTTTTCAGCCCATGAGCCCGTGCTGCCCCAATTACATACGATTGACCTATACCCTGGTATGTTTTTTTTGAATGGTGGGAGGAAACCGGAGCCCCAGGGGTAAACCTACACAGATATGGGGAGAATGTACAAACACATTACAGGCAGTGCAGGATTCAAACCCCAGTCCCGATCGCTGGCGCTGTAAAAGTGTTGCGCTAACTGCTATGTCAACTGTGTACATGAAATCATATACAACCCTGAGATTCTTTTTCCTATTGGCAAAGCAGAAATACCACTTATTAGTAGTGCAAAGAAAACTGTGCACAAAGTTCTCAACTGTACACAAAATAAACAACTATAAACAACTGATTGTGCAAGACAGAGAGGAGAAAAAAAACAATAAAGTGCAAATATAAGAGTGCTCAAATCTGTCCCTGATTGAGTTTGTTGTTGGGGAGTCTGATAGTGGAGGGGTAGCAACTGTTCCTGAACCTGGTGGGGTGAGTCTTTTGGCAAATGTACCTCTTTCCTGATGGTAGCAGTGAGAACAGAGCGTGTCCTGGGTGGTGTGGATCCAAAATGATGCTGCTGCTCTCTGACAGCAGCGTTCCCTGTAGATGTCTTGATGGTGGGGAAGGTTTTTCCTGTGATATCCTGGTCTATGTCCACTACTTTTTGCATGGCTTTATGCTCAGGGGTATTGGACCTTTAATCAGCAGATTCTTTTTGTTGTCTCTGCTTCCTTTTTATTCAAACTCCATTTCAATGTTCAGTTCTAAAGAGGAGTTTGACCTGATGTTTTTTTTCTCTCTGTATGTGAACATACTGTATATTTCACATATACCCTGTCTCTGAATATGAGATGATCTTTCTGATTTTAGCTACATAGTGAAAAAAAAGTACTTAGCCAATGAGAAAAGCTGGATATTATCTTTTAATTGTTGTCAGATTTTGTGAGCAATATTGGCTGTTATATTTTATAAGTTAGCCAAGATGATTCAATTGCACAAACCACTTTCATTGCAGTTGCTTTGATTCTGCTTATGTTTGCAAATAGTCAGCCAAATAAAAGAAAATGGGATTCGTTTTATTGTCAAATAAAATGTGATGCATTTTAACAGAAAATATTTTCACTCTCGGTTAACAAGCATGACAACTGTAAGTACCAATCGAAAAATTTGGAGTGGTGTTCATTGTGCTTTATTGGGAAGTTAGAGATTTTGAAAATATTGGGTCAATTTACATAATGCAAATGGTGCAGTATGTGTATGCAGTCTCTTGAACTGTAAAACGTTCAGAAATGTTGCGCAGTTTGCTCACATCAAGTTTTGGTTGTCGTGAACTGCATTCTTGTGCCCACGGGGGATTGTTCTAGTTCCTTTGTTTGTGACTGGGATTCAGACGGTCTTTGTGCAACAATGGATCTTGGTTGCAAATAATCAATGCTTCCACCCTTCATCATATACTTCTCCTCAGTTGCAATGCCGGAAAGGTTAGCTAGAGTCAGATACATGAAGAATATGTGCTGTGATCCAAACGAATGGCTCCTTTGTTGGGGAGAATTTACATCTCATCAAAATTTACAGGTCATCAAGCGCACACTCAGGATCAAGCTCCTCTTATTTTCTGATTCTAATAAACTCGTATAGATCTCATGTTTTTCAAGTAGGAATCCCTGTTGGTGTACAAAATGTCCATTGTCTGCTTTATGTTGCACAAATTCCCATCAAAAAGAGATTTCAGTTTGTAATAAACAAATATTACATTAGTGCCATGGCCGTGAAAGATGAAGGACTCCAGGTAATGCAATATTATTGATATAGAAGATTATGGATAACCTAGCAACCCAGTGACCGGCTTCACATGAAGCACGGCCTGTAAGGAGTTTGTACATCCTCCCTGTATCTGTGTGGGATTTCTCCAGTGTTCTGGTTTCTTCCCGCCTGTCAAAAACATACGGGGTTTTATAGTTTAATTGGTATATATGGGCAGCATGGACTCATGGGCCAGAAGGGCCTGCTGCCATTCTGTGTCTCTAAATTAAGATTAAATTAATGTTTGCCTATTTCACTTAAAATTGTGTGCTACATTATGTATTATGAATACCTGAAATTCATAAGTTATGCATCAGAAATATCACATGAATTTTGGATATTATACAGCCCATCATTCTATTTAATTTATTTCCTTGGCCACTTGCTATTTCTATTTAATTAGGGTGGTTTTACTCATTTATGTGCATCATTTGACGTTACCCTGGGATTCACTGCAAAGGTGAAGCATAAAAAAAGAAACCAACCAATGAGGCAAGAAATGGAAGATATCACAGTTAAGCATGTGGCTAAGGAGATGGAGATGGTCCAGGAGGGGAAGCTTCAGGTATTTGGATCATTGGAATCCCTTTCAGGGAAGGTGGAATCTGTATGATATGTACAGGTGTTCCTTTACAGGATAAGCAAAGGAAAAATGTCTTGAGTATCTTTGTGTATGTTAACAATAAACTGGATCTTGAGTTGTACCTGAACTGGAGTGGAACCAATATCCTGCCGGGGAGATATTTTTGTGCTGCTCTATAGGGTTCAATCTAATCGAGTAAGGGGTGGGATCCAAAGTAATATCTTGACAGTTTGGAAAGCTGAGGCTAATATAAAAGTTGGTGTACGAGTTCTGCAGGGAGAATAAAGGCAGAGGCAAGTCTGATGTTTAAGGCTGATGAAATTGGGACATGGATTGGTAGATGGAACTGGGATATTATATCCATGACAGAGGCATTGCTGAGAGCCAGGCAAGACTATCAATTCCATGTACAGGTATTCAGGTGCCAGAGATGAGATAGATAAGAGATAAGAAATGACGGGGTTGCATTTTTGACTTGGGAGAACATCACAATTGTACTAAGGCCATGTAGGTGGAACTTAGAAACGAGAAGGGGACAATCACTTTGAGATTATATTATGGTTCCCACTGTCCCCACCCAGTCAGGGGAATTAGAGGAGCAAATATGTAAGTAGATCACAGATAGCTGAAAGAGTAATGATGTCATAGTAGCTGGTAATTTCAATTTCCCTTGTATTGATTGGGATTACCATTGGGAAATGAGCTTGGACATGGTGGAAGTTATAAACCATGTTCTCTCATCATGGCCACATATGTATTTAGCCACAGGAGATTCATTCTTAAATGAATATTTCTCATCTGTCTTAACCGTGGAAAAGGTCATGGAAACTGAAGAATTGAAGCTAATACCTATAACTGGTAATTTCTTGGAACATAAATTCAGGGGCTAGCCATCTTAAAGCAAATTAGGTTGCTAAGGCCTGTCCAAGTGCATTTATCCTGGGGCATTGTGGGAAGCTAGGGAAGAAATTGTTGGGCCAGGCAGGCATACATATGCATATTTTCTGGCCATGGATGACGTACTGGAAGACTGGAGGGTAGATAAATGTGTCTTTATTTAAGAAGGTCTCCACTGTCAAGCCAGTGGGCCCAATATCAGTAGTAGGAAAGTTAATGGAGGGGATTCTCAGGGGCAGGATTTACCAGAATTTGAATAGCATTATGTGTGGGAAATGGCATCTCAGAGCTTTGTGTTTTTTAAAAAAATATATTACAGAGGATTGACAAGGGCAGGGCTGGGGAAATTGTCTATTTGGATTTTGGCAAATTCCCACCAAGTATGGTCAGTTTAGATCACATGGGATCTAGTGTGAGCTGGCCAATGAATCAATTGACTTGGAAGGAGTCAAAGGATGGTAGTAGAAGGTTGTTTTTCATTTGGAACACTCAAATCAGTGGTGTGCTGCTGGGATTTATCATCTATATTAAAAATTTGAATGACAATGTAGTTCACATTGTTAATAAGTGATACAGTGGATGTGAGAAAAGCTAACTTGGATTATAACAGGATATAAATCTGTTGGGGTAGTGAACCCAAAATGGCAGATGGAACTAACCTTGACAAGTGTGAGATGTGGCACTTTGCTAAATCATAACAAGGCAGGGCTTTCTCAGTAAATGTTAGGGCCCTTAACAGAGTTGTAGAACAGGGAGACAAGGGTACAGGCACATGGAAAGGTTTGGGTGGATATGGCCAAACACAGGAATTAGCTCAGATAGACCACCTGGTCAACATGGGCAAGTTGGGCCAAAGGTCCTCCTGACATACTGGACAACTCTGACTTCCAGCTGAACCATTTCTCACTTTTAAAATGTTTAACCTTGGTTTCCAAACTCTGCTGCTCGGTCTATCTCAGTATTTTTTTTTTCCAAATTTCTAAGTTGACTGTGATGCTAGTTTTGTACAATCCTGGCTTTTCGCTCATCAGTTTTCAACATTTCACTTTTGGTTCCTGTATCTGCAACTTGACCCCAAGATCTCTCTGATCCTACATGCTGTTAAGAATCCTGCCATTATTAACTTATTTCATCTTCAAGTCCAACCTTCTAAAATGTGTCACTTCACACTTAGGCAGTTTGAACTTCATCTGCCACTTCTCTGCCCAATTCTACATCCTGACTGTAACCTGTTGTAACCTATAACAACCATCTACACTAAACACACCTCCAAACTTTGTTTCATCTGCAAACCTGCTGATCCATTCCTCTACTTCTTCGTCCTTGTCATTTATAAGAGCATTTGTCCCAGAATATATCTCTGTGGAATGCCACTAGTCATCAACCTCCAGGCAGAGTGCGTTCCATCTCATACTGGCCTCTATTTTTGCAGGCAAGTCAATTCCATATCCAAGCAGCCACAGCTCGATGGATCCCATTTCTCATGACTTTCCAAATGAGCCTACCATAGGATACCTTGTCAATCATCTTACTAAAATCCATATACACCACATCTACATCTTGCCTTCATCAATTTCTTTTGTCACTGTGAAAAACTTGATGAAGTTCAATTGTAATTGAAAGGGGTGGATAATTAATTGTTTCAGTCTTTTTTTCTAAAAATAGTTTTATAATGTCTAATTTAATTTTAATTGTTTTTAAATGTGTTTGATGTCATTGACAACTTTTAAAAGAAAAACCCATCTCCAATTTTGTCTGTATTTGGTTACTGTTCATGGCATTCCATACTGCACCATCCAAGGTCGACTGCTGTCCAGAACATATTGTGAGAGTTCATGATAGGCCCTTCACCCTGTAATGGAAGATTCTAACCTATTTTAGTTAACCTGTTTTTTCTTAATTTCCAGCTCTTGGTTCTGCAGAGCTGAGAACCTTTTTTTTTTAAAACTTGCAGCTTTGGGTTCTGCAAGGCTGAGAAACTAATTGTTTTTAGACTCAGCAGACATAACCAAAATTCCACCGAGGGGCCAGAGATGCTGTTATCTGACGAAAGGACATCTGTGTACCGACAACATTTAATCTTCCTGCTTGTTTTGGTCACAGACTGTCAGAGGCCTAGCCTTGATGCAAAATAAACCATTGTATTCAAAGTGATAAGCTGAAAATTATGTTATTCGTTAGAAGCCTAGCATGCTAGCTTGCTTGCTTATCTTTCTTGCTGTGCTGGGAATAGGTGCTTGGGTTAGCAGTTTTTGGGTAATATAAGTCATGGTCCCGCTGCTGAAGTTAGGAGACTCTCCGAGAGGTGGCAACATCTCTCAAGAAGAAGAAGAAGAAGAAGACTTCTGGAGTCCAGCCAACGTCCCGGTCAGGGGAGGTGGAGAAGCTGCTACCGGCGCTCTGACAACCTACTACAAGTGTGCAGTCGTTGCCTCACTTCGGCAGTTGGGACCAGTCCAAGCATTGATAAGTATAGTTGGGAAGGGCTTGCATATTGTAGTGTGAAATCAGCTTTTGAATTTGTAATAAACATTTGTATAATCTGAATTGCTCTCGGTGTGTGTGTCTATTTTCTTTCAGTAGTTCAAACACTGTGACCAATCTAAAACAAACAAAATGAGAGGTATAAGTTTACCCAAGACACACCCAGACCTGGAGACATAGAGGAGTGAGTGGACTATAAGTAATGATTTTGGGTGGAGGTCTTATTCGGCATGATCAAGCTCTCTGGTAAATAAAAACTGGCAGTAGTTACATTGCCTATCTGTAGAGCTTGTCAAAAGAACCAAAGACTTGTTGATCCAAACCAAGGCTTTTATTAGCAAAAGGCAGGAGCTCTTCACAGGTGGCCGACCAGTCCCGAATGATCTGACCTGGCTAGGGACACAACCCTTTAAGGCCCAGACAGTAGGCGTGGCTAAGCTCTCAGCCAATCACTGTAAGCACAGTCATTACACTCTAGATACTGTAACTATATACATTGGTGATAGGTCTGTACTATCACACTATCGAAGGGAATTTTTACAGCATTTAGTCCAGTAGCATTTGAGCTTACCTGCTCCAATGTCACAAATTAATCTGGCTTTCTATTGTCAGTTTAATTGTTCAGGATTTGCTTTTGTTATTGATAGGATGAAAAGAAATGGAAGATTGAATAAAGCCATATAGTGAGTTCCAGCTGTTCAAGGAAATAGAATAATAAATAGTGCGGTGTTCTAAGTACGAAGTATGCCTCAGGATTCAATTGACATTGATAAACTATTTGACCTTTTCTCTTATAGTTAATAACATTTGAACCATTTGATGTTCTAGCTTGATTAAAAACAGAAAATTGCACCAACATACTTTAGATCCTGAACCATACTGTTATTAAAATTACCTTTCAAGTTCCTATTAGATCCTATGGGATAGGAAATTTTAATTAAAACATATTCTCACTGAAATGTTTTTTGAAATTTATCGATGCTGTTTCATACAAGCAAAGAATGAATAGACTGCCAGCAGGAGAAATATAATAGTCTGGAGAAATGTGCACTCAATGCATTTGTATGAGAAGATGACAATATACTGTTTTAATCTTGATTGCAGATGGATATATTTAAAAAAAAAATTAAGGGAATAAAAGTACAAGTAAATGGAGTTGAGGCAGTTGATCAACAGTAAGCTAATTGACTGGTGGAGTCCACATGAAAATCCAGATAGGTTTCTCCTATTTCTTATGTTCTATTTGGCTACAACTCATTGTTTGTTTCAAGCACCTGGACAACCACAGCCTGGAAAATGGCATAGACCATGCATTTTTTTTTATTGCCATTGATATGACTTCCTGAAGCAACTGAGTGTTGGAAATGCTGGATTTTGCCCTTTTTATGAAGAGTTTGGAAACATGCCGAAATATTAAAAATATACTGAAATAATGAAGTTGTCAGTTGCTGGGAAATGGGTGATAAAATTACTCAGCAACTGGTTGCATTAAGGTCACCATGCACCTGAAACTTTAGAGAACAGATGCTTTCAGTCTGAAGCAGGTGACATCAATAATTTTCAATTAATTGATCTCTATTTTATCACTGTTCTTTCACTTAGGCAGAGAAAAGCACAGGGAGAGAGTACTTTTTTTTAAATTTCTAGTAAGGGAAGTCACTGAGGTCTCTATGCCAGCAGAAACACTTGCATCATCTTTCAGATGGACAGAGCAAAGTGCAAGGAGAGACCACCTGGCTTTTTCCATTTCCAGGATATCTAGCATTCAAAACACTTTGGACCGAAACACTTTACCTTGAGTTCTTTGGCCTGGTATCTTTCCGCACAGTAAGAAATTTCACTTCTTCACTATCCAACACCTTAAC
The DNA here is from genome assembly GCF_036971445.1 of Narcine bancroftii. NCBI lineage: Eukaryota > Metazoa > Chordata > Chondrichthyes > Torpediniformes > Narcinidae > Narcine > Narcine bancroftii. Next base: position 84,474,232 of record NC_091479.1, on the reverse strand, counting down.
AGGTGTTATGATTTGATCCTCGTGCATGTAAGTATATATTTATCATTTCAAACTTATGCCTATCTTTTGAACAACTATACTGAAACTCCAGGAATTGCACCATTTATCCAGACTATTTCTTCCATTTTGTGAAATAGAAATTGACTTTATGTCCTTGCAATAAACTACTATAGATCTATTGAGCAGCACCATTTTAATGCAGGCTTTCCCACTACGTCGATATCTAGCTATTTTAAGATGCTGAAATCTAGTTATAACCTGGGGCAAGTATAGATTATTTGTGGGTTGAAATGGCTATGCTTGAAACTTGTCTGAAAGGCAATGAACCATCTTCCACAATAGGTCAAGATGTTTGGGATTTCAAGTAATTGTCCTTTCAGGTGGTTGAATCTAGCAAAACTGCTTGAATTCACCAGTGACCGACCTGTGATTTTTCCTGGACCTTCCCATGTACAATTTCTTAGCAGTGAGCTGGAGGAGGTGGAAGGTGCAAGGATTTGAGAGAGCTACAGCATTTTGGTAACCATGGATTAGATACTTTGGTAAAGCTGGATTAGATGCTTTTCAAATCTTTCAGTGTAAGACTGTGCAAAGGTACATCCACCACCCTTACTTTATAAGATGATACAGATTATTCAAACATTTGCTCTTACCCCTGCAAGGATCCACTTAGTATGGCTTGCCATTCACTTGGCATAGCGCATTGATTCATCCGGATCACCAGTGGCAGGAACAATACATTGATGTAAGGACCAGTAGGAGAATCTAGGGAATTCTGAAGGAAAATGGAGATCTGATTAATTAGCCTTTTTTAAACCATTATCGGATGGGTCAAAGCACACTTTGTACATTGAGGAATATTTAGCAGATCAATTATCTACTTGACTTTCAACGAAAAGAAATATTGTGCATCGCCTTGAAATGAACCCCTCTGTCTTGGTTCCAGTCACTCAAGCATACAAGTTGAAACAAGGATATTTGATTCTGTAACTTGAGGTTTCTTTTTAAAGTATTTTTATTGATTTTCAGTAACAATAAGTTTGTACAGTACAATTATGGGATGTGCTACAAAAAAAAACAAAGAATAGTACTGCAAGAATAATCATACATGTGAATTACCAAAGTCATAATAAATTTAATGTATTTAAATTTTCCAAACTCCTGACCCTAAGCATGGTTGAAAGTTCACGATGATGAAACAAAGTAGCTCACTCTGAAGTGCCAAAATTCTGTACTAACACTGAACCTAGAGATTATGATAATGGTCCATGAATGGTCCCCATAACATTTTAATATAATGTTTGAATCATTAATTGCATATCTAATTCTTTCCAAATTTAAGCACTACAGATTGTAGTGTAGGATGACTGTGATTGGCTGAGTGCATAGCCACGCCGACTGGCAGATCTTAAAGGGTTGCTCCTAGCCAGACCAGGTCATTCTGGACTGGTCGACCTACATGTGATACACTCCAGTCTTCTAGTTAATAAAAGCCTTGGTTTGGATCAACAAGCCTTTGATTCTTCGATGCGCTCTACAAGCAGGACATTATGTCCCTTAGCCATTGTGCATGACTAGGTGGGATATTATCTTTCCATTTAATTAGAGTTGTAACACCTCATCTTCTCCAAGAGTTCCAAACAGAGCAACTGACAAATTGACTGCTTTAAGGCACACCATCTTTAGTTCAATTAAGAATGCCTGGGAGCAGGATTTGAACCTTTTGCTGCCTAATGACGTTTGGGGACTCTTATTTTCAAATTGATTCACACTATATCCTTGTGTGCTCACCGCTGTCTCTTGTAATTCAGAGTGATACATGGGGCCCATGTGTCTAAACTCGAATTATCTTGGTTTTACTCAGATATAAATCCTCGTTGTGATAAATGTAAAACTGCCAATGCTTCACTAATTCATATGTTCTGGATGTGCACCAGTTTGGAAAAATATTGGAGAGAAGCGTTTCAAACATTCTCAATTTAAAACGGGCTAAATTGAGAAAGTAAGGATAGTGAAAAGGTATCAGGGTTTGATATGAAAAGCAAAGGGTCATCTGAATAAAGGGAAACTGTGCTCAGTTCCCTTCCTGATCAGTAAAATATCTCTGCACTCACAATATGCAATTGCTAGAAGCTCTAAGGCCAAATCAAAAAGTAATAACTTAAAGGACAACCTTGATGGGCACTCGTTGGAGAGTGAAAGGTTTTGACGGTGATAAGTTGGTAAGAATTGAAGCAGTAGGATGTGAATATAATAATTTAATCCATGTATTAAAACATGATGCAAAATAAAATTTTTCCAAGAACATAAAATAGATTATCCCACTCCACCCGGTCGAATGTTTTTTCTGCACCTAATGAAAGAACACATTCTGGACTGCAGTGGGAAGTGAATAAGCGATGTATATTAAAATAAAATTAATGACTTTTAATAAAACCAGTATGACCCTCTGGAATTATAGATGGTAAAATTATCAGCATTCAATAAAGAGATTGGCTTATAAGAGGAACATTCAACGGGATCTTTCCCTTTTTTGCTATGAGAGAGATATATAAGCTTCATTAAAAGATAGTGGAAGATTGCCCTGTTTAAATGAATCAGTTAACACAGAACTTAATTGGGGTACAAACAATTTAGAAAAGGATTTGGAAAAACTCTGCAGGATATCCATCCAAATCTAGAGTTTTACCTGACTGTAATGAAGAGATAGCAAAAATAAATTAATCTTATGAAATAGGTTCTTCCAAACTTAAACAATTATTCCAAGAAAGCGTGGGAATATTTAAATGGTCTTTAAAAAAAACTCATCATTAAACTGTTATAATTTTTTTAATACTTGTAATCTTGTGGACAACATGCATCCAGAAATAACCATTACTTAAGTACATAAATGGAAATTTTAAAAACTCAGTGGTACAAGTTGTCTTTATCTCCAAACAATCTCATCTGCCTACCACCCCCCCCCCCCCAACAAAGCCCTGATGAAAAGAAAAGAACAAAAAAAAGATGAGGAAAAGGAGAACAGAAAAGCATGAAAAAAAGTATAAGAGAAGGAACTGTCAGGTTTCCATATCCAGTTCAGAGGATCTAATTCCTTTTCTTACCTAGATCTCAAATAGAGAAAAGAACCAGGTCATAGAATTCAGGAACAGAATAAGTGTCCCTAAATATTCAACCCTGTGTTCTGCAAATATGGCTGCCATATCGGCAAAAACATATTATTCTTCTTCTTTAAATTGTAAGTAACTTTCTCCAGGGGAACCCAACTGTACATTAAACGAGAACTATCACAGCCACAAATAAACCATCTCTGATCCCAGTTGTTTAACATGTGCAAAGACCTGCTTTCACTTAATTTGACTATTTAAACCTTTCAAATTCCATGAGAGAACTTTGATAAGATTACATGTTTTTTTAAAAATTAATATTATAAAAAAACTGGGCACAAATTATCGCCAAGGTGACTACCTTGAAGCTGAACAATTACATAGAACTTGAAGCCATAATAACCTTGCAAACCCAACCCTTAAACCAAAATACCCACCCTCCTTCTGAAACAACCAGAATTGGAAGGTTGCTGTTTAGAGCTGCAACAAGCCCCATAAAACATTTTTTAACCCCAAAAATTCTTCTGATGTAAATTATAATTATAGCTCCTTTTTTGAAAATAGTTATTATGGATTCTAAACAATAAAAACTTGTATTTAAAGCTTAAACCAAAGTGAAAGACAAAAAAATTACATTAAAGATTCATACTCCTGCCTCTAATGCATGCACGTGATTATTCATACAGCCTTTACCATGGTCGGCTATAAAATAAAATGCACGATTAACACCTTAATGTCTTAAATGTTTCTTAGCAATAAGTATCTGAAATAATAAAAAAGTGTGCCAATAATACCAAAAGAGCAATGAATGTATAAATCTCCTTCTACTCCCCATTTAGATTTGCAGGCTCAATAGAACAAACAGCCGAAACACATACATGGCAAACTTTAAAGATCCCCACACAAAAATTGGACTATATGCATATAAATTATAATTGTTAGCCTTGTTTCCCACGGTCATCTAATAACCTTGAGCGCTTAAGCATGTACAACATTTCATGTGCAATTAATAAGTAATTAACTAACACCCAACCCCAACCAACCAATTTTCCCTTGCAACCGCTGCAATCGTGTCTGCCTGTCCCGCATCGGACTGGTCAGCCACAAACGAGCCTGCAGCTGACGTGGACTTTTTACCCCCTCCATAAATCTTCGTCCGCGAAGCCAAGCCAAAGAAGAACTAAGGTAACAAATACCAATCATTGTTATTTAGATAAAATTAATGTATTCAACTTAATATTCTCATCCAAAAAAAGTAATTAAAATGTAATAAAATTAATAGAAAGAGAAACAAACTTAGATAACTATAAACCAAACGAGTACATTACCCCTTCGAATTAATGAAAGGAAGAGAACAGCTGAACTTCACCCAATCAAGAAAAGAAAACAAAAAACTTCAAACACAAAATAACAGTTCATGCAAGATTTGATGCTAAAGGCATATTTTCCAAGAATCTTCATGCTTCTACTAAATTCAAAAACTTCTTGTGACCGTCGAAGGGAGTGATTCAGAGTCATGCAGGCTTGAATCCTTTCTTGTACAGTTTAGCAATGATTTCTTTATATTCTAAATGTCACTTCAGGACAGAGATCATCTACAAATCTGATCTATTGTTCATGATATTGAAGAGTTCCTTTCCGACAGGTTTCACGAATTATGAGATTTTTTTATTTGACTGAATGTCGGTTGCATCCTGGAGCATGCTTGAGAATCAATGAGCGGTGTGCTCTGTTGAGCTCAGGCTTCGAATGAAAGAACATCTTTCCAATACTTCCAAAAGAATTTCTGAAAAGAAGTTGGTCAATTGACCAGATTCTGTAATTTCAGCCAAATGCAAAATTTGAATATTCTGTCTTCTGCTTTTGCTCTCTGTCAATAACTGTCGACGCTAATTTAAAGTTGCTAGCAGACAGTCCCGAACAAAGATCTTCTAGTTTATCCACATGATCATTGACTGTTTCCAAGTCTCGCTTCACAGACCCCAAACGAACATCAGTATGTGATAACGATTCCAAAACTTTTTCAAGTGTAGATTTAACTTCATGTTGACTTTCTTTAATAGTTTAATACTCCTATGTATGCTTGTTTAAAATATCAGAAATGGAGTCCATAGTCAGAGTAGCAGTCTCTTCCTCCTTTTTGCCGTTTTTTTCCAGCTTTAGCACTTGTAAAATAATTAGCAATGATAAGTAACAAGGAGACAAAGTATAAACCACTTTGGTTGAAAAGTTAGATATGAATGAATGGAAGAAATATTTACAAAAAAAACAGGAGCACCTAATTACTGCTGTTAACCCATGCAGTAGCCAGCCGGAAGTTCTGGAGCTTGAAGCTTCAATTGTAGAAAAATAAGCACAATTTTCATTATTTGGCCATTGTGTATAATCATGTTTGGAAACCTGAGGAGTACATATGTAAATTCTAGAAATGCAAATCAATGCTTCAGACATGATGGAACTTCTGTGCATTTTAAAGTAACAGTACAGTAAAATTGGATTTGTTTTACCCATAAGCATCACATAACTGTTCTGTTCAATATTCATTAGTGTTATATACAATAAGAAAGAGTCTCATATGAGTGCTGATATGTAATTACACCACTAGGTCACCAGGGGTCATCCCGGTGACCTTGTACATAAAGCAGTCCAGAGCTACAGTCTAGCCTTCCAGGTTTGTCTTGCAGAGAGACAAGACCTCTTAGTGTACATATTAGTTTTTTAAAGCTGTCTTATACTCGCACTGCTGGTGTGGTTATTGTCAGTACAATATGCACACAAATAGTTGAATTAAGGCAATTAATATATGAAAGAATCAGTTGAAAGCAGTGGGAGTATTAGGTGAGCGCTGTTGTGAACAAAGAAAAACACTAGCGATTTGGTTGACATTTGTAAACGAAAGCTAGAGAAGTGGCAAGAGTAATTATCTGAAATATCTCTGAGTAGATGAGATGCAATTCACCAGGGTATCAAGTCTGTGTTAGATGAAGAGTAATACTGAATTGGTAACAGTATTCTGATTCACTCACAAAGATACTGCAGAAAACAAATAATGTGAATAAAGTTCAAAGTTCAGATTTATTCTCAGTATACACACATGACATCATATACAACCTGGGATTCTTTTTTTATGCAAGCCAGGCAGAATTTCTACTTATTGATAGTGGATAAAACTATACTCAAGAAAATGTAGTATACAAAAGAGAGAAATGTAAACAAAGATAGAAGTACCAACAAACTGACTGCAATACAAAAAATAAATATTCAGTAATAAACTATATGCAAAGCAAGAGTCCTTAGATGAGTCTTTGACTTAAGTTTGTCATTTAGGAATCTGATAGTGGAGGAGTAGCAACTGTTCTTGAACCTGGTGGTACCTATACCTCTTCTGATGGCAGCAACGAGAACATGGGTGGTGTGGCTCCTTGATGATTGCTGCTGCTCCCCGACAGCAGCATTTTCTGTAGATATTAGCGATAGTGGGGCTGGTTTTGCTTGTGATGTATTGGGCTGTGGCTACTACCTTTCACTGGGCCTTGTGCTCAGAGGTACTCCCATATGAAGCTGGTCAGCATATTTTCCACTACACATCTGTAGAAGTTTTCCAAAATTTTCAATGTCATACCAAACCTCCGCAATCTCTTGAGAAAGTAGAGGCACTGATGTGCTTTCTTCACAATGAGATTAGTGGGTTGCGGTCAGGAAGGGTCTTCCTAGATAGTGACTCCCAGGAATTTAAATTTGCTTACCCCCTCCACCTCTAACTCCCCCAATGATCACTGGATCATACCTTTGGTTTTCCCCTCCTAACATTCAGAATCCTTGGTTTTGGTGAATAACCATGGTGACTTAGAAACTTGGGTAATCTGTGGATACTCTTGATGCCAGTTGGACAATGAGGAATCAATCACAGGAGCATAGGCAGATTGTTATCAATTTTAAAAAATTTAAACATACAGCATAGTGGAAGTTTCTTGTCATGAACGTGTCATGAAATTCATTGTTTTGCGGGGGCCTCACAGTGCAAACGTTTCTATGAACCACATTTCAATAGAAATAAAAATAGTGCAATAAAAAGAAAAAAGACAAAGTGAGGTAGTGTCTGTGGTTCATTGTTCATTCAAAAATCTGATGGCAGAGGGGAAGAAGCTGTCCTTGTGCTGCTGAGTGATCTTCTTCTGGCTCCTGTACCTTTTTCCTGATGGGAGCAGAGTGAAGAGGGTATGGCCTAGGTAGTAGGGGGTCCTTGAGGATAGAGGTTGCTTTCTTAAGACATCACCTCTTGCAGATGTCCTCTATGGACTGGTACACTTGATGTCTCAGGCCGAGTTAACAACCCTCTGGAATTGTTTCTTGTCCTGAACAGTTTGCCTAATTTAAACTAAAGCTTTGCAGATTGCATGTAATATTTATTCCTCTATTTCCTGCATACTCATGTGTCTGTCTAGAAGCTTTTTACACCCTACTATTGTAACTATGGGAACCTTCCACTCTGTGTCATAACTACTTGCCCCGCACGTTCTCTTTTAAATCTCCCCTCCCCCTTCATTTTTAATGCAAGTCATCTCGTTTGCATCATTTTTTCCCTGGAGAAAAGACTCTGACTGTCTACCCCATCAATATTTCTCCTGATTTTATAAACTTTTATCAGGTCATCTCTCAGCCTAAGTTTGTCCAACCTTTCCCTCACACTAATATTCTCTAATCAAGCTAGCAGACTGATAAATCTCTCCTGTACCCTTTCCAAAGCCTCCTTATCCTTTTGTAATGGAGCAACCAGAATTGCATGATATTCCAAATGTGACTGAACCAAAGTTTTATATCGCCTCAACATGCCTTCCTTAATTTTATACTCAATGCCACACCCACTGCCACCTTGATATTCAATCTATTTGTGTGATCTTGTTCAAGGAACTATGAAATTAAACCACTAGATCCCTCTGAACACCAAAACTTTTGAGAGTTGTAACAGTTATCATATTACCCCTTACATTTGACCTGTAGAAGTGCAAACCTTCATACTTTGGATTAAACTCCATCTGCCCCTTCTCTTCTCATCTATATCCTATGGTGCTCTTTCATCAAAATCAGAATTTATTGTCATTAACATGTTTCACGAAATTTGTTGTTTTGTGGCAGCGTTACAGGTAAACAAAAAATTGAGAAATTTTATTTTAAAAAATGAATTGGTGCAAAAGAAAAGTGAGGAGGTGTCTGTGGTTCATTGTCCATTCAGAAATCTGATGGCAGAGGGGAAGAAGCTGATTTTGTGTGCCATTGGCTGTTTGTCTTCAGGTTCTTGTACCTTCTTCCTGATGGTAACCGTGAGAAGAGGGCACAGCCTGGGGTGGTGAGGGTTCTTGATCATATACACTGCTTTCTTGGGACTCCGCCTCTTGTAGATGTCCTTAATTAAATGAAGACTGATGGCACTGGCCGAGTTCATAACTCTGTAGTCTTTTTCTGTCCTTTGCTTTGGCACCTCCATACCAGACAGCTGTCGAAATTTGCAAGTCTTTGGTGACATATGGATCACCATGCACTAATTGCACTAGCTATCTATTTTAAATAAGATATTTTCAGACTTCTAACTCCCTGCTACTTGATTTCTATTTTTATTTACTATTGGATGGATATTGTTAGATCGGGAGCAAGAAAAGTTTACAAATTACAATTGCAATTTTTATTAGGCACCAATTCTAATAGCAAGCAGAGAACCATTCTGCATAAAATCATGGAATCTTTGTTCTTTAATCAACATTGATTAAAGTTGAAACCAGTGATGCAATCCACTGAGCACTGTAACCTAGTAATTGACTAGCAAACAGCAACCTATTGGTGCAGCCTTGTTCTATAATCTTTTGAATTAATTGCAGAGTTTTAAAAATATTTCTGATAATTATGGTCTCTTTTACCTCTGATTTGAATTCAAATCTTCACTATTGACACCTATACGCTACACTGACATGTTTTACGATTGCAATCAGTTACAACGTGCGTACTGTGATTTGGTATTTAGAATTCTAATTTCTCAATTTTGCTTACAAATAAGAGAGGTCTGTTAAACAAGAAAGTCTGCAGACTTTGCTGTCGTTGTTAGAACATAAACATGCTGGAGAAACTCGGCAGATCTTGCAGCGTCCATAGGGGGCAAAGATTAGTGGGAAGGGATGAGTGGACGAGTGAGTCACAGACAGAGTGGTCCCTGCAGAAGTCTAAGAGGGGAAGATGTTTATCGTGGTGGGTAGTTCCCCTTGTCTTCATCTACCACTCCACCTGCCTCTGCATCCAACATATTATCCTCCACAATTTCCGCCACCTACAACGTGATCCCAGCACTAGACACATCTTCCCCTCTCCTCCCTTCTCCACCTTCCACAGGGACTGCTCCCTCATCAACTCATCCCGCCAAACACCCTTTTGAATCTATCCCTGTGACAGCAGGAAATGCTACACTTAAGCCTGCACCTTCTCCTTCCAACCATTTGAGGCCCCAAACAGCCCTTCCAAGTGAAGCAACATTTCACATGAATCTGCAGGTGTCATCAACTATGGTCTGTTGCTCCCCTTTGTGGCCTACATCAGAGCAACTGGATACAGACTGGGAGATTGCTTCGTTGAGGACCTTCACTCTGTCGGCTCTAATAGCGGGGATCTCGCAGTGGCAACCCATTTCAATTCCCCAGCGCACTCCTATGCCAACATGTCTGTCCATGGTGTCATGCACTGCCAAACTGAGATACCTGCAGATTGGAGGAACTCCTCATGTTCTTATCTGGGCACCTTCAAACAGCTTGCATCAACATCAACTTCACCCCCGATCAATTCTCAGATTTTTATTTCCTACCCTCCTATCTACGTCCACTTATGACCAGCCCCTGCACTTTTTCTCTCCTCCCTTCCCCCCCCCCCCCCCCCCCCCCCAGCTCACCTTTTTATTCAGACACCTGCCTGACTTTTGCTTATGCTTTGATGAAGGGCTCGGGCCTGTTGGTAATGTATCTTTGTCTCCTATGGTTTGCTGCTGGGCCTGCTGAGTTTCTCCAGCACCTTTGTGCATTGAGAGATCCTTTAGCTGCATTCCATTAGATGGAATATCTTCCAATGGTGAATTCCTGTATTTAATAATAAATGTTGTTCCCAAATTAGGTCGCTGATTGAAGCTTTTGTTGAAGTAGTGAGCTGGCCAAGGGTTGTATAAAGAATTGATGTCTGATGATTTGAATAGCCCTGAGGCTTTTTTAAGATGTTGTCCAATTCAAAAAAACATGCAGAAATCCCAGTAAATGATTAAAATTTCATGGGCCAGAAAATGCAGGAGTCTGCAGTGTAGCTATGATTTATAGATGACTACAAAGTTAGGTCAGACATTTGGTAACTATAATGCTGTTCATTACCACTGCCACTTTACATTTCTATATGAGCCATTAAATGTTCACAAATGCAAAGAGGAGTCTTGAAATCATTTTAATCACAAAGTCAACAGAGTTAACTCAAATGTATAGGAAGAAAAAAATGCAATGCTAGTAAAAAAGTATTCAATCATAAAAGCCAATCATTTGGACCTGTGTAAAACAAAAATACATTTTAAATGTCATTCGCAGCAGCTCTTATCAGGATATTTAAGATATTGGGATCTTGACTGGAATTTACTGATTAAAGGTAGTGGGAGTCATTTGATTAGAACATGAAGAGTATTATTGCACTTTAGGTCACTTTGAGGAACTCTGCTTAATGGCATTAGGTTTCTTCTATTGCAAGTATATATACCCAGTGCATGAAATTGTCCATAGTATGATCCTGTAATCAAACTAGTATCTTCCTACTTCAATCTGAAGATGCAATTGATTTGTTGAGGAGCTCCCTTGACATTTTAATTTCTGTAGATACTTGTGTCCCGTAAATCAGCCATTCATTGTCCCAGTTAGGAATGGCGTTTTTGCTGTTCATACTTGGCTAATCTTAACTGGGACACTGCATGCTTTCACACTTACAAGGGACCATCCCTGGGGATAAAACTGTTTTACCTTCAATCGGAAGTGTCCAAGCTCCTTTCACATTTCCATCCCAGTAAATCAGCCACTGCGTGTCCCGGGATAAGAATGGGAGTTGGCATTTCACACTAGATCACTCCTAACTGGGACACTGAATGCTTTCACATTTGCAAGGATTTATCCCTGGTGTTTGGTCTGTTCTATCTTTAATAGGAAGTGCCTGCAATGCAATTGCCCATTTCACACTTGCCTGATCTCAATTCTGGCATCTGCAGATGCCGGGAATTGTACTAGGGATTGAGGCTGGAAATCCCCGGCATGAGATGACGTCATCTGACACCGGCGTTGAGCAGATTTTGCTTTCATTCTTGCCACTTTAAAGGCCGATTGGCATTTGATTCCAGGGTTCACTGGCAAGTGTGGAAGGAACTTCAGTTTCACATTTGGCTGATTGCAACACTGGTGTCTGCAGATGGCAGGGATTGCAGTAGAGGTTGAGGCAATCGATCCCTGTCGTGAAATGATGTCACTTCACACCAGTGTTCAGACGATTCTACTTTCACACTTGACCCTTTTTTAGCCAATTAGCCATTAATTCCTGGCACCACATACAAGTGGGAAATGGACTTGTGTTTTAATGCCATCTGCTTATTATAATAATAGCAATTTTTCATTTGGCCATGGAGGTTGAACCATTATCAGGTAGTCACCAAAATAGATGCCACAGAAAGATATACATTATTGTGCTTGCTTGGCTGCTTTCGACTGGAGTGAAAAATGAGACTTGAAACTTGGTCTTTTGAAACAATGCATGTAGCATAAATTTCAGTGTTGAATCAAGTCTCATAACGGAGCTTGTGTTCTACTTGAAACAATTTCCTCATTCCATTTTTCCCTCTGTTCCCATGTCTGTTTTATTCTTCATCCTAAAATCCCACCTCCTCTAGTTATTTAACTTAAATACTATACCAAAGCACAATTGAGGCAGGTGGAAAAAGACCGACTGGTTCAACTCTGCTGTCCAATTCAATAACTATGCAGCTAAGCAACATGTTAGGAACAGTGTTCACATCTATTTGATAACCCAAGAGAGAAAAATATAAATTAAAAACTGGACTAATTCAGGGAGAAAAATAAAATGTACTGGCAAGTTGCTTTAGAACTTGAATGTAATCAACCACTAAATTCTGAAAAGAACTCCATGTTTAATATTCAAAATGTGATCTTTAATCTTGTACTTGGTGAGGATACATTGCTCCAAAGGTATGCGTCATGAGCCACCAGCATCATTACTTCTGGATTCATTAATTATTTTGGGTGGTTATTCAGAAACATTTTATAATTACCACAGACCAATTTAAAAAAAATGTTTTAGTTTTAGAAATTCATACTTTTTGTAAGTTATTTAGAGAAGCATAACCATTCTATTTTTTTTTAACGTGCAAGGATGGTTTACCTACAGCTCTTCCATGTTTAAATGCATTACCAGGTTCCACTAATTGTAGAGAAACTATATTTGCACATAAGAAAAAGAGGGTTTATTAATATTGAGTAATGTTTTGTCATTCTGCTGATGACTTTTTCAGGTCCTAGAAAAGCCATTTATTTACAACAGACTAAAAAAAGTACCCTGAAATATAGTGGAGTTTGCTTAGAAATTATTTAACTATTTATGGATATTAAATTTTAAGTAAAATCTTTGTCAGGACATTACAAATATTCCCTACCTTAAATGTTATTTTTTTGTCTTACGAGGAACTATTCTTCATTTTACATTTCAACATTTTATATTGTCTTCTGGAGATCTCCTTTGCATCATTTTATTCTCTATTCATAGAAGGGTCTTCAGCCTGAAGTATTAGTTGTTTCTCTCTCCACAGATGCTGCCTCACCTACTGAGTCTTCCATATATCTTCTATCCTGTCTGATCTGATGTCACATGTAATTTTGCACAGAATTTTTGTTACGTCCAAGGATACAGTATGAATATTTTTATATTTGTATGTATGATTTATACACATTGAAAATAAATGTAGAGAGCCAATGAAGCTAAGTGTTTTATGAAATGTAAAAGCAAGGATTTTATCTGATCTGTGGATGTGCTACCATTTATCAAAGTCCACGCTGCTGAAGATCCAGCTGCGCTGGATGGGTCACGTCTCCAGAATGGAGGACCATCGCCTTCCCAAGATCGTGTTATATGGCGAGCTCTCCACTGGCCACCGTGACAGAGGTGCACCAAAGAAAAGGTACAAGGACTGCCTAAAGAAATCTCTTGGTGCCTGCCCCATTGACCACCGCCAGTGGGCTGATAACGCCTCAAACCGTGCATCTTGGCGCCTCACAGTTTGGCGGGCAGCAACCTCCTTTGAAGAAGACCGCAGAGCCCACCTCACTGACAAAAGGCAAAGGAGGAAAAACCCAACCCCAACCAACCAATTTTCCGCTGCAACCGTGTCTGCCTGTCCCGCATCGGACTTGTCAGCCACAAACGAGCCTGCAGCTGACGTGGACTTTTACCCCCTCCATAAATCTTCGTCCGCGAAGCCAAGCCAAAGAAAAAGAAAAAAAAAAAATAATGAAGGCAATAATTTTGTGCAAGCAAATAATTGCAGGCAGTGGAAATACAAAACAGGAATTGAAGAAGCTGGGAGCACTCAACCCAACCAGTGAGAGCTCACTCTGATTTCTTGATGCCGCTCTTTATCTTTAGTTGTGTTTTATGTCCTCGTAAATGCCAGCTATCAGCAGATTATGAACTTGCAGTTTGAGGAAAGCACAAATGAACAGATTAATCCTGATTTATAAGATATTGGTTGCAAATTAGCTGTCTGGGGTAATTATTTGATATTGTCACAAGTTATGATTTCATCATCCACACTTACAATCTAGCTTTGAGGATGGAAAATGTTCTATACAGGATCACAACATAACCTTGAAATGTTTTGTGACTGGCATTATTTAATAAGAGTTCATGACATTCCTTTCTCCAGCTTGGATGTTCCAGGTGTTCTGATGGAGACAGGTTTTCTGGCCATCACTGAGGAGTGAAGCTTGAATAGAAGTCCTGTATGATTTTAACATGTGGGTTTCCATAATTGATTTTAATCTTGGGCACGTTGATTTAATTTCAGTAGTCATTTGGTCCTTAACTTTCACTGGCAAAATACAGCTGTCAGTTGGGTCCATATTCAAATGCGCCATCTTCAAAAAAATATATTTTGAATTTGAGGCCAATTAAATGTCAAATTCAGGTAAAAGAGGTAAGCAAATTTACGGAGCAGCAGACAACAACCTGGCACTCAACGTTAGCAAAAATAAGGAACTGATTATGGACTTCAGGAAGGGGAAACTAGGAGAACACAAAACAGTCCTTGCTGTGCAGTCAGCAGTGGAAAGGGTAAAGGACTTCAAATCCCTGAAAATCTATCCTGGGGCCATGTCAATGCAATCATGAAGAAGGTTCGCCAGTGGCCACATTTCGTTATGAATATGAAGGAGATTTGGTATGTCACCAAAGTTTCTCGAACACTTCTACAGGTGTATTGTGAAGCATATTCTGACTGGTTGCATCACTGTCTGGCATGGAGGTGCCAAAGCGCAGGACAGGAAAAAGCTTCAGAGAACTTGGTCAGTGCCATCACGGGCGTCTACAAGAGATGGTGTCTTAAGAAAGCAGCCTCTATGCCTCTATCCTCAAAGACCACCCAGGCCATACCGTATTCTCACTGCTTTCAAGGGGGGGGGGGTCGGGTACAAGAGTCTGAAGACAAGCACTCAATGTTACAAAATCAACTTCTTCCTCTCTGCCATCAGATTTCTGAATGGACAATGAACCACATCCACTACTATAGTGTGGATTTTGGATGATCATGTGACCTCTCCAACTGGAACCTGGTGGGAGTATTGATAGTGGAGGGTCATATGCCTCTCCATCTGGAACCTGGTGAGAATGTGGATTGTGGAGGGTTGCATTAACTCTCAGTCTGGAACCTAGTTGGGAGTCTCATCACCTGCTAATCAAGGTTGGACTCTGCACACCCATTATTGCATACATAACATTGGCCCCTTTAATCACCTAGTAATTACCTGGGTCGGACCCTCTATCTTACTGTACTACAAAGTCCACCACGCGCAGTAGCTGTTTTTCCTTGCCTTTGGTCCTGAGATGAACTCTGCTCCACTCCATACTGTGGGCAACACTAGGATCGGTGCTGTTAGAAATAATTTGAGCTGTGCCCACATTAGACAAGGAATGGCAGGTAGCATATTATAATCCTTGATTGTAATAAGACTTTTTTTTCTTTGGCTTGGCTTCGCGGACGAAGATTTATGGAGGGGGTAAAAAGTCCACGTCAGCTGCAGGCTCGTTTGTGGCTGACAAGTCCGATGCGGGACAGGCAGACACGATTGCAGCGGTTGCAGGGGAAAATTGGTTGGTTGGGGTTGGGTGTTGGGTTTTTCCTCCTTTGCCTTTTGTCAGTGAGGTGGGCTCTGCGGTCTTCTTCAAAGGAGGTTGCTGCCCGCCAAACTGTGAGGCGCCAAGATGCACGGTTTGAGGCGTTATCAGCCCACTGGCGGTGGTCAATGTGGCAGGCACCAAGAGATTTCTTTAGGCAGTCCTTGTACCTTTTCTTTGGTGCACCTCTGTCACGGTGGCCAGTGGAGAGCTCGCCATATAACACGATCTTGGGAAGGCGATGGTCCTCCATTCTGGAGACGTGACCCATCCAGCGCAGCTGGATCTTCAGCAGCGTGGACTCGATGCTGTCGACCTCTGCCATCTCGAGTACTTCAACGTTAGGGATGTAAGCGCTCCAATGGATGTTGAGGATGGAGCGGAGACAACGCTGGTGGAAGCGTTCTAGGAGCCGTAGGTGGTGCCGGTAGAGGACCCATGATTCGGAGCCGAACAGGAGTGTGGGTATGACAACGGCTGTGTATACGCTTATCTTTGTGAGATTTTTCAGTTGGTTGTTTTTTCAGACTCTTTTGTGTAGTCTTCCAAAGGCGCTATTTGCCTTGGCGAGTCTGTTGTCTATCTCATTGTCGATCCTTGCATCTGATGAAATGGTGCAGCCGAGATAGGTAAACTGGTTGACCGTTTTGAGTTTTGTGTGCCCGATGGAGATGTGAGGGGGCTGGCTGATGGAGGACTTCAGTTTTCTTCAGGCTGACTTCCAGGCCAAACATTTTGGCAGTTTCCGCAAAGCAGGACGTCAAGCGCTGAAGAGCTGGCTCTCAATGGGCAACTAAAGCGGCATCGTCTGCAAAGAGTAGTTCACGGACAAGTTTCTCTTGTGTCTTGGTGTGAGCTTGCAGGCGCCTCAGATTGAAGAGACTGCCATCCGTGCGGTACCGGATGTAAACAGCGTCTTCATTGTTGGGGTCTTTCATGGCTTGTTTCAGCATCATGCTGAAGAAGATTGAAAAGAGGGTTGGTGCGAGAACACAGCCTTGCTTCACGCCATTGTTAATGGAGAAGGGTTCAGAGAGCTCATTGCTGTATCTGACCCGACCTTGTTGGTTTTCGTGCAGTTGGTTAATCATGTTGAGGAACTTTGGGGGACATCCGATGAGCTCTAGTATTTGCCAAAGCCCTTTCCTGCTGTAATAAGACTACACAATTGCTAACATCGGTAGTCCGATGTGACTAGGTTGTACTATGTTTGTGTAAGTGAAAGCAGTTGATGGTATCAGTAGTGTTAAGTCAAATGTGACTGATTTTTTTTTTTACGCTGTGTTTGTATGAGTGTAAGCATTTACCAGTATCGGTAATGTTAAAACCGATGTGACTGATTGTACTGTGTTTTGTGATTGAGAGTCCCAAATACACCCAAGTGCTTTCCAGAAATAGTCCATGCTAATTACTGATATTGTTCTAATTATGAGTTTAGGGTTAGTAAGTTGGGCATAAATCTTGCTCCTGTTTGCTATACTAGGTTTCTAAATGAAAACCTGCAAACTTGAATATGGTATACTCAACAATATAGTCACCTCACAGTTGCTCAGAAGGTTCATTAAAGATAAGGGCCACTTTAGTGAGCTATCACACAATTTTCAGTGATTGTAAAACCTCGCTTTATATCTAGAGAAAATAAATGCTTTTTACAGAGAGAAAGATGCGAAGAAGTTTGGAGCGCTGGATAATTCCTACTTGATTACTTGTACACCACACGCCATACTCTAGAAAAACTGAGATGGTTATAAAGTTTGAGAGTTGTTTTCCTGGGACATGGAGATCAATGTTATGCTTTCTTTCAATGAGCATTCAACAATCCCTATTTTGAGTCATTGATACTGCAATGTAAAAGACTAAAGATTGCAGTGGTGTAACCTGCTGGAACAGTGCAATTAAATTGAAATAGTACAGGATGGAATAAAATGAAAATTCACAATGCCAGAGCTCTCTTTTGGAATAATTATACCATTACAAAAAAGAAAACTGGAGAAACTAGAGTTGGAAAAAAGTTTTAGAAAGTTGAGAGAAATGCCAAACCTTCATTGATCAGAGGGAACACATATTTTTGTTCATGAGCTACCATCAAGTTCTTTCTCCCATGGCCTGATAACCTGACCGAATCCTAGTTTGAAAAACTTTTAATCCTTTTGGATCACTTTCACCGGAGGGTCTATCTAATCAGTGAAAAAGAAAATCATCGAGCAATGTTTTACTTAAGCTAGGTACCACAGATATTCTACAGATGATCTCGGAGTAGCTGCAGAAGTGGCTTACTATTGTAAAGATGACCCCACAAGTTAAAATTTTACTTGATTTTGGAAAACTTAAATTTCTACAGTTATAGTTGCCATCGTTCAGGTGGCTACTGAATGGCTCTGAAAGCTTTGAAAACGAATGTCTGCTCAAGAAAAGCAGTCATTAAATATGATTCAGCACATCAATGAAGATCTATAATATCAATAAATTATTATAACCATGTGTTGAACTCAGCACTAAGAGAGATGTGATGTGCCTGTAAAGATTTTTGAGAAAGGAAGAAAATTGCATTAAATAGTATAGCAAATTAAGTTGTTGAACTACATTTCTAAATTAAAGGGTAAATGATTGGTTAAATAGGTTGCAACTCAGGCAAATAAATTAAGTTACATCGTTTAGATCAATAAATATCAAATATCCCTTTAAAGATGAAATAACCCATTAATGAGGCAGGGTTTTAGAAATAATTTTCACAAAAGTTTATTTTCCTCTGCAAAGTTCTTTTTCCCCAAATGTTGCTAAAATGATAGGGAAAGGCTCAGAGTCCACAAAGACATTAACGAAAAGCAATTAATTGTACATTAACTGGAAAGCTTGGAGGTTAATAATACATCAACCCCAAATAAAACCATCTGAGAACACTAAAACAAATGAGGCTGGGGGAACGCACTCAGAATTTTTACTCAGTTCATTAGACGCCGGCACGATGTGAAAGAACCAGAAGGCAGCTTGTTTAACTTGAAATTATGGAAAGTCATAAGTTGTATCTTGTAATTACAATCATAATTATAAGGGACTACAAACCTGTTAATCAGGCTTGTGAGAAAAAATAAGTAAGAAGTGAAACAATTTTTTTAAGCTTCAAGAGATGTTAAAGGCAGTCATTTCAAGCAACATGGAATGGAAGCCAACAGGCCACAACTAATACTTGTATGAGAATTAAAAGTATTGTCGCATTGGTCAGGCAACCTGTGCTAGATAGCAATGAACGTTAGTGAAGATGGATGATCTAATTTCAGAATTGGCTCATAAAATATTATTATAACATTGCATGTAATGGTTAGTACAACACTGTTACCTTGCCAGCAACTGAGGTTCAAATCTGGCACTGTCTGTAAGGACTTTGCAAATTTTCCCTGTGTCTGTGTGGATTTCCTCTGCATGCTCTGGTTTCCTCTCACCCTTCAAACATACCAAGTTGTTGGTTCAATTGGGTGTAAATGGGCAGCACGGGCTCAAGGGCCAAAAGGGCCTGTTACCGGGCTGTATGTCTAAATTAAAGTTAAAATAAAGTTATAAGAGCTGAGAGAAATAAATAGGAAGGACTATTTTCCATAGCTGAAAGTCAAAAACCAATTAAGAGAGGAACGTGGAGATTTGTTTGCTCTCGGGTGGTAAGGGTCTGGAATTCATTGCCTGATGGAATGGTGGAAGTAGCGTCCATCGTTATATTGAAAAGTGCCCTTGATTGTGCACTACCTTCAGATCCTCTTTATTTTCCACCTATTTATTTTGTTGTGAAAAGAATCAGTTGAGTAAAAGAATATTTTTCTTGCTTTGGTGTACAGGGCATTATACCAAAGCTTACACCAAATTAAGGCAAATCTAATTCGTTATGGTGTAAACAATGGCTCAGTGGTAACATCCTAACTTGCATTTCAGTGGCTGGTGTTTGCTCTTTACAACTTCATTGATGCTATCCTTGCATTGTGGCAGTAATTTCATTTGAGCAGTACTTTATTGGCTGAAATGCATTTTAGAATTTACAAAATTCATGTTATTGTTTACAGAAGTTGCCAAAAAACACTGTACAATAGTTATTTTCTTCATGGTTCGTCATGACTGAACATCAAAACACGTCTGACAAGATGGACGTTGTTCAGAGAACTGGTGAGGAGGTAGAGCAGGGTTCTTTGTGCAGGATGTAAATGAGACATGAAGCCAAGGCTTTCTATCAGGAGATAAAATGCAGATCTGAAATGCTGAGTCTGCAGTTGTCTAATCATGAG
Organism: Narcine bancroftii; assembly: GCF_036971445.1. NCBI lineage: Eukaryota > Metazoa > Chordata > Chondrichthyes > Torpediniformes > Narcinidae > Narcine > Narcine bancroftii. Next base: position 84,454,407 of record NC_091479.1, on the reverse strand, counting down.
AAGAATCCAGGAATGTAAACTGCTGATAGAAGGGGAAGGATGGCTTGGTCATTTGCAGCAAAGGGTGTTGAGGACGAGATGATATATTGTGGTTGCAGCCATGCGAGATGTCATTTGCGTCTTTGTATCCTGTGGCAACAGCCAAAACCTGCTTAAAGCAATTTAAACACTGAAATACAGAAAAGGGAGCCATAGATTACCTGGCAGGACAGATTCCAAACCCAATGAAGAGAGCATTAATGGTGCAGATCCTGAACTTAAAGAGCAAAAATTTATTGACAGGAACTAAGTATACTTGTAAGTATACTTGAATTCCTCTAATTCTTTAATGTTTTTCTTTATTTAATGAATGCTGCAAACGCTTATGTTCTCATAAATTCCATGTATGTGGAAGGAAAATCATCAATGAATATTTGTGAATCTTCTTCCACATGTTGAGCAGATGGTGCAGTACTGTATTATGTCAACCTGGAAATCAGAAGGTAGCCTGAGAATACAACAATGGTACATAGAAATGAATAAATGTATTCCATTGGAAAAAATAACATATAATTTACGAAATAACATCACAGTATTCGAACATATTTGGGAACCATACATTGAACACAACAGAGAGGTCCTACCGCGGACCTCCACCGCCTAAAATGACAGAAGGAGAAGACGACGAAATGAACTGACCCAGTATGTAAAAGTGGATGACAAAAATTTCTTGTTTATTTTCATTGTGATGACATTGTTTAATGTATCATATGTTGAATGTTGAGTGGGTGGGGGGGGGGTGGGGTGAAGAAGGGAGGGAAGGGAGGGGAGAAAAATGACACTGTATATTCAAGAGGGAAATGTTTGTATTTTGGTCAGTATGGTTCATAGTGTGGGGGAAAAAAGAGCATTTATGAGCTGTGCTTATAAATTTTTTAAATTATAATTGAAATATTGATAGGTAGCTTTGTTTTTGGTTAAATATAGGATTGATTCACCATCTTATTGTAGTCAAAATCTTTTTTTGGATTATTGATTGCCTTAACACAATGTCAATACTTTTGCCCCACCATTTTGTTCGGGCAGCTGTCACGTTTTGCTTCTAGCCTGAAACATTGGTTCTTTATCTTTGCTATATAAAGTACACAGTTTGACCTGTTGAGCTTCTCCAGTAATGTGTTTTTACTTTTATGTCAATCATTTGAATGAGGTAACTCTGTTGAAGCTCATTGATTTAGATTGTGGTGATCTCTAATATTCTACATGTTTAAAGCGGAAATCGGTTCTTCTAAAACTGTCGTCCTCTTACTTTAAGCAATTAATGTTTTGAATAATTTACTACTTCAGCTAGAAAATTAATTGAGCAATTGTTACAATTACTTCATGGCTTCCCAGCATTGATCTATTTTAACTGATGGATTTAGGTTTTCAATTAAAGAAAAATGAACAACAATGAAGCTCCATTTTTACATGCCCAAGTTAAGATCATTTCAAGTAAATTGAAATTCAATTTTATGTTGAGTATTCTGAAATGTGTTGTTTTCAAATCTAGAGAGCTTTCTAGTGAATAGTAGTGTATGGAATAGTGTAATTTAAGTATTCGGTTTTATCAGTACACTTGGGAAGTATTACACCATTGTTGCACTTTCATAGTGATGGTGAGAATTCTTCCCACCAATATTTATTTCCCTTGTATTCTTGCATCTTATTCTAAATAATCTTGAGTACATTTGAACCATTTGGGAAAAAAATAATGTTCATATAGGCTGAAGATTGAATTGACAGAACTCCATTTTATGTTGTCAAAAGCAGCTTTATACTTGTTATTTTTTCTGTCTTGTTCATCATCTTGACCATGCCAGTGGGAGGACAGATGCAATCAGAGAGCAGGCAATTCATAGAAATAGGGTAAAAATGTGGGCAAGTTCACCTGGATATAAGTTATATACATCCTATCAAAGTTTGAATAGCATTGACAGCTAAGTAACAAGCTGGCATCTTGAATAGGCAGTGACACAGGCCGTGAACAAAGGTGGGTTGGAATGATAACTTTTAAAGCAGAGAATATTTTGTCTGCTTTACTGATTTGACAGAAGCCACATTGGGTGCAAGTAAGACTTAACTTCAATGTAGAATTTAAAAATACCCTGAAGCTCGAACTTGATGATCTTTTATTTTTGTGATTGTGGCATAAGCCCATCTTGCCCTTGTGCAGTAATGAAATCGTGATAGGTAACTATGCCAAATTTTATGCTTAGCTTGTAGAAATTTGTTTTCAAAACCAATGAATAGCAGATGAGAATGTGAGTCCACAGTATGAATCACATGCTGGCTGGTGCTCTGGTACTAGATTCAAGAGACTAGGTGTTTAGGGAGAGATAAAAAGCTATCAATAAATTTAACAAATTATTATTCTGCAGGTGACATACCATTAGATCTAGCTTGACCATCCTTACAAAAATTAGCAATCAGCAATGAAAAAAAGACTCTTTTGAGTGTGAAAATCTTGAAATATAAATTTTTCTGGATTTCTGAAATGATTCATGAGTTTGACCTACATATTTCAGAATTTATTACTTCTCAAACTCCCATTTTATTTAGTACTTTTCAAATGTAACAGCAAAATATCATAGATATTGCAAACAAAATAAAATGGAAATAGCTAAAAATACCTAAAAGTTGGGTAATCTCTACTATGCGAGAAACAGAGATGATGTTTTAGATATACATGATATTTGTAGAGTGGATTAAAATCTTGTCAGCTGCTCATTATGATATATTAATATAATGTTTGAAGCATTTAGCAAGTAATTAGAAGATGATACAGTGAAGTCATCATCAACTTAGTAAAATATAGGGCAAGCTTTTACCTTAAGAACCAGTGAAAATAGATGGGATTACAATTTGCAGCACTAAGAATTTGTCTTGGAGCAGATTTCTGTCCATGCACTACAAACTCATCCCTTCAATATACTTTCTGAATTTATACATGATACAAAATTTCTATTTTAAAAGTTTAGTTTCGGCTTTGAAAAATTAATAATTTTCTTCTCAAGATTGGTTTAAAAATTAAACCAATTTATGAACTCAATACTAAAAAGTTCTGCTCATCAGATGTGAGTTAAGCCCTGAACTATTTCAGAGCAGGCTGTAATGTATTGTTGCAAAAACACACAGAAATGCTTGGGGAACTCAGCCAGTCTCAGTGACTACAGGAGGCAAAGATATATTACCAACGTTTCAGGCCTGAGCCCTTCCTCAAAATATAAGCAAATAGCAGGAAGGTATCTGAATACCTTGAAAAAGGGCTCAGGCCCGAAATGTTGGTAATATATCTTTACCTCCTATGGACACTGCGAGTCTAGCTGAGTTCTTCTAGCATTTCTGTGTGTTTTTACTACAATCACAGCATATGCAGACATACGTGTTTCACTCTAATATATTCTCTGGAAGCTTGGTTCATTTATGTAGAAGCAACATTTTTTCGAATGATTAATCTTTCCCAATCAAAGATGAATAATTTCCTTGAAGATGTTGTTTGTTCAAGGCCACTCAGAAGCCATACGTGTAAGTAAGTTACTATTGTCCACGTCAGATCCATATTGTCAAGTACAACCAAACACAAAATTTCATTCTAGTCTTTAGAAATGTATGTGTTACCAATGAATGAATGCATACATTCAAACCTCTTTGGTTTGGCTCTGAAGTTGGTTTAGCTTTTGGTCCAAGTGATTTTTACAGATGGAGCCGAAATAAAAGCATGTTAGTAAGTTTAAACCAAAATGAGAACGTCATTCTTATGTTGATAAAGGATACACTAAAAGTCCAAAAATCCAGATGCTAGAAATATGGACCACCTGAGATTCCAGACTTCTGGAGAACTCTCAAACTTTTAAATATAGTGAGTTTACTATCAAAATGGACCTGTTCATCTTTACTTAAATATGAATTTAAAAAGAATTCCCTGACGATATGGAAAATCCAGAGTGGGCCAATCCCTGAGTAGACTGGATTTTAGGACGTTTACTGTATATTTAAGAATTATAATTCAGCCTTGGGCCAGAAAATTTGATCATGGAATATTTCAGCAAATAAATTTGAAAGAGTAAATGGGGTTCAGAGTTGTCAACCTGACCATCCACTTCCTGGTCAGATATCAAGCTGAACCATGAGGCTTGCTTAAAAATTGGGCACCAACCTGGCAAAGCTAAGCAATGGAAGCAACATGTATCCACAACCTAGCATTCTACAACAGCAGATCAGATTTAAGCTCTCTAGTTCTACCACATCTTACTGTGAATGGTGGTAAACTTAAAAAAACCTAGTAGAAACCAGTGACTCCATGAACAACCTGACCACAATGATGGAGTGAGAAAGAATTGGCTGTAGCATTTGCAGCAATCCTCAGTCAGAAGTGACATGTGGATGACCCATTTCCCAAACACCACAGAAAGAAATATTTAGCCAATTGATTTCAAATGGCAACTGTAGAATGAACACCATGAAGGCTATGTGTTCATTGATGGTCTTCATAATTATCTTGTCTACTAAAATTAAGGAAAAGCTAATCAGCCCCAATAGGCAACTCTGAGTCATTATAAGAATGAAAGGTCATCACTCTTATAGTTAAACTTCTGTGGCTCAGAAATAACATGACATGTCAACCTGGATACCACCAGGACGTCTTGATGATGAACATGATTAAAACTTTACTCCAAATGTGAACTGAAGAGTTGAGATTGATTGCATGTGGGGTGCTCAAAATGATTGAAATGTGTTCTACTCACAACTGCTCAGAGGCCTGTCCAAATGCTTCACACCTTGATGATATTCAAGGTGGGTCAATAAATAGTAAGTTAGCCTTGTGTTGTACAAGTGCTTTCCAAAGACATTCTCCAGTGAGAATGAGTGTAGCCACCTTCCTTTGACATTCGATGGCATCAACATTTCTTAATACCCTCCAGAAATAATGGACCGGAGACTCAGTGGGACAAGATATAAATATACAGTAATGAAAAGAAAGTAAAACATGAAAATCTGCAGACACTGTGGTTAAAGTAAAAACACAAGTCTGGAGAAATTCAGCAGGTTTGATGCAAATGACTGACTTCCTAATGACTCAGAATTGTTTCCCACCCATAAAGATGTCAGGAATGTGAGGGTATGATTCTGCTAGGGTGTAGCATCAACAATATTGAAGAAGGTTGATGCCAGACCAAAGCACCCAGTCAGTTGTCACACCATAATAATTCACTCTTTCTACTGTTGGTGCCACATATTTTTAACCAAAAGCACATTCCACACTCCCAATTGATACAACTTTGAAGAGAATTAGCCGCAGCATGGTGGGTGCAAGTTCTTCAACAAGTTAATAACCATCCTGACTTGGAAGCAGATTGCTGTTCTTTCATTGGGCCAAAGTCTTGGAACACTCTACCAAGTACAGCCTCACCTTGGAGCTCTAGCCGTTTATAAAAAAAAAAGCAGCTCACCTTTACTTTCTCAAGACTAAATAAAAGGATCTGATCACAGAAACTGAGAATACAGGTCAGATTAAAAATGTTACTATTCCAATAAAACATCAAATGTGGTGACTATTTTCATGGGTGTAATTTTACAAGGCAAAAAGTGTGATAAATGCCAACTAGTCTGTTTGGACATAACATTGTAATATCAGCCAAACCTATTTCAGAGGCATTATAATTATTATAACTTACGGCATTAAGCAAGCCATGAGGTTAATTATTTTAGTCCTTACAATGACCACATTAGGTAATGCATCAAATTAAGTAATTATTCCAAGCCATTTAAAAGATTAAACTATTAATCTTATTTAATGTAGTGGAACATCTACTTGGAATCACATAGAACTGATGTTAAATACTGGATATAAAATCATCTTTAAACAAAAATCCCATTAAAAATGAAACCAAGAAAATGTATTTTAAATCACTGATGTTCACTCGACTTCTAAATATTCCTTGTTGCTGATGAAGGTATAAAAGACTGAAGTCTGCACCTCCTGATTCAAGAACGGTTTTTATTGACAGATCTTATGCTCTTGAAACTCCCAATGCTACCATAACACTACGCCAGATCCAGGACCACCAAAAATCTGTATGCACTATTTTAACATCACATTTTTCTTACACAAACTGCAAATGTGAATGTTTATTTGTTTTATATTTATCATATTTTTCACTCATGTAATTTAAATTATATTTATTTGTATATTTTACATGTGTACCATGTGGTGCGCCGTTAGCCAGAATCAGACACACACAAAGATAAAGACTGTACAACAGGGTTTAATCCACAAAGACTTGCACAGAGCTAGGCTGGCTGTGGCTGCAGCAACTCTGAGTGAGGCCTCGGGAGGCCGGCGCAGGCTTATATCCCGGAGGGTGATTGACACTCGACTGGGTGGGCTTGATCCATTCAGGCCGACTGATTGACAGCCGGCCAGGTGTTGTCCAGTCCCTTTACACTCCTGCAGGTACAGAGGTTGCCCCCTACAGTAGGCCGGTGGTGTATCACCACATACCAGCAGTAAGCTAGAACTTCAGTGCATCTACACAATGTGCTTACATAAATGACAATAAAGTTTCCTTCATTCACTTTACCTTCCACTATATACCCCTCTTCAATTATAGTAACAACACTGCACTGCATTTTGTTAATTGGCAGAAGAGGACAACAGAAAGATTTAATGTGCCAAATTTAATGTCAGAATATGCGTACAGAATTGAACCAGGTATACCCTAGGCTGTGTACTGCTTTAAATCATTGTTGTAATGGAATGGTAGACCAGATTTTAATTAGAGAAGCATTAAAGTCAAACATCACATTTTGAGAATTTTTATTGCATCCAGACCAATCTCTCTTTCCAATTTAATTTTAATTAACATGGAACTAAACTGGAACAAAGTCTAATAACACAGGAGGTTGTTCATCCCATCATGCATCTCACTCTTTCCCCATGTTCCATCAAATCCTTTACTCTTCAAAAATATCATCAATATAATTTTGAAAGTTTCTGTTCCACCATCTATTTGGGATCTATATTCCAAATCATAGCTGCTTTGCAAAAAATGATTTGCTTCATTATATCTGATTTATTTTGTGGCTTCTGGTTACCAGCCCACAATGAATAATGAGAGGAGTGACGTGAACTGTGAGAAAACAAGAATTGAAAATGTTTTAAAATTTCATTCTGAGAATTTCATTCACTGTTTTGTTTTTAGTCCCTGATGACTTGGCTTCAAAATGATAAGATTTAAAAGTTAGATATAAAGCTTGAGCAAACTAAATACTCCTGTGAAGGGGAAAAAATCTCAATAAGGCTTCTCTGTTTTCAACACTGAGCAGAATGCTTCGGTACAAATTCAATTCTTTCATCTTTAAATTCCATATTATTCAAGTGAGCAATTTGTAGAAATTGCTGGAAACTAACATCAAATAATGTTATTTTATATATTTATATATAAATAAATTTATACAGGTCTCATTAATGTAATAATCTGTGGCAAACATACTCAAATCTGTCATTCTGAAATCTGTAGATAATTTGAATAATCCTTGAATTCGGGTACATGGATTGTAAATGCATGAAGAGCTCATTGCCTCTGGTACAGCCTGCAAAGATACACAGTGGCCAGAGCAGACATTGTTAATCCACTGCTGAGAATTTGCACACCTCAGCAGAAGGCTAAGAATGTGAGTTTACAATGTGCCTCCATTGATCCTGAAGCCAACGTGCACTGTGACTGAGAACATATCTTAGAAGTCAGTCTGATGCCACACAAGAAAAAATAACACTGCCTTGGTGAATTTCCATTGCTGCTGGTCTGCGACATAATAACGTACGCACTGCACAGAACTGAGTAGAGTGGAAATAGTGCGACCCAATGTTGAATGTTATTCTAAAATGGATATGTTAGGGACATAGCTCTCTCTGCAGCAACTAATGTAATTAAATGCATTTGTTCATATCAAGAAATTGACAGAACATAATTTAGTACAAATGTGCTGAAAACAGAAAAATAATTAGTGGAAAAATTAGGAAAACACATTCATTGGGCCCAGGGCTAGAAAAATTATCATGTTTTCCTAAAATATCACCTCAGTTTTAAACAAATTAAAATGGTGTTTGATGTGAAACATACATTGAGAATCTAGTTTCAATTTAGGAACATTTTGGGTAGGTACCAAAGATGTTTATTAATTAGTCCTATTTTTAGGTAATTTCTTTTTTTTTTACCTTTGGTTCAAGATAGTGGTTATTCACAGTGGTTAAATATAGGTATCCAATCTTTTTTAGATATTTTTACTGATCAAAATCTTGTTTCTTTTGAACAATTATCCGCCAAATTTAAAATACCTAGACACCATTTTTTTTGCTATTTACAGGTTAGGAGCGTTTTAATTCTTTAATTTTGAAGCTCCCCAAAAACCTAGAACCTAATATGATCATTTTCAACCTAATTTCAAAGGCGTGGTATCTGGGCTTTATGAATTACTTCTAAATTCTAGGGATAATTCCCTGGACAGAATTTAAAAACTGTGGGAACAAGATTTTCAACAGCCATCATCACACAATTATTCCTGCTCAGTGTTCAATGAGATGGCCGCTAGTCAAAATGTGCCATTCCTTCAGTTTTCCACACACAAGAATCTCTCCACACACGTGTCCCTGGAAAAAGCAACCAATGTTCTTTCTCCTCTCCAAAGTCGCAAATTTGGGTACACCCTGTATTAGCTGTTGCCACCCGGTCTCTCCAAACTTGTGAATGATTGCAGCGTATACTAGCTCTTAAAGTGAAATTCACACTAAATGAAATGGGAGCTCGTAATAACATGTTGTGTAATGTAACATTTTGCATTGTATTAAAAACTTTGTTGATCAGTGAAGTTTTTAAATGCGATGCAAAATATCACATTAAACATACAATACACATCAAAGAAAGTGCACATATTTATTCTGCTAAATGTAAACAAAGTGAAGCGTAATTTTTTTTCACATTTATGTAGCAGCTAATCTTGCAGCGTCTGTGTTGAAAATAGTTCAACAGAATGATTTCAGAACACTATTCCTCACCTGATGCCTTTGCTCTAAAGTTTCATATCATGTCCTTTTCCTTGTTCTCCACCTATTTCCTTTCATTCATCTCCTGAATATGTTGGCTAACACCCACATATGATTTCAGATATCAGACTGTTCCCAGGGCTATCCCTGAGTTGTCATTATTCATGTCCGGTCTAGCACAGCGAACACCAGCGGGCTTTCAACAACCTCTGTTATAGCCCGATCATTTTGCATAATACCGATGGACTTTAAACTGGCTGCTCTAGTCGCAGTTTCCATGCATATTTGATAGTGTACCAAGTGATTAGATTATATAGTATAATCTTTTCATCATTGTTCTTGCACAATATGAAGACCAATGATCAGCATTTGACTGACATTCTATTCTCAACGAAAAATCTTAGGAAGAATATTTTCTGTTTTGCAATCATATAATGATCCCATTAATAAAAATGCTGCCAGCAGCTTACCTTCTTTTGAATCCATCTGTGTGTGCAAATGGTTAAACTTATCAGGTCTTTTCAAGAGCAACAGAGCTATCCCCAGGGAGGTTGAACTGCTTTTCAAGAATTTTAGATCTTTTTTAAAGTAACATTGAGACTAATAATACTCATCATTATTTACACAGAAATGGTACAGCAATTTCAAGTAAGTGGTAGTTGGAAGTAAAGCTAGTGGCAGATGTGCAGTTATACCATTAGCTTCTCAAGATCTTGAGATTTCTACCTCATTACTGAAATGTATTAAATCGGATAAAGTTCCTTTATTGGTACTGCAAACAGAAACTAAATTCCAACATTTTGCCTATTTCAGTCTACTTTTTAAATTTCATTACAATGGTTAATTACTGCCAGTATATCTTAGTAGACATGAAAATGATCTATAACATGTTTTAATTATTTCAGTATTTAAAACTATATATTTTTATTTTTGTTAAAGTTATCATCTGTTTGTTTTTGTCAACCAGACAAATCTTCCCTGTTCTTTCAATTTCCATGCCTGATTTGGAATAAATTCATCCTTTGCTAATCTGCGTCATCTTCTAATATCACATTCCTTCGATTTAATTTGTTGAGGGGATGAAAAGTTACAGTTGCTTGCCTTGTTTGTCCAGGTTCCAGATGACCAGGTCCATTTTCCATGCAGTCAGTAAATTAAAGGCCAACTACAATATCCTAAAACAAATGAGTATATACTAACTGCATTGAATTTGAGCAGGCCTTTCTTCTTGTAGAACAGAGTTTTGTGCGAGGTGTTGGGTAATAAATATATATTTAAATAATTAAGGAAATATTAGATTAATATTTAGTACAATTTCAGAAAAATTCTTGTCTAATATTTGAATGCTGTCCCTATGAGAAGCAGATGCAGAATTATGAACCAATCTTTCTTTGCAATTTAACATATTATTCAGCTTCACAACTGTGGTGGTACACCACCGGCCTACTGCAGGAGTCAACCTCTGTACCTGCAGGAGAGTAAGGGGACAAGACAACAACTGGCCGGCTGTCAATCAGTCAGCCTGAATGGATCAAGCCCCACCCGGTCAGGTGTCAATCACCCTCCGGGATATAAGCCTGCGCCGGCCTCCTGAGGCCTCACTCAGAGTTGCTGCAGCCACAGCCAGCCTGGCTCTGTGAAAGTCTTTGTGGATGACCTTGTGTGTGTCTGATTCTGTCTAACAGCGCACCACAACAACCTATATTAATGATTTCATTTTTGTATGACAAAATTTTTGTTCAGATTGAAACCATTTGATTTTCATATATCTATTCAAAGAGTTATTACTGAGGCATTACAAATTGTTTTGGAGGGGTCACTTCAAGACAATTGGTCCATCTACGCACTTTATATTCTGCTACAAAGATTTCTTTTTGGAAAATAATGTTAAATTTTATACTGAATATTTTTAGTTAATTGAACATCTGTGTACATTAGTTTGAGATGTAGTGTCCTGAATACTTTAAATGAAAAATGGGAATGTTTATCTCTAAAAGGAATACTTAAATTGTCCATATGCCCATCTTTAAATGATTTCATGATGCACTTTATCACAATACTCAGAAGTTATTTCAAAAGCCTCATCGTTGCTCAGTCTTTTTTTATGTTACTTTTGGATGATAGATTCTTATAAGATGAAACTTCACAGTAGATCATAACTCTGATTGATAGGTCTTGTCAAGGAACATAGCAGCTTCCATATGGCTTTAATGGTCTCTGTTTTAAAATTTGAATGAGTTCTTTTAAACCAGTGGGATGGTGGAGGACAGATTGAATAACCTTGTTCTTTTATTTCAGGTCACCTAAAAACCCAGATCAGAAAATAATCAAGCGAGTGATTGCCCTTGAAGGAGATATCATCAGGTAAGTATTTTGTGCCCTAATGACGATGTTCTTTAGATTTCACTTACAAGTGACAGTTAATCACATCAAAATGTTCATTCTGAATTCTTGTGATTGCCATGGTTACACATTGGGAAGACTCTAATACTAGGCTGCTTTTCTAACAAAAAACTGTTTTCCATGTTCTGATCTCTGAATTCTGAACTAATTTACTGCTACTAAAATTCTAAACAGCAGAATTTCCCTCTGGCTGTGCTAATGTATCATTTGTCAATTTAATTGTTAGTTTTGCATGCCAGGTAAATATGCTTGCTAAGTGATATTTATCATAAATCTTACATTAAAATGGTGTACCTTTGCAATTTTACATTGCAAGGTGATCTTGAAATGAAAGTCCAAATGGCTAGCAGTTGCAGAACTAATAGAGTTTTGAAATTGATCACCTGAGTGGTTATGAAATTAAATGAAAGAGCGATTGGAAATAAGTTATTGTTATTATTATTCATTTATTCTAATATTGATTCTTCTATATTAAATTCATCTACAGAGTAACATTGTTTTAAAATGAAATTGAGAAATGATTTGTATGTTGTTTTGTGATAGGCTCGTTCTTTCAAGAAGAACGACTTTACATGGGTTTTACACTGAACCAACTTTATTTCCCTTGAGCTGCTTCAATTAACTTCCAACCATCAATACCCTCATATGTCACTTCCAGTTTCTGCCCAACTATGTGCATTGGATGCTGAGAAATGTAGTTTTTGTTTCCAAGCATAACACATTTTGGGCTTGTTTCATGTTCTCTTGTAATGTTTTGTTTTATTAAAACATAAAATGAACTATTGAACTGTGCATTATTTTGGGCCATCTTGGTGACAAGATAATGTTATGTTCTCAACCTTTTTCTTTCCACTCACATGACTTTTTGACTTTGGCTTGGCTTCGCGGACGAAGATTTATGGAGGGGGTAAAAAGTCCACGTCAGCTGCAGGCTCGTTTGTGGCTGACAAATCTGATGCGGGACAGGCAGACACGGTTGCAGCGGCTGCAGGGGAAAATTGGTTGGTTGGGGTTGGGTGTTGGGTTTTTCCTCCTTTGCCTTTTGTCAGTAAGGTGGGCTCTGCGGTCTTCTTCGAAGGAGGTTGCTGCCCGCCAAACTGTGAGGCGCCAAGATGCACGGTTTGAGGCGATATCAGCCCACTGGCGGTGGTCAATGTGGCAGGCACCAAGAGATTTCTTTAGGCAGTCCTTGTACCTCTTCTTTGGTGCACCTCTGTCACGGTGGCCAGTGGAGAGCTCGCCATATAACACGATCTTGGGAAGGCGATGGTCCTCCATTCTGGAGACGTGACCGCTTTAAGTAATTCCTATGCCATTGGTGCTGTGATTAGTAAGGGATTGCTTTAGGTGGTATGTAAATGGGAAAGGAAAGTTGAGAATCACTGCTCTAGGCCCAATTGTTATTGAAATATTTTGCTTGAGAAAAATTATCAATGGCCCATTTCCTTTGGAGTTATGGAAAACATGCACATAACGAGTCAATTAAGAATGATTAAAACAGAGGTTTCCAAATTTTTTCTTTCCACTCACATACCACCTTAAGCAATTGTTTACTAATCACAGAACACCTATGGCATAGGAAATAAAGTAGTATATGAGTGGAAAGAAAAAGGTTGAGAACCCCTGATGTAGACTTTCTGACAGATTGAGGACATTGCACATGGATCTACCTATCTGAATTAATCTGATCCAGAGATGACAGTTTATTTGAAAAAAGTGGCTATTTTGGTTATAATTATTTTAATTATAAGTGAAAATCCAGAAAATTAGCAGGAGATCTGTAAATTATTTATTAGATATGCCTTGCTTCGTACTGGCTTTGGAGATGGTACAGAGGAGATTCACCAGGTTGGTTACAAAAATTAGTGGGTTAACTTATGAAGAGTGATTCAGTCGCCTTGGATTATTCTCATTGAACTGAACTCATTAAACCCAGGTCCATGGGTGAATTCTTTTCTAGCTTTGCCAGTAGCATCAAATGTTTAGACTGCATAAGTTTATTTGTTTGAAGATGAAGTCATACAGCATTAAAGTACGTACTCCAGCCCAACTTGTCCATGCCGAACAAGTTGCCAACATTTCTTTCTTTGAGTATAGTTTAGAATTAGCAGTATAGAAATTATTAAGTTTGGCCAGCAAAAGAAAAAAAAAGTTGTTTGTGACATCATGCATGCACTCTGACAATAACTTTGAACTTTGAAAATCCTTCAGCGTAATTCTTCCTGCTCACATGCTCATCCAGCCTTCCCTTCAGTATCTATTGTGTTCACTTCAACAATCCCTGTGTTGGGAAATTTCCTGTTCTTACCACTCTTCAGGTGAAAATATTTCTCCTGAATACTCTCCTGGATTTCTTTGTGACCAAGTTGCAATGATGGCCTTGAGTCATGTCTTCCCATATGTGGTAACATTTTCTTTATTAAAATAACATGGTTTTAGGACTTCCCTTAGGTGTACCTCAATCTTTTCTCAGGAAAAAAGATGTAGTCCAACCAGTTACTTCCTATTTCTCTACATCTCTGCACTTTCTCCAAGACTAGGTTCTGCACAATTTACCTACTTTTCAATCCTTATCCCTCTAGAAATAAGTGCAGATGAGTGGCTAGATAATTTTATGGCCAATGGTACTGATTTTCATGACTATTCTAGTATAATTGGTAACTTCATTAATTATAAAATGTTTGGCTATCCATCCCATTGGATGATGATGGTTCCTTTCAGTCAGTTTGTAGGGTCTGATATGGGGATACCCCACTCCTCAGAAAGGAGCACCTTGTGTGTGAAAGGATTTAGATGAGTAGGGAGTTGCACAGGTCCAGACCCACCCTCTCGACATCCCCTCCCGGTTCCGGTGGCATGGTGAGGTCTGAGGCGACTGGTGTACTGAATTCACTGTTGCCGTGAATGGCCAAGATCAAGCTTCAATGCAAGGGACGCCCTTTCCACGCTTCCACGGCACATGTTTGCTAAAATAAATATTATATTGCTAATTATAAAGGTTAAATTAAACTTTTCCACTCTTGAATGGAGAGATAATAGAGTACATTAACAACAAGTACATTGACATTTACCCAAGTTTAAAACCTGAGTTTCCCTTCTACTACTTTTTCCTGTCTGGAAAGACATCAATGCATTTTAGCATAACTTTTACTGCTTAAACTACGTGCAGTTTTAATTTGTCTCCAATTTTTTAAAAGACAGGTACACACAGAAAGAAAATGAGAGGGATATTACCCAAAATCAAGCAAATGGAACCACTTCAATAGGTGCATATACAGTTATATCCAAGGGGAGTGTCCTTAAAAGTAGAGGTAATGCACAGCTAATGATAGGACAGCAAGGCTCACCAGAGGGGAGACGGGCAGCTTGGCAGACATTCACCACAGGTATATATTTAAAAAGGAGGAATAAGATTAGATAGTTCAGGTCACTTTTCACAAGCAAACATCACATTATAGAAACGGGGAAAGAGGCAGGAATCAAAACTGAATCAAAAAGGAGATGGAGCAAAGTGAAAAGCCTGCTAAAGACTCCATTTCGAAATGGGTTTTGAGTTCCGAGTTCAACCTTTTTGAAATCTCTGTAGTGGCGAGTTGTTATGTTTCTCCTGAAATGGGGAAAAGAAGAATTCTTTGCAGTAGCCTCGAAGAAGGCATGTTTCATCAGAAAGACACTTTGGTTACTGACTGAAGGAAATCAGTTAGCGTGTGCAATGAACAAAGAACATCTCTTTGGCCCCAACAAAGACCTCTACCTGTTGAATGTAATGTCTGTTTAATTCTGTGCACAGTACTGACAACTGTTGATACCAATGAACTTGGAGAAGTGAACAGTAAATGACTGGACAGTGAAAATGAACTATCTTGAACACATGCACATGCTCACTTAGAATTAGGAGGGGTTAAGTTGGGTAGCTTAACCAAGTTAAGTTAAATATAACTTAATTTATATTTGTGTTAAGAAAATAAAACCAATTTTGTTTAAGTAGCCATTGTCTTGGTAAATTTCTGTTGCTGCCTAGTTTTTGAATCCTTGGGGCTCGTAACAGTAGAGAAAGATACACAGTAATGAGCAAAATACATAATTTTACTGAGCCTCTAAATGAGTCTACTGTTTAATTGATAGTTGAGGGGTAGTAACTATTCTTGAACCTGGCGGTACGAATCTGTAGCACCTGTACCTCCTTCTTGATGGCTGCAGCGAGAACCGAGCATATACTGGGTGGTGTGGATCCTTGATAATTGATGCTGCTCTCTGATGGCAATGTTACATGCAGATATTCTTGAGGTGGGGGGGGGGGGGAAAGAGTTTTCCTAGGCTGAGTCCACTACCTTTTGCAGGATTTTTTGCTCAGAGATATTGGTGTCAACATACTTTCCACCACTCATCTGTAGAAGTTTGCCAATGTTTCTGTTGACATACTGATCGTCTGCCAACTCCTGAAGAAATAGAGATTCTGTCATTCTCCGATATAGTAGGACATTCATTGGAGCGACTTCATCTCTAACATCGAAGTACTCGAGATGGCAGAGGCCAACAGCATCGAATCCACGCTGCTGAAGATCCAACTGCGCTGGGTAGGTCACGTCTCCAGAATGGAGGACCATCGCCTTCCCAAGATCGTGTTGTATGGCGAGCTCTCCACTGGCCACCGTGACAGAGGTGCACCGAAGAAGAGGTACAAGGACTGCCTAAAGAAATTTCTTGGTGCCTGCCACATTGACCACTGCCAGTGGGCTGATCTCGCCTCAAACCGTGCATCTTGGCGCCTCACAGTTGGGCGGGCAGCAACCTCCTTTGAAGAAGACCGCAGAGCCCACCTCACTGACAAAAGACAAACCCAACCCCAACTACCCAATTTTCCCTTGCAACCGCTGCAACCGTGTCTGCCTGTCCCGCATTGGACTTGTCAGTCACAAACGAGCCTGCAGCTGACGTGGACATTACCCCTCCATAAATCTTTCTCCGTGAAGCCAAGCCAAAGAAAAGAAAAAGGGCCCAGAAATTTAAAGTTGTTGATCCTTTCCACCTCAGATCTCCCAATGATTGCTGAATCGTATTCCTTTCCTAAAGTCTGCAATTTGTTTCTTGGATTTGGTGACATCGAGGAGAGTTTGTTGTTAATACACCATTCAGTCTAGTTTTCAATCTCCCTCCTGCATGCTGACATTGCCAACCTTTTATAAGGCTCACTACGGTGGTATCATTAACAAACTTGTATGTGATGCTGTGTAATTTGCCACACAGTTATAGAACCATACAACAATACAGCACAGGAACAGGCCCTTTCGGCCATTCTAGTCAGTGCCAAACCTTTTTGTTTGCCTAGTCCCACTGACCTGCACCCAGTCCATAGCCCTCCATACCTCTCCCATCCATGTACCTGTCCAAATTCTACTGAAATATTAAAATTGAGCCTGCATTCATCATTTCAGCTGGCAGCTCGTTCCACGCTACCGCCACTCTCTGTGTGACGAAGTTCTCTCTCATGTTCCCCCTAAACATTTCCCCTTTTACTCTGAACCCTGGTTTGTATTTCACCTCCCCTCAGTGAAAAAAGCCTATCTACATTTATTCTGTGGATCATGATTTTTAATAACTTTATCAAATCTACCCTCATTCTTCTATGCTCCAGCGACTAAAGTCTGTTTAACCTTTTCTTGTATCTCAGTTCGTGAAGTCCAGGCAACATCCTAGTAAAGCTTCTCTGCACTCTTTCTATCTTATTGATATCTTTCCTGTAGTTAGGTGACCAAAACTGTACACAATGCTCCAAATTTGGCCTCACCAATGTCTTATATAAGTTTACCATAACATCCCAACTCCTATACTCAATTTGATTTATGAAGGTCAATATGCCAAAAGCTCTCTTTACAACCCTATCCACCTGTGACACCACTTTCAGGGTCTGTATTCCAAGACCCCTCTGTTCTATCACACTCCTCATTGCCTTACCATTTACGGTGTATGTCCTTTCTTGGTTTCTCCTTCCAAAGTGCAACAACTCACACTTGTTTGTATTAAATTCCATCTGCCATTTTTCATCCCATTTTTTCCAGCTGGTCCAGATCCATCTGCAAGCTTTAAAAATCTTCTTCACTGTCCACAACACCTCCAATCTTAGTGTCGTCTAGACATTTGCAGATCTATTTTACCACATTATCATCCAGATCAATGATATAGATGACAAACCATAATGGTCCCAGCAGCAATCTCTGAGGCACACCACTAGTCACAGGCCTCCAGTCTGAGAAGCAATCATCCACCATAACTATCTGGTTTCTCCCATTTAGCCATTGTCGAATCCAGTTCACTATTTCACCATGAATATCTAGCATCTGAATCTTCCTTACTAACCTCTCATGTGGGACCTTGTCAAAGGCCTTACTAATGTCCATATAGACAACATCCACAGGCTTTCCTTCATCAACTTTCCTGGTAAGCTTGAGAAACTCTATAAGATTGGTTAAACATTACTCACCACACACAAAGCCATGCTGACTATCCCTAATCAGTTTCTGGCTATCCAAATAATTCAATCTCTTAGAACACCTTCCAATAATTTACCAGGCTCAGTGTCAGGCTCACTGACCTATAATTTCCAGGGTTAGTTTTGGAGCTTTTTTAAACAACAGACAACATGAGCTACCCTCCAATCCTCTGGCACCACACCTGTGGCCAAGGACATTTTAAATATTTCTGCCAGAGCCTCTTCAATTTCTACTCTAGCCTCCCTCAAGGTCTGAGGGAATATCTTGTTAGGCCCTGTGGATTTATCTACCCTTATTTGCTTTAAGACAGCAAGCATCTCCTCCTCTTTAATCTGTATAGGTTCCATGATATCACTGCTTATTTTCCTTAGTTCCCACAACTCTGTGCCCATTTCCTGAGTGAATACTGATGGAAAAGAAACAATTAAGATCTCCCCCATCTCTTTTGGCTCTTTACAAAGCCAAAGATCTTCAAATGGCAGAACAGTTGGCATAGCAATTAGTGCAACACCTTTACAGTGCCAGTTATCAGGACCGGGTTAAAATCCTGTGCTGTCAGTAAGGAGTTTTTACATTCCCCCCATGTCTGTGTAAGTTTTCTCTAGGGGGTTTCTGTTTCCTTCCACTCTTCAAAAAGACACCAGGCTGTAGGTTACTGGGATGTAAATTGGGTGGCATGGACTCGTAGGACTGAATTGACCTGTAATAGTGTTGTATTTCTAAATTTTAAAAAATTAAATAAACGGGGATTTTTCAGGGGACTAATTTTGTTCCTTACTATTCTTTTGCTCTTAATATACCTGTAAAAACCATTAGTATTTTCCTTCACGTTGTTTGCCAAAGCAATCTCATGTCTTCTTTTATTCTTCCTGATTTGTTTCTTGAGGGTTTTCTTACATTTTTTAATACTCATCATGTGCCTCATTTGCTCTGTTGCCTATACCTGCTGTAAACCTTTCTTCTTCCAAAGCAGATCCCCAATATCCCTCAAAAATTAAAGTTCCCTATGCCTGCTAACCTTGCCTTTAATCCTGTACTCTAAAAATTTCATCTTGAAGATCCTCCACTTATCTTGTACACCCTTGCCAAAAACAACTGATCCCCAACCATTTTCTCAAAATTGGCCTTTCTCTAATTTAGAATCTCAACCCAGGGCCCAGACCCATCTTTCTCAATAATTAACTTGAAACTAATGGCATTATGATCACTGGACCCAAAATGTTCCCCTGCACATATTTCTGTCAGTTGTCCTGTCTTATTCCCTAAAAGGAGATCCAATATTGCACTCTCTGTAGTTAGGATCTCTATATTTTGATTTAGAAAACTTTCCTGAACATGGACAAGTAGAGCAGGGGGCTAAACTCACATTCCTGTGTCTCTCTGTTACTGATAGAGATTGTGGAGGAGATGTTTTTGCCAATCCAAACTAACTGGGATCCAGAGGAGAGGAAATCCAGAATCCATTTTCACACTGGGTTATTGATGCCTGGGTCTTGGAGTTTTGATGATAATGGATGAGAAGATGTTGAAGGGAGCATAAATATCAACAAGGACTGGGTGGACTGAATGGCCCAATTATGTGCCATATATGCAATGAAATTCTATGTAATCCTAACTCCAGGAAACATTATCTTGATTTAAACCACACATTTTATACATTGTGAAGTAAGCATTAGCTGTGTAACTTGCTCTTCGTCTAGTTCCGGTGTTTGAGTACATTCTCACATCTCTTGGACAAAAGAGCTCAGCACTTAGTTCATAATTTATCATTTGTCTTCACAATTATCGCCACTGACATTTCATGCTGGTAAAAATAAATCTTGAATTATTTTATTTTCTTCAATGTGCTCAGCTGGTAATATTAACTGAACCTTAACATTGAAATTGTGTGCATATAATGAGCTTTTAAATTATTTTGTTGCTTATACTGGTTGAATTGCTTGTGATAATAACTTTAACAACTGTATTTGGAATAACAGTTTTCAGAGATTGATGTTAAATAAGCATTCACACCATATAAATTTTTTCTGACTCTATCTTACAGCTTTTGGTGTATGACACTTTCTATATGTTGAAGACTAATCAGTTTCATGTATCTATTTAGAAATTAGGTCATAAAGTATTAATGAGGGAGAAATAATCTGAAATAATTACTTTGGGATATGTGCTCCAAAATTCAATATCTTTTTAAATTAAAATGCTCAACAACTTCATAGTATCATTTATATCTATATCATCCCCTTATTATCTCTTTTGGGCAAAGTTTGACTTTAGATAAAAACCAGAGAATGAATAATTTCAGAGAAGTTACTCCTCTTGCCATATGCATTTTGCAGCAATACCAAGGGGAAGTGGCAGGGGGTATAATTAAAAAAAAACATCTCAAAACTGCCCTGATTTGCAGCTGGGTCATGGAAAGTGTCTCTTCATTCTCACCTGGGTTATTGTGCTCCATGGAAATTCTGAGGTCAATTCTATGGGCTGAATGTGAACAGTGGTAAGAGGATTTACTTGCCACTGACCAGGGTACAGTTTCCCACAAGATGTTGTAAGGTATCCCGGGCTTGTCTTCAATGTTTTCATAGGGATTACCCAGGTCTTCAATATGTTTTACAGGTTTCCAACATTCAGGTGGAGCCAGCCCTTGGAATTACTCCAGGATCTTTAGGGACCATTTTACTGTAGCTCCTTGTTTTGAAAAACCTATCAACAAAGGTCCACAAATTTGGTTTTTCTTTAGCATTGAGCTTGAAATTGCTGCATTCGTTAAGAGATTCAATTTATGATAGTGATGGCCATTTTCAACCTACATAACTGAAATCAGACCAGGAAAAATTGAACTTTTGTACAAGTCAGGTCTAATAAAGATAGTCTTAGCTGAGGATTCAAGCACTTGGACTTTGTTCTGCAATATTGATGGGCAGGTTAATTTTTCAGCTGTGGTGAAACTTGGGTGGCCATTCCAAAGGACAGAGTCATAGGTTACCATAAATATATTTATATACAGTATGTTTGCATTTGTTGTTATTGCAATACTGTTTAATTTAAATATGGTATTGCAAAATGTGGTAAAATGTGGAAATATATTGTAACCTTTGACCATATCCTCCTTCACTATGACCACTCCAAGTGAACCCTATGAATGGCCAAGTATTTTTTTAAACTCATTGCCTTCACTTAACTCCAGCATGACCCACAAAGAACAGAGGCCCAATCTGGAATCAGTGGTGAATGTTAGTCAATGCTAATAATATTCTGTAGTGCACATCAAGGTAATGGAGATATCTCTCGTAGATTAAATTTGAAGCATCATATCTCATACTCTCTGCAGAAATATGTTTAAGAAGATTAGAAAATAAAATATAGAAGCGGGAGTTCAGCAATTAGATCCTTGTACATGCTTAGCCATTCTGCAAAGATGCTGGTGGAATGCTTACCTCAGCCACTTTCCTATATTAACCCCATTGCCCTTGCTCCCTTAATATCTAAAAACTTATTAATTTCAGCAACAGATCCTTTACAAGCTTTATAAATAGAGAGCTTGGGGCCCCAAAAAGTCCTTCCAAGTGAAGCAACAAGCACCTCATTTGTGAACTAAAAACCCAACGCTGGAGAAACTCAGTTGGTCAAACTGTGTACTTTATGTAGCAAGGATAAAGATGTATAACCCATGTTTCGGGTTTGAGCCCTTGAGCAACTGCTGTGATGCAGCTGGCCAGGGTGCTCTTGTTAGAGCTCCTGTAGAATGTTGACAGGATGGTAGCCAGTACCCATGCCTGCCTCAGTCTTTTCAAAAAGTGCACTTGCTGTTGCACCATCCTCACAGGCAAGGAGATGTTGTATATCCAGGATAGGTCACTTCTTACGTGACAACCAGGAACTTGGTGCTCTTCACTCGCAACACTGAAAATGTGTAGTGGAGGATGGTCATCCCAGATCCTGAAGTCTACAATCATCTCCTTTGTTTTGTCCATGTTGAGACTTGGGTTGTCATTCTCACACAATTTCATGAGATTTTCCATCTCTTCTCTGTGGTATGACTTTCTGAGTTTTGAACTTGTCCATTTCTTTGGCTTGCCACTCTCCCTGACTTTTATATGATCCTCTTATTGGCTAAGCGTGAACCATTTTTATTGTTGGGACTTCGTGACTTTGAACTGAACAATCTTTCATGCACTCTTTAAGTCTGTTCTGTACTAAATTTGACATTGGATTCACCACAAATTTACAATTCCTTCTCATGTTCTTTAATGTGACAATAATTTATTCAGATTGGTTAACAAGATGCAATGTGCTGATCATTATCAGTCAGATGCCAGACACTTAATTTCCTCCATTGAGATTTATTCACCTCACACTTCCATCTATTTGTGACTATTAAAAAGGCAGAGTTAAGACGAACTCATAGAAGCAAATTCATTAAGTCTGTACAAACCACTAGTGAAGTCATACTTTGGAATACTGTATAGATTCCTGCCACCTTTCTGCAATAAGGATATCAGAATATGGAGGTAATGCCATAAAGAACAGTAGAGCTAAAATGCAGAATGAGGTATTTGAGCTATGATGATCAAATAAGATTGCTTTCCTAATAGTAAAATTAATAAATAAAATACAAGATTCTCATGCAAAGAGAAAAATTAAACTTCACTGACATTTTTAGATGGACAAAATTTTAAGAAATAAGATATATTGTTGAACATGATTTGTCATAGGGTAAAGATGTGGGGACAGGAGGAGGATTTGGTATTTGTGGTAATCAATCAGATAGCAGAGTTTCTTGATTCTCCCATTAAAGTCTGCTTGATATGGTAACTGGTCTGCCCAAAATGAGAAGAAGCTGAAAAAGGCGGTGAATACACCTCTGAACGTTGCACGAACCTTCCTCCCTTCCATCTTCTTCATTACACTTCTTGCTACCAGGTGAAAACAGCCAATATAGTGACAGGCTGATCCCACGCAGACCACACTGCTCTCCCTTCTCCTGTCAGGCATAAGGTATAAGTGTATGAAATCTTGCACCAACAGATTCTTCCTTGCAGCCATCAGAATCCTGAATGAACCCCACAATAGTCATCCCATGTTCCCTTCCTATATACAAATTCATCTTTCACTGTATCATATTGTGACATGATGAGTTTGTTGTTATAGACAATGTACATATGCACCAAAAATTTTCCTTGCTGCAGCTGAACAGGTACATTGTTTATAAAAAAACCTACAAAAACAACTTAAAAACAATATTATACTTAATTCAGTTAAAAAGAGGCAATAAATGCAACGTAATAAATATTCACAGTTTATCCTAGTGCAAAAAATTGACTGAGCAACAGTCAAATATGTTTTTGCTCTTCTGTGTCCTGCTGTTTGCATGTTAGAGTTCACTTTGTAAATTGTAAACCCACTTTGTAAACCCACTTTGTAAACCCACTTTGTAAACCCACTTTGTAAACCCACTTTGTAAACCCACTTTGTAAACCCACTTTGTAAACCCACTTTGTAAACCCACTTTGTAAACCCACTTTGTAAACCCACTTTGTAAACCCACTTTGTAAACCCACTTTGTAAACCCACTTTGTAAACCCACTTTGTAAACCCACTTTGTAAACCCACTTTGTAAACCCACTTTGTAAACCCACTTTGTAAACCCACTTTGTAAACCCACTTTGTAAACCCACTTTGTAAACCCACTTTGTAAACCCACTTTGTAAACCCACTTTGTAAACCCACTTTGTAAACCCACTTTGTAAACCCACTTTGTAAACCCACTTTGTAAACCCACTTTGTAAACCCACTTTGTAAACCCACTTTGTAAACCCACTTTGTAAACCCACTTTGTAAACCCACTTTGTAAACCCACTTTGTAAACCCACTTTGTAAACCCACTTTGTAAACCCACTTTGTAAACCCACTTTGTAAACCCACTTTGTAAACCCACTTTGTAAACCCACTTTGTAAACCCACTTTGTAAACCCACTTTGTAAACCCACTTTGTAAACCCACTTTGTAAACCCACTTTGTAAACCCACTTTGTAAACCCACTTTGTAAACCCACTTTGTAAACCCACTTTGTAAACCCACTTTGTAAACCCACTTTGTAAACCCACTTTGTAAACCCACTTTGTAAACCCACTTTGTAAACCCACTTTGTAAACCCACTTTGTAAACCCACTTTGTAAACCCACTTTGTAAACCCACTTTGTAAACCCACTTTGTAAACCCACTTTGTAAACCCACTTTGTAAACCCACTTTGTAAACCCACTTTGTAAACCCACTTTGTAAACCCACTTTGTAAACCCACTTTGTAAACCCACTTTGTAAACCCACTTTGTAAACCCACTTTGTAAACCCACTTTGTAAACCCACTTTGTAAACCCACTTTGTAAACCCACTTTGTAAACCCACTTTGTAAACCCACTTTGTAAACCCACTTTGTAAACCCACTTTGTAAACCCACTTTGTAAACCCACTTTGTAAACCCACTTTGTAAACCCACTTTGTAAACCCACTTTGTAAACCCACTTTGTAAACCCACTTTGTAAACCCACTTTGTAAACCCACTTTGTAAACCCACTTTGTAAACCCACTTTGTAAACCCACTTTGTAAACCCACTTTGTAAACCCACTTTGTAAACCCACTTTGTAAACCCACTTTGTAAACCCACTTTGTAAACCCACTTTGTAAACCCACTTTGTAAACCCACTTTGTAAACCCACTTTGTAAACCCACTTTGTAAACCCACTTTGTAAACCCACTTTGTAAACCCACTTTGTAAACCCACTTTGTAAACCCACTTTGTAAACCCACTTTGTAAACCCACTTTGTAAACCCACTTTGTAAACCCACTTTGTAAACCCACTTTGTAAACCCACTTTGTAAACCCACTTTGTAAACCCACTTTGTAAACCCACTTTGTAAACCCACTTTGTAAACCCACTTTGTAAACCCACTTTGTAAACCCACTTTGTAAACCCACTTTGTAAACCCACTTTGTAAACCCACTTTGTAAACCCACTTTGTAAACCCACTTTGTAAACCCACTTTGTAAACCCACTTTGTAAACCCACTTTGTAAACCCACTTTGTAAACCCACTTTGTAAACCCACTTTGTAAACCCACTTTGTAAACCCACTTTGTAAACCCACTTTGTAAACCCACTTTGTAAACCCACTTTGTAAACCCACTTTGTAAACCCACTTTGTAAACCCACTTTGTAAACCCACTTTGTAAACCCACTTTGTAAACCCACTTTGTAAACCCACTTTGTAAACCCACTTTGTAAACCCACTTTGTAAACCCACTTTGTAAACCCACTTTGTAAACCCACTTTGTAAACCCACTTTGTAAACCCACTTTGTAAACCCACTTTGTAAACCCACTTTGTAAACCCACTTTGTAAACCCACTTTGTAAACCCACTTTGTAAACCCACTTTGTAAACCCACTTTGTAAACCCACTTTGTAAACCCACTTTGTAAACCCACTTTGTAAACCCACTTTGTAAACCCACTTTGTAAACCCACTTTGTAAACCCACTTTGTAAACCCACTTTGTAAACCCACTTTGTAAACCCACTTTGTAAACCCACTTTGTAAACCCACTTTGTAAACCCACTTTGTAAACCCACTTTGTAAACCCACTTTGTAAACCCACTTTGTAAACCCACTTTGTAAACCCACTTTGTAAACCCACTTTGTAAACCCACTTTGTAAACCCACTTTGTAAACCCACTTTGTAAACCCACTTTGTAAACCCACTTTGTAAACCCACTTTGTAAACCCACTTTGTAAACCCACTTTGTAAACCCACTTTGTAAACCCACTTTGTAAACCCACTTTGTAAACCCACTTTGTAAACCCACTTTGTAAACCCACTTTGTAAACCCACTTTGTAAACCCACTTTGTAAACCCACTTTGTAAACCCACTTTGTAAATTTGCTTAAGTTTTGCTCCTGTGTTGACAGAGACAGAGGAAATTATTTTGATTTAAATAAAACATGAAATAACACATTAGAGAAGTCAGTAATTGAAAAAGAAAATGATGTTTTATCATTTATCACTTTAGAGTTTTTAATAACTCCCATTTCAGATCACCAGCATTTGTTTTTCCATTTATTTATTCATTTGTGGTGGCCATGAGATACCTATCGTGCTTCCTTGGCTATGTCAGGAGAGGAAATATCATGGGTCACTCGTTTAAATCTGCTGGGAAGTGATCAGATTGGAGGAGATAGGTGAGGGAAGAAAGTGAACACAACCAGGAATTTAAAGGTATTGTCGAGCTAACCGTTAGTGAGATCTGAGGACCAAAGCAGCAAGTGGAACACATTCTGAAACAACAGATATGCAGCACCAAGGTTACCCCAGTTTGTCAGGGAAAGAGAGATGGGTGGATTGTCAACACTCATTTGGCTGATCTAGCGTGTGTCCTTTATATTTGCTCGGGTTGCCAACCTTATGGACCTGACATTGTTCCATTAAAACTAAGGCAACAATATTGCAGGACACCTTACAAGGCCATGATTTGGGCAAAAAGAGGTTGGAGCTAATGAAAGTATTTGCATGGCTTATGAACCAGCTACATCTCTTGTTCATTTGAACAGTGGTGACTAAACGGGTGTAGGAATGGACATAACATCCAAAAAGATACAATGAACGAGTTTGGATGAAGAATGAAGGAGTTAATGGTGAGCTGTGGTAATCAACATGTTGTACTCTTTTGTTCCGATGACTAAACAGACCATAATTATCATATAAAAGTATATTGTGATTAGCAGAGATCACTCAGTAAAGCTCGATAGATTTTGTTATTCATTCCTTTGTTATTATTAATCAACCTGTTTTCTTATTGTAATGCCAGTGTTGAACATAATTAGAAACTCAGCAAAAATGAATCATAAACCATTTTCCCGTCATAAATATGAAGCAAGTAGTTTATTGAGCAATATGTTCTTAATGATTAGACAACAGCGTCAGTGATAAATACAGTGATATGTTTTCCATGAAAGGCGTAGTTAATCCTCTTAATATCCACCATTACAACCAGGCAAAATTGAAGATACA
The DNA here is from genome assembly GCF_036971445.1 of Narcine bancroftii. Lineage (NCBI taxonomy): Eukaryota > Metazoa > Chordata > Chondrichthyes > Torpediniformes > Narcinidae > Narcine > Narcine bancroftii. Next base: position 84,427,385 of record NC_091479.1, on the reverse strand, counting down.
TCTGCGTCTATAAGTTTTATATCTTAAACTTTAAACTATGAATGATATAATGGTAATTATATGGTTTACTCTGATAATTAAGAATGCTATCCAATTATTTTCTGAATATTTAACATTTATAGATATGTTTTGTGGGTTTTTATTGGGAATAGTTTAAAAAAAAAAACTTTTGACATTTAGGTATAATAAAGAAGATTCCAAACGATCATCTGGAAGAACTTTTTGGAATTGTAACCTTAGTACATTTTCCAGGAAATTTTTATACAAGTGGCAAAAAAATAATAATTCCTTGAGTGCAGTTAGTCTGTTTTTCATCTTTGTCCTGATTTCCACGTAGTTGGCCAAAGTATAATGTCTGGTATGGAGACATCAATACCCCTGAGTATAAAGCCCTGCAAAATGTCATGGACACAGCCTAGGAGATCACAGGCAAAACCCTCCTAACCATCGAGGACATCCACAGGGAACGCTGCCGTCGGAGCGCAGCAGCAATCCTCAAAGATCGACATCAACCAGCACACGCTCTGTTTTCGCTGCTCCCATCAGGAAAGAGGTATAAGTTCCACAAGACTCGCACCACCAGGTTCAGCAACAGCTGCTACCCCTGCACCATCAGACTCCTCAAATTCCGCTAGGGACTTGTTTAAGGACTCTTGCACTTTATTAATTTTTATCCTCTCTGTATTGCACAGTTTGTTTACATGCGTACATTGAGTACCTTTTTTTTGCATTACCAATAAGTGGTAAATCTGTCTCCCCACAGGAAAAAGATCTCAGGGTTGTTTGTGATATTGTACTCTGACAATAAAACTGAAATCTTACATAGTTCCTGAAATTTTTTGTAAATGTATTTGAAATTACTTGAAGAATCCACACTTTAAATTATACAAATAAGATCAGTATTTTACTGATACGCCTCTGTAATTTTGAAATGTAAGTCTGTCTAAAAACATTTTTGTTAGCTGCTTCATAAATTCCAAAGTGCAATACAGTTTGTTTTATTGAAACCACATAAAAACAAGACTCTAGAAAGGAAGGACAGATCTAAAATAAGATCGGGGTGTTTGGAAAGAATGCTGTGATCCCACACTTGTTTTAGTGCTTTACAATAATTGTATAATTCTCTTACTACAGGAGGACTTAAAAATAGACCTGACTGGCCTTTCATGCTGACAAGACACTTGAAAACTGGTAGAAGGTTAGCTTTGATATGTGAGACTTCAGAGAAAGGGCACATCTGATATAATCTTTTCATCTTTCACTGTATCGCTTTTGACAGCCATTTGCTCATTGTAACTATAGGTTACATTTGCATCATGAATGAGGGTTTCCAAGTTGTTTTTAATGGCACATTTTGAACTATGGTGAGGAATAGCTTACTGTATTATATATTTGAAAGTCAAAATGAAATGACCACTATCTTAATTGTGTTGCATTTGGCAAACTAGACAAGAACCAAATCTCATAATTCTTGTATGACATCCCTACATGTATTTCCTATGCAATAAAACTACTCTCTGCTTTAATTTAAAATAACCCAGAAATGTAGTCATGTTCCACACTTTAGGTCTGAAACCCGCTTTTTTGAAAAATTAAACAGAGTTGTGACCTTTTCTGGGTCAGATTGAGGTGACAAAAATTTGACTGCGTGCATCTGGCCCAGAATAACTCTTGTGTATCCAACTGAGTTTCCCTATCACTTATGCATAAGATAATGCAATACTGGTTTGGAATTAGGTCACATTTTTTCAAACACAAGGCATAAGGTACTCCTGGAACAATCGCACTTTTATAGCACTGTTGGAGTGGTAATATTTTTGTTAAAGGGAACTCTGGGAGCCCAACTCTGGCAACTCAATTTAATTTTTATTAAACCTAGTTGCTCTCTTACGCCTCTGAACATTTTGCTCTTGGAAAAACTCTTCTTGAAGTTTTAATCCAAAAAAGTCTTTGAGGAATAGGCCCTTTTGGTTCAAACCCATCTCACCTGCTTAACTTGGCTTTGGCCCATAGCTCGCCTTCTGTTACTAGTTATTCTAGACACCCAGTAGGATCCATAATGGATGAAAAAGAGGACTTTGTCTTTGACTAAGTATTGGCAATGTTTTCAGTTCAAAATTTCAGCCATGTGGACCATAACAAACATTCCTTTAAGTCAGTGGTCACTTACTAATCACAGGGTTAGTAAGGGAGTGCTTAAGGTGGGATGTGAGTAGGAAGGGAAGGTTGAGAATCACTGCTCTAGACCCAATTATTACTGAAATATTTTGCTTGAGAAAAATTGTCATTGGCCCATTTCCTTTGGAGTTATGAAACTGTGCACATAATGAATCAATTTGGAATGATTAAAACAGTGGTTTTCAATTTTTTTTCTTTCCACCCACATACCACCTTAAGCAATCCCTTATTAATCACAGAACACTTATGGCATAGGGAATACTTAAAGTGGTATGTGAGTGGAAAGAAAAAGGTTGGGAACCACTGCTTTAAGTCAACCATCAAGTATTCCTTTAAGTTGTGTAGGGTGAAATAATCAGGGTTCAATGGGTCTGATTTGGACAGGTGTAGTGGGATCTTCTTGCTCTTTCCTTTGCACATGGTTTGTGCACACGTGCATGTGCGTACATATATATGAGCTTTTCAATATTTGAGATAGTATGCAGCACATAATAATATTGTTTGTCATGTTTTGTGATTGAAATTGCACATCTCAGGTCTATGAGCTGAGATTACACTCGATTACACCAGGAGCTTTGCGTCAGACAAAGGAGCAAAATTGTGATGGTAAAATGAGGTGCACAAATTTCTCCAGTTTATCCTCCGACCTCATGCCTGGACAATCAGGATCCTCTTTGAGACTCTTAGAGCTGAGATATAGTACTTATTTTGATTGATCAGAGAAGCTGAGAATCTTTGCATGTCTTTGTCCAAATCATGCTTAATCATTTGTATTCTACTTTTGTGGCTTTTATTCAACTTTTTGTGGGCTTGAAGGGTGTATTGTTACACATGTTACTATCAACCCTTAACAATGGTACTTCAATCTCTCATCTTTCATTATTTCACTTTTAGTCTCAGATTACTTGTTTGACCATTTTTCCATTCTACGTGCTAAATATCACACTTACCTATTTATTGTCCATCTTTTATATTTATTATCTCTAATTCAAGAAAATATACTTTTTTTAATGAAGTATGCATTCAGCTGCAGTAAATAAGAACCTCTGCATGTTTGCATTGTGCCGTGTAAATGGCAGTAAACTCATTATCATTATCTTTTACTGCCATGAATATTTTTCCAGCTCAGTTTCTTTCCATTCCAATGCCCCTTCTAATTTGATTATTGGCAGGTTTGTTGAGTTTCTGAATCCAATTCATATTCTGGGTTCAGCCATTTTATTTTCAACAATAATTTTACAGATTAAAGAATTATTTTTCATCATAATTGAAAGGTACGTGTGATTTTATATGTGATTTTAACCACAGTTAGAATAGAAATTCATGATAAAAATTGCTAAATGGTGACCCCACAGAGATCCTTAAAATTATGGTGAGACTTGATCATAAAGATGCAATGGTGTTTCCGTTCATATGAGAAGTCAGATCTGGCGCTCATAAGTAAAATATTACCATGAATAAATCTAGCATGAAATTCAGAAGAAACTTGTTTATCTCCACATCCGAATTGGAAAAGAATAAAAATGTTACTTTTGGGATGAAGAGTGGACAAATCTCTGAGAGGATAAGACCTTGGGGATAAATGTTGATGAAATAATCTGTTCGACAGATTAATGAGGGCAATTAGAGAGGGAGCATTAACAAACTAACTTTTAAAAGCAGAGAGCTCAGAGCAGGTAGAGAAAGAAAATAAACATTAGTGTAATAGCTGTAAAATCCAATGGTATAAGAAATTCCAATCAAGTCAGACATTAGAGAGAAAAACTGAGCCTGTATTTGAACTGGCTACAGTAGAACTACCCAATTCTAAGACAGCAGAAGACAAGTTAACTATAGTTGAACTCCAGAGAGGTACAACCTGACGGAATGGAAGCTGTGATGTTGTTCCTTAAGCTAGTGACAGCAATGGGAATGGGAACAAAATGGAGAATGAAAGTGGTGGGGACAGGTGTGAAAATTGGCCAACTGTCAACTTTATGGGCAATTTTTTTTAACAGGGGAGCACAATTTCTGTGCTTGCCATAGGTGCTCTTTTACCTAGATACGCCACTGGTCATAGGTCAGTAGAGTGAACAGGAGTGGGCTGAGCACACGGCCCTCCGGTGCACCAATACTCAACATTCTGCTCCTGGCCCGGACAGAAAGTGAATTGGTCTAAGTGGCAGAGAAGGAAGGGAAAGGTAATGGGTGGAACAAAGGGGATATCTAGAATCTGAAATGATGCAGCCATTTTGCTCCCGTTATGAGTGAGAAAACCGATTCGATCTGTTTCAAAAACAAGGATCCTGGATTTTGTAGTAAGTGATTTTCTTTACAAAAGACAGGCATGGGAAAATGGTAGAGGGACAACATAAACACATTGTGTGTAGTTTATAGTGAGCATGGAAAAGTAATAGCAATAATAAAACACATACACCTACAATTTATAGATGAATGTGGGAAAATCGCACCGGGGATGAAACGCACACGCACACGCACACAAATAATAGTGCATTTCTGTTTTTATTTCAGACTTCAAGCATCTGCAGGTTTTTTAAAAAATTCATTTATCTAGTGTTTGATCTGGCATTATTATTTTTTTTGGGTTGTTACATCCATTTCCTAAGCAAATTAATATTAAAATTACCAATGTAAATATTTCTGTACATTCTGTAACTTAAAAATGTCATTGTCACTTTTGTTTTAAACTATAGTAGTATGGATTGATTTTGAAAAATAATTCTTCATTTAGCCTACTTTCTAAATAGTGCATTTTGGTGCTTGAAATGATGACTGCATGATGTTTTCCTGACATCTTAATATAATCCAAAAACAGGGTTAGTACAGTAACACAAACCAACTTTGGAAAGCAGAGTCACACATTTGAATATCAGGTTAGTTATATCTGCCCAAGTGTATTCCAAACAAAGAAGTCAAATTGAATTAAATCACCAGCAGAATGACAGAAGCAGATGTTACAGCTATTTTTTTTTAACTATTGTGGTTTGTTTTTCAATTGATACTTTATGAAAAAGAATTTATTTGGAAATGTACAACTCGGAATGTTTACATGCAATTTAGTTTTTCAATTTAACCAGGATTAAAAAATATTCACTTGTGAGATTAGCTCTGGACTTCTGTGTCTGTGAAGTGTTTTGTATAATAACAGTATTTTGGGTTCAGTTCAGAACCTATTATTAATAACTTGAACCAACTGTATGCATGCAGAATGATACGACATGATTGGTATATTAGAGATTAAACAAAACAACTGAAATAGCTGTAAGCAAAGATTCTTCTGGTGATTGTTTGGCGTTTGAAATTATTCTGCAGTTGGGAGATGGTGTTCAAATGGCATCCCTTGTCCACGGCCTTTAAAATTAAATGTTTATTTTTATCGATGAAGCGTTTATTTCTAAATCTTCTTTCTACTTTTCTTTCTGGAACTTTTTTCACAGCCTTCATTTATGCTCATTCAAGTACTTGCAGTTCATTCTTATTTTTGCTTTGACCTTACAAAATCAAATCATAATAATAAACATCAAACAGTGGAAGAAACCCAGTGGGAGGTTTTTATCTTTATCACATGCCAGAGCTGAGCAAAGAAAATTAAGTTTGCAGCCAGAATTGGACATTGGGAATAGAACCAATCAGGTTTTCATTCCATTAATATGAGTGGTAAGAAAGGAAGGAATCACGTCGGTGTCGATGGTTCTCAGGACCAGATTTTTCTTTCTCAATGATCAAGTAGTGAAGAACTACTTCTCCTTTCAGCTAATTACATTTGTAAATGCAAAGTATTATTAATGTTCCAATATATGCCACATTAATAAGCAATCATGCAAAGCTTAGCTTTTGCCTTCCTAAATTTATACTTCAAATTGCGGTGCATTAACTTCCCCATGCTTGTACTAATTCATGCATTTCCTTTTTGTTTACATTTCTCTCTCTTTTGTATGTATCTTGCCTTGAGTTCTTTTTTTTTTGCACGACCAATAGTAGAAATTCTGCCTGACCTGCAGGCAAAAGAATAACAGGGTTGTATGTGATGCCATGTATGTACCCTGACAATAAATCTGAATGTTAACATTTATTCTTATGTTAGTCTTAGTTAGACCAAACTTCAGGAACCATAGAAGATTACAGCACCAAAATAGGACCTTCAGCCCTTCTAGTCTGTGCCCAACTATTATTGTGCCCTAGTCCCACTGATCTGCACCCAATCTATATCCTCCATACCCCTCCCATCCATGTAGCTGTCCTAAATATTAAAATTGAGCCACATTTACCATTTCAGCTGGCAGCTCATTTCACAATCCCACTACTGCATGAAGAAGTTCCCCCTAATACTCCCCTTAAACTTTTCCCCTTTCACCCTTGACCCATGTCCTCTGGTTTATATCTCACCTAATCACAGTGGAAAAAGCCAACTTGCATTTACTCTCGCTAAAACCCTCATAATTGTGTATACCTGCATCAAATCTCCCCTCATTCTTCTATGCTCAAGGGAATAAAGTCCTAACCTGTTTTGCCTTTCCTTGAAACTCAGTTCCTCAAGTCCCAGCAACATCCTAGTAAATCCTATCAACATTATTTCAATCTCATTGATATCTTTCCTATAGTTAGGTGAACAAAACTGGACACAATGGTCCAATTTTGGTCTCACCAACTTTACTATAACATACCTACTCCTACACTTAATATCTTGATTTATGAAGGCCAATGTGCCATAAACTCTCTTTGCTAATCTATCTACCTGTGCTATCACATTCAAGGAATTGTTTCTCTGTATTTCCAGATCCCTCTGTTCTTCCACACACTTCAGTGTCCTACCATTTATTGTATATGTCCTACCTCGGTTTGTCCTTCTAAAAGACAACACCTCACATGTATCTGCATTAAATTGCATCTGCCATTTTGCAGCCTCTTTTTCCAGCTGGACCTGATCCCTCGGCAAGCTTTGAAAGCCTTCCTTGCTGAACTACATCTCCAATCTTTGTGTCGTTTGTTTGAACTGTTGCTGCTATTTCTTCTTGCATTAGTGTCCTTTAGATGTTGTATTGGACCTTGCAGCGAGTACCATTGCCAAAAAAAATGCAGGCTGGGAGAAAAACTCTCTCATGTCAGACTTTTTTATCGACAAACACATTATGGTGTTGTCTTCCACCATGAGTGGAGTTCCGCGCCATTTTATCAAAGCATGTGGAAAATGCCCATCCAACTTAACGTTGTATTTTTGCGTCTGTCTTAACACTTTTAAGTTGTGAAAGAAACATAAAATGATACCATGAGAGTGTTTTTATTCTACTGTCTTGTTCTGCCTGTATTTCATATCATTACATCTTTCCTCTACTTCTCATCCACACCTAATTTTATTACTACTTTCCTTCTGCTCTATTACCCTTTTGTAATTTAACCTTTCTGCCTTCCACTTTACCTTCCCTCCTCTGCATCTTGCAACTCATTGCATTTCCAACTAAATACATTTTTGCTGAAAGGTCATTTAATTACTTTCTCCATTAGATAATTCAAGGCTTGCTAGCATTTTCAGTTTTTAAAAAAAATTTGGTAGTTTAAATTAAATGTAACATGATTATTTAATGTTTGTTCCCTGTTGTGGTCCAAATTTATTATAATGAACTGCAGAAATAATTAATTGTACTAGTAGTTCTACAATTTCTTGCTGCTCTAATAGCAATCTGCATGAAGACAGCGATAGTGTTAGTTCTTTTTTAATTCAATTAAGGATGCTTTCGTCATAATTCCTGAGGTAATTAATCTTGAGAAAATGGGGCTGAGCAACTCCTTATGAATTGATTTTAATACAATTACTTGAGCTTTTATGTGCAGATTAGGGAAATATTGCTCACATGTAAAACAGCCATTTGCAGATTTTAATTTGATGACACAGTTAAGTTTTAGATATCTTTTTACTTTTATACATCCTTAGCGAAGAAACGTGTATAAATATGATGCCCATTGGAAATTTTCTCCTGGAAAGATCTGTTTACTAAAACCGATATTTGTAGAAGACTACAGCAAAGTGTTGAATTATCCAAGACTGCTGAAAGATCAAAACAGAATTCTGCTCCAGCCTTAACCAGGAGCTTGGAGCATGCCCTTTCCAATGTAGAAATGGTGACCATTCCCATTGCAACACTGCAGAGCAAACCATCACGTGAGAACTGATGGTGAATGCCACCACTTCCATTAAAACTCAAGTAAAAGGCACCCAACATCCAAGTACTGGAATGCAAGTTCAGGAAGCTGGGTAGCAGTACTGAAAGTTCTTTCTGCGTGTCACAGCAATCTGCCAGCATGCAATTTATAAGTATTGCCGTGGTTCTTCTAGGGAGGGACAGGAGAAGGAGGTCAAGCCACATTGGCTTTTAATGCATAAACCTGATATCAGGATAACAGCATGCATGCTCCACCATGCAACTCTGCCAAGTAACCTACACTTCTTTGCAGCTATTGGCAAGGGCTGAGTGCACATAATTGGCGTGTTCCGAATAAAATAATTTTTGACTATGAAGTGGGAGATCTCATCTGTGAGGTACTTCAGTGAGATCTAAGCAGTCAAAGGTTTCTTTTAAAAACACAGTTGGCCTGCACAGGTTCTGACATTAAGTGGCTTCCATTCCAGTGTGAAATCTTAAAGATAGATTGCCACAAAATGATAGATTTGTGATCATTTCTTGACAAAATGTATATTTCTGCACATGATAGCACTTCACCAAGTAAAGTCGCCCATTATATTTAAATATTTTATGATTCCTACTTGACACATTTATTTCAATTTCGGGGTATTCACTAGTTCCCACATCATTGAGAAGCCCACATGATTGAAAAATCCACTTGTATTATTGTCTCACAAGAGAGATGGTGAATTTAATCCAAGAAAGCGGAGACTCTGCATCTTCTCCGATGTGATCATGTTCTGCAAATTATTAAACATGATCAGTGTCTTTTTCAATCTGAAAAGATTTGTAGACACAACAATTTGTGAGCTTTATTATCTTAACAGCCAGTGACAATGTGGTTCTATCTTTGCATTTCCCCACCAGCACCTCCCATGACGCATTATTTGTTGCTGAGTTACCCAAATTTTCTTTTGAGATTGGAGAATTTTTGTGCATTTTTCCTAGTTTAAAACCAGCTTCCAATTCAAACATCTAACCTTGCTCTAAGGGCCATTCATCTCTCATTATACTTGACACCATCACCTCCCAATATACTTAAGCCATTGAGAAAAACCCACAAAAGCCCCATGTTTACCAACAACAGCATTTGACTAAAGTTTAGAAAAGAAAAAAATAACTCTAACCTCAATCATATCATTCCTTGAAACCTGAAGTCTCCTTCAAATTGAGTGCAATTTTGTGGCTTCGACTTTCATAAATCATTTGCCAGTTTAGAATTGCATGAGCAAAGTAATTCATCCAACGGTTCCTTTCCATTGGCTGTATAGTGGTCAGCAGATAACTAACAACCCAGGAATAGCCTACTAGCAAGTGGATTCATCATCTCCCTAATGCTAGCATGAGAAAAAACACAGCCTCACAAACCCATCACATTCAGCTAATTAAAAAAAAAAATCAGCTCCCCTTGAACAATAAAATGCAGCAACAATATCCAGCTTTAACCACCAATTACAGAAGTACATTAAATGCTGGCCTTGCTAGTGATGTGCACATCACATGTATATCTAAAAGGAATATGATGACCATTCTTCTTTCGTAAATTTGTGCTCAGATTAAAGATGAGCATAGGGATTGGTTTTTACTTGATGCATGTTGCTTGCCATGGTACATTACCTTGGCCTTTAGGCATATTATATGGTCACTTTCATATAATGAATCATTTATCATTTTAACAATTATTTGCCTGAAATTTGTTCAGAGATTTTATATGCCTTCAGCAAAGATACCTCAGAAAATAAAAAAAACTCTGCTCTTATCACTTTATGAAAATCTCCTGTCAAGTTGTTGTTCTTTCATTATTCATGAAGTTGTTCACCAGATTATTACTAATCTCAATGTATTTGGAAGAAGTAATTTATGTTGGTACTATTGTCAGAATAGTTGGCACCATACTTTTGACATTTTCTTTCCAATGGTTTGCAATCGAAAGATCAGCTTAATACATGTAATTTGGTTTTTAACTGAGAATCAACATCAATATTATTGGAGCAGATTAATTTTACAAAGTTGAGAAAATTAAGTGAACATAAGATGATTTGAGAATGGATGAGTTCATCCAAGTAACTGTGACATCATCGTCAACAGGGATTCTTTAGATTCTAGAATTATTCAGACCATCAATAAATTTAATGAAGCTGGCTATTCATGAACTAGCTTCAAGTGTTCATGTCTGATTTTTTAAAAACATCTCTTCTGTGGGTAGTGATGTCAATAAAAGACAATAACAATGTACAGTGTAATAAATAGATTGCTTATTAAACATATTTAAATTGATTAACTTCTGTCTGGAAAAACAGGCAAGCACTGAATAAGCACATATTCAAGATTCAAGATATTGTCATGTAATAAAGACAGTGTTATAGTACATAAGATTGTCTTTTGTCTGCTGTAGCCAGACAGATTTGCCATCAGCAGAAATTGCCTGAAGTGCCTCTTACAATCAGAGAAAGAGATCCAAAAGAGAGTTGCCCCCCTGAATCACCGAGTGTCCGTGGATTCACCTCCAGCACTCCCGCAGTCTCCGCAGCAATGCAGAGTCCAGTCCAAACCATTGGCAGTCAGAGCTCCAGATCTGAACCTCTGATATGATTAGGAACCTTTCAGCGCCCTCAGTACCCTCTCGCATCTCGGTTCCAATACCTGGTACCTTTAAAGCCAGTTTCCAGCAGTTCACAACCTGTGCGGGTTGCTCGCCTCGAGTCACCAACAGCCCGCTGCTTGTGTGGGTCCATCAGCCGCAGCTCCCCTCACTGTCAGGGTCGGTACCAGACTACTTTGGACCGTAGGCAAGGTCAACTACTTGCATCCCCCCAAAAAAAATTAGTTCAGAGGGTTGCTACAGGAATCTGAACCATTCACCCAGGGATTAGCATTGAACAGGAGCTCTGGGGGGGTGGAAGCTGGTAGGGAGGAGCAGGAACTGTGGTGGGGGGGGAACGGAGGAGAGGGGTCCAGGAGAGAACTGGGGGATAAGCAGAGTCTGGGGGGGGCAAAGCGAGGGGAGTAAACAGATGAGGGGTGGGGTGGGGAGGGGGGGAACGGGGTCAGGAGAGGAGGGGGAGGAGAGAAGGGACCAGAGGAGGGAAGATCAGGGACCGGGAAGGGTGGGAAAATGGGGACTGAGGAGGGGGAAGAATAGGGATCGGGGAGGGGGGGAAGGACAGTGGAGTCCTGAGAGGGGGTGGAGAGTGGGGACTGGGGAGGGAGGGGGAATCAATGATTGAGGAGAGGGGGAGCAGAGATTGGTGGGGGGGGGAAAGAAGAGACCAGGGAGAGGGGAACCCATTACTGAGCCAATGTGGCCATGGCGAGCAAGGGCTTTTGCACCTCCCGACCCCTCCCTTGGGGATTTGCTATCCCGTTGCCCTCCTCGAGCCCCTCACTCACCAGATAGTGCCTTGTAGCTGCATTTGAACGTGTGTGTCCCAGTCAAAGAGGCAATTTCAAACCAGAGTCAGTCTCCGGCACTGAAATTGTAGTGAGGGTATAGAGCAGGAAACGGAGTGGGGGGGGGGGGGTGTCGCCTGGCCCCAAAACACCAAATTTCTACACTTGTGCCCAATCCAAAAACATACGGACCCCAGAATGCCTCAAATTCAAAACTCGGAGTGTCTGGCCTAAAACCCTGACCGCGTCCCTTTGTGGTTTGCATCCTAGGTGGCCGTCTAATGTGCCTAATGATAGCGCAGCCCTGCTCACTGGCTCACTGCTACAGTTACTGTCCAGTGGATTGTCTCCTCTGCTTCTTCTTCTCAGATGGGGGGAGGGATCTCCCCATATTTTGGTGCCCTGCACCAGTCTTCCGCTTCCCTGGAGTCCGCAAACCTTTGAGGCTTCTACTGATCATACTTAATACCATCTTTGGCCAAACCCCAAGGTCACAGGATTTTAAATAAAATTACTGTTTGCTCCTTTATCAGGCCATTTAAAGCCTGTACGGAGTTGGGTGGTTGGACCCCGCAGGAGCACTGTGTCTCTGCTCCCCACTCTCCGTGGGTCTGCATCGGCAACAGCTCCATTTTCCTTATTCATATAAATGGATATTTCTTTAGTGCTGAGAAACACACAATTAAGAACGAGTTTCAAACTGATCATTCAAATCACAAAATATTACATCTCTGTTCTGAGAATGAAATAAACACAAAATGAATTCCAAAGCAATTTTAGAAAATGTAAAATAAGTGAATCTGTTGTGATGTGTCATGAAATGTACAAGAATGTTATGCTATGTCAATTATTATTCTGATGCAAAATAGATCTGCTTTTCTCTGAAGCTACAAAATTTAATTGCCGTCAAGTAGAGACTGTGGGATCAGAATTCTAAAATATTAGAATCATACACCATAGCAAAGCTTCAACTGCTCACCATGTCCAAGCTGACCATCATTTATCGGTACTTGGTCCATAAACTTCGATGACTAGCTGATTCAGTTGCTCATCCAGATAATGCTTACATGCTGTGGGAGTACCTGCCTCCACATTACTGCCACAGGCATTGTTTCTCAAAGACTTGGTCCAAGTCTTTGCTTTTGTTCCTTTTATTATTGTAAATTATTATCACTGATTAAAAATAAATTCCATTCAATTGTTTGGGATCTTGATCTGTTCCCTGAGTTTACTTGCATCTTTTAGTGTGACACAAATTTGAAATGGAGGTGTTAAGAAAAGAATGCATGATACTCGCAATTCAATTATTTCAAGCAAAAAAAATAATTTAAGGACGCAGCATGGCAGAAGCCCATTCCACCCAATTGCACCCAATTAACCTACCAACCTGATATGTTTTGGAGGGTGGGTGCAATCTGGAGCACCGGGGAAAACTCACACAGGTCTCATGGAGAATGTAAAAAAAACTTCTTACAAATAGCACTGGATTCGAACTTGGGACACTGACGCTGTCATAGCTTCATACTAACTGCTACACTAACCATGCAAATAATTTTGATTTTGGAATAAGTGTAGTGATTTAAAGCAACGATTTTTATCACAGAACACTACTTCCTGGTTTGAGCAATGAGCATCTTGGAATTATGGTCTTAAAACTTATAGTCATGGAAAAGTAATCCTTTGTTCATTATGTTTTTGCAGAACATTGGGATACAGGAACAGATACATAAAGATTCCCAATGGGCATTTATGGATTGAAGGAGATCATCATGGCCATAGCTTTGACAGTAATGCTTTTGGACCTGTAAGTTTATCTTTTTCTTTTTCCCTTCTCCTTTGTTCAGTATGTTTTTAAAAAATTGTACTTGCAACCATTTATTAAGTACCTGAAAAATTAATTGGAGTAAATTCTGAAAAATCATTCAACTATTTTCTCATTGCATATGTCGTTCATAGTGAGTCTGTTTTAATAGGCACGGAATTATGATGAAATTGTGTACTGTATTTTCACTTGACTCCTTAATGGGTTTCTGTAAAGCGTGAAAAGACATTACAGACATTATAAAACAAGTAAATGTACTTTACCAGGGATGCTTATTTCCAAAAGCACTTACCAATAATTACACAAACAAATTGAGTACAGTATTGGGAGATTTACATTGGAGAATAACACTCTGAAGTGCAATATCTTGCAAATTATATTTATAAGTGAATTATTCTATGATTTTCTCAAAAATAAAATTAGGGAAGTATAACCTGCCTTTTAAAAATATTTGCTAACCAGTGCCATTAAGACTATTCTGTCAAGTGTTCATTAATTTTATCCATTAGAGATTCAGGAAGTCTACTCACTGCTTCAGTAATCCAAGTTCACTTCTGGGTCAGCTATTTCACATTTCTTGATGTAAGATTTGCCATACTACATTTCTTGGATGTTTCTTTGGAAAATTATAAATAATGTCTTGATTTTTTCTTTGGTACAACCTTCTAGTCAAATGTGTGCAGTGTGTTTGGTTTTTTTTCCTCTGAAGAACATGGTGTAGCTTGCTGCAAACATTAGGACAGTTAAAGGAAAACTGTAACATTATTAATTTATTTCTGGTGGGACCAGAACTAAAGCATCTGAACTAAACTTCTGAGATCCCTTTTGAATGCCTTGGAGGGTTTATATAGTTTGAATAGTGATGTTGTAAGAATGTGCAGTGATAGATTCTAACAGGAGTGTTTTTCCCTTAACCCTCCTGTTACCTGATTATGTACAGTGAGATATCCAAAAGGAGATTGATTATACAAGTAACTAAATCAGATTACCAAAAGGTCACTTGCAAAGGTTTCTCGTTGACACTCTCAGAGTTGAGACAAATCATTCACAATCTTGCCTTCTACTAGATAATTGATCTTTTATCTGCATATTCACTCTGTCAATAAAACTGTTAATAATTTCCACTTCCACAATATCAAATGACTCTATCTGTTGGTTAGTTCAACTGCTGTCAAAGCTCTTATCCACATCTTAGATGCTGGTAGACCTAATTCTTCCAACATTCTGGCTGTCCCCTCATCTTCTCCTTTGCGTCAACTTCAATTCGTTTAAATCTCAGGTTCCTGTTGCTTTAGTAATGTATTGTTATATGGATAGCATGGAGGTTTTCCTGATGCTCGTCTTTTGTTGATCAATCATGAAGTGACAACTGTTGTGCCATTAGGAGCATGCAGCCCCCATTTTAGCACAAGTTTCTGTTAAATACCAATCATTCAAACAGATTTTGGGCAATTTCAGGATTTGTACAGGGGAGCCACAAAGGCATTAGGACTAATTGCAACAATGCGTTAGCCAACAAAAGAAAGGGTGAGATGCTATTTTTAATTTTACAAATGTAATAAAGATGGCAACAAAATTTGGATATTCTGGCAGCATTGCAATTGTTCTTACTGTAAAAGCTTATTTAGTACAATGTTTTAGACTAAGACATGCTCAATTCTGACTAAGAATATGAACATCACTTATTCTGTGGTGTGTCATAACTCGAGCTCTCCCATCCTTCCCTCTCCCATTTAACTTCACAGTATCATTGTAATTTATTGTTACAATAAACCTGTCACACCTCAGTTCATTGATTCCTCTTCCAAGCTTCCCAGCCCTTTCCCTGAAAATTACATGATCCATAAACAATAACTTAATGTTCATTAACTGTCACAACACTTTGCATCAGTGTTGAGACAGTTCAAAATGCGGCACAATTTCCCAGCCCCTCAATGTTTGCGGAATCTAAGTCTATCTGTCTGTCAGAAAGTAAAATGTTGCAATGTTTGAAAATCTGAAATAAAACAAAATTTACTGAAAGCAGTTCATGTTGGGTATGTGGAGAAAGGAATGTAAGGCTAACTCTTCAGGTCTCAACAGACAGAGTGAGAGAAAAAAAAATGAATAGCAGCCACCTATATCTTCTCTACATATGCCTCTTAGTTTGCTGTATGTTTCCTTTTTTTTGTTTCAGAAATCTTTTTGCAAGAGGTATTATCCTCTAAAACATTAATTTCATGTTGCAGCTGGGTCAAGCTGAAGCAGATGTTGTGCAATCTTGGTGTTAAGTTAAGCTTTCAAACCCATGTCCATTCCATGGCCAGAGCCTGCTGGCTTCTTATTCGGAAATAATTCACATTAGTTTTCTGATTTCTCCCATACCCTTCTTGATCTTGCATTTATGCCCTGTCTAATTTACTACCATGCTAAATCCTACACTGATCTCACCCAGGTTCTTTGACCCCAATGACTCAGTATTTCCACATGTAACGTTTGATCTATCTGAGAATGGCTGTAATTTAAATAATCTTCAATAAATTATTTACATAGGGGTTTTTCATGAGATCTCATCTAATCATCTTTTGCAATTTATTTGCCTACCAGAAAATTGAATTTCCTCCCTTTTATTCATTTCTTGACTAGTTGAATGAAGCTCATTGGATTCTATGTGCAGGTATGAACAGAATGCTTGATTTTATTTAACTTGAAATCAAGTCTTACAGGAATCCCAGCGGTTACTCTGTCAAGTAAAGAGGGATATAGAGAACTCAGGGATGAAGTAATGTAGAGAATGGACAAACGTTAAGCCCTCATTGACATTTCATTGCTGAACATTTTGAATAATAAATAGTGCAGACAACAGAGAACGATTACACCTTATCATTTTCACAGGAAGAGAGTAAGATGCATGTGGAGTAATATGCATACAGTTCCAGTGACATTAGGGCAAATAAAAATATTTTCTTGAGCCAATGTATATTGAACAGATTCCTGTAGCCTTTGAGAAATTTATTTTTTTCAAAGAAAGGTGGGCAAGTTAACATATTTGAAAGGTGCATTTTAAATCGAGATAATTGTTGCATCACATTAAAATTAGATGATTGTCTTTTTTTAATCTTTATAACAAGATTTGCACCTCTCAATACAATTCTAATCAAGAAGGTAAAATTTACTTTTATAACCAATAAAGTAGTTGAATAGTTATGATGTTAATACTATTTCATCTATGTTTAATCACTGAAGTTATAAATGCAAGCTTGACTGATGTCAAGCATAAGAGTTTATGCTCAATATATTCATGGCAGCATTTTAATTTTAATTGGTAGTGGTTAGCAATTAGCGTCACTTAATCTCGAGCAGATCACATTGATGTCAGCATGACAAAATAGAACTACTTTATACAGAAGATTTGTGAAATGAGGCTATCTTTTAAATTGTTAAACAGCATGTGGAATTTTCTGGTAGTGGACATATTGGTCGATTTGAAGGGCAAGAGCAGTAATGCTAAGAAAGCATATTTTGCTGATTGTATTCAATTTAAAGATAATTTTACAATCTATAGAATATTGCTGATCTTATCAGAGCTCCTTGTTCCTTTAAAAGAA
This sequence comes from Narcine bancroftii, assembly GCF_036971445.1. Classification (NCBI taxonomy): domain Eukaryota; kingdom Metazoa; phylum Chordata; class Chondrichthyes; order Torpediniformes; family Narcinidae; genus Narcine; species Narcine bancroftii. Next base: position 84,410,229 of record NC_091479.1, on the reverse strand, counting down.
AACGTAGGGATTTCTGTCAACTTCGATTTGACTAACCAGGTGTGGACGCCATTATGCAAAACCAGAGGGCAAAGGGTCATGAATCTTCTGAATTAAGTAGTTCTATTTTGTCATGCTGACATCCATTGATTTGCTCAAGACTGAACAACATCAGATAAGATGGCTACATCCACAAAACCTGTATTATATTTAAGCATATTCAAATGTATCACCTGGATTACATATAAATAGATTAGATATAAAATAGGGCAGTTGAGCAGCCAAAAAAAATTGCAAAAAGTTTAAATTTCATTGTTAATAGTAGAATCTCAGTATTTCTGTATGGTCTAGACAAAAAGGAGAGAATGAGGAACAAGGTGAGGGAAGGGATGCAGCAAAGGCAGGGGAGAGAGCGAACAGGGAGGGATTGGGGTTTGGATTGTCAGAGTGAATGTGGCAGTGAGATCGGCAGGAGGAGTTTGCAAATTTATATTAAAAATTATATGAAAATATTTTTATAAACCTATGGAATCCAATTTCTCCAGCAGATTAAGTATAACCTACTGCACTTATAAGTTCCATGCTGTCTTCTGGAGTGAAGCAGAAACCCTTTTTCCACTGGCATCCCAGTTAAGTGCACCTCTCCCGGGATATGATGCCATTTGTGCTGTTTCTGCTGGGCCACCTTTCACTAGGACACTGACTGCTTTTCCACCAAACACAACTCTTCCCTGTGGATCAGAGAGTCTACCTATGAATAGAATGGATGGAAGTTGTCCTTTTTCCACTGGTTTAATCAGCATGCCAACATCAGCTGACACCGGGGATATGAATAAGAGTAGAGGCCGTCAATCCCCGGTGTGTTTTAACGTCATTCAATGCTGCTGTGCTGATTGTTTTCCTTTTCTAGAGGGCCCTTAACTAGTTAATTCCCCATTAATTCCTGGGACAAGGTGCTAGAACAGGGGTGTCAAACTCAAATTCACAGAGGGCCAAAATTAAAAACTTGGACTAAGTCGTGGGCCAAACTAAATATATATTGAAAATTTCCAACAACATCTGCATGTTTTCTCTTCTTTCAACATATGTAATGTTAAACTTTTTCTTATTAAAATAAATGTTTAATAATAGTTTTGGTTAAACTCTTTCCAGAAGAAGCATTAACAAATGAGAAATAAAATATTCAATAAATAATATTTCTCTATAGCCTTTAAGCTCCTTTTAAATGTTTTTTTTTTCACAAGCCAAGTCAAAAAAATAACAACTTGCTTCAATGAAAATCCAATCTTTCAACTATGAAGAGTCCAAAGTTAACCAAAGAAAATATTAATCCAAGCTTAGCTTGCTCCACTGTGATTTACTCTGATCAACCTGGGTCTAAACCAGATCCTTGGCATCTCTTCTTAGATGCAAGTTCATCAAACTCTGGGGTCAGAGTTTGCCTCCCACCTGTCTTGAAAGGTCCTGTTTTCTGCCTTTCGTTTGGCCATTTTTCGTAAGGGGTTTATTACATGTGAGTTGGGCGACAGGTCGCAGGTGCTAATGAAAGTAAACAGAGGAGGTGGGGGCGATTAGCGGGCTGACGCCAACGCATTTCCAAAGCATTCTGAGATTTGTAGTATTAGCTGTGCATGCGCTATACTGGCGCGGCGGCCAGCGGGCCAGCTCTAATACATATTTGATATGATCTTGCGGGCCAAATATAATTATATCACGGGCCAAATTTGGCCCGCGGGCCTAAGTTTGACATGTGTGTGGTAGAGGAAAAGGGACTAAAAATTAACTGCAACAATTCTTGAATATTGTTTCATTCTGAGGAGAGACATACAGTCTTTCATCCTCTGGTACCTGAAGGTACCATATAATGAGTAATTTGATTGAAGCTTTGAGGAAGTTGAAACTATTTCATTGTTTTTCTGTGGCTGAGGTCATTGTCAAGGCCAGGCAACTTTAAAATCTAAAAGCGCTGGAACCAATTTATGTAGCAGATGGTTGACATGTAAAACTCTCCTGCAGTGAATACTACCTTGGACATTAATTGCCCTCAATACTTACACATTGTGACCATGGTATATGGATGAAGTTATACACACTGGCCATGATCTCTTCAAATGGCGGAACGAGCTTGAGGTGGTAAATAGTAATTTCCCTTCTATATTCCATGTTCTAATTACAGTTGTTAGTTCATATCCTCAGCTCAATTCAAGTCTTGACTTCTGGTATTCAATTTATTTTCTGTCCTTTTAACCATCTTTCAGTTCCCAGACTCCATACATTTTAATTATTATCTTTAAATATGTACTCTCCTTCTACTGCTGTCTAGTGCATTATATGACAGCTTCCAGCAGCTCCCTTCCAGTAAAAATAAACACTAAAGATATCTGTTTATTTTCCAAAGTTCAGGGTTCGGCTGCTATTATTGTTCCTTGGCTCTTTCTGGCTCTCATTGTTGTAATCTGACAGTCTCTATAATAGGCCGCCTATGGAGAGCCACTGCCCTATTTATCAACATCTGATAGCCTCTGTTCCTAGACACTATTAAATCACAGCTGCTAGTTGAACAAAGATGTTGTACATACTGTCCATCTGAACTTTATCACCTCTATGTTCTTGCAAAATCTTATGAATGAATATTCAGTGTATGGTGCTACAAAGTCAATTTTAATCCTACAGAATTATTTTTAGTCATTTGTGTGTAAAATAGCTACTATATTTTGAAGCTGATAACTGGTGTGATTGCATTTAATTTGAAATACAATTTACACTTATATATAAAACATGAGTTAATTAGTCCTGTTAAGTACAGTTTTCAAATAGATAAAAATGCAATGTTATCTTTTCTGAATTGAAAGAAATGAAGTAGTATATTCACATTTAATTTTCAGATGAGAACTATACTTACACATAGATAAAAATGCAATGTTATCTTTTCTGAATTGAAAGAAATGAAGTAGTATATTCACATTTAATTTTCAGATGAGAACTATACTTACACATAGATAAAAATGCAATGTTATCTTTTCTGAATTGAAAGAAATAAAGTAGTATATTCACATTTAATTTTCAGATGAGAACTATTTTTATCTTTGCTCTTTTGGGGTTGGAGAAAATAACTATGGTGACTCCAGTAGCAAAATATAATATTCATCTTGTAATAGGAGTAAGCTTCCACTATGGTGAGAAGTGTCAGAAATTAACTTTTACCTTAGTTGTTAAGATCTACATACCTCATGGAATACCAATTGCATGAAACAACATTTCTTTGGCCTCTCAGTGATATATTAATTCAGTATTTAATTTTGTGTCACATGCAATTATTATCAGCTTTTGTGTGTTCATGATAATACTCTAGACAATTGGATGCAGATTCTGCAGTTGTGAACTTTGAAAGGAAACCAAGATATCCATATTTTCTTTTGGTGTAGCTTGTGGAATGTTAAAAATTATAGCATTTTTGCTTAATGTTATAAAAAATTACAAGCTCTCATATTGCAGGCATTATATTGGTGTTGCACTTTCTTGTGCTGTACTGTACCAGTCACAATTTATATCAAGCAGTTATTTTCTAAATTCTTTCATGCAGATTTTTTGCCATTTATTGGCTGACACGCTCAGTTATTTTAGATAAAACCATTTTGTATTGCTGATGTGAAAATATATTAATTTTATTTGCTTAGCTTAAAATTCTGCTCAAAAGAAAACAAGTTAAATTATACTAAATATTGTTGCTCTCATTCTTATTCACAAATACAAAACAGAGAGAATCATAAAGAATCATATATTATTTATACTTTTTTTATTGAATAGATTTGGAATTATTGGAATTTGTTTATGAAAAGAAAAAGAACAGAATTAAAGAGTAGTTAGTGATCAATTGATTTATTTTCTGATTCGTGGCCTATCTTCTGAAATAATTTTGAAAAGTGATTCAGATATCTTTACCTTGGGTATTTTTTGAGGTCCCCCAACAAAGAAATGTTTGCTTGTAAATATTCACATATTCAGTTTCTCCAAATGTAACTCTTTTCCTCAGGTAAACTATCAGTATAGCCCCTTTCACACTTACATCTTATCCCTGGAAGTAACGGCCAATTGGCAGGATCAGGGTCATGTGTAAAACCAAACGAGACGGAATCAATAAAAATTGAGAATGTTTTATTTTTCAATGAGAATTTATGTTTAAATGAGAATTACATTTAAAAATCTTAACATGATGCAGGAAGTGTAGACGGAGTCCCATGACAGGTTTTTGTGTAACTGTGAGGTGTGTTCATCATTTTATGCAGTTTGTTGCTGTCTTGGGTGGAGCAATCCCTATACCATCACCATGGTGCAGACTGCCAAGATGTAGAATGTTGTTGAGAGATGAGGGGGACTTGCTGAATTATGTGAAGAAATGTTCACCACTTTTTTTATGCACCACAAACTTGTTTCTCATAGCAAAGGTAGCTCAGGGCGTGTTGATTTTATTTTAAAGTAAATCTTAACAACGGAAACAACCATCATTTGATGTGAAGCTATCTGACCAGAGGTAATGTTCTTCGGTATAACTCCATGTATAACTATGCAGGTTTAGCTATAACCCAGTAGAGTGTGATGATTAATTCCACCTGCACACAGATATTGGTCACTTTATATGGTAAGAGTCAGACGGAGATAGCAAAGGATTGTTGATTTTCAGATTTTGAAGCCTGTGGCCTGTGATATGTCACAGAGATCAGTGCTGGATCCATTATTGTTTGTCTTGTATATTCCCCATTTAGATGAGAGTGGCATGGTTAATAAATTTGCAGATCACATTAAAATTGGTGGTATAGTGCAAAGTGATCTAAGTCGACAATGGGATCTAGATCATTTGGGCAAGTGACGAAGAATGGCAGATGAATTTAGTTCAATAAATGCGACTGCTTTGGGTCGGTAGACCATCCATATTCAAGGATTCAACAACCAACTTCAACAAATATACCACTGCCATCACTGACCTCATCAGCAAGTGTGTGGAGGACTTTGTACCAAAGTGGACAATCCATATGTTCCCCAAGCAGGAACCATGGCTGAACTCAGTCGCAGTCCACTCACCATCGATGTCCAGGTCTGAGGCATTCAAGAAAGGCAACCTGGCCCCATATAAGAAGTCCAGGAATGACATTCACAAAGCCATTAGAGATGCCGTGAGGCAGTATGGAACTAAGCTTGAGCTCCAGAAAAACCTTATATATAAACCTGATGACTGTGACAGGACATGAAATCTATCATGGGCTGAAAAGTGAAGGCTTGCAGATCAGAAAACAACAGAGTTTCCCTCCCCAATGAACTCAATCCATTCTAGACACTTTAAACAGAAGGCCAGTGAGCCAATGTCGATCTCTACAACCTCAGGCAATCCTTGTATCCACGATCACTGTGAATGAGCCTGTGGAAAGTAACTGACCCAGACAGGGTCACCTCCACAGAGCAGCTGCAGGGAGTGTTCTCTGTTGTCTTTAATCTCTCTCTTCCTCAGGCAGAGGTTCCCGCAAAATGTAAGAATGTCATTATCATCCTAGTAATGGAGAAAAACATAATCAGAGGCTTTAATTACTACTGGCCAGTGACTCTTACATCATGAAGTGCTTTGTGAGGCTGGTCATTGGCTCACATTAACTCCAGCCTCCCAGCCAGCCTTGACCCACTAAAAGTCCCACAGCAGATGCATCTCCATGGTCCTTCACTCAGTGCTGGAAAAGACAACTGGATATCAAGGATATTTATGTCAGATTATTGCTCGGATTTCAACACCATCTTCCCAATACACTGATGTCCAAATTCTGGAACCTTGGTCTCAGCATTGGTCTCCCTACCCCTCTCCACAAATGAATCCTTGATATCCTTGTCTTGCAGCCTGCAATCAGTGATGATCAGAGATGGCACCTTTGCACAATCACCCATAACACTGGTGTCCTGCAAGGTTTTGTACTCAGTCCCTGACTATACTTCATGTATACCCATCCTTGTGTAGCCCAACACAGCTCCAACCCCATCTACAAGTTCACAGATGATATCACCATTGTAGACCGACCAGATCTTGAACAAGTAGACAGAATATAGAGAGAGGATAGATTCAAATGAATTGATGCCAGGGCAACAACCTCTCCCTCAATGTCAACAAGACAAATGTACTGCTCAGACTTCTGGAAGAGGGGTAGCGCTAGTTCCACCTAAATTATCAGTGCTGAAGTGGAGATGGTCGACAACATTAAGTTCTTAAGTGTGGATGTCCTCAAAGACCTATCCTGGTCCAATGTGATATCCAAGACAACCCAGCAATCCCTAAACTTCCTCAGAAGCTTGAAGAAATTCAGCAAGTCCCTCTCGTCCCTCAACAACTTCTGCGGATATCTTGGCAGTCTGTGTCATGGTGATAATGCACCAAGTGCTTCACCCAAGACAGCAACAAACTGCAGAAGGTGATGAACTCAACTCAGAATTTCACAAAACCCTGTCATGGGACTCCATCTACACTTTCTGCTGCCTCGGAAAAGCAGACAACATATTAAAGGATTCATTCCACCCCAGCCACATTCTCTTCTTCCTCCTTCAAGAGGAAGATCCACGAGATTCTTTGCAACTGCTATCTGACACCTGAACAAACCTCATACTAATAAAATAATGCTGCCTATGCTCTATTCTAACTTATCTCTCTCAGTACTGTGTTTTATTTCCTGTATTTATGTTCACTTGCTGAATAGCATGTAGAATGAACCTTTTCACTGTGCATTGACACATGTATGAACAACAAATTTGAACTTGAGGTATTGTATTTTGTAAAGTTAAACCAAGGCAGCACTTAGTAAATTGTAGAGCACCATGGTCTGTTGTAGAACCAAGAAACTTAGGGGTACAGCAACATTGTATGGAAAAAGTTGTCTGTCAGTCATGAATATATGGACTGAGCTACCAGAGGAATCTGAAGAGGCAGTTACAATTATTGCAGTTAAAATGTAGGTAAATTGGTCCCACTCTGATAGCCATCTTTGTTGCCAAAGACAGGTCAGGCTGAAGGGCCTGTTTCTGTACTCTCTATGACTATATGGGAAATTCAGAGAAACTGAACTCTCTCTCTGCAGAGGTGCAAAGTTCAAAATTTCCATACGTGTGCATATGTGCAAAACATACTGACAATTCCCCAACTGTGTTCCAACAGCTGACTCCTTGTGGAGTCCTGTAATTGCAGCAATTTCTCAAGAGTTTTCTGTGGAACCCTAGAGAGATTAGACCTGACGCAGCCTCAAAATTTGATTGAATTGTATTTTTATGTATAGATTTTGTAAAAGTTGTCTTAATGTAGATGGCACTAGCTATCATTTCTGGGTGAAATCACAATAATTTCAAGATTAAGGCATTTTAGGATTGAGACAAGACCTTCATGGATGAGTGTGTGCAAATACTGGGTGTTCCCCAACCAGAAGTCCTGGATGAATCAGAGAATCCGCAACCTGCTGAGGGGAAGAACAAGGGCATTCAAGGCCGGGGATTGAGATCCTTACAAGAAGTCCAGTTACGACCTGCAGAAGGCAATCTCCGAAGCAAAGTGACAATTCCAGAAGAAACTAGAGACAGACAGATAAACGCCACCTATTGCAGGGAGTGCAGGCCATTACAGCCTACAAAGCAAAGTTGAACACTATAGATGGCTGAAATGCTTCATTACTCAATGAGCTGAACGTCTTCTATGCCCGCTTTGAGAAGAAGAACCAAACAGTGCCTTCTAGAAACCCTGAAAAGGCTGAGGACCCTGTGATATCTCTCTCTGAGGGCAACATCAGAACACCATTCAAGAGGGTGAACCCTCGCATGGGCATCATGCCCTGATGGTGTACCTGGCAGGGTATTGAAAATCTGCACCAAATAACTAGCTGAAGCATTCACGGACATTTTCAACCTCTCATTGTGGCAGTCAGAGGTTCCTACCTGCTTCAAAAGGGAATCAATCATTCCAGTACCCAAGAAGGGTAGCGTGGGCTGCCTCAATGACTATTGCCCAGAAGCACTAACTTCTACTTTGATGAAATGCATTGAGAGGCTGGTCATGGCCAGAATTCATACATACATAAGTAAAGATCTGGACCCACTGCAATTTCCCTATCATGACAGATGCTCCAAAGCAGATGCAATATTGCTGGCTTGCCACTCAGCTCTGGACCACCTCAAAAACAGCAATTCTCTTTTTCTTTTTTTTCTCTTCTTTTTTTTCCTCTTTTTTTTAAATAAGGGTTTTGGAAGGAGGAGGGGAAGGAGATGAGGGGGGTTAGAGGGGGTAGAGGGGTTTTTCTTCTTTCTTTTTACATATACCACATGTAATTTTTTTTTTATAGACAGTTTTCAATCATGTAATGTAACTCACATTGTGATTTAAATTGATAAATAAAATATTTTAAAAAAAAACTGCAACTCATACATATATGGCCGCTCTTCATTGACTACAGCTCGGCCTTCAACACCATTATTCCTCAAGGGCTTGTCAAGAAGCTACAAACTCTAGGCCTCTGAACCCAACTCTGCAACTGGATCCTTGACTTTCTCATTGGAAGACCACAGTCAGTATGAGTTGGAAACAACGTCTCCTCCTCACTGATCATCAACACAGGAGCACCCCAAGGATGCATACTTAGCCCACTGCTTTACTCATTATACATTTTTAACTGTGGCCAGGGCACAATTCCAATTCCATCTATGGAATTGCCGATGACACCACAGTTGTCAGCAGAATCACAAACAGCAATGAGGAAGGGTACAGGAGGGAGATAGATCAGCTCATTGAATGGTGTAACCTTCTGCTCAATGTCAGCAAAACCAAGGAGATGATTGTGGACTTCAGGAGGAAGTCAGGGGAACACGACCCAGTCCTCATCAAGGGCTCAGTAGTGGAGAGGGTCAAGAACGCCAAACTCCTGGGTGTGTGAACATCTACAAAGATTTGTCCTGGAGCCTCCATGTTGATGCAATCACAAACAAGTCTCACCAGCAACTATACTTTGTGAGGTGTCTGAAACAGTTTGGTATGTCACCAAAGACTCTCTTAAACTTCTACAGGTATACCATGAAAAGCATTCTGGCTGGTTGCATCTCTGCCTGGTGTGGATGCACCAAATCTCAGGACAAGAAAAAACTCCACAGAGGGTTGTTAACTCACCCTGCGACATCACAGGCAACGGACTTCGCACCATCGAGGTGGTGTCTTAAAAAAGCAGCCTCTATCCTCAGAGACCCTCACCATCCAGGCCATGCCCTCTTCACTTTGCTACCCTCAGGAAAAAGGTACAGGTGCTTAAAGACGAGCAGCACAAGGACAGCTTCTTCCCCACTGTCATCAGATTCCTGAATAATCAATGAACCAAAGACACGGCCTTACTTTTCGTGCCATCTTATTATTATAATTTTATTTTATTTTTTATAGTAATGTTATAAGATGGTTATAATATGTGTTTTCACTCTAATGGCTCCTGCAAACGCTGAATTTCATGACTTGTTCATGTCAATAAATCCTGATTCTGATTCTGTGCTTTATTCATGTAAAAGCAGACCTTTGAATTTTTCTGGCATCAGACATACAGTTTAATAATGTCACTGTTCCTGCAATGACCCATTTCTGCATTTACTGACATAAATTGGAGCTTAAGGTAAAACCTTTGTGGAAGAGCATGAAACCAACATGGAACATATAATAATAGGTTGTTGCTCTGTTGCTATGTTTAAAGGTACAGTACATTCTTTTGGTATCAGGAGTCTTGATTATGGACCTTCAGAACTCACTGCAGGCTGTTGAAAGTTCAATAATATTCTGCATCTAACTGGGAAAGCTTTCTCTAGCACACCTTGTGCTGACTTCTTCAATAATTGCATGCCTCCGTACTGGCAGAACACCGCCAGCAACCTTTTTAACTGAGGCATGTCAGGATAACAGCTATGCAAGCAGGTGACATGCCAGTGTCAATTATCCCTGCACAATCATATGAACTAGACCAAATGATCATTTCTAAATACCAAAATAATGAGAATATATAATGTTACATTTGAAATGTAGTATTATGTGACAATAGTGGAACCTTTAATGGGATTGTCCCTATCTCCAGTAATATCCACATGACCTCCAGACGGGAAGTCACAATCACTTAACTGTGCAGATCCGCCGCTCGACATATTTCCAGGATGTTTGGGACATACACATCTATAGAAATCCTGAACTTTTCCCTGATGCAGAGAAATACTGCCAGATTTGTTTGAACCTCATACATGACAACTAATTCTAGCCAAGTAGATTTTTCTTGCATCAATCTTCACAATAAAAGTTATTCAGCAAAATTATGATTAAATCTTCACATGGACAGTAAAAATTGATTTATGGAAACACGTAATTGGTTTCACTACACAGAAAATTAAGTTGTTAATGATGTTTTGATATCTCAAACCTAACTCCCTTATTCTGGTGGAAAAGTCAGACACACATGATTCCTGAGCCCTTATTTTCATTTGTGACAATGCTTCATTTATTGCCATCTCTTCAGCTTCATTGGTCTAGCTCTCAATAAATTAACATCCTGCATATCTGTCAACACCAAGGTGGCTGAATGTACTAAGGACAATAGCCAGGAACAATTTTTTTAAAAAAATAATTCTCCTAGAATCTCGTTCATTGAACATTATCAGTAATAGCATTAGTTTGACCAAGTAGCGTAAGTTTTTGATGCAGTTGAGGATTGAGAGATTTACTAATATCGATGTGGAACTCCCATGATGTAACACTAGCAAGCATTAGAATGAAAATATCCTTAAAGATTAGCAGAATCATCAGCTTTTATTTAGTTTTGAATGTCACACAGTGTAATGTGAGAGCATCCAGTCTGTTTTCAGTCGTAATATCATGGCCAATTTAGTGAAATAATGATTATCTCCATCGTCTTCAATTAACTGGATGGAAACAATAAATAAACACCTATAATGAAAGTGACCTCAAAGAACCATTTTAAACAAATTTGTATTTGTTTAAAATAACAAATAGTACAGTATACATACTCTGTCAGCCAACAAAAATAAGCTCTGAAAAGTCCATGCTATCTTTACTTTTTGGGTTATGTTAATGCAAAGTTGCCTTTGAAATGATCTGAGAATTCTTGAACTGTCAAGTTCACATACTTATTCCTCGGGTGACAGTATGCTGTGTAATGAAAAACATTTCCCTGAAAACCACATCCCCTCCAGCTTCTTTCTATTATTGTTACACATCCATTACCAAAAATGTTCGAGTATTCCATTGAGGGTATCATAAAATTGGAAGGTGTAAATGTGGTATAAACTAAAAGGAACCAGCACAAACTCGCCGACAAACCAAACATCAGATTATCATAAATTTGAACTACGAGTATGTATTATGTGATGTTTAATGATTCTGTTTGATTATATGAATTTCACAATGACTTCAGAGGGAATATTAATCCATCAGGGCCCTGCACTGTCAAGCAGAAAGCTATTACCCATAGTTGTTTCCGCCCCCCCCACCCCCCCGCCTCCTTTGTTATTTCCAGCAGATTAGAAGTTCACATAGCCTGCCAGCAGCTTGAAATGGATTTTGTGTAAATAACAGCAATTCTCTTGCATGTTGTGCTGTCCAGGAGCTATCGTGTGAATAAAATTGTGTAATTTTTATTGCTCTGTAAAATACCATCAATAGTGTTTCAATTCTTGTCTTGTGTTTGGATTTAGACCCAATCAACTGAAAATTTGCATTCAAGCAGCAAAGTTAAGTTCTCAATGACAGTTATGCCATTAATGCTAACTATTAACAGCCAAATGAGATGCAACTACTTCCAGTAAAGTCTGTATCGTGTCATTGAAAATGCTTAAACATTGATGCCTAATTCAAAATTTTCTAAAGTGCATGCAGAGTCCACAAGAGCTATTTTTCAAAAAAAAAATTAAGTTTTCAGAACCTTGATAAACAGCATTAGAAACAGATTTATAATGTAAGGATGACACATGATAAACTGCAGATGCAGGAATCTGGAGCAAGAAACAATCTGCTGGAGGATCTCAGTGGCTCAAACAGCATCAGTGGGAGAAAAAGGGTTGGTACCCGTAATAATGGTTTTCAACCCTAATCATGAAGATTCTTTTTCTCCCACTGATGTTGCTCAACCCGCTGATTTCCTCCAGCACATGTTTTAATCGCTGTATTTAAGAATTGTGAACTTGGCTTATTCCGTCTGCCTATTGATCAATATGAGGAGATTGGATAGGTGTTTAGTTTACCGCTTTCTCATATGATTAAGATGCCTCTAAAATTTTCAAGTTGGCCCTCATCCTTCATTTTACTTATCTGCTTCATTGATGATCTTGAAGGAATAAAATGTACCACGCTTACCCAATCTGGACCATGTAAGGCACCTGACCACTGATTCTTGACTGTTGATGGCTCTCTGAAATGGCTCCAGGAAGGCAATCAGAAGCAAAAATAAGTTCTGCTTTGGATAGTAATGTTCACACACAGGATAAAGTTCTCTCTGTAAAAACAAAATCTGCAGAAGTCGGCAAATGCCAGGGGGGACATTTTAATTTTCATTTGTTTGTGCGTGGTATTCGATTTTTTTGCTGCCACCAGGTGCTTGTTCAGTAATGCTTTTACTTTGAATAAGCTTAAGCGTGATGTAGAGACCTGAGAGGAGCTAAAAAGATTTGCTGGAATGAAATCAGAACAGAGAGTTTATCTTACCAGAAAAGAGTGAAGTGGCTGAATCTTTTCTCTGAAAAGGAGAAGACTGATAGAGGTTTAAGACCATGAAAGAACTTCATCAAATAGATCTAATGAAATGTTTCTAACCATGCTGAAAAATATAATCGTTAATAAAAATCATTTTGCAAATTCAAAATAAACTTCTTTGCCTAAAGAATTGTTGGAATATGAAAAACATTGCTAGAGTTAGTTGAGGCAGGTCGGCTACATGCATGAATGAATTTAACAAGAAAGACTGCAGATGCTGGGGTCAAGTGCAACACACAAATGTGCTGGAGAAATTTAGCAGGTCACACAGCATCCACGGAAAGCAACAGGCAGTTGGTATGTCAGGCCTGAGCACTTCTTCAAGTGTGAGTGTGCCTTTATTCATGCTTTCTTCCTTGATGTGCTGGAGAGGTTCTCCAACATGTGAACATGGTGCTAATCCTTCCCACAGCTGTTCCACCAGTGAAGAAAGGTTGTGTGATCCCCTTCCTAAAGTCTACCTTGGACGAATTTGAGAGCAAGTTGGTTGTTCTGGCAATACACAGCCAGATTCTCGATCTCCGTTCTGTATTCTGTATTATCATTACCTGTTATTTGGCCATTAATGATATTGCCGTCAGAGAATTTGTAGATTGTGCTGGAGTGGAACTTGGAGTGGAGTGGAGTACAGAAGGAATAGAGCAAAGGACTAAGTACACAACCAGAGGTGGCCCTGTGTTGATGGTTAGCAAGGAGTAGGTGATTTTGTCAAGCTGCACTGATTGGCATCTAAGAATGGTGGGTGGGGGGTGGGGGTCCAAAGATCCAGTTACAAAGGGAGAAATTGAATCCAGATATCTGAATTGTCTGTTTTGAATGTATGATGGCATTAAATAATGGACTGTAGTAAAAGATTGACAGCCTGATCTAGGTGTCCTTGTGGTCCAAGAGCTCCAACACAGAGAGGAGTGCTATTGGCCTCTTGTGGTAGTAGGCAACTTGAAATGGGTCCAGGTCTTTCCTGAGGTAGGAGTGATTTGTGAATGACGAAGCCTGATAAATACAAGGAAGATAATAAATACAATGATATGTTTTTGAGTTTAGTTAAAGAGGAATGGGAAGAGCTCATATGGAGCATAGCAGTTGGGTTAAATATTTTCTCTGTGCTTGCTACAATTACTTTGAAGCAAAAGTTGTACAAAATGCTACATATTAGGTGAATTTTTCTGACTTTAATTTTTCACAAAAAATCTTCTTTATCATCCAAAGTACTTTTCTTAAAATTTGAACATTGGTTCAAAACAGCCAAATTGCACCTCAACAATGCTGAAAGGCTGATGGTTACAGATTAGAAATATCGATGCAATCAAGGACTGTGTTCTGCAAAGTGCTCACTGAAGCCAATGCAAGGAAAATTGGGCAGGATTTGTCACAGACAGCCAATTTAGTACTAACGGTAATACTCTCCTCTTCCTGTTCTCTCTTGGAGTGGAAATCACCTAGTCCAATTCAGATGTGAAGTCATTTTTAGGACTATATTATCAAGGAAAATCCATCAATTATATAAATTACAATTAAACCTTTCAGAGTGCAAATTTAATAGTACCTAATCACTGCTTCCTTAAATTTGCTCATCTTTTCTTTTATAATTTTGATCTAAAGGATTAGAGTTCATTTATTTCTCAACAGTTACTCTTGACAATTTATGTTGCAATTGCAAATTAATGATTCTGTTTATTCACGACTGGAGTCAATTTAATTTAAAGACTCCGAGGTTTCATAAAAAATTGAATAGCTTAACTTGCTACATAGAAATCGTCATACTGGGAGTTCAAAACATTATGCAAAATTCCAACAGTTATGGTAAAATTAAATATACTAAAGGCTTAAATCATTGTTTAGGTGTTTAGAGTTTTTAATGAAGGAAAGATGCAGAAAAATATGAGAAATTCTGGCACATTTTTGCCACATTGCTCTTTAATTCTCAGAAATTTTTCATGTGCTTATTTATCAGAATCCAGTGAGTTGTAATATTTTGTTATAGAGTGAATGATTAAATAACTCTCATCACCAATATTTCAGACTTGAACAAAGTGTATTTGCATTCTCGGTGAAGTGGATGAGAGTGGGGAAGCAGCAAAGCCTTTACTAAAGTTTCAGACAAGTATGAGTGAATCTCTTTTTTTTTGGTAAATCAGATTATGTAGAAAACTTCCAGCTAACTGCTTTGAGCATGAAAATGCCATCTGGACACCCATATCTCATGCACAGCAGCACAGAAAAATGCAATGCACTGGAAGTCAGGAGAAGCGTGTCAGACCACCCCCTCCGCTACTCTGGCTAATGACTTTAGGACATGTCGTAGACTTTGTATTGTGAGACCTAGTGCATCATTCATTTGGTTAATCAAAATCTAAAATGAAAGTGTAGTATTTTGGCTTTTTCAGTTGTATTTTTAGATTAAATTAATTTAAATTAATTAAATTAATTTACTTTTAAAAATTATTTACAGTTCTTTTAAATTCACCTGCCTTTGGTCATCTGACCTATATACTGAGATTACAACAGATGACTGAAATTTTGATTGCTTGAAGGGGCAATCTGTAAATATCTTCTTTTTATATAGGATCTGTGTGTTATTCCTAAGTCCAGCAATTAATACACATCCCTAATTGCCCTCGAAAAGGAGAGTGGTAAATCTCTTCCCTGAATCTATACAATTATTCCAATTAAAGTACTTGTACTGTTGAATTGGGAATTCCAGCACATGGACCAATAATGATGTAGGGCCTGGCAATAGAACCTCCAGATCTGAATGGTCTGAGACTGAGCCACATGTAAGCGCTGCTATGATCCTTCTTGGTCACAGAGATCACTGGTTTGGGAAATGCTGTCCAAGTAAGCTGCATGAGTAACTGTGTTGCACTTGTAGATGCACTGCAGCCACTCTGCATAAGTGGTGTTGGATTGATTGTTTAGGGTAGTGGATGCGCTGATCATTGCAGTTGATTTTTGTGGTGCTTTTTAAATATTGTACGCATATAGCAAGTGGAGATTTTGTATTTATGCCTAGTTGTGTCTTGTAGAAAGGGGAATGAGGTTGGGTAAGTCACTTACTGAAAGATTCTCCATCACTTTCAGACACTTGTAGGCACAGTATTTCAGTGTCTGGTCCATTTTACTAGTCAGTGGTGAGCTCCAGAATTTGGATGTAGGACTTGACATTGCCACAAAATGTTGAGGAGGCGGACGGAGAGAGACGCCTTCATTTTAGGTTTTTGCCTCCCACCTATATTTTACAAATAATAATTGCTACTGATTACCCCATGCCTGAAACTTGTCCAGTTGAGTACAAAGTGAAAAATGCTGCCAGATCTGCATTGATCTGCTAAAATCTAACCTTCTGTCAGGAATTTTGGGCCTCATGCAAAATCATGGAAATTGTGAACTTGCTCACTTATTTTGTCAATTATAGGTATTTTGTAGGGATTGCATGGCTCGGATTTTTAAAATTAATTTTCAATCATGTTTTCCCCATCTCTTTAATACCATCCATCTTTTCTCAGTCATGAAGCAGGGTTTCAGCCGTAAACAATTACTTGTCCATTTCCCTCCATAGATGTGGACATTCATTTATTGATGAACTGTGAATGGAATTCATCCATTCATGAGCGTCTCCAAGTCTGACTGACTTCATGATGGAAGAAAGGTCTCGATGAAGCAGCTGAAGGTGCTTGGGCTGATAGCCCTGTCTATAATTCAGATGGCTAACCTTTAACAACTTTAAGCTACTGAGGTGATGGGACAGATACATGCAATTGTTTTTTAAACAGGCAATTTTTTTAACACTCAGAAGGAATTAAAAATCATTTGAAAATTATGCCAGTTTTTGCTTAACTCCTGCTGGATTGGAGATGTGTGAAGTTGCTGTGAGATATGAATATTATGCAAGATGATTAAGCCCTAATAACTTAGTGTCGCATAATATCAGGATGAACAAACACAGCAGTTCTCAAGGGAACCAGCATGCATCTTGTCTCATTAAAGGGAAAACAACTTTTAGTTGCATGCTTTGCATCAAAAATGTCACATTTCCCCATTCAGGATTCCTGCAAAGAGAAACTCTTCTCAGATTAGTTATTACTGTGTTATTACTTTTAATTCTTCATAATTTTTCACTGCCAAAATTGCTTTGTTTCCCCTATTTCTAATTAGTCTTAACTGAATAGCTTGCTTGATCATTTCAGAGGGTGTTTTAACAGTCACCACTTTTTGAGTGTGAAGTTGCATGCAGGCAAGGCTGGTGAAGGATGGAAGATATTTGTGGTTCCAATGATCTTTGATGAATATCTTGTGGTTTTGTGGACATTATTGCTCGTGTGTTTTTTTTTAATTTCAAGATCATTCACTGAATTTAAATTGATGGGATTTGAATTCAAGGAGGTTTCTGAATTGTGGCTCTGGATTACTATTCCAGTATATTTTAGTATACGTGTAGTTGTTTAATGTAATTTCAAGTTCCAAATTGATTGTTGAAGATAAAACTTATGACGATTAGCAAATATTTCCGGTTTAAAATTTTTTTTTGAAATGGGCTTATTTTTGTTTTATCATTACCTACTTGAAATGATATTGAACCCATTTCACAGTAGGTGAGCTTCTTCAATGAATTTTGTTAGTCCCAGAAAAGTGGTCAATCAGATGACTAGCTCCGATAATATGCATTGCATATCTCCCATGGCTAGTCACCTCAAGTCTACTGTGAGATCAGGTTGTTATTTTGTTGTAGGAAATCAGCCAAAGCAGTGAATTTGCCAGGTGTATTCTTTACATTATGGGCAAGACATGAATGCAAATGATAACATACTGTCTGGAAAGGTAATGGAAGCAGATCTACGAGAGTAATTCTATGGCTCCTTCAAATAATTTGCATGGGCACAATGGGAAGAATTACTTTGTTCTGTACTGCGCAATTCTTTTATTCTATTCAAACACAGTTTAAGTATTTTGCAGTAGGAATCTTTGGTTTTACACTAAACTAGTGTTTTCATTGACAATAAAAACATAGGAGTGGAACTATGCCCATTGGTTCCACCCCACCATTTCATCATGGTTTATTTACTATCCTTTTCAACCCCATTCTCCCCATAACCCCTAATTTCCTTCCTGATCAAAAACATATATATCTTGGCCTTAATTATCCCCACTGACTTCGCCTCCATGGCTGTCCACGGCAACAAATTTCACAAATTCACCACCCTCTGGATAAAGAAATTCCTCCTCATCTCTGTTCTAAAGGGATGTTTTTGTATTCTGAAGCTGTGCCCTCTGCTCCCAGATTCCCCCACCATAGCAAACACCCTCTCCACATCCTCTTTATCCAGGCCTTTCAGTATTCGATAGGTTTCTATGAAATCCCCCCCTCATTCTTCTAAACTCCAGCAAATACAAACCCAATGCCTTCGAAATCTCCTCTTATTAAACCATTTTTACTCTGGAGGTCATCCTTGTAAACCTCCTCTGGAGGGAATAATGAAAGTCTGCAAACACACACACTGTGATTGTAGTTAAAAACACAAAAATGCTGGAGGAACTCAGCATGTCTTGCAGCATCTGTAGAGGGTGAAAATATATAACCAACATTTTTGAGGTTTGAGCAAAAAGCAGACGGGCACCTGAATAAAGAGGCCGAGGGAGAAGGGAAGATAGAGGAGGGGGAGAAACACAGGCCAACAGACAAATGGTGATAATTGAACATGGATAAGACAACAGGAGAAAAAAGGTGAGAATTGATCAGGGGAGGGGGTGGTTCTGTGAATGCAGAGATGAAGGAGACAGAGGGAAAAAGAGAGAGAGAGAGAAGCTAAAGGAAATGAGAAATAGGGAAGGGGAGAGACAGTGGGGGAGGATGGTGTGGAGGGAGGGCTAAAAAAATTGGAGAAGCCAGTGTTAATGGCATCTGATTGGAGGATTCCTCTCCTCTGATCTTTGTATCATCCACAAACCTGGCCACCATCCAGATCATTAACATGATCTTGCTATTCCTAAGCCTAAATTGTATTGTTATTTTTGGAGAGAATTTTGAATGTACTGTCATCTTTGTTGGTGAAATTAATTATTAGAAATTCACTCAACTTCAACATATTTCAACAACTCAATATTGTGGCTAAAATCTGTTATCACCAGCCATACTGACCAACCTGCTGATTTTTGAACTGCTCTGCTTGTTGCATTACACTGCTCCAATTCAATATTCTTTTACTCAGGTGATATGGCTTGTGCTGATCATCTTGGTGTAAACTCAGATTGGTTTTCATGCATTGAATTAGATATGTTAAGTTTTATTATTAAACCTGCTTCATCTGGTCAGTACATATTTGTGATGTATGGTGCTGTTAGTTTTGCACATCTGCTAAAAATTAATTAGTAAATATCAACTTTAAGTCTTGATTGCTCAATTTTAAGACCCTAATCTAAAATGGCAAGGGTCTGCACAATGTGAGCAGGCAAGAAGGTGCTCTAACCAGGAAAACAAATGAAAAGGTTACAGCGGGTAAAACCATATTTTGCTGGCTTGCTAAAACTGCAAAGTTTTAGGATGCTTCCAAATGTCCCTGAAACATTGAAAAACCATGAGGAGACAAATAAACGACTACAAATTAAATTTACCAAAAACAGCAAACTATTGGAGGAGTTCAGTACAGGAGGCAGCATCTCTGGAGGGAAATGGACAAGTAATTGTTTCCGGCTGAAACCCTGCTTCATGACTGAGAAAAGATGGATGGTATTAAAGAGATGGGGAAAACATGATTGAAAATTAATTTTAAAAATCCGAGCCATGCAATCCCTACAAAAATACCTATAGTTCACAAAATAAGTGAGCAAGTTCACAATTTCCATGATTTTGCATGAGGCCCAAAATTCCTGACAAGGTCAGATTTTAGCAGATCAATGCAGATCTGGCAGCATTTTTCACTTTGTACTCAACTAGGAATGCATAGTTTTGGAGAAATGACATTGAGAATACAATATGTAATTCAGTTTTCGACCACATTTAAAAATTGAGTTTCTTAGTTATCAGCAGAATGCTAGGAGACTGCAGCTAGAATGATGACCAGTGGGTTGAGATATGTGGAGTTAAAAGATAAGAAATTGTGTGAGTCGTTTAGAAGAAAAAGTCTGACTCCACACCACAGCTCATTAACCTTCAGAAACCACATTCAAAGCTGAAACTCATCAAAATAAATGTTGACAGGGATTAGAAGGAAACATCATGCAGGATTATATCAAGTTTGCAACAAATGGGGACATTATGTTGTCAGTAATCACTGATCAGCCAAATGGCTTTTGTTTTGCTGAAGGTTTTCAGAATTCAATATGGTTACCTTGTCTGATTTTGTTTTACAAGGACAGGAATCTGTGGCAGAAATGGTTCACTTATTTCCTTTCTTACTGTTATACTAATTTTTTTTCCTTTGTATATTAATTCATGACAAATAAATCCCAGGAGCATTGATTGAGTGACAGTCAATTTTCTGGAAGGATAGAAGTGTGGATTTCTTTCTGTTTGCTGAGAGAAACACAAAAGGGCTTAATTTCATGGGAATAGCCAGATGGTTCATGTAAAATAAGTTTGCCAGTAACCCCGCGAGCATATGATTCATGATGTTGCAGAAAACGAGCAAAGCAGCATACTGTTACGAGTTTACACAGAGGATGCTGGTGTGTAATGGCTGGAGTGAAATGTGATTACTACTGATTGGGATTGAAAAAGATGCAATCCTTTTGCGTCACTCATCATAAATTATAATTTGAAACTAAAATAGAATGAGTGAAGTATAAAGACATTGATAAGATGAACTTAGCCATCAGTTTAGAATTTTTGTAATATAGAATATTTGAAATTGAAAATTCAATGACCATTGTCATGGCAGACATTTATTAATATTCAATATGGATAAATTGTACTCATTTTGACATTATCAACATTATTGAGAATGTGATGCTTAAGCATTATAAATTATATGTCAAAGGGTTTATATTCTTTCATGTAATTACTAACCAGGAGTTTAATATTTATGTGTTTAACTCATCAGACTCTTATCTCAGTTTAACTTCTATTCCTGCCTGGTCTTTAAACCAGGCAGCATCCTCTCCGGTATTGGGAAACTCTACATCTCTGTTATGCTCCTTTCACGGAAACCTTAGAAATGTGCATGTGTTCATGATTTTCCTGGACTCTAAAGATCTCTGAATACTATTCAAAAATATAATGAATTTAATTTATGACATTGTCAATATTCCCCTCTGAAAAACTCGAGCATTGCCATTGTTTTTCACTCCTGCGGGGTGGCAGGATATGATGGAACGCCATCAAAAGAATAGAAGAGATGTTACTAGGGCGGAGTTCCGAGGGGGAAGTCACTTTACCAAAATGTTTGGGTACCAGGGTGATATGGGACATCTTCAAGGGGCGGGGAGTTCACCAAGACTTAAAAAGATGTTGTACAAGCCTGTCAGCAATGAGGTGCCCATCCGGTGCAATTGTTACGAGGAATCCCTATCCGGGCCCGCTGCTGAGCTCGACATCCCCCTGAGAGCAGAGGAGACGTCAGATGGTTCTATTGGAAGAACAAACTGATAGGAAGGAAAAAGGAAAATAAAATAAAGAAAAGAAAGCTTTTTTAAATACAAATAAACCGGGAGTACTAAGTGGCTTCTTATAAAGATGTTAAATTTCAATAGGAGATATAAAAAATAACAGGATAAGAATTAAGAATGTGCATTCCATTAGTCTTAGGAAAAACTTAGAAAAACATGTATAGATGATAAAAATAAAGTCAAGTCAAATTTATTGTCAACTGATTGCACAAACACAACTCGAAGAAACAGCATTCTCCGGTCCACGGTGTTATCACATATACAGAGACACAATACATATGCAGGTCAAGTATTATTTATACAAATAAATAAACAGTGTTTTGTGAATATGAGAGTCTCAGATGGTAAATGTGAGCAGTTTCTTTGGTCGTTCAGCCTTCTCATTGCCCGTGGGAAGAATCTGTTCCTCAGCCTGGTGGTGCTAGCTCTGATACTCCTGTATCTCTTTTCCAATGGGAGCAGCTAAAAGATTCTGTGTGCAGAGTGGTAGGGGCCCTCGATTATTTTGCACATTATCTTCAGACAACCATCCCGTGGATTACGTCATTGGCGGGGAAGGAGACTCCAATGATCCTCTCTGCCAATCTTATGGTTCTGTGGATCCATTTCTCTGCAGCGACCGTACAACACTGTGTTGCAGCTGACCAGAACACTCTCAATAGAACTCCTGTAAAAGGATGACATAATGGTGGCCAGAAGCCTTGCCTGCTTCAGTCTTCTCAGGAAGTAAAGTTGCTGTTGTGCCTTCAAGACAAGTGAGGAGCTGTGAGGTCACTAGTTAAGTGAACTCCAAGGAGCTTGGTTCTCTCCACTTTCTACCCTACACAGTTGTTGATGTGTAATGGAGGGTGGTTATTCCTTGTCCTCCTGGAGTTCACAATCATCTCCTTCATCTTATCCATGTTAAGACTCAGGTTGTCACTCTCGCACCATATCATGAGATTTTCCACCTCTTCTCTAGTGCGACTCATCGTTCTTGCTGATGAGGCCGACGACTGTTGTGTCACATGCAAACCTGATGACACCATTGGAGCTGGATCTGGCGAAGCATAAGGGGGGGATATTAACAGAGCAAAATCTGATCAAGCCAGTTTAAATTTTGTCAGCGATCAGCTGGAGTAACACTGTTGATTATCAGATGAAGACAGCTGAGGCATTCAGAGGACAGTTGAAAGAGGCTAATGCACTGACATTAAGAAAAGGTTAAAAGTTAAGTAAGAGTAAATGAAATAAAATGTTAATGGTTTTTATTGATATTTCATATTTAATAGCCTAAAGATCTCACAGTACTTTCATTAGAAAGTTGAACATCAATATAGCAAAATGCTAATGTGCATTTCCTTACTCATTTAGTTAAGTACTAATTAGCTTAAATGCATAATTCACTTATTCGTGAATCCTGTCCAAATGCAATAAAATAAAGTGTAATTGATCAGTGAGAAGCACTGGATGCTCAAATAGAAACTAAACTTTGTGTTCTATATTTGAATACTGCTTGGATGTTAATATTTCAAATATAAGGATATACTTGTTTTGTATTGTAATATATTGCTTTAAGTCTTATCTTCCAAAACTATTTTACTACATGTTCCATTTGTTTTGTTAATATAGTCACTGAAGCAAAAGAGAAAATTACTGAAAGCAGAGCATAGTAAAAATGCAAATATGAGAATTGCCAAAAGCATAAAAATTGTAATTGCCCCTTGAGGTAGCCTTCAGTTGTTGGCCGAATGATACATTTTAAAAAATCTTGTCAGTATACCAAATGAGAAAATACTTACATTTGAGGTGAATTTAACTCTGAGGATAGAAATTCAAAAATTAGATCTTAAAACAATGCATTCATGAAAGTAAAGTGGCCCAGCGCCAGCACAGTTTGAGAACCAGAATCCCAATGCCTTTCTTGCCTATTTTTTCCCCATTTAGACAAACCATCATTTTAGTGAGATGCCACAATGGACCTCCGTTGTTCATTTATTTTAATGCAGAAAGATTTAATTGCATCTCTCTTTCCTCATTAATTTGTATAAAACTGACCTTTTTAAAAAAAAGTCAAAAGGAGTGATCAGCAAGGACATAGTCATAAAATCTGAGTCTAACTATCATCATTGAAAAATATCATGGTGGGCTGCGTTGGAAGTACTACCTTAAATAAGTAGATGCCACTGGTAAAACTACGTGATGCTGAACAAAATATGATAGAGCAAGATAATCCCATAGCTAAGGGGTCAAAATCAGATTCCAGATTAATATTCTGGTTTCTGAGGGACTTCTGGAAATGAGCAAATTAAGTGAATGAAAATATACGGCAGATGGAGTATAATGTGGAAAATAGTGAACAGAAAAAAAGAAACATAAATTTTAAATCATAAGAAATTGAAAGGTGTTAATTTTCAAAGGGACTAGAGTGAGTATCATTGTACATAAATCACATGCAGGTACAGCAAATGCTGTGTACTTCATTGCAAAAGGATTTGAGTATAAGTTTAGAGATAGCTTTCTCCAATTACACAGGGCTCTGGTGGGGCCACATTAGGAATGCCATATGCTAGCTTCACGATTCTCCTTAAGGAAGAATTTAATTGCAAAGCAGGAGATGCAACAAAGGGTGATTCCTGAGATGGTGCTTTTGTCCTTTGGCAAAGAGTTAAGGGGACAAGGCTTTTCCACTTCCCCTTATAGCGTGATCTCATTTGAAACATACAAAGTTCTTGTAGTGCTTAACAAGTTGAAGTTTCTGTAGTTTACTTTCGCAAAAGGGGAAAAGCTTTGGGAAGATCTAAATCAGGTATTAAATAAAATCACAAAAAGCAACATACCAAAAAATCCAGAGATCTTTCTTCTAAGTAATACAAGAAGTAAAGAACTTGGACTCGATTTGGATGGAGCACAAAAAAGATTTATGATGATAGCCTTAGCTGTAGCAAAAAAGTGTATAATGTCAACCTGGAAAATAGCCTGAGAATACAGCAATGGTACATAGAAATGAATAAATGTATTCCATTGGAAAAAATAGCATATAATTTAAGAAATAACATCACAGTATTCGACACAAATTTGGGAACCGTACATGGAACACAACAGAAAAGTCCTACCGCGGACCTCCACCGCCTAAAATGATAGAATGAGAAGAAGACGAAATGAACTGACCCAGTACGTAAAAGTAGAAGACACAAATTTCTTGTTTATTTTCATTGTGTGATGACATTGTTTAATGGGTTTAATGTATCATATATGTTGAACGTTGAGTGGCTGGGGAGGGAGGGGTGAAGGAGGGAGGGAAGCGAGGGAGGGGAAAAGGGGAGAAAATGACACTGTGTATATTCAAGAGGGAAATGTTTGTGTGTATTTTGGTCAGTTTGGTTCATAGTGTGAAAAATTAAAAAATTTAAATATTATAGCTCAGCTCTCAGCACCTCATCCCATCAGTACTGGCTAGCAAGCTTCAAAACCAAGGCCACTGCACCTTAATTAATGAAGCAAACCAAATACAATCAAAACAAAAGAATTTGGGAAGGAAAATCGTGCTCCTTTTTTATTCAAAAGGGATGGATAAAAAGTAGGCTATCATTCTGTAGTTGCTAATTTTTTTTGTAAGATCACACCTAGAATGGTCTGTGCAATTTATTTCTCCCTCTATATAGGGAAGCTTCAGAAATTTGGAACGCTCTTTTGAAGCCTGTAATTGATGCTTATTATCAACCTGATTAATTTTAAACCTGAAATTGACAAATTTTCAATCAGAAGTAATTGAGAAAGGCAGGTGGGATTAGATCACAGATTATTGAATGGTGAATTATGTTATTGAATGGTGAAGAACCTATTCCAGTTCCTGTGTGGGTCCAGTGGAAAGATACCTCAGATGAAAGGGTCCTACCGTGAGCAGGAGTGATGTGGAATGGGTTTGTATTCATGGAGTTTGGGAGATTGAAAGTTCTCATTGAGAGAGCAAGATTTAGATATGTAGAGACTATTCTCAAGCATTGAACCCCCGAACTAAGTGGCAGTAACCTCAGTGTGTGTTGTTGAAATGGAGCTAACAAAAAGAAATTGCAGAATTGCAAATCAATAGAATTCTCAACCTCCAAATTGTATTTAACTTTGAGATCGATAAATGTTTGAAAACTAAGTGATTCAATGATGTGGGGATCAGATAGAATAAATAACAAGGTCGTGCGTGATATTGAACTGTGGATACTAAATGGGTAACTCAAATGTTGGGTAAAGTTAAAAGGGAGATAAGGAAAGCAAAGGAAGGTTATGAAAAGAATACCAGCAAATAAAAATTTTAAAGTCCAAATTAATTTTATAATTGAGAATATCTAAGGAGAGTAAGATAAATAGTGTTTTTTTGGTAAGGTTCTTTAAGCATGTCATGGCAGTAGCTTCACAAAAGAGGTGATGTCAATTATGTAGTTAGGAGTAAGAGAGTGACATATTGGAAGAATAAACCGAATAATTAACAACATTTAAAAGTGTGAGCACCTTTGAAATTAGATAAATCACCATAACTGGATGAAGGGTGTTAAAGTACAGGTAAGAAAGAAAGGAAATTGCAATGGTTCTGATAATAATTTTTCAATCAGCTTGGGCCATAGAAGTGATGCTGAAGGTTTCAGAAACATCATTCTGTCCCTTTAAAAAGGGAGGAAGCCATAAGCATAATGGTCACAGAGTTCTGCAGCATGGAAATAGGCCCTTTGGTCCATCTGATCCATGCCCACAAAGCTGGTCCCCTTCACCCAAAACCTTTCCTATGCATTACAATTGTCCACTTCTACCACTTCCTCTGGCAGCTTATTCCATATATCCCCTACCCTTTATGTGAAGAAGATGCCTCAGACCCCTTTCACCTTAAATCTATGCCCTCTAATTTTTGGTTCCCCTATTTTTAAAGTTTAGTTTAACTATTGCTGGGCAAAGAATTTGGAATTAATTAGATGCAGATTTATCAAGGACAATCAACATTAATTTGTTGAAGATGTTTTGTGTCTGACTAACTCGATTGAACTGTTTGGGTTAACAACAAAGGTTAATGAATGTAGTCCATGTGTCTCCTCAAAATAAAAGGTCTATATGGAAACTAGACAAACATGTAAAATCTCAGGGCATTCAAAAGCAAGAGAATTGGATGAATGGCTTGAACAAAGAGTCATTATTTAAGGATGTTGGTGACCCGAAAGATTTTTCCAGTGGGATTCCAGAGAGCCCAAAGCTCAATCCTTGCAGTTATAGTGTGAACGTGTTTCACACTTAAAATTGGAGATATGGCAAGAAAAGTTATGGATATTACTTTATTTAGTTAAGAAGAAGAAAGCTTTAAATGACTGGAAGATATCAATGGGTCACTTGGGCAAAGATCTGCCAGAAGGGTATGAGGAAATGCATTTGGAAAGATGCATCAAGGTAATTCACAATAAATGAGAGGTGTGTCCGCAATTTTGCAAAGATAGTGGAACAAGTCATTCAGATGCTGAGATGTCGAATGCAGGAACAAAGAGGTTATGATAGAGGTGTGTGCAACACTAGTTAGATCACAGCTTGAATACTGTGTGTAGTTCTGTTTACCACATTACAGGAAACCTGGTCGGCGCCAAGGGGGGCATCCACAGGCATTGCCCCACAAACAAGGTGCTGTGCCCACCATACGGTCATGGCCATCGCTGGCCATCATACCTTCCCCCACCCTCTCCCATGTCACTATCATCTCACTTGATTTGCACTAGCGACTCTCCACCCGCACCCGGCTGTGTCACTGGCGTGCATCAAGCATCAGTAATGACAGGTAGATCCCAGCATCCAATAGCACCCCCTTCCCTCAACTAGTAGGTCCCAGCATCCAATAGCACCCCTGCCCCTCCCCCCATCGACAGGTAGGTCCCGACTAGCAAACCCCCCCCCCACCCCACTGAACAATAATGCCCCCTCTAACATTTGTTCTGCACCGACCCTGACAGAGAAAAGATTTGTAAGGATGTTGCCAGAGATGGGAAGTATTACCTTTGAAGAAGGACCAAGTAAGTTATTTTTAGGCTGCTGGAGATATAATTGAGGTGCATAAAAAAGGAGCGAAGGGATATAGAGAGATGATCAGAAGTTAAAGGATGAGATTGTATTGAAAGGCGAGCAGGTTCAAAGGTCCATATGATTGACTCCTACTATTTTCCTTTATTTCTCAGGTGAGAAATTTCAGAGCTGTGAGATGCAGAGGGTTCTTGATTATCAGGAGCACGTTTCTCAAAAGGCCAGTTGCAAAAAACAACAAGTAACTTGGAAGCTAGCAGAATGTTTTTGTTTATTGTGAGACACATTTGATACAAAAATAGGAAGATCGTGCTTTTGGACTGGGCATTGGTGAAACCAGACAGGTCCCGGGGACAGCAATGCTTCCTTCATTTGCTGAAGCAAGTCCAGTCACACTTATTGTTAATACCATGCTTGCATGGTAAAGATGAGATAGCATTTCTCCGGGACCACTGAGCTTATTTACATAAATATAAGTTAGAATAGAAGTTAAATACATTGAAATATTAAGGCTCGTACAGTAACAGTCCATGGTACCCTATCCCCAAATGTTCTGGGAGTTCAGGAGTCAGTTGGCTTGGGGGGGGGGGGGAAAGCTGTTGCCCAATCTGGACGTAAGGGGCCGAATGTTGCAGTACCCCCTACCAAATGCAGAAGCGAGAACAGTTCATTTGAGGGTTGTGTGATGCCTTCTAGACAGACCTCGAAAGGTCAGCTTGTCTTATGAGAAATGGATGGACAAACGAAGTTTGTATCTGCCTGGTGAAGAGGCAGCTGAATTGAAACATAGCCTACCTTGGAGATTTTGACAGACGAGACAGAGAGAATGTATCCTCTTGTGGAAGATTCTAGAACTAGGAGGCTGTTGTTTAAAAAACAGTTGTCCATTTAAGGCAGAAACAAAGTTCTTTTTTCTTTGAGGGTTATGAATCTTTTGGAACTTCCTAAATGGCAGTAAAAACAGACCCTTGAATATTTTTATGGGTGAGGTCAATAGATTTGTCACAAGCAAGTTGGGGGGTGGGGGGTTGGTGAAAGGTTACTGAGTTTCGGTGGGAATGTGGAGTGATCTTATTGAATGACACAGCTGATTCAATGGGCCAAAGAACCAACTCTGGCTGCTAATTTGTATGTTCATATGAAGGGATATGAATGCACAACTCCACAAAGCATGACATCGTTGAGAAGACAATCAGCCAGAGTATAGCAATTGTGTACTGATTTCTATATCTATTAGCAAACTTAGGGAAATCTGTCTCCTTTTTCTAACAAGATTTTAATTCTTCCCCCAAAGGATGTCAACAGTATCCTCAATTTTATCCTCATTGCAATTTTCAACTTCATTAGTCTTAAAAAAAACACTTCTGAGTCAGTTTTTACAAACTTGTGTTTCCCCAAAATTCAAAGAATCAATGTTCATACTGTTTTCTCTGAACTCAGAGGTCTCTGCCCTCCTACAACCAAAAATACAATTTCACATATATGCCTTGTCGGCTTTTCCGTGAATGTAGAATGCTTCTTCCTTGCAGCTGCTTGTTTCCAGGATCTTTCCAAGCTGCTACTAATGGTCTCTGCTCCACCTCATAGTGTGCTGCTCTTTATTGCGTTGGAGAGGTCATCCTAACTCCATACCCACGGAGAGGAGACTTTTTAAAAATCTAATTGAGTTGCCTGAACTAACTTCAAAATTATAAAATATTAAGAGTTTAAAACTAAACCTGACCTGGTGGAGGGACTTAACAGGTCAACTAGCAGAAGTAGGAGAAAAAGAATTATCAACATTTCCAGCTAGTTTTGGCTCAAATGGAAACCATTCTTTTTCTCCCAGTGATCTGCAAGTCCTGTTAAGTTCATTCAGCAAATTCGATTTAACTTCATCTGCAGCCTCCTGTGTGTTTCCAGGATTATAATCAATTTCTCAACAATCAACAGAACTTTGAATCTGAAAATTCTCCTTGTGAAAATAACTGAAATGTATGAAAGAAAGTTGAATAAAATTTTCCCTTCACATCATATATTATTAACAAGGAAGGTCAGTAGATCTTGGGCATGAAGGCAATTTTGATGGTTCAATTCTACCAACTTCCAAAAAGTGTTAAAGCCACATCTGTTATGTAATAATTGGTAAAGTTACATTGTTGCTACATTAGTGTACTATGTCATCAAATAAGAGATCCAGCTTCTAACATGGGCAGCACGGTAAACGTAGCAGTTAGCGCAACACTATTATAGCGCCAGCGACCCGGCTTCTAATCTGGCACAATCTGTAAGTAGTTTGTATGTTCTCCCTGAGTCTGTATGGATTTTCCCCAGGTGCGCCAGTTTCCTCCCACCCTCCAAATGTACGGGGTTGTAGGTTAATTTGGATGTAAATGGGTGACACAGGTTTAAATGGCCAGAATCAGATTCTACCAAGCTGTAAATTAAAATAAAAATTTTAATTCACTTTCAAGTCCCAACAAATACCATCTTCATCTGAATCAGTTAAACCACAGGCATGAATCATGAAAAAAATACTTTCTGTCACGTCGGGAGGGAAACAGAAGCCAAGTGTAGCTGATTTTAAAGTTGGCACAAAAGGCATGGAGCATGTTGGTCTCCGGTTCACAGTTAAAAATGGTACAATAAACCCCCTGGAATTGGCAACTTTGGGAATTTGTGCTTGAGACTAACTCTTACAATGTCTAACTAATATACCTGCATTAAGAATAAACAGTTTAAAAGACAAAAGACAGTGCAAAATGTAAAATAACTTGAAAAAAAAATTCCCGTAACTTATTAAATTTAAATTTGAATGCTGGTCACTGGCACTGCTACAGGTTGCAGTAACTGCTGCACTAACCTCTACACTAACTGTGCCACCATTATAATTAACTCCTCCA
Source organism: Narcine bancroftii (assembly GCF_036971445.1). Taxonomy (NCBI): domain Eukaryota; kingdom Metazoa; phylum Chordata; class Chondrichthyes; order Torpediniformes; family Narcinidae; genus Narcine; species Narcine bancroftii. The sequence goes on along the minus strand of NC_091479.1, from coordinate 84,379,950 downwards.
TCCCCAGTTTACAAATAAAGCCTTACTGATGTACTTAATAATATACTAAAAAAGAATAAAGACTCTCACAAAAGCCGCTTTCAGGTGGCCAGAATACCCCAACGTAAATCCGCCTAAAATACCCGAATGAGGCTGTTGGGAGGGAACGTTGAAGGCGGAGAACCCTGACCTGAGGAGTACTTACCCAACCGCTTCCGAGCGCTCCCCCTAGGCATCTGAAAGCAGGCGGGACTACAGGCGCAGTTGACAGGAGCCGGCGTTTGCTCTATAGCGCCTCTCCCTGCTGCAGACCTTTCAGGTGCCAGAACAGCGGGGCTGCCACCTAAATGTCGCTTCACACACACACACGTAGCCAGCTCCGGAGCCGCATTCTCCCAGAGATTTCACCTGAAAGCAGCTTAAGTAAGAATAAGGAGACACTTTAGAAGAGTCACCCAAACAGTGAGTGGCATCAACCAGCTCTTCATCCTGGGCACCGCCATTTTATTCAAACACAACAACTCTATTCAAACAGCTGCTATTAGCAAAGCACCACCAAAGGACTCTGCAGGCTAAATACTTGCTCCCATTTTCACCTGAGGTTTATGTGGTACTAAAGAGAGCATTTACTTTTACAATTTTAAACTTGTATTATGACCAGCATTCAAATTTAAATTTAAATTTTGTAAGTTACGGGAATTATTTTTTTCAAATTACTTTACATTTTGCACTCTTTCGTTTTTTAAACTGTTTATTCTTAATGCAGGTATATTCGTTAGACATTTCAGATTTCCTGTAATCTCAAGCATTATTATTTACATGGGAACTATCCACTTCTTCATTGAAATCCTGTCCATCAGAACATTTGCACTCAGTGGTATGCATATAACTAACAATAAAACTAATTTTAAGAAGGATGTTTTAGAATATTAACAGTGAGATGGATTGTACAAAGTTAGTGGCACTAACAAGAAATCAATCTAACCTGCTGCACGATGCATATTATGGAAATAATTCTTAAAGCAGTGAAAAGCTTAATGACAGTAAAAATTGCTCAATCAGCACAATTTCCTTAATTGCCTTTAAAGACACAACGTGGCCTCTTTGTGTTTTGCCTCGAATAGATTTTTCAGCAGGTGACAGTCAAACCCAATAGCACATTTCCTGGCTGTAAACATAACATATCAATCTTGGCTCGTGCTGAGACAAGTGTGATGTCACGATCAGTATGAAGTTCATGTGCTGCAGAACATGGAACAGTGGTTATGGATAACATTCTGTTGAAGCGGTGCCAAACAGATTTTACACAACCGTCAGCAGAAGAAATTATTGTAGTGCAACAAAGTAAACCAAATCTTGTTGCCTCATACTTTGGCAGAAATGTGTATGGATGTTAGGGAGAAGGGAACAAGAATAAAGCCTCCATTGGAATTTAAAATGCTTTCTAATTTTGCTGCTGCTGGAGTATTTTTGCCGTGTCAACATTGTCAAAATGGATCATAGAAAATATAAGCTTGAAATATGAGAAAAATAAACAGAAAGTGTTCATCTTTGGGCTCCTGAACCTCCTTCCTGGTGGTAGGAGTGAGTAGAGAGGCCACTGAGCAATTGAGAAAGCAGTTAATCTATTTACTAACATTGATGGTTAATTTATTCTCTAAGGTTCAGTTGATCTTATTTTCCAAAGTGATTCTCTGTTTATTCTTGATGCAGATCAATTCAAAAGCATTATCCAATAAAAGACTCTTAGACAGGCATGTGGATGCAAGAAAATGAGAGGGTTATGGGTGTGAGGTAGGGAAAGTCTAGATTGTTGAGTAGGTTTATAGAGATCACACAACATTGGGGCCTGTACTGTACTGTAATATTCTATGTAAATAGAAATACTATGACGGTAGGGCAGTTTACATAGTGTCTGTGAAACAGAGGGAAAATAACAGGTCAATTATTCACATGCTTTATTCTCATGAAGGACTACCAAATATTTTCATTTCTCTTTACAAGTGCTTTACTGGCTATTAGTACTTTCAACATCTGAATTCTTGTTCCGTATCTTGATCACATGACTGCTGACAGCGCCATTTGCCCAATGTTATTAAATCTGCAATCCCTTTCTCAGTTTATCTAGAGGGACTGATGGTCCTTTTATTTATGATCCTTTCCTGTTACTCCTTGAATCTGTATATTGCCAGTAGGTGACAAAAGTGTGAAGATCAAAATGGCTTACAGCAGGAAACCACATTAGATAATACCACTTTGTATTCACTGAATCGCCTTAAATCTAATGTGAGTTACCTGCTAAAAGTGGAATTAGAATTTCTCATTATAATGATTTAAAAGGTTGATATTTATAAATACAATTCCGACTTTATCTGTGCGATAGAAGTAGATTGGAAAAGGGAAAGAACCAGCTGCTTTCCTTATTCTTTTAAAATTAGTCATAACCATTATGGAGTTGGGAATCATGTGTTAATCATTAAAGCTAATATTATTAATACACGTCAAGATTAGATTGAGGAATAGACCATCGAGCCTAATTCAAATTACTGAAGTATAATATATGCTGCAATGGTTGATTCTATTATATCTGCAAATAAGATTAATTAAAATAGACTTTATACTTTAAGAATAATAAAAGCCAATATTGTTTTTATAAAATTTTGGAGTGTATAATTTATTATAATTCTGATTATTTATTAATTAATTAGATTAAATCTACAGTATTTGATGGCATATATGACACCCTTTCTCACCCCCCCCCAAAAAAATTGCCTCAAAAACCACCCCAGTTCTATATGTGAAGGTGACAATTTGGTGCCACCATTTTGGGCACCGAAATGCAAATGTAGTAGAGGCTTTCCCCTGCAATATGGCGACAGGAGGCAAGCGTTCTGTGGTGCGCTGTTAAGACAGAATCAGACACACACAAGGTAAAGACTGTACAACAGGCTTTAATCCACAAAGACTTCCACAGAGCCAGGCTGGCTGTGGCTGCAGCAACTCTGTGTGGCTGGCCTCCTTCCCCAGCTGTGTTCGCTGCGCCGGGGGAAATTATTTCATCATGGCCGGCGGCAGTGACATCGTTACGTCAGCTGGAAGTGACGTCAGACAGTGAGCCAGAAGTGATGTCACTGTAGTTCTCAGTGAGCGGCACCGGTAAGATGCTGGTGGCACACGCTGTGACTGTCGCTGGTGGGGCCAGATGTTACGCAGTCGAAGTCGGGGAAGGGGGAAGTTGTCGCGGAGACAATGGCGCCACCTGGCACGCGCACGTGGGGTGTCTGCAGGGGAGGTAGGGAGGTCATAGAGGGCCGCTGAGCTGCCAGCAGGTTTAGAGAGGCACACGTTTGCAAAGTGGCCTTTCTTGCCACATTGGGAACAATACTGGTTCCTAGCGGGGCAGTTTTGGCGCGATCATCGATCTGACCCACACCAGGACCCACAGTACTTGCAGGGGTGCTGTGCACCTGCTACAGCGATGTTCTCCTCCTTGGCTTGACCTGGGGCTGCAGCTGGAGCGTGAGAGGGCCATGATGGAACCTGGAATCGAAGGCTTTGACTTGCAGGGTTGCTGCTTCCCGGGTTTGGACCACTTCCACAGTCCTGGTTAGGACATAGATGTTGTCTTCCAGTAGCTTCTGCCGGATGGCCCTCGAGCGTAGCCCTTGGACGAAGGGGTCCCGGATCAGCCCCTCGACCTCCTCTACACCTACCCTGGGTTCAGCCACACGGTCGGGCCAACTCTCGCAACTCAGCCATCTCTCCGGGTTGCTGGGCTCGGGTGTTGAGGAGGTACCTTGCACAGACCACATTCATGGGGGGGCGGCTTGTACAAGTTCTCAAGAGTGTCCATTGTGCTCTTGTACGTGGAGCAGCCTTTGGTTACCTGGAAGGCACGGGGACCCAGCTTTGACCGGAGTAGGACCTACCTCTTCCGATCAGAGTCCAGGATGTCACCCTGTGTGCCTCGATGATTGCCTTGACCGCGTGCTGCCAGATCTCGAAGAGTGTCTGGGCTTCCAGGTGGCGTGGGTCGACCTCGAGGCTCCCTGTGCTCAGGAGTTTTTACATGGCAGCAGTGGGAAAATTTTGTGGACTAAATTGTGGTGCGCTGTTAGACAGAATCAGACACACACAAGGTAAAGACTGTACAGCAGGCTTTAATCCACAAAGGCTTCCACAGAGCCAGCCTGGCTGTGGCTGCAGCAACTCTGAGTGAGGGCTCGGGAGGCTGGTGCAGGCTTGTATCCCGGAGGGTGATTGACACCCGACCGAGTGGGGCTTGATCCATTCAGGCTGACTGATTGACAGCCGGCCAGGTGTTGTCCTGTCCCCTTCCACTCCCATGGGTCCCAGCACGCCTGTCAGTCAATCTGCGTTGTACAATGGGAAGCAGCCTGTGCGGTGGGCAGGAGGACATGTTACTACTGTTGCTTTATGTGCAAGGAGGCTTCGGCATCTCAGCCACACAAGGCTGGAGGGGTTCCATCGAGGTGAGTAAAGGTCAATGCATAAAAACAATTTTTTTCCTGAAATCTCATGCTATATATGCCATCAGATGTGATAACTCACTTGTGTAAATTATAAATATTATAGTTACACAGCTTAGAAATTCCTTTGAGAAAAGTAAAGACTACAATTCCTAAAAAAAAATTATATTTTTGATTCTATAAAATGTGATTTTGTTAAGAGTATTTTTTGGACAACTCACCACAAATAGTGTAATTTATTTAAATATCTAACAGACCAGCAATTGCTTTATGGATTTGTTGGACAGAAATTTCATAGAATTGATTAGGACCATAGAACACTAAGCACAGAAACAGGCCTTCTTCAGCGCCAACTAATATTCTGCCTAGTTTCACTGACCTGCACCTGTCCCAGACCCATTCCATCCATGTACCTGACCATTTTTTATTAAATGTCAAAATTGAGCCTGTATTTCCCAATTCAGATGTCAGCTCATTCCACACTCCCACCACTCTCTGTGTGAAGACGTTCCACTGAATACTCCCTTTAACTTTTCCCCCTTTCACCCTTAACCCATGTCCTCTAGTTTTTATCTCACCTAACCTTAATGGAAAAAGTTTGCTTGCATTTACTCTATTGAATGCATTGTTAATTTCTTATTAATGAATCTTGGCTTTGTTCTCTCCAACCAATTGAGACTGGCAGAACTGAAAGAAATGTGGATTGTCCTAAGCAAACCTTTAGGAGCCACCCGTATCTCTGAGTCAAGCGGTGGTGGATTTAAGTCACAACCAAAAGACTTGAGCACATAATTAAGATGTAGGAGTGAGAGGGTGTGGATGAGAGATTAAACTGAGACCCTGCTGCTTTTTCAATTAGATGTGAAAGGTTCCATGGTCTTACTTTAAAGCAATCTCAAGAGGACATTAACATGACTGGTGTCCTCTCAAATATTTATCCTACAATCAAAAATATTTAAAACATTTTTTAACATGGCCTCACATTGTTTTAGGACAGCTTGTTATTTGTATAAAGTTGCAAACTTGGTGGATACCAGTTAATGCTATATTTCCAATGTGACAATAATGACCCCAATTTAAAAATTTCCATTCACAACCATTCTGGGATGCCCTGATGCAGTGGAAAGTTTAATATTAGTTTTCTGTTTCACACTGCTTTTTTGTCCTATTTGTTCATCAAAGTACAGAAAAATAAAGTCAACATTTCAACCTCTCATTCCCCATAAACATTGAACACAGTGCATCTGATGTATTTGGAGGTCAATAGAAGTTTTACTGATGATGAATTGGCAGTGGGGCATTGTACCCCACCAAAATATGAAATCTACTTTCAAACATATTTTAAAAATATTTTTTCCCTGGACTTGAGAAGAGTGGTGTTTTCTATCATCCAACTTTTATATTATGAATATGTAGTCCCTCGGCCACCCTTTTCTAAAATCAACATTGAGCTCTTGGTCTCAATGACGTTGAGAGCAAATTTATAGACTGAGTTGGAGCCAAACTTGCCTCAGTCTTGAGTGTACAGGGAATAGAGTAAAGGGATAAGCATGCAGCCTTCGGGTTCCCCTGTGTCAGCAACGAGGAGGTGATGCTGCCAATCTGCACTGATTGGGATCTACTGATGTGGAAGTTGAGGATCCAGTTTTAGAGGGAGAAACAATCCCAGATCCCTTAGTTTGGTCATAGGTTTTGCTGCTATGGTGTTGATTGCCAAGATTGAATTGGTGAGATACACCAGCCATTCTGTATTTGATGCAGAGTTGCAGCTTTGGTGATTATTTTTGCCTGATTTCAGTGATGGTTTTGATGTTAGAATACCAGCATTATCAAAGCATTGCTGTTAACTTTCTACTACCATTATTTACTGGGCTTTATTGACAATGATGACGTTTGGTGTGACTGCAGCATACACCTCATTTAGGATACTATTTTTATTTAGGTATCTCGGAAGAAATAAGAACAATTTGTAATTAATAGGTACAATACACTTTTATGCAAAAAAAAGTAAAATACCTGAATTGTGACCACTTGTAGGAGAGCCAGAATTGTGCACCCAGAAGCAGCTACAAGACAATTTGATTCAATTATGTTGAATTAAGAGATGAATACTGGTCTGGGTACTATGGATCATTCCTTTGCCGTGTAAGAATGGAATCTTCAATGCCCACTTGACATATCAAGCCTGACGTCAAAAGGAACGGGGAGGGAAACAGCACATGCCATTGCCCAATTTGAGTAGTAAAAACGAAATTCTGAGCAGGTTAATCAGCAGGCTGTGGAACAAATTCAGCACTTCACATTTAAAACCCTGCATTACAAGTAGGTTTGGGTAGATAAAGGCTAAAGGGATATGGGCAAAGAACTTGGTTGGCATGGATGAGTTGGGAAAGCACCTGTTTCCCTAGTGAATAGCTTCATGATTCTATTAGTCAAACATGTTGCAGAAAAAGAGGGAGGGTGGAGAAAACTAAGGGATTATCTCTCCAAAACTTGCTTTTTAAACACACCTACAAGAAGCTCACTGATTACCAAATGACCTTGTATTTTCTGATGACATTATTCCTGTTTTGCGGAAACTGCCAAAATGTTTGGCCTGGAAGTCAGCCTGAAGAAAACTGAGGTCCTCCATCAGCCAGCTCCCCACCATGACTACCAGCCCCCCCACATCTCCATCGGGCACACAAAACTCAAAACGGTCAACCAGTTTACCTATCTCGGCTGCACCATTTCATCAGATGCAAGGATCGACAATGAGATAGACGACAGACTCGCCAAGGCAAATAGCGCCTTTGGAAGACTACACAAAAGAGTCTGGAAAAACAACCAACTGAAAAACCTCACAAAGATTAGCGTATACAGAGCCGATGTCATACCCACACTCCTGTTCGGCTCCGAATCATGGGTCCTCTACCGGCACCACCTACGGCTCCTAGAACGCTTCCACCAGCGTTGTCTCTGCTCCATCCTCAACATTCATTGGAGCGACTTCATCCCTAACATCGAAGTACTCGAGATGGCAGAGGCCAACAGCATTGAATCCTCGCTGCTGAAGATCCAACTGCGCTGGGTAGGTCACGTCTCCAGAATGGAGGACCATCGCCTTCCCAAGATCGTGTTATATGGCGAGCTCTCCACTGGCCACTGTGACAGAGGTGCACCAAAGAAGAGGTACAAGGACTGCCTAAAGAAATCTCTTGGTGCCTGCTACATTGACCACCGCCAGTGGGCTGATCTCGCCTCAAATCGTGCATCTTGGCGCCTCACAGTTCGGCGGGCAGCAACCTCCTTTGAAGAAGACCGCAGAGCCCACCTCACTGACAAAAGACAAAGGAGGAAAAACCCAACACCCAACCCCAACCCACCAATTTTCCCCTGCAACCGCTGAAAACGTGTCTACCTGTCCCGCATCGGACTTGTCAACCACCAACGAGCCTGCAGCTGTCGTGGACATTACCCCTCCATAAATCTTCGTCCGCGAAGCCAAGCCAAAGAAGAAGAAGAAAGAAGAAAGATTTCCAAATTACAGGTCACTGAAATATGCTTATTGAGTAACATCTTGCTGGCCACGTCTTTTCAGGTGCTTTCAAAAATCACTGCAATTTAGTGATAAAAGATCAGAACACAGGAGTCATAGGAGCAGGAAGAATAACAGGGAGAAGTACTGACACAGCAAAAGAAAGTGTATCATCGAACCTTGTGCATCCTTTTCAAAGACAGTGCAGTAGACAAAAGAATGAAATTGATGATATAAATAGTACCTATGTTTAAATTTAGTTTCTTTCAATGACAATGCCACAAAATGGGAACTGAGAAAATTTCATCCTCTGTAATTTATAGACTTGATTTTATGATCTTTATAAATAACTAGTCTCCTTCGAGGAATATAACTCTGCCTATTTCTATCATACTGCAAGGTAAGATAAAAAAAATAATTAACCTGTAGATATCTCCATAAAATATAGTGTTTTCAATTTGTAGATAACAAAATGCAACACTTGGAACAGCTAAATTCTAATGCTAGGCCATTAAAGAGGTTGAAGAAGAGATGATTAGTCTTGTCAATACTGTAGATGATCCTGTTCCACAGCTCCCAATAAGAATCATTTGCAAGCTGCTGTCAAATGTTTGCCAGGTGTTCTGTGGTAGGGGATGTCTTCAACAAACCCCTGGCGAATTTTTATGACTGTTCCAATCGTGCTGTGCCTAGACTCATTTTTGGTCATTAGTTTACTGATCAAGTACCACCACAATGGGTCACTGTTGCCAACAGATGGTGTAGTACCTAAAGGAGAAGTTAAAGATGACAATCTAAGTTCCTTGGCTTGGCTGTAATCTCATTTGACACCTTCATCTGATGAATGGGTTCTCCCTCCAAATATAACCTTATCAACCCTCTACAGTTGACCTTGCAATTATTTCATGCAATTTCAGGAATGATCCCAGCCGTTGCCTGCTTACCACATTCCATTTATTTGCAGTGAATTGGTAACAGTTGGATAAAATATAGATCCGTACGAAGCAGGCAGTAAGATTTCACATGCTGATAGAGTGCAAGGACAGGGAAAATCCAAGCCATGAGTTCTAGTAAATGCGCCGAAGGGCACCTTTGTACTGAAATGTTATTAACTGTATCATAAGGGAAATGAAAACCAAGGGTATTTTGTACATAGTTGACATTTTTGTTTCATGAATTGTGTTCAGATTTGACTTATTGCTGTTGGCCATACAATGGAAATGACCAGTAGCAAGCAACTGTTTCATATAATAGTGTCCTCACCAATTCTGTGCATTCTGACAGTTGTAGAGGTTAGTCATCAAGCTTTATTTTGTTCCTAGTGCCTGCGTTGTCAGGGGCTTCATGCAATTGTCTGCTGAGTTCAAGGGCAAATACCTCACTGATTTTAGAAAACATTGGAATGCATGAACAAGGTTGTCATAATAAACAGAATCTCTGGTCTGGCTGATCAGAAACACATGCCTGAAGAATCCAACTTCATAATGCTGGCTTGGAGAGATCTGAGAACTGCCAAATCTCATTAGACAATTTTCAAAGGGTTTTCAGTCTTTCATGTTTATGAGCTGTTTCTCTGACTTTGATATTCTAGTGGTTCGTTAGTGAGCATTTACTCAATCAGTTAGGAGGTGAAGACTAAAATTCAACTCCTTAAACCATCTTATTTCAGCTTTCCCTGCTCCAAATGAGCATTCCTCTTGATCTCACCTTTTCATCCTCCTTAAAATGAATTTACTTTTCATCGAATTGCATTTTCACCCATAATTCCTGATTTGCTTATTAGGTTTCAAATTGAATTCAAGATGCAATTCTAGATGTGTCCTTCAGTGTATAAAACTTGGGAACTAGATGATCAGCCATTTGTCCACATAACCAGATGTCATTTAGCTATAATGCACTTGGACACATGGAAAGTTTTGTAGGAAATACTTCATTAAATGTCTTGGCTGGGCACTGGATGTATCCATCCCAAATAGTATTTTCCAAAACGAGTTACTTGACAGAAATGGGCACAAAATTGAACAACTGGGGATAGAAATTTAGATGAATTAATTTCAACCTTAAATTCTCCAACTGTTTTCAGGCGAGGATGAGGTAGAGGCCAATTCATAAATAGGGAAATCTTCTTATTTACTCTATGCTTAAGGGTCTCCTGAACATCTTGAAAAACCAGCAAAAAAAAGTGGCGCTGCCGGATCTAATGTAATGGCGGACCCACTATGAGTGGGGAGTGAAGTCTCAGCAGCGCCTACGATCGGCAGCAGCTCTGGGGAAGCAGAGGACTTCAGCAGGGCCACCAGAAATCAGGGAGATCACTCCACGTTTGAGAAGGAGAGGCAGAGGAGGCCACCTTCAGGACAGTGACCTTGGTGGTGGAGCAGTAAGGGGCTTTGAGGCTGAAGAACACACAAGAGGAGGGCTGTTGGTGACTCACACCAGACTGCGGGAGACTGGCTCAGGACAGGCTGTAGGGGGACCAGGTATCGGAACTGGGATGCAAGAGGGCACTGGATGCTTCCTGATCATGACAGAGGTGTGCCTTTGAAGCTTGGGTTGTTGATGGTTCAGCCAGAAGAATGTATGGCTGCGGAGGCTGTGGGAGCGCTAGATATGAAGCCAAGGACACTCAGTAACCCTGGGGTGGAAGACTCTTGCTTCTCATTTTCTGACTGTAAGGAGCGATAGCCAATTTTTGCTCATAGCAAATCTTTGGCTGCCTAAAGGAAATTTTGTGTAATATCACATTTTCTGTTTTATTACATGATAATAAAATAATCTTAAATCTTGAACCCATTCTTGACATAAGTCTCAAAGGAAACATTTTAAGAAAAGATGTGTTGTGATGCAATTGTTAGATATGGAACAGGTTTCAGGAAAAAGTGGTAGAGGCAGGTGTAATGAAGATGTTTCAATATGTACAGTGTCCTCCATAATGTTTGGGACAAAAATTTACCCCTGTGATTCACATTTTATATTTGTAATCGAACAATTCATATGTGATTAAAGTGCACATTCCAGATTTTATTCAAAGATATTTGAAAACATTTTGGTTTGACCACGTAGAAATTACAGTATTTTTTATACATTGTTCCCTCATTTCAGCTCTCCATAATGTTTGGGACATTTGGCTTTCACAGATGTTTGTGATTACTCAGGTATGTTTAATTGCTTCATTGGTGCAGGTATAAGAGAGCTAGGCTTGCTCCTAAGATTCTGATCACCTTAGGAGTCTGTAGTTGCCATTTTTCAGCATGAAGACCAGAGTTGTGCCAATGAAAGTCAAAGAAGCCAATATGAGACTGAAAAATAATTGGGACTGGTATGGCAAAGAAGACCTCCACTGGTGAAGATAGAATAATTCTCATCATAATGAAGAAAAATCCCAATACACAATCCTCAAACATCTGCCTGACAGATCAGAAACACTCTTCAGGAGACAGGTGTGGATGTGACAAAGGCTGCTGTCCTAAGAAGGCTTCATGAACAGAGATACAGAGACTCACTGCAAGATGCGAACCACGAAGCAGAATGCCCAGGTTACCGTTTGCCAAGAAGTAGTTAAAACAGCCTGAAAAATTGTGGAAAAAGATCTTGGGGATAGATGAGAACAAGATTAACCTGTATCAAAGTGATGGCAAGAGCAAAGTGTGGAGGTGTAAAGGAACTGCCCAAGATCCAAAGCATACCACCTCATCTGTGAAACATGGTGGTGATGGTGTTACGGCCTGGGCATGTATGGCTGTCACACTTATCTTCGTTGATAATGTAACTGCTGATGGCAGTAGCAAAATGAATTCTGAGGTGTATAGCAACAACTTATTTGCTCTAGTTGCAGCAAATGCCTCCAAAATCATAGGACGACGCTTCATCCTACAGCAAGACAATGATCTCAAACATGTTGAAGATACACAGCACCTGCGGATGTCTATGAATCACAGACTTCAAGCAGTCATTGCATTCAAGGGATATGTAACAAAGTACTAAACACGACTATTAATGTGCCCTAAATGAGGGGACTATGAATTAAAAAATGCTGTAATTTCAACATTTTGAAATCAAAATAGGCAGTATAATTTTATGAATAAAATTTGAAATGTGCACTTTCATCCCCCTGTCAATTGTTTGATTGCAAATTTAAAGCCGGAGCACAGCGGCAAATAAAGGAAAATGTATCTTTTTCCCAAACATTATGGAGGGCACTGTATATAGATAGAAAAGTATGAGAGGGATATGTCAATTGCAGGAAAATGGGTTGAACTAGGTCAGCATGGATGTTGGGCTGAAAGGCTAGGGTCAAAATCTCTATGATTCTGAATTTTCCAAATCCACTGTGGTAGTGCACCTTCCAGACACTTATGAGGTGAATGCTGGGTGGCAGTTTGGTACAGGAATGCTGACATTTCCCACAAAGATCTGGCCTGACCTCTCAGAAACTTCAAACATTTGCCCATTGAAGGTTTGATACATTTTTTTTCTGTCATGAATTGAGCATCATTCTGGCCGAAACAAGAAATACATTTAACAATTTTTTAAATAATTTCAGATATTATTTTTTTAAAAACCACGAAAATCAAATATTCCATGTGCCGACTGCGTTCTTTATTTCTTGTTTGCAGCTCCAGCTGGATTTGGATTCTTGGAAATATAGTAGTCGCTACAATTGTATTTTGTTCCATTTTAGAAGCTCTTATCTTCCAGATTTTTTGAATAACAGTTGTAAATTTTATGTCACATCGAGTATATGCCCGGTCATTTGTCGTCCAAAATGTAAAGAGCATCTAAAACATGAAGAATATAATCAGCTGGTTCTCCTCAGAGTTGTGCTGATGTATCAAATTTTGCCAGTTTTAACTTACCAGATTTTGCCAGTTTTAACAAAAAAATTGAAAGTGGTGAGATATTGGCTTTGATTTAAATCCACTTTCTTCCAAAAGAAGCAAATGTATGACATTTCACCACCATAAAGTCTTGATTTATTATTATTCCCTGGTTTATGTGGAAGCATACCATGTCTGTTCCAATTTTGACATATTTATAGTTTTATAGCTTTAGAATGCACCAAAAGCCATGATGTTAATTGACAATTTAATTGCATAATAGTGTAAACAAATTCTTTCATTTGGGCCTCCTGCTTCTGTTAGTAACTTAAACTAATTAAATGGGAACTGCAGTACTCAGAAGAGCCTTCTAACTATGCTGACAGCTGTGCTCTTCAATTATTTCAAAGCCTATCATCTGTTCCATTTAAATTGGTGAACTGTACAAAGGAATAACTTATTTTTAAACAGTTTTCATACAGCAGCAAAGTATGAGGGCCATTTTTGCTATGGGCCTGCAGTTCTTGCCTAAAGTATGGAGTTTTTCTTTTAATTGATGTGTTCACTGAATGTGGACGTTGCTGGCATTTAATGTTGTTAAATAGTTGTTAATGGAGGTTGGCTCGTGCAGTTATTTTCTTTGAATTCAAGCACCTGAGATAAGATAATACATTCTTTAGAACGATATATAAAATAGATCTATCATAGTCAATGCTGTAGATTGTTATGGCTCTTTGTAAAAGTTCAGGTTCAGGTTTATTTATTATTATTGTACCAGTACATGACGACGAAACAGCATTCCCCAGTCCACAGTGCAAATCAGTGCACGCACGTGGATATTGAGGGATGATGAGCTAAGATGAATATTGTAAGGGAACTTAAGGTATAAATCAGCTTGAGGCTTGAAAGTCTATACTTGTTCCTTACATGTTCTTGTGGATGCTACCTTTGTTAATGGCAATGGAGGGCATCAAGACATTCCAGATCTAATGGCCATCGGATTAATCAAAGAGAAAAATGCCCACTCTATAAGTGCATCTTTATTCTGCTGCAATTCTTTCTAAAGCAATCGCTTAATTCCCTTGTTGCAGCACCACTACATATGTGTGGGTTAATTTGACAATTTCTCCTGTTTGGAACTCAACTCTGGTCTCAATAGGTGTCCAGGAAGTACTGAAATGTAGTGATTAGGTTATGGGACTAGCAGAGTTTTGGTTCATCATTCCCAGAGACTTGAGTTCAAATTCCATCATGGTAGCTGGGGAATTTAAATGAACTAAGTGAAATGAATGTGGGATTAAAGCTAACCTTTGTAAACTAATGGATCACTTTTAAAAATCTGATCACTACTGGACTTCAAAGAAGCAAGTTTCCTGTCCTTACTTGGTCTAGTTTACGTGCGACACCGCACCCACCAATGTTGTTGATTTATAATGTCTCCTCATTGACAATTGGGAATGAACATTAAATGCCAGCAATGTCCACATTCAGTGAACACATCAATTAAAAGAAAAACTCCATACTTTTAGGCCTTTTGCTCTTGTAAGTGAAGAGCTTAGCTGTAGCATCAGCTGACTCAGAAAATAGGAGACCCAGGGGCTGTTGTGTTGACCTTCACCTGTTGTGGTAGGCACCCTAAAATCTACATCTCAATGTAAAGACAAAGCTGTTGACTTCTTATTGATAACTGAAGCTATGCTGAGCAGAGAAAACCCTCCTGATAATGATAGCTTGCTCCAATCATCCTGCCCAGCCAGCCAGACACTTACAGGAAGGCACCTGATAGTGAGCAGCCAGTCCTGAAACTTGGACCAATAGTCAGGCAGGCAACGTTGAAGATGTGCCAATTAAAATGAGGCCAGAAGCCTAATTTTGAGTCCAGATTAGGGCCAAATTGTCCCAGAAAGAGCAGTGACATATTTTCACCTCATAGCCTTTCAAATGGAAAGGATAATCTTGTCAACATTACATTTTAATTTCCAAAGTGGTTGAGTATTAACTGTAAACGGATTGGTATTTATCATCACAGAAAGTGTACAACACAAAAAAAAACAATTTCCTTTCCATTTATAATATATAAATTCACATTTGAAAGATTTGTTTATCTTTTATGTTTTTTATACAGCCACTGCGTTCCAGGAAATTATGCAAAATCTGTGTAAAAAGATCAGAATAGGAATAAGGACTCATTCCCATTCTGCCAATTTACCTCCTTGAACCCTAGTTATTTTCACAGATTGCTTGCAGTCTAAACTGAACTGCAGGCGATCTGTGAACAATAGGACGTACAGCCTCCTAAAGGTACTTCAGGTATTCTGTCTAAACTCGCGGTGTGATACGGATATTTGGAGTTTTGCTAGTTTCTTATGTGAACAGCAACTCCTGGAAGGTAAGGAGACACTTCAGAATGGAAAAATTATGCAAGTTCCATGAAAGAAAACAAATTTGATTTGTTTTCTTTGTAATGCCATAGCTGAATTAGAATGCACTCCAAGATATATTGAAGTCAGAGGGTTGAGGATGATTGTCATGCAGATTAATGCTGTCAGACCCAGGAGATGGATGATCCATGTTTCTCCATTCTTGTTTCAAGTACAATTTACCCCCTGCAGATAGTACTGATGTTTTAAATTAGCTTAATGTGTCAGATTGGGTAATTTGCTAATGCAGTCTGATAATTTTCACCCAAGGCTCTATTGTATGCAGCGGTTGACCAAACACTGTCATTCACTCCACAATTATGCATAAATGCGAAGCTAATTTAAGAAATTGCTGAGGATATACATCGACCATATTTGCAGTTCATTCCTTGAGCAGCAAATGATACCACTCTTATCCCTTTGCCATCTTTTTCTGTCAATCTGAATGCAACTGCAAGTGAGAGAATGAACCAGGCAGCCCATTGCTTAACAGGAATAATCCAAGCATTAAAATAGTCAGAACTTCAAGTAAATTATAAGTTGCTTCAAAAGTATTCAGACTTGAAGAAAACAGAAGTGTTTGTTATCAGTGTTGCATCAAATAATGTGTTTAGACACCCACGTAGAGAACTTGTTCAATCAAAAATCATTCATTCAAATGATTGATTGTGTATCACTGTTGATGTAATTTTAATGTTTCAGGTAGTTCAAATGTTGTGCTCAGAAATCTGTTGGTTTAACTTCTGCTCCAGTTTTTTGAGCAGGTCATCTAATGTGACAGTTCCATTGCAATGCTGAGGTGGTGCAGCAATCAGTGTCCCTGCCTCAGCGTTGGGGGAGCTGGCAACAGTCTTCATGAAATGACCTTCACTAATTTCTCAGTTACACTAGGCACTTTCAGGTGGCCAAAATCCCCCAATGTAAAGCCTCATATTATGCCTATAATATTGTGGCTGTCGGGAGGCCACTTGAAAGCACAGGAGGCGCATGCAAGGCTAACTTTGTAACTCTCCTGTGGGAGGGATAATTGCCGCAGCACAGAGGTTTCCACCCCCCCACCCCACCCCAGGCACCTGAATGCAGGTGCCCGAAAGTGGCTGCTAAGAGCATGACAACAGCTGGCGAGCGCCTGACAGCCCACCACCCCCCCACCCCCTCGCTGCCCCTGCCCCCCCTAGCGCAGGATGTCAGGGCAGGGACAGCCGGCGCAGGATGTAAGGGCTGGGGCAGCTGGCGCAGGCTGTAGGGGTTGGGGCGGCTGGTGTGGGTTGTCAGCGCTGAGGCGGCTGGCGCGGGCTGTCCCCATACTGATCCCATTGCTCTTCTCTCTCCCCACAGCCCCATGTCGGTCCCCACACTGATCCCACTGCCCCATGCTCTCCCCACAGCCCTGTATCAATCCCCACATTGTGGGGAGACCGGTGCGGGCTGTCAGCGACGGGGCGGCAGGCGTGGGATGCTGAAGCGGCCAGCACGGGCAGAGCAGTGGGATCAGTGTTCGGACCAACACGGGGCTGTGGGGAGAGAGCGGGGAAGTGGGATCAGTATGGGGACAGCCCGCACCGGCCGCCCCAGCGCTGACAACCTGTGCCAGCCACCCCAGCTCTGACAGCCCGCCACCTCAACCCTGACAGCCCAAAGGGTCAGGAGCCGGAGTGCACTTCGAGGCACCTCCCGTGCAGCTGTCCCTTTCAGATGGCCAGCGCTGTGCTTTCAGCTCTGCCACCTGAACGACCATTCCACAGGTCTGAGGCGAATTCTTGGCGGAGAATGCACCTGAGAAGCCTACTGAGGTGGAGTTTCAGTGCCACTGTCTTTCAACTGAGACACAACATCAGGATTCAATTTGATCTGTTGGACAAATGGAATTAGATGAAGTGCTTCCTCTGATGGCTCTGGTCAATAGTAATCCCTCAAATAATCTCCAAAACAGATGATTTTTTTAAAATTATCTAGCTATTTATGGGAGTTTGAGCAATTCTGTGATGATACGTGTTGCAAAACACAAGAGCACCTTTTTAAATTATCCCGAGAATCTGAAAGTATACAAATATGAACCACCTTAACACGTAGACTGGGGCTATTTGCTTTCTACCAGTATATAATGATTTCAAACTATATCTCAAAAAGGTAAAAGGAGTCTGCAATTCACCATTATTGCCTGTGGCAATGTTTCTTGTAACCTTTGATGACAGTTAAGGCACAGCTAGATGTACATAAGCAACCTCTATTACATTAGTGGTCCAATTGATCGTATTAGAAGAAATAAAGATAGGAGACGTGAATGGCATGAGAACAATTTTGCCATCCAGGTTCCTTCTTTTTTATTCTTTTCAAAATGCACATCTTGAATTGCCATTCATTCTCTCTCTCTCTCTCTCTCTCTCTCTCTCTCTCTCATTCCCCCCCCCCCCCCCCCGCCCCCAGTTTCCCTAATCATCTGGATCTCACAACCTAGTTGTGAAACATGGCTCAACCACCCAACATTGCCTGATCTATTGGGGTTCAACATGTTGCCATCCGCAATGCCAATTCCATACTCACCATCTGCTCCAAATACCTAACTTGACAAGCGATCTCTGGCCTCTGGATTATTGACAGCAATGGAAGTAACTGATTTTAATGCAATTTTATTGGCATGAATTTTGTGCACAGATAGTTATTAAAATTAACTCCTATTTTATTTAGATTTTAATAACTATTATTTCTCTGTTATACTGCAGCATTTGTTTCAGAAACATTGACAATCTCTCCTTGCACTTACGTTGCTGTTGTTTTGGGAGAATTTGTCCCTTTTTAATCTTAAATTAACCAAGTATAAAAATCCTTTTATGAGGATCAAGTAAAGTGGCATTGCTTCAACCAGAACAAGGGATGTTTTGTTAATCTGGATTCATAGTCCAACCTGAGCACAATGAAAATTTGTTATTGCAACATAACGGAAACAACTTCTTGATGTTTATCATTTTACTTTGGAATATGCGGGCAATAGTGACTTTTATCTTTTTTCTTGACCAAGAGGGTCAGAGACAAAGTGTGGGACTGTTGACAAATAGACAAGTAGAGTTATACCTGGATAAGTTTTTCAAAAGGCACTTTCAGGTGGCCAATTGCCCCGCATGTAAAGCCGCATGTTTAGGCAATATGGGGCTGTTTTGAGGCCACCTGAATGTGCAAGAGGCGGTCTTGAGGCAAGCTACGTCACCCTCCTCCAAGAGGGATAATCAGCTGAGCTCAGTGGCTCCCCCAGCCACCTGAAAGCAGCTGGCTGAAAGCGGATGTTAAAGGGTCAGGCTGCTGATCACAGCTGACACTGGGCAGGAGCCGAGTGTGCTCAGAGCCGCATCCTATGCAGCTGTGTCCTCCAGGTGGCCAGCGTTGGACTTTAAACGCTGCCACCTGAATGGCAATTTAAAGGGCCGCTTCTGCTTCTTTAGGTGCATTTTTAGCGTAGAATGCACCTGAAGAAGCCTAAAGGTAGAAAGGGACCATTCAGGTCAACATACCTTCCTCTTGTTCCTTCACCCAATGGGCTCATTGTATAGCTGGTGACAGGATATTCCCCTCATTGAGATTATACAACAAACCACTGTAATACTTGATAACTCGCTCTGCTGGGCATTCTAGGGTGCCTTCGGGATAGTCTAGACCAGCTATTCTCATCCTTATTTTGGCTAAAGCCCCCAGAGGACTCTGTTTAAAGTTTAAGGGCCCACTTCCCTGTGAAACAGTCAAGTTTAGTTGATTTCTTCTGTACTTCTCTCCTACTGGCTGCATAAAAAGTTATTTTAAAAAAATTTATGTGAGATGAAAAGAAAACAAGGCTTTTACTCTGAGCATAACAATGTGACTTGTGATTCCAGCACTCACAGACACAGGAAAAAATAAAACATGAACATACATGTTACAAAATCATTTTAAAAGATTCTTAGAGCACAAAGGTGTGTGCACAATGAGTCTTAGGGAACTTTAAGCATAAACTCAAGGATAGAACACTTAATAAAAATAATTTCAAAAAACTATTCTTACAAATGGAGATTTTAAGGAGATCCTTGAGGGATATATTCCTGCTCAAGTTATTTTTGATGTCAGGCTCCAAATTATCACAGTGGATAATGATAGTCGATGGTCTCCTCTTGCTGAGATATTGCCTGTTCCTGGATTTTGTCAAGGAAACTACCTTGCTGAATCCACATTCAACATTGTTGAGAGAAAGGCAATAAAAACGGATCAACCTTTTCCCATAATTTTTGAAATCTCCTCAGCGGTTCACTCTGAGTCCAATTTTTTCTTTAATTGATTGAACTTATGCCATGTAATCATATCATTCTGAAGTTCAAACAAACTCACTTGAATTCCTGGGTCAACTTTGGTGGGTGGTTGCTCAAATGGATCTAATATCCAATACAAGATATTGACATATATCAGGTCTTAAATCTTTCCTGTAAATCTGCGTGTATTTGCTCCAGGTGTTTCATATCCACGTCCTTTGGTTCCTCTGCATGGATGTCTCCTCTGGTTGACGGAGTGAAAATTCTGCTTTATTTTGGAAGGTGGTGTGTTCGTTTTGTAATGAAGGAGCAGATTAGGGGATGAGCCACGTGTAATGGAAGATTCTAAACTGTTTTTTTAATTTGCTGCTCTAGGTTTTGCAAGGCTGAGAACCTGCTTGTGTTTTAGAATCAGCAGACATAAGCTAAATTCCACCGAGGGGCCAGATACTGTTATTTGAAGAAAGGACATCTGTGTAACAAGAACATTTAATCTTCCTGTTTGTTTTGATCACAGACTGTCAGAGGCCTAGCCTTGATGCATAATAAACCATTGTATTCAAAGTGATAAGCTGAAAATTATGTTACTAGTTAGAAACCTAGTATGCTAGCTTGCTTGCTTATCTTTCTTGCTGTGCTGGGAATAGGTGCTTGGGTAAGCAGTTTTTGGGTAATATAAGCCATGGTCCCGCTGCTGAAGAGAGAGACTCTCCGAGAGGTGGCAACATCTCTTAGCAAGAAGAAGAACTTCTAGGGTCCAGCCAACGTCCCGGTCAGGGGAGGTGGAGAAGCTGCTACCGGCGCCCTGACAGCCTACTGCAAGTGTGCAGTCGTTGCCTCGCTTCGGCAGTTGGGACCAGTCCAAGCGTTGATAAGTATAGTTGGGAAGGGCTTGCATATTGTAGTGTGAAATCAGCTTTTGAATTTGTATAAACTGAACTGCTCTCGGTGTGTGTGTCTATTTTCTTTCGGTAGCTCAAATACTGTGACCAATCTAAAATGAACAAAATGAGAGGTATAAGTTTACCCAAGACACCACGCACTACAGAATGCCTAACCCCTAATTGCTTCTGTGGTCATATTTATGTGCCTAATCTGATTGATTTTTGGTCAATAAAGCCTCAGGTGGGGATAATGGCATTGAAGATCAAGTGGTGCTGATTAGCTCGTAACATCACTGTGGTTTAGGGGAAAACGGTTGTATGTATCCCTGCTGCAAGTGTTTCAATGACGCTGCTTGCCTCTTATCAATATAAAATTGGGTGCTGGCAAGGTCCTGCTATGTGTGAACTCCCTTTTACTCTCTGAGGGATTCCAGATAAAGATGAATTCTGAAATCATAACGGAATAGCTACATTAAGAACCAGACAGAACAGGTTGTGTAATTGACAAAGCCGATGAAAACCTCATTCATCGATCAGTAACTTTTGAAGGTGACCTTCATAAACCACAAGCAGTTTTTGTGCTGGGTATGTTACCAGTCAGTAGAAAGTCTACCCCTATTTCCTTTTCACTGTGATTATGTGGATGTTCCTTGTCACCATGGTTGGTTGGATGGTGCCTTGATGTCAGCCATTCTGAGTTCTGCTCTAGAATTCTGCCCTTGTGTTACTTTTGAAGTTTTCAATTATATTTGCAACTAGATTAAGTCCGCAGCAACTGAGATGCATTATCAAGGAGCAAGTTATTGCCCGAGAACACCGTTGTCAATTATGTTTTTTAGACTGCAATGTCGGGAAAATCAGGGAAAAAATTAACATAAATACTGCCCGCGTGGTCATTCACACTGGGCGCTTTTTTAGACTGCAAATACCTGAGTGTAGGACAGTGCGGAAGAGTGGATGACCACCAATGAATTTTTCCAGTACGTTTTACACTACAGGCTTCCTCCAGAAAGTTGTAGGGGTCCTGCAGGATAAATCGCGGGGCAGGAATTGACAAAATTCCTGCATATTCCTTTTCAGCCTGCCCGTGTAGCGGCAAAATTCCTTGATTGTGCCGTGACATGCCCGCAGCCTAAAAACCATAAATGACTTGGATTATGTTGCTACTGATTGAGAACAGGCAGTTAAAGCAGAAGTTAGTTTTATCCCAGTCAAAGTAAAAACACTCTTTCTAGCCCTCTCCAAAAGTGAAAGACCAAAATATGCTTACCTTTTGCCAATATTTGGAAGTAAACTACCAACTGCTCTGACCCACCACAAAATCATAAAAAAATTTAAGAAGCGGATGACCCAGTATGTCCATGCCAGAAAATCCCACCTTTGTCTGCACCCCTGCAGTCACAGCTTTGAATATTCAAGCACTATGTACACGTGGCAACAATCATCACAGATTGTGGGGTTCAGTCTCCTTGACAGGTTGTCTGTGAAAGAACTAGAATCCATCTCCATTCCAATCCTTTTACTTTAAGGCTGTGAACCCTGGTTCTTTTTATTTACCTTATCAAGATTCCTCTAATTTCATCATTAATTCTCCACTCAGCCATCCCTGTTCTACAGAAAACAATTCTGGATCATCCAATCATTCATCCCTGTGTAATTTCTCATCTCCCATTCGATCCTTTCAGCTGCTTTCAAGGTACTATGTTTTTAATTGGGCTCAAGACCTCACCCTGGTACCTGTCCAATAGATTCAAGGGGCTGCAAATAATGACCGCACATCACATTTCGGCTGCCAAAGGCCTTTTCAACTGATTTTTGTCATGCCTCTGATAGCTAGACATGTAAATTAGGTTGAAATAAACTTATTCAAGTTTTACTAAAAGGAAGTCATTTAAAAATTTTAGTCATTGATAAGAAGCAAATTAATTAAAACATTTCAAACCAGGTTTGCTGATTTTGAGATCACATGAAATGTTGTCAGGTGCTCATTAAAGTCATTCCTGTAACAAATCATCAGGTAATTTCTAATAACTCAAAGTAAACTCTCTATTTTTGGATACTACGCAATCAAATTTAAGCTAAAAAAATTTGTTTATGGGTTATGACAGTCACCTCTGGCCATATAACTCACTTACACTCATTTAAATAGACTATTCATTTGAGCCACTCTTCCAGAGCAGGGTTAATAGCTGTGAGCTTGCCTCTCCACATTTTAAAAGTTAGCCGAAGTGCCCACCAGAAACCAGCAGAAACCTGCAGGCAGATTGGCATCCTGTGATCCTTCTAGGGCTCCAAAGCTATTTTAATTCAAGTGATGGGGCAACATTGTTGATGTAGCCTTTACAGCGCCACTGATCAGTTCCGGGGTTCAAATCTTGCACTGTCTGTAAGGAGCTCGTATGTTCTCTCCATGTCTGTGTGGATTTTCTCCTGGGGGCTCCTGTTTCCTCCCACCATTTGAAACATACCTGGTGTGTAGGTTAATTGGGTGCAAATTGGGGAGACTCATAGGCTGAAAAGGCCTGTTACCGTGCTGTATGTACACATGCCTCTTCCCTCTATATAGTTGATTGCTGGTGTTGTGTATTTGACCTTTAGTAATTAGCATTACTCTGGAAGGGAGGTAATCATGTCTTTATTCTTTAATATGGCACCACACACTGAAACATTTCCTACCACATAACTCCACGTATCTGACGTCATTGCCATACACAACACTCTTCCCCTCAAAAAAAATGTTTTGTACTTGCTGGCAAACAAGCGTCAAATTTAATGATGTTGACACTGTAGGAAAGTTAACTATGTTGACATTACAGAAAAGAACTATATTGACGTTACAGAAAAGTTAACTATGTTGACATTACAGAGGATTTAACTATGTCTTTCACTGGTATGGTAACTCTAAATCTAATGCTGCTTAACTTAAAATGTATTAACTGGAAATGTACAAAAATATATTAACTATAGAACATACAAAGCCTTTAAGACAGCAACCATAGTTTTTGAGATACACTAAATAAATCTTCAAGTCACTGCACCTAGTCTTCTAAATGTACTGCACACATCCCCAAGGTGTCCTCATCAGGCCAATGACTGGATAATTGGAGTGGCTGCTCTTCATTTGCCCATCCACATTTCATGAGATGAAGCAAGTAAATTGTGCTTTTGCACCATAGGACTTTGATTACTCTTCCGTGCCACCTCAACTTTGTTTTGTAAGAACTGGCTTTCTCCAGTTGATCTTCCGTCATGGAGACCTGTCCACAAGTATTTAATTGATTGATTCCAAGTGCATACTCTTTGCAAATTGTACTTCAAGTTGATTTGAGCAATTCATCAATCTTGCTTTGCATCCTGTTATTAGTGACGTCAGGTTCAGAGCACCCAAAATCCCTCATTTTTTTTTGTCAACTTCACCATTGTTCTCCTTCGGTCGACTTCTTTCTGGTGTTTGTTTCTTTCTATTTCATGACCCAATCTCATTTCAACATTTTTCTTTTGGACGTCAACCTCATGACTGAATTGATCATTGAAAATACTTCCATTTCTTGCACGCTCATTATCAAGTCTTCCAGATGAACATGGACTGAATCAGTACCTTAACATTCCTTCTCCGTCAACTGCTGTTTTGCCACCACTTCAAATGTTGTATTCTCTATCTCCAGTTGTTGAATATGTTCATTGAGTTTCTTTGTAGCTTTCTTTTCTTGCAAAGAGGCAGAAAAAGCTTCTTGAATCTTCTGCGAAGTAGCAATCCGATCACATTCTTTGTTTTCATGTCGACTTTGCTGGTTTTCTGTGATTCCTGTAACTTAATTTTCAATTTCTCCAATTGCTTCTGTATCTCTATTTTTTTCATTCTCCATTTCATTGCGTGAGGGAGTGAAGATTTCCAAAGAAGCCTCTGACTTCACTGCTTTTCTTAGATTTTTATTTTCCATGTTCTTCAAGATTTTGTTGATCTCTGTTAGAGGGAGGTTGCTCTTGTTTTGAGTATCTTTGCTCCATATTCCTTTATTTATAACATTTTCATTGATTTGATAAACCAGCTTTTCCTGGTTTTCAGATCTCTTCATTTTGCTTGCCGTTTGGGAATCTTTTATGTGGTAAAGGAGACAGCAGTGCCCCTCAGCAAATCTAGCTGGGCTATAGATGACCATTGCTCTCTTCTGGGGCTCAATTTGCAGCATGTCATTCTGACTAACTTGCTCCGTGATTCCCTGTAGAAACTGCTGGCACAATTCCAAGATCACGGTTACCATTGCTACAGGATCAGGAGCTTCTTGCTTAACTTTCACATCTAACTTTTCCTCCATTTTAAGCTCAGTGTTTCGTTGCAAGGTTCTCTTCATTTCATCCACTCCAGCATCTCCCAGAGCTCATCTTTTTCTTTTCCCATTGCTAATTTATTAGTCTCTAGTTGCTGCAGATTCTGGTTAAGCTTCTCTTCTCGATTTCCCAGACTGCTATTTGGAACCACAATTTTTCAACTCTTCAGTCCTCGCACGCAATGTGTTATTTTGAGACATCACTTTCTGTAGTTCCTCATATTCTCTACATGCCTTATCTGGTTCCTCTTGCTCACATTTCTCTTTCATGGCTTCTTTTTCACTTTTCAAAATTCTTCCACTCTTTTGCACGCTTTTCTGTTGCTAATTCAAACTTCTCATGTACCATGGAAGGAAACCTTTCTATTCATGATTGGTCTGATTTCCTTGGTTGAAATGGCTCATAATGTACAAAAGAATTGGGCCTGGCTTTAAAGCGTGCTGTTTCTTTTTGTTTTCTCAGCTCTTCTTTCATCATTTGTGCCCAATCTTCTGGCAGACATGCATCCAAACGAGTTTCCGACACACTGCATAGAGCTCTTTCTGGCACACAACAATGCTCTTTTTCAGCCCCTGCCTTAAATTTTCTTCCTCTGCAATCATCATATCCACAATATGCCATTTAACAACTTCTGTTGTTTCCTGTCTTTGATCTTCTGAATTTGCAACCTTTTACCAGATATTCTGACGTTGTTCTTTATGCCTCTCTTTTTTCACCAAATTCTCACCTCCAACGTCCATCCCATCATCGCAGCTTTGTGTGTATTTTACCTTTAGGAATTAACATTACTTTGGAGGAGAGGTAATCATGTCTTTATTCTTTAATATGGCACCACACACTGAAACACTCCCTACCACGTAACTCCACGTATCTGCCATCATCCATGCATGTTCCCATACACAGCACCTGGCACAAGCGAAAATCGATTCCAGAATCTGTTGAACTAGACAATCACAAGCAACTGTCATTTATAATTTGAATAAAAGATTTTTTTTTAATTGTTACAAATAGCACAAATATAAAGGTGAAAAGTGTAAATAACAGTGTCTGAATGTGTCATTTTGTCATTTTTGGCTCGATTGAATTACAATATCTATTATCGCATCTGCCCAGCAGCATAATGCAATTTTAGAAATGCAAATGTCTGATGTTGGTATTCAATCTCTTAACCACGTAAAAATGTATATTATTAGAAAGCTCTAAAATTAAATTTTAAAGAGACCATTACTTCTCAGTATTAATTTATGCTGCCTTATGATCATGTTTTGACATCTATTTTGCATTATAATCAGATTTCCAGAGTTAAAATTAAGCAAATGAAGTTGAAACTGTTAACATATGTTTCAATTAAACATTAATATAATGAGCAATGGCACCTCAGCAATAAAATGAAAGATGAATGCATGGAAATTTGGTTTTATAGGTTTTCTGGAATACAAATATAACATTTTCACATAGCTGCCATTTTGCAACTTGTAAATATCAGTACAGATAGCCTGGATTAAAATTGGGACCAAGGTTGTAAAATGCAACATCCTTAGTGTAGAATGCAGAGATAGCACAAAATAGATTTGTAAAACCTATCTTCTGTCTTTACTCTGTTGTGCAGTTTTCAGTAAAAAAAGTAACTTATTAGATATTCCTTTGGTAAAACATCTGCAGAAATGACATTCTTTGCATCCTTTCTGTTAGATGGCCATGACCTAGGTGTATTGATCAATAAAAAAAACTATAAATATCTTGATGTTCAATTTTCTCCATTTTTATTTTGATGACTGTACAATATTATCCACATTCCAGAAGTGTTCCCAAGATAGGAAAAGCTAATTCATGTTCTTCACCGTTTGCTGTGTAAATTTTGCTGAAAGGATCATGTTTGAAAGTCACTTCAATGTCATGCTGCATGTTGGAGTAGCGCAAGACTAATCTCTTTTGCATTAATATGTTTACACTACAAAAGGTAATCTGAATCGTTATTAATCTATAATGACATCAGATTAAAAGTGTAATTGGGAACATGACTAATTACAAATATCCCTGAGGCAGTTATATTTGTGGACCAGTTTATTTTGCAAAAGGATGATCTGAGTGGAATAACTAAATTCCACAATCTCTGTTCAGTACAGGACTATTTATGCAGTTTTTTAATATATTTGGTATGATGTGAAATATAGAGGCGCAGTAACTTAAGTGCACATATCTATTACTCCTAGTGCAAATATATCCCAGGCTGAAACCAAGATGATTGCTTCCCTTATCCAGTATTTCAGTTTCATTTCAGTTTGAAGCCTGGCCTTAAAGTATTGGAGACAGATTGGTGACCCAAAACTCAGCAATAAAATCTGTGACCCAATTGTTCTTAGTGGGATAAACTTTTAAATTAGATTTCAACCATAAACTGGGCAGGAAGATGGAGGCAGAAAGCATAATTTGTTCAATGGTTGTAGTTCTGTATCAGTCAGTATTTTATTGATCTCAGAGGGAATAAAGGATACCCAAACAATAAAACTATCGAAGTTCCTTTGACAATATGAAATCTGCAAAAATAAAATGCGATTTTAAAGCAACATCTGAATCATAAGTTTAACTTCACTCTGCACTTATACCCACACCTCTTTTTAAATATGATTTAAATGCCTGTGAATAGCTCTTCATGCCCTAATGCTAATCGGGCATTAGCATCCTTGTCACATTTCTTTTCACAATTCTATAAAATAACTTGGGACTTTTAAAATACTGGATTTATCCTAATCAAGGCTTTCAGGCTAAGCTAATTTCATTCCAGTATGGCTAAATGTATATCTAATAATACAAGTACCGTGTGGTGCTTGTGCACTACATTTCCGAGAAGTAAGATGGGTTCCTGCAGTATAATTGCAATCTTCTCTTCTATATGATATCCTCAGTGGAGGAATTTTTTTTTAACATTGTTCCTGTTTGATAATTATCAGGGCTCTGCCTTATCAGGACTTTGCATTAGTTGGACCATGCTGAAAATTTAATGATTGTGATCTGTTATCTCCAGGCATATTGAAAAGCAATTTTTAATTGCCTCAAAATAATGTTTTCAAGAAGAAATGAAAATTTTGGAACAATGTTTAGAAGATAAATTCTGCAAGGTTAAAATTCAATGATTGAACTACATTAACAGTAGAGTCAAGTTGTAAAGAAATGTAAAAACCAGAAATAATTGTTGTTTTTTAATACCAAAATTATACAAATTTAGAATAATTAAAAATTATGAGGTGATTGTTAAAATACCATCATTCTGAAAATGTTGTTTTCTTTGTTATCTAACAGCAATCAAAACAGCAAATTCTGTGGAAAAATAAGCATTTTAAACATTAGGCTAAGTGCTAATAACAGCTACGTCTCCATTTATGTCTAAATTTTTTTTAAATAAAAAAAAGTAACTTATTGATTTCTGTTAAAACCTCCCAAACAGTTTATGTCCTACCAGATTTCTGGTTACTATTCTCTTTTAGGTATCAGTAAAGCTAAACAATGACATTGGGCAACCTTAATCCAACTTCCAAAATGCAAAATCCATGCTGCAAAAGTTTTCCTTCTATAGCACAAAACTGTAGGCTGTCTTGAAGAAGGAAAGGTGACGAGAAGTGAAAAACCACACAGCAGTGAAAAACATTTTTGAGGGCAAATTTGAAGGACATTTCAAAATTGACAAAATTTGATTTTGACTAGATGATAAAAGTAGAAATCAAGTTAAACTCTCCAGAACTGTCATCCTACATTTGGAGCAGATTCACCTTCAATAGCGAGAGAGCACTGGGTCTCTTTAATCCCTGGTGATCTAGGTTTGCACTGCATGCATTTATTCTTCAGCTGCTGTGCATAAGACTGTTTTGGGGGTGAACTCGTAACTCTTAATGATTGAAATATGTACAATGGTCTTGTTTAGAAGGAGTTCCTATTTACTTGTTTATGAATACCAATGCATCTTTGGCTTGGCTTCGCGGACGAAGATTTATGGAGGGGGTAAAAAGTCCACGTCAGCTGCAGGCTCGTTTGTGGCTGACAAGTCCGATGCGGGACAGGCAGACACGATTGCAGCGGTTGCAAGGGAAAATTGGTTGGTTGGGGTTGGGTGTTAGGTTTTTCCTCCTTTGCCTTTTGTCAGTGAGGTGGGCTCTGCGGTCTTCTTCAAAGGAGGTTGCTGCCCGCCAAACTGTGAGGCGCCAAGATGCACGGTTTGAGGCGTTATCAGCCCACTGGCGGTGGTCAATGTGGCAGGCACCAAGAGATTTCTTTAGGCAGTCCTTGTACCTTTTCTTTGGTGCACCTCTGTCACGGTGGCCAGTGGAGAGCTCGCCATATAACACGATCTTGGGAAGGCAATGGTCCTCCATTCTGGAGACGTGACCCACCCAGCGCAGCTGGATCTTCAGCAGCGTGGACTCGATGCTGTCGACCTCTGCCATCTCGAGTACTTCGACGTTAGGGATGAAAGCGCTCCAATGGATGTTGAGGATGGAGCAGAGACAACGCTGGTGGAAGCGTTCTAGGAGCCGTAGGTGGTGCCGGTAGAGGACCCATGATTCGGAGCCGAACAGGAGTGTGGGTATGACAACGGCTCTGTATACGCTTATCTTTGTGAGGTTTTTCAGTTGGTTGTTTTTCCAGACTCTTTTGTGTAGTCTTCCAAAGGCGCTATTTGCCTTGGCGAGTCTGTTGTCTATCTCATTGTCGATCCTTGCATCTGATGAAATGGTGCAGCCGAGATAGGTAAACTGGTTGACCGTTTTGAGTTTTGTGTGCCCGATGGAGATGTGGGGGGGCTGGTAGTCATGGTGGGGAGCTGGCTGATGGAGGACCTCAGTTTTCTTCAGGCTGACTTCCAGGCCAAACATTTTGGCAGTTTCCGCAAAGCAGGACGTCAAGCGCTGAAGAGCTGGCTCTGAATAGGCAACTAAAGCGGCATCATCTGCAAAGAGTAGTTCACGGACAAGTTTCTCTTGTGTCTTGGTGTGAGCTTGCAGGCGCCTCAGATTGAAGAGACTGCCATCCGTGCGGTACCGGATGTAAACAGCGTCTTCATTGTTGGGGTCTTTCATGGCTTGGTTCAGCATCATGCTGAAGAAGATTGAAAAGAGGGTTGGTGCGAGAACACAGCCTTGCTTCTATCTATCTATCTGGTGTAGGCTTCATGGTCAAGAGCTTCATTGCCTCCAAACTCGAAAACCTTCCGACAGGCCTCTCGGACCGAATCATGTCCATGCGACTCCCAC
Organism: Narcine bancroftii; assembly: GCF_036971445.1. Taxonomy (NCBI): domain Eukaryota; kingdom Metazoa; phylum Chordata; class Chondrichthyes; order Torpediniformes; family Narcinidae; genus Narcine; species Narcine bancroftii. Next base: position 84,349,997 of record NC_091479.1, on the reverse strand, counting down.
CAATGCATAATGCTTGGAAAAACACACTTGTAGTTAAGAACCGTGCCTTTTTTTTAACAGAGAGGATTCTAGTGCAGTTTAAATTCTTATATTTGATCGCATCATTTTGCAGATTATCAATGTGATCATCAGCTGTTGAGATATTACATTTCTTATCCAGTTGTTTAAATGATTCACTTCAGGATCTTGACAAATGTAAATTGAGTGCATAATGGGATATTTGATTGGAAATTTAGAGATATTCATTTTCCTTGAAACTAAATACACATTTGGAAAAAAAGTAAGATTATCTTAAAATTTCTTTAAACATTCAGTGTTAGAATTGAATCTAAATTTAAACTTAGGGAATCAGATTTTGTTCTCAGTGAATGGTCTCAGCAGTCATTACATCTAGGAGTTTTTCTTCCAGCATATTGCCAGAGAGCCACAACAACAAATATTTTGACATAAGCATACCTTACATTTGAAATGTTAAAAGATGCCATGACAGAGTAGATGGAAAATAACCAAACGTTCTCTGGAACCATCTTGTTACAAATCCCAACAGCTACTTAAACCTCAATGATAACAGGCTACCTGTGCAGTGTCCCTTCTGCAACGGGGAGAGCTAAAAGAGAGAACAACTGTTGCTCGATTGTGTTTTTTTTAATGCAGTTCACTTGAAATCACAATGACCAATTTTGCAATTTAAGAGCAGTTTGCGGTCAATTCAAATAAAGGCTCTGCATTATTTTACAATTTTATACCAATATTGTGCTACAGGTAAACCACAAAGCTGGCCATACCAGATTTCATAGCATTACAGATGTGACTGGCCTTTATTTACCTGCCTTTGCCTACATCCTTTTTAAACTATGGCATTTGTTGTCTTCCAATCTGCAGGGACCTCCCCAGAGCAATAATTTTCATTATTGTAAAAGGCTTAGAACTTCATCATCAACAATTAAGCTAAATGCTTTTTCTTTTAAAAATATTTTTATTGATCCTAACATAATAATCCTACATAAAAAGTCTACTAATATAACAAAAAGGCATATCATATAGCTAAATGCTGAAGAATGTTGTAATGGAGGATTAAAACCATGTACCCAGATGCTTTTTGCTCATGTGGAACTGACCACAACTGGGTCCACACGCAGGTCACCTTACTTTCAGAACTAGCAGATGTAATTAAACTCAGCCATGGGGACTTATCTGAAGATACACTTTGAAATGGAATTCCACTGTGAGGCCCAGGGAAAGCAGTTGTCAAATGCAACACTCTGAAATTGACGAATTGGTCACAACCTGTCTTGCTCGAGAAGTTTTAATAAGTCTTTGTATCTACGAGATAAACCAGGAAATCAAAACATCCTGGTTCCATAATAACTAATCTTCTAAATTGTAGAATATAATGTTCAGTTTTGATTTTGACTGACAAATGTTAGAAGGAGTAGGCACATGATTAATTGTTTTTGGGGTATATAAGCCTGTGGTCCTGCTGCTGAAGTTTAGACTCTCCGAGGGGTGGGATCACCCCTTGTCAAGAAGGAAGAACAGCCAGAGTCCGAGCAACGTCCCGGTCGGGGGAGGTGGAGAAGCTGCTACCAGCGCCCTGACAACCTACAAGTGTGCAGTCGTTGCCTCGCTTCGGCAGTTGGGACCAGTCCAAGCGTTGATAAGTATAGTTGGAAAGGGCTTGCATATTGTAGTGTGAAATCAGCTTTTGAATTAGTAATAAACATTTGTATAAACTGAACTGCTCTCGGTGTGTGTGTCTATTTTCTTTCGGTAGCTCAAACACTGTGACCAATCTAAAATGAACAAAATGAGAGGTATCATATAGCTAAATGCTGAAGAATGTTGTAAAGCAATTAAAAATACTATTTTGCAAAAAAAATTGCACTAGTTTGTGACAACTCCAAAGGTTGCAATTTTACGAGCCTTTACACCCAAAGCAGAAATTCTATAGCAGTGCAATGTTACTCTACTGACGTTTACATTGTCTCTTTTATAGGTTTCTCTTGGACTGGTTCATGCCCGTGCCTCACACATCATCTGGCCCCCTAATCGTTGGATGAAGTTAGAAGCACAACTGCCTGAGAAACGGAGACCTCTGATGTCTCAGGGTAACGAATCTGTCGACAAAGCATCAAGTTAGCAGATTGCTGAATAAAGTAAGAATCCAACATAATGTTCTAATTGTGAAAGTGCTTTATAACGTTTCATTATGTTGCACATTTCACACACTTGTAATTTCTAAAGCAAGGAATACTTTCCTTCCATAGCATACTCCACACACAGCATGTTAATGTGTACTGTTTCATTTGCATTTGTTGCAAAATTTAAATGATATATCTGCTTTTTGAGCCAAAACTCTGAATTTAGAAGGAAATGTTAATAATAGTTAATTCCAGTGGAGTCCCAATAATCCATCTCCTTTTCTCAATTAAGCCTTTAAAGAAACATTTGATGTAATTGATACGACTTTAAGTCTGAAAATAACTGGGCCCACTTTTATGGAATACTAGTGGAAGAACTGAATCTTTCAAAAGTGGCCCTGAGCCAACTGTTTAATGGGTCAGAATCAGTAAATTCATGCTTGAAATAACTGCCTCTTCCAGAAACCTAAATAGATGGAAACATTTTTTTAACCAACTCTGATTGAAAAATGTTTGGGTGCTTTCAGAAGCCACAAAGATATATGTTGCTGAATTCAACCAATGCAATGTAAATTGTCCCCAGGCAAAGGAGGGAAGATCATCTGGGTAACATAAATTCTGTCCACGTTCCTTCTCTGGCATAAAGGGCTAGTTATTTCTTCAGGGCCTGTATTTTTTTGGAGGCTGTGGTTCAAAAGCAATATCCTTTCACTTGTGTACCTGAGGACTAAACCCATCCCAATTCAAAAATGAATATCACTTCCTCTGCCACCATAAAGATTTCACCTGAAATGTCAAAATTCAAACAAGCCCCTCATAATCGTGGGTTCACAGTTCATAGATGCCTGTAGATTATCACCTTATTAAAATCTTATTAGGAGGACAACCTGAATAAGTGTAGGTAGTAGAAAAGTGTACACTATTTCACAACATAGGAACAGTTGTTGATGGCACAGATGCTGTTGGTAGGACAAAATTAAAAGAACTTTATCTTCAACAGTGAGAGTATTTAATATTTTCACTTGATTAGCAACACCATCATCCTCCTCAAGCAGTCCCTCAGGGGTGAGGGGTAACTTGCTCACACTCTGATTTGTAGGGTCTGAAACAGCTGATAAGATGATGCATATTCTGCAGATAACACCACTGATGGGGCAAGTGGGCAGGTCATATGCAAGGTGGCTTGCTTTCTCCCAATTCTGCTGAGATTGTCTGCCATCTCTCCTCCCCCATTCTGATCATATTCCCAAGGGTTTGGTGAGGATGCCTCATTCATTTCCAAGCAGGTTTTGAGAAAAATGCTTGAAATGTTTTCTCTGTTGTGGATGGAGGGTTATGGGCATTGTGCAGGGAGGTGGGACTAGAAAGGGGTGTTTGGTTCGGTGCGGACTAGAAGGGCCTAATGGCCTGTTTCCGTGCTGTAATTATGTTATGTTATGTAATCTCATTTCAACAAAGCTTCCACTAAAATGAAGGTGCAAGAGACAGCCAAAATTCTGAGCAAAATCTAAAATGCTGGAGCAACTCCATGGAGTAAAATTGAAGCAAGGTTTCAACTTGGGGCATTAGCTGTCCATTCTCATCAATGGACGCTGCTTGATCCACTAAATTCCTCCAGTATTGGTTTGTGCCTCATTTCACTAACGTGGCTTGCCTATTGGATGGAGTTCCAGCATTGTAGATGATGGTCTGAAAAATCATGCTTGACGAGATATATCAGTGTTGCCTCTTTGATGTGTCAGTTGTAAATATTGTGAATAGTTACCTCTTAAGCTTAAGAGGATGGCAATCAATTTGACTACCAATTCAGTACCTGGCATCCAGTCTTGATCTTCAACCATCTTTTCTCAGGGAGGAAAAGGCTCTATTGGCGCATTGAACACCATAGTTAATTATATTACTGATGTTTTACCTCACTGAGAGACCATCTCTGAGTCATAAAAACTGACCCAGAAAACTTTCCAGAGTCTCGACCTTAAATGTCAATGACCAATGCCATGCAGTGAAAGCAGGTTGGTAGAGGATCTGTTTTTGTAGATGGTTAGTGTAAAGCCAAATCATCACTGGGAAACAATGATCAAATCCTCTGCTCTGTACCCAACTTTTTGATAATTGAACAGACATTCCATAAAAAATATAAATATTAAATATTTTAATGGAGGTTTTGTCATGTCAGCACAGATCTGAACTGCATAGAATGTTACAGCTTAGAACAGGCCCTTCAGACAATGATATTGTGCTGACCTATGTAAACCTATTCCACGATAATCTAATCCTTCCTTACCGCACACCAATAACCCTTTATTTTTGTTACATCCCTACGTCTATCTAAGAGTCTTATACCAGGCTCCACAACCACCCACGGCAGTGCATTCCAGATACCCACCACTCTCTAGGTAAAAAACATACCTCTGACCTTCCTCCACTCAGCTGAAACAGATGTCTTCTGGAATTTGGTATTGTCACCCTAGGAAAAATAATGGCCTTCATAATCTTATATACCCATTAAGTTGCTTCTCATCCTCTGTCTCTCCTAAGAGAAAAGCCTTAGCTCTGTCAACCTTGCTTCATAACAGATGTACTCCAATCCAGGCAACATACTGGCAAATCTCTTCATCCTCTCTAAACAAGACTTTGCAACTTTTGCTTTTGTATTTTACTAAAGAAAAATAAATATTTTTCCTTTCTTATCGACTTATTTCGACCATATTATACACTAGGTGATATTAAAAAAAACCTCAGAATTACTCCTTTTTACATTTACTTAATGATAACTAGAAAAGTTAATTACATCACAGGATTCACAAAAGTTTTATTTTTCAACAAAAAAAAAACATTCCCTTGACCTAGCATTTTCTGAATAGGAATAGCATGGAAAACTGCCTATTTTTAACCTAATATTTAAAGAAAGTCAATCTTTTTTGTTGATTGTAGCCTCATTTTTATCTGAGATTGTTAAAATGCAGTGGATTAATACAAACCTATCTTTATTTGAAGCTCAAAACAATCTTTTCTCTCCCCATCTCCTAAACCAGGGGCAGGCAACTTTTTGCCATGTGTGGGCCGGATGGTGTGTCAGTGGTTGAACGGCGGGCCGTACTGATGCTACCATAAATAAAATAAATACTGAAACACAGAACATTATGTAATTTAAGCTTTCAATTGTCTCTACTTGAAGTACGTAATGTACAATGTATGAACAGAACAGAAAATAATTTATCAAAACACTGTCCACAGAAAAAGTTCAAGCAACAAGATGAACTGTATTCCTTCCAAAAAAGACTACTATGATGCATTTCAGGACAAGGAAGGAAGGAATCTTGAAAGCTGGAAATGAGTCACAGTAAAAACAAAATAACTAACCCCAAAACGGACAGCAGCTCAATCAGGGGGAAACTTGATTTTGTTAGTTGTTTGATATTGGGTGACATTGTTGTTGATGTCAATAGCAAGACATCATCTCAAGGATTTGTGCTATCAATCTTACCACCGGTAGAACAAAACCTCTTAACAGGAGTGATAAAATCATCCCTTGCTGGAAATAAATATTTCAGACAGGGGTTTGGAATGCTGAAAACTGTCATTTAAACTTGGTTGCTTTTAAATCTTCAAATAGCTCAGGAGTTTTAAAAATTAATCAGTAACAATTATTTTTTATGCAAAGATGCCGACATAAAGAAATTTGTCAAATACAACATCTTGAATCTTTTGCAGCAGAAGCTATTGTGCATTCCTCTCAACTTCTGCCTTTGATCCAGATTTCCCGCTTTTAATTTCTCTGCACTCTTAAGGTGTGCTTTGAACTACGAGTAGGCGAGGTAAATCGCATTTCCGAGTGAACGAAATTTGTCTTATGCTAAATGAGCCAGAGTCGGATGAAGAAGCATCACACGGTCATCAGGGTTTGCACCTTTTTGGGCGGCTCAGGGAAGCGGAGAGAGGGGGGAGTGATGAGAGGGAGTGTTCTGCTCAGAGGAATAGGGAGGGGGGGTTGTCTTGGGAGTGGGGAGAGTGGGGAAAGGGGGCAGCTCAGGGGAGAGAGAGTGGCTTAGGGGACAGGGGGACCAGGTGGCAACGGCTCAGGGGAGGAGAGAGACACTTTAGGGTTGCTCCGAAAGATTCTCTCTGTTGGTCACCCAGGTCCATATTCACTGGTGGATGAGAAGCCTGGGACCAAGAGCCGGACAACTGGCCATTGATGCACAGCTTGTCTGAGGCCCATCTTGAGGACCAGGGTGATTAATTTTTCTAGGGGCAGAAAGTGATGTGGTTGATGATTGATTCTTGGTTATAATGATGTGGAAGAGACTTCAGTGAACACAGTCATTTTGCTGCCCAGTTATGTCCCCAAAGGAACAGGCGGCATTTATATAGCCTCAAAGTATTTCCTTTGCTGAGGTAGGTTTAATCCATATGCATAGTCCCTGGGGCCACTGATGACAAAGGATGATAGTTCAGTTCGGCAAAGAAGTTTTCTTTTTAAATTTGGTGTGATCATATTTCTAACTAAACAGTGGCAACTCTGGAGAGGGCACAAAATCTGAAGAGGCTGCGCAAAATCATTGAGGACCCCTTCCACCCTGCATGCAGCATCTTTCAGCTGCTCCCATTGGGAAAGAGATTCAGGAGTATCAGAGCCAGCCCACCAGGCTGAGGAGCAGCTTCTTCCCACGGGCAGTGAGAATGGTGAATGACCAAAGGAACTGCTCACACTAGCCATCTGAGACTCTCATATGTACAAAACAGTATTTATTTATTTGTACGGATGAAATACTTGTCCTTCATATGTATTGTTGGCCTATATGTGTTGTGGTAAGCCACTATATATATGTTTGGATGTGCTTGGACACGCCCTTTGCTGTCTGTCCCTGAGACTCCTCCCACTGACCCCTGAATAAAGACGACTATGCCGCAGCCCCCTCCTCAATCCAGGGCAGATGACCAGCATGGACGGACATCCATTCTGTTGTGAATAAAAGCCTATTAGTTTCTCTACAACTTCTAGTCTTTGAAGTTATTAATAGTGTATCATGTGTTGTGTCTGATGTTTTGCACCAAGGACTGGAGAACACTATTCCTTTGGATTATACTTGTACAATCAGATGACAATAAATTTGACCAATGGCTGTAACATAGGCAGATTAAAGGCAATGCTTTTCCTCCATCTTATATTGGGCATTGACTGAGCAATGTAAGAGGTGGAAGATGAAGTAACAGGAAACTGGAAGCTCAGGGTCCCTCTGTTTCACCCTGTACTTATGCCACAGATCTTATTACTTTCTATTTTGACCTGATATATTCTCCATTTGTCCATTCCCTTTACCATGGATACCCTGACTGCATCTGATGTGCTCCAGCACTTTGATAGTTTCCAGATTCCTTGTCCTTACTGATACATCTTCATGATGGGCAGTGAATCCCTCCACACCTACATTCCACACAGAACGGAGGCCAATCTCGACCCTTGCATCACCATTCTCCTTCACTTGGCTGAACACAGACCTACAGATAAATTGGATCTGTTCAAAGGCATTATTGTGGAAATTAGTATTGACCCAAGCTATTCAAAGTTCAGATATATTGCCAGAGTACATAGATGATGTCACATACAACCCTAGATTCTCTTTCATGCGGGCCCAGCATTCATGCTGATTATATGGAACAGTCCTATTAAGCTTCTATTTGTGTCCTGTCCCTCACCTTTAATTCTGTTGCATTTATGATTATAGTGTTGTTGTTTCCTGTACAGAATTTGAAAAGGTAATTGTGCTGCCAGTTCTCATTCTGCTCTCATGTTTGTGTCTTATTCTACCCTTTCTTGACATTGCGAGCTACCGTGATACATTTAAAACCAACTGACTCCCACAGCTTTCTCAAATACACCTCCCACTCTGCATCCTGAAAGTTCAATGTAACATCCTCTGTCGATTCATCTCTATTAGTTCTCAATGATGTCTCCACTGTCCTCACCTCCACTCTTCCCAATCTGATTAAGGAAAGGGTTCCCTGTCCTCACTCCACCTACCAGTCTCCATAATTTCCTCTATCAACACCAGGTACCATTCAGCATCCTGAACGAACTGTTGCTTCTCTTCTCCCTCCCCCCCCACCCCAGCTCCTACACCTTACAGCTTCATCAAACCACGCTGCATTCTCACAGCACCTTCCCGTGCAATCACTGAAGATGAAACAACTGGTCTTATTTCTTACACTATCCAGGCACCTAGCAGTCTTTATAGGTGCAGTAGTGATTTCAAGATTCCTTTACAGTGTAATATCACATGGAATTTGGTTTTGTAAGGCAAACAAATTCGCCATGGGCAGAAATTGAGTCCTGAAGCGTCTCTTACAGTCAGAGAAAGAGAAGCAAAGGAGAGTCTCTCAGAGTCTCATGGATTCACCTCCAGTGCTCCCGCAGCCTCACAGAGTCTAGTCCAAGCCATCAACAGGCTCCCCAGATCCGAACCTCCATCATGATCAGGAAAGCATCAGTGCCCTCGACACCATCTCCTTTCAGCCATTCTTGAGCCAGTCTCCAGTAGTCCGCTGCCATGGTGCGAATCCCTCGACCGCAGTCGCCAGCGTCCTACAGCCTGAGCAGGTTCCCCATCTCGAGTCGCCAACAGCCCACCACCCGTACACTCTTTCATGCGTATGATAGAATTTTAGTTCTGTATTAAACCGTGAATGAAGCATCACATTTCTGAACATCAAATACATGACACATTTGGCGATGAGGATCAAAACCTTATACAAGACATCATGAAATATCAATTGAGGAAGGTTGTTTATTGTGGGGAACCAGAACGATCATCCCTACAAAATGGCAACCAGCTATATTACCAGAACTCCACATCAACCACCCAGGGATGGTTCTGATGAAGGTGTTGGTACACATGCACATCTGGTGGCCCTCAGTAGGCCTGGACATTGAACAAACTGTAAGAAGATGTGGCATTTGTCAAGATGTGCAACCCAAAGCCCCTCAAGCAGAAGCGAATCCATGGAAATGGCCATCACAATCCTGGCGCAGGATCTACATTGATTTCGCTGGTCCATTCATGGGGGAAAGCTTCCTCATTGTGGTCAGTGCACACTCTAAATGGCCAGTGGTAGTACACATGAGGAAAACAACAGATCAGTCTATTGAAAAACTGCAAAGTATATTTGCATTGCATGGATGGCCGATTGAACTGGTTTCCAAAAATGGACCACAGTTCGTGTTGGAGGCTTTTAACTGTATTCGGCACATCTTCCACCCAAGCACAAATGAGAAAACAGAAAGTTTTGTACAAGAAGGCCATGAAAATGAAGAAAACACAAATGCATCATGGAGTCATAAAACTGTAAATTTCCTCTTAGGCTGTAGAACTATGCCTCTGTGGTGCAATGTTAGCCAGAATCAGACACATACACAAGGTAAAGACTGTACAACAGGCTTTAATCCACAAAGACTTCCACAGAGCTAGGCTGGCTGTAGCTGCAGCAACTCTGAGTGAGGCCTCGGGAGGCCGGCGAAAGCTTAGATCCTGGAGGGTGATTGACACCCGGCCGGGTAGGGCTTGATCCATTCAGGCTGACTGATTGACAGCTGGCCAGGTGTTGTCCTGTCCCCTTACAGTCCTACAGGTACAGAGATTGCCCCCTGCAGTAGGCCGGTGGTGTATCACCACAGCCTCACTCTACCACCAAACGAATACCAGCTGAATTGATGTTTGGATGTAACTTAAGAATAGTGCTTTCCACAGTACATCTGAACATCGGCCTTCAAATAGAACAATCTACGTCTCCCTATAAGTCTACCAGATATCTAGAAGTGTGAGAACCAGTGCTGGTACGAGACTACCGGGATAATAAGCGTCCATGGGTGAGAGGAGTTATCCTTAAAAACTAAGTCCTTCTTCTTATTCTGTACAGGTGGGAACTAAAATATGGAAATGACACATTGATCAATGGATGATGATCCTGATGAAATACGAAATGAAATTCTGTGGGCCTATGCTACTCCAGATGAAACACCAGGGGCCTATCCTACTGTGAACATTCCGGAATTACCATCGAGGAATGAAGCTTTGGCTCAACCAAACAGTCCCATAACTTAATAAAGCAACCCGGCTCAACAACACAGTTGTCTGGATGTGGTTCGTCAAAGACAAACTTCACAGTCCTCCAACCCAACTTCCACCCCCAAGAGCCAAAAGTCTGGAGAAGTCTCAAAGTACCTCGACGAATTCTAACTCTCTGAGACGATCAAAGAGGGAAAATCGTCCATCCGAGCGACTGAAGGACTATGTTCAATTTACGTATTTTATAGTTTTTCATCATCCTCACTATTAGTCCAGGGGCACCACGTAGTTATTGTGGTTTACAAATAGTGCTGCCGTATGTTATTTTCACGAAGCGTTTATTTTGGGAAGTGGGGGGGGGGGGGGAGAGTGTTATGTATATACGCACACTAGGTGTGATGACGTTGTCACTCATATATACTGTGTACGGGGGGGGGGGGAGTGTCTATTTTAGTTCTGTATTAAACAAAGAATGAAGCATTACATCTCATGAAGCATGTGCTTTCTGAACATCAAATGCATGACACAATTCAGCCGCAGAACTCTTCACTGGTCTGCCACCATGGTCACCATCTCATAGGTGCAGGCCTGTGCAAAGCTGGTAATAGGCCCAGGCACCATTTCAAACTGCTCATTAGTAATCAGTGCTAAATACATATGATGTATGTATGGGTATATGCATGTAGTGTACATGATGTACTTACAATTAACAGAACAGAATTAAAGAACTAGAATGATTTATAAAAAAGGTAATGGCAAACAATTTTATTCAAAATGTATATATATAAAGAAAGTTCTTGGTGCCTGCCACATTGACCATCGCCAGTGGGCTGATATCGCCTCAAACCGTGCATCTTGGCGCCTCACAGTTCGGCGGGCAGCAACCTCCTTTGAAGAAGACTGCAGAGCCCACCTCACTGTCAAAAGACAAAGGAGGAAAAACCCAACACCCAACCCCTACCAACCAATTTTTCCTTCCAACCGCTGCAACCGTGTCTGCCTGTCCCGCATCGGACTTGTCTGTCACCAACGAGCCTGCAGCTGACGTGGACATTTACCCCTCCATAAATCTTCGTCCGCGAAGCCAAGCCAAAGAAGAATAGGACAATAAAGAAGAGTACTGTAATAAAAAACAGTAAATACAATTAAAACATTCTGTGTTCAGAATTTTAGATCTGAAATGTTCTTCATATTCAGAAATGCTTTTCATGCTTTTGTTTGGGCAAATTCATTAATTACAAAATAAAAATCAAGCAATTTTCCCTTGTCACTGTTGATATTCATAATTGCTAATCCCTTCAAAAGTTCTTGCACCATTGTGGACTGAAAGTATGATTTAATTCATTTTAGGACACTAAAGCTCCTCTCATTAGAGGTCACTGTCACTGGCAATATCAGAAAAATGCGCAACGTGATGAGGAAATTTGGGAAAACGTTGCCCAATTTCATTCAATATTTAACCAAAATTTTCTTCGGTAACACAGCATCGAGTTTGAAATTCACATTATTTTTGTTTAAGAAGAAGCATTTCACTCTGAATGTTACTTGAAATATGATTTGGGTATCGCAGCTGAAACTGATTAGCTTTTTGTAGCAACTCATTCTCATCTAACTGCTTTAAAGTGCCACAAAAGCTCCAAAAGTCCACAAATAACCCTGACTGCAGAGAAGTGTCGTGAAAGGCTATTGATGATAAAGTCAATTAGGTTGAGGAACACATTCATCCTGAAGTAATGTTCGGTATCCTTTTAAGTTGGGCCCTCATGCGAGTAGCAAAACTACCTGACACACCAATTTTGATTGACTTATGGCATGCTTCTTTTTTTAAATTTTTAAAATTTTTCACACTATGAACAATATTAACCAAAATACACACAAACATTTCCCTCCTGAATATACACAGTGTCATTTTCTCCCCTTTCCCCCCTCCCTTCCCTCCCTCCTTCCCATCCCCCTCAAAACCCATTAAATGTTCAACATATACAATACAGTAAATCCATTAAACAATCGCATCACACAATGAAAATAAACAAGAAAATTGTGTCATCTACTTTTACACACTGGGTCAGTTCATTTCGTCTCCTTCTCATTCTGTAATTTTAGGTGGTGGAGGTCCGTGGTAGGACTTCTCTGTTGTGTTCCATGTACAGTTCCCAAATTTGTTCGAATAATGTGACTTTATTTTTTAAATTATATGTTATTTTTTCATACTTAACAGAACCAGAATTATCAATAAAAGAATTACATAACAAATTGAAGGAATATAGAGAAATATCGGGGTACAAGATCAACGCAAATAAAAGTGAAGCGATGCCAATGAATAATGTGGATTTCACAAAGTTTAAAAAAGAATCACCATTTAAATGGCAAACACAAGCAATCCAATACCTAGGTATTAGACTAGATAATAATCTAGGCCATCTATACAAATTAAATCATCTGCCATTAATGAAGAAATTACAAGATGCCTTGGAACATTGGAAAGATTTACCACTAACACTAGGAAAGGTAAATTGCATTAAAATGAATATCTTCCCAAGGATACAATACCTATTTCAATCGTTACCAATTCCCTTAACAGAAATTCTTCAATGAGCTAAAGAAAATAATAAGGAAATTCTAATGGAAAGGGGGGGGGGAACCGAGGATAGCGCTAGATAAATTAACAGAATGATACAAACAAGGGGTTTGCAGCTACCAGACTTTAAGAATTATTATAGAGCAGCACAATTAAGATAGCTATCAGATTTTTATCAAACAAGGGAAAAACCAGATTGTACCAGGTTAGAGCTAGATAAAATAGGGGAGAAGGTACAAGAACATATACTTTATAAATGGGATGAAAAACTGGTGCAATATAGAAGTTCACCAGTACTGCACCATTTGCTCAACATTTGGAAGAAGATTCACGTAGAAAGGAAAAAAAACAAATTACCAACTACCAAAATTAATGTTGACGCAAAATCAACTAATCCCTTTCACAATAGATAACCTTTAGAGAGTGGGGGAGAAAAGGAATAAAAAAAAATAGAAAATTGTCTTTTGGGAAATAATTTATAATAATTTGAACAAATGAAATGCAAATACGGAATAACTCACAGTACATGTTAGACGTTTGCATACCACCAACTGAAAACCTACTTAAAAGACAAATTGGGAAGCAGACTGAGATTACCAGAAGGAAGCAGCTTTGAATATGTGATTACAGACACAATGATAATTAAAAGATTTATAACAAACATGTACATCAAGCTGCAAGAGAAAGAAAATGATGAAATAAGCTATAAACCCAAAAAAAGTGGGAACAAGATATAAAAAGATAAAAAATGAAATATGGGAAAAGCTGTGCTCCGGATCTATGAGAAATATAATAAACACAAGGTTACGCATGATACAATATAATTGGTTACTCAGGCTATATATCACGCCCCAAAAGTTAAATAAATGGGACCCAACAGTATCAGACAGATGTTTTCGCTGTAAGAAGGAAATGGGAACAACAGTACATGCAATTTGGGCATGTGAGAAAGTGGAAAAGTTTTGGGAAGATCTAAATCAGGTATTAAATAAAATCACAAAAAGCAACATACCAAAAAATCCAGAGATCTTTCTTCTAAGTAATATAAGAAGTAAAGAATTAGGCCTCGAACTGGATGAAGCACAAAAAAGATTTATGATGATAGTCTTAGCTGTCGCAAAAAAATGTATAATGTCAACCTGGATATCAGAAGAGAGCCTGAGAGTACAGCAATGGTATATAGAAATGAATAAATGTATTTCATGGCATGCTTCTTGAAGTACATCAGTTTCAGGATATCTGCCCATAGTTGATAAGTGTTGTCCCATGACCTCATGCATCATTGTGAGAACTTTAATCCAAATGGCTGACATCAGTACACATTCTCACATGCCCAAGAATTTTTTTAATACAATGAAGATCAGACTTACATTCTGGCGACAAATTAGTAACCTCACTCAGCTCTGCCACTACATTTCTAACACTATCCAAATTCCATCCAATTGGTCAATTCTCACTGACCACCTTGTCTTTGACATTTTTAAGCAGTGAGATCGTAAGATGTTCTTTCAGAATCTCCCACTGCTGGGGATTTGAACTGAAGACATTGAACATTTTGCAAATGATTCCAAAGAACATTTTAGCTTCACTGCAGGCTTCAGCACAATCCGTACCAGCGAGATTCAGAGTAGGATTTGCACAAATGGAGAAAATGCAGTTCTCATTCTTCTCCTTTAAGGTAGCTCACGCACCACTGCACTTTCCTGCCATATTGGAGCTAATGTCATACGCTTAACCCACACCGTCTTCAAAGTTCAGATTGAGACTTACTAACATCTCAGATTTTCTCTGCAATTTATTCACCCATCTTTATGGAAAATTCATGAAATGCGAGAAAGCATTCTTCAATTGAAAAACTGGTATGGTATCTTCCCTCTTCACATCTCTGATGATGAATGATGATGCTGTTCTTTTTTGAGAACTATAAGATGTTCCATCAACAGCGATTGCAAAACACTTTGCAGCTTTTATTTCTTCAATAATGCTCTTTTGCACAAATGATTCACAAATTTCAATGAACTCAGCTGGTATTTTATTTGATAGGTAGGGTACTTGGAGCCATGTCTCATTCTCCTGTGTATTCCATACACGTGTTACATGTTTGGCTAATACTGAATCACATTTGCTCAGAAGCTCAACAATACCCAAACAATTTCCATTATGGTTATTGCCAATTTGTTCATAAGAACAACGGAGAGCAAGTCCCCTCTCTCTACAAAAATAGGATGGTATCAAGAATGCGATGAAGAATTTACTTCCATTTATCGCTTTCAGCCTTAAACTGGTCACCAATATAATTGTCAATTGAAGTTGAACCACTGCTCATTGCTGCCTTACCTGCTTCTTTCCAAGCAATATAGTTTGCTTTGTGTAAGTTAGAATTTTCATGACTTGGAATGAGATCCTTTAATTAATTTTCTCCACCCTTTCTCATTACTCCATCCTGGATGACTGGTTAATGCACCCACATGAGAAGAGACATCCTCCATGGTAAACAAAAAAACAAGGTGTACAATACAGTGATTGCTTCACTTGACTCCAACACAGCCAGTCTTGTTTATATTTCTCTCAATGATTTGCATTTATTTATCTATATTTTATCTGAATTAATATTTTATCAATCTTCTTTTAATATTAATATTTTGTGCTAAAGGATCCCCCTTGACTCTCTTTACAATATCAATATTTTTTACCAAAGTAAAGTGTCCCTCCTTTGTTTCTACCAGGTGAGTAGACCCCCTCAAAATTGTAGGCTTATGCCAACTGACCCACCTGCCCCCTCCCCTCTGTTCTGGGCTACAGTAAGTTGTCTCCTCTGCTGATCCTCAAATGGGGTGGGATGTTCTCCCCATTTTCTAGTGCCCTCCACCAGTCCTCTGCTTTAGTATATTGCATTCCTTGG
This sequence comes from Narcine bancroftii, assembly GCF_036971445.1. Taxonomy (NCBI): domain Eukaryota; kingdom Metazoa; phylum Chordata; class Chondrichthyes; order Torpediniformes; family Narcinidae; genus Narcine; species Narcine bancroftii. The sequence continues at coordinate 84,334,310 of NC_091479.1, read as the reverse complement.
CTCAATGTGGTCTCCTCTATAATGGACAAACCAAATGCAGATGGGATGACCACTTTGCAGACTAATTCCATGCAGTCCATAATGGTGACATTGAGCTTCCAGTCTCATGTCAAAATTCCTATCCCATTCCCATACTGATCTCAGTCTTCGTGCCCCTACTTTGTAAACTCAAGGAAGAGCACGTCATCTCCTTATCGAAAATGACCATTTTCTGGTCATCCTTTTTTTCCCCGTCTATCAGCAGCCTTTCTATTTCAATGTCTTTCCTTTTTCTTCTCTGTCTTCAAATGCAGTTTTTCTGCTCATTGTTACCTTGACAACATCGGTCTGAATCATTAACCCAGATGTTCCCTGTTCTCTTCACTCTTCCCATCACTGAAAATTAAATTATGCTTGTCTTCTTACTTTTCTAATTCTGATGAAGGGTCTTGACCCAACCAGCTCAACAGTTCATCTGTCCACTGAAGTGGCTTGACCTGCTGTGCACATCCAGCATTTTCAGAATTGTTTCATTATCAGAAAATATTTCATTATGCTAAATGCATACAGCATGATTTTTCCATAGTTTCATTCCATTAATTCCTCAAAATGATAAGCTTAGATTTGGCCAAATAAATAATTACTTCAATCAAAATTATATGTTTCTGTGATTATTTAAAACAAAAGCCAACTCGTCTTTTCTGCGAAGCAATATATCACACACTCAGGATTTGGCAATTCTACTCGGTTGTCAACTGAAACTATGTTTATCTGCTTTAAATTCTTGCTACCCTGATGTGACACACAATCAATCAAAATCAGTCCTGAAGTTTTCAATTAACATTGAGCACATCCATTTGGCTGGTGATCCCTGACACCCATTGCTGTACTCATTTTTAAATAAATATTTCCAAGTCCTGTCTGAGATAGTTTATCTCTTATTATTCTGTACTTGTTCTGTGTTTCTCCATGAGAAGGAAAGAAACATTTCTATATTTCTCCTATTATATTAATCATTTTAAACATCTCAAGTAGATTGCTCTGCAACGTTATTCTCTGAAGGGAAGGGAAGTTACAAACATGCAATCAGTCCTTATAATTGTTTAAGCTCTGGTATTATGCTGGTCAATTTGTATTGCATCTGCTACATGACATATATATTGCTCAAAATGAATACAGTGTTTGATGGAGGATCTGGCCAAGATAAAGATCCTTACTGTTCAAATCTCCCAATGCACAGAATTACGAGTTGGCACGCTGTGATTAGACAAACACTACTCGTGTTTGATAAGCAGTAAACCTGTAGCACAGGATATCATAATGCAAAACTGAGACTGGTTCATATAATAATATAGATCATGGTCTTTTTTTCACAATCACAATATTTCTAACTGCCTATTGTGGGTATCAATAGAGCTGAATTCTGCCCCCCTCCCCCCCACAATTTTTCCAATGTAGCGCTTTCACTTTCAATTAAGTTAATAGATAATCTCATTGTTAAACATTCTATGAGAATTTGGGCACGGCTTAGAAAACATTCTGTATTTCATAAGTTCTCCCTTTTAAACTCAATCATATTTAATCACCTTTTTCAACCTTCTTTGCATTTCTTTTCAGAAATAGTACAGAGAGGGTATTCAAAGTTTTAAAGATCTTTTCATTGATGGATACTTTGCATCATTTGAACAACTTTCTGCTAAATTTAACCTGCACGACCCTCTATTTTTTAGATATTTGCAAATGTGGCATTTTTTGAATCACAATTTACAATTATCCAAGTGAGTCCGAATTAAATTTTATAGATGATTTTTTTTTTATTTTAATGACTTCTCACAAAGGTTTAATATTTATTATTTATGAGAAATTGCTATGTTTAAAAAAAATTTCACTAGTTAAAATTAAAAAATGCTTGGGAGCATGATTTAAATTTGACTATATCAGATGTGGATTGGGACACAATTCTTAAATTGGTTAATAGCTCTTCGTTATGTGCCCATCATTGTTTATTACAATTTAAGGTGGTGCATAGAGAATATACGTCTAAGGTTAAAATGTCTCACTTTTACTCTGATATGAGTTCCTGTTGTGACAGGTGTAAGAGCAGAGAAACATCATTAATTTATCCTAGTCTAGAAAATTACTGGAGAGAGGTTTTTTGCACTTTGTTTGCAATTTTTAATGTAGATTTGGTACAAAATCATTTGGTGGCCCTCTTTGGTACAATGGGAGGGAATGATTCTTCTTTGTCTCTGGTTCAGAGCCGTGCTATCTCTTCTTGTGAGATGTGCAATTTTGCTGAAATGGAAGGATACTGCCCCGCCTACTCATGATCAATGGTTGCGTGACATCATGTCCTGTTTGAACATGGAAAAGACTCATTATTCAATTAATAATTCAGATGTAAGATTTCAGACACTGTGGAGGTCACTTTCTGATTTTTTACTTTTACTTCAGTATAATTGAATTGTCTGACTTGTGTCTTTTCCATGTGCTTTGTCATAGATTTATTTTCTTTTCCTTCATTTTCCTTCTAATGCTAATCATATGCATCATCTGGCAACACTATGAGGGAGGGGTACTGAGTTTTCTCTCTTTTTGTTTTGTCTCTTCTCTTTAAATACACTTTTTCTTTTTTTTCCCCTTTTTTTATTATTGGTTTCTTTTTTATCTGCATTACAAATTATGGATGTGTTTTACAATTTACGTTTGTTTTTTATATACTGGTTGTTTTATTAATTATGTGAAACTATTCATAAATTCTTATTGTATTTTATTATTATAAGCTCTTTATTAAAATAACATAACATAACATAACATAACATAACAATTACAGCGCGGAAACGGGCCATTAGGCCCTTCTAGTCCGCACTGAACCAAACACCCCTTTCTAGTCCCACCTCCCTGCACAATGCCCATAACCCTCCATTTTCTTCTCATCCATATACCTGTCCAACCTTTTCTTAAATAATACAATTGACTCCGCCGCCACTATTTCTCCCGGAAGATCATTCCACACAGCTACCACTCTCTGAGTAAAGAAGTTCCCCTCATGTTACCTCTAAACCTCTGCCCCTTAATTCTTAACTCATGACCTCTTGTTTTAATCTTTCCTCCTCTTAACGTAAATAGTCTATCCACATCCACTCTGTCTATCCCTTTCATAATCTTAAATACTTCTATCAAATCCCCTCTCAACCTTCTACGCTCCAAAGAATAAAGACCTAATCTGCCCAATCTCTCCCTATACTCTAGATGCTTAAACCCAGGTAACATTCTGGTAAACCTTCTCTGCACTCTCTCCACTCTGTTTATATCCTTCCTATAATTAGGCGACCAGAACTGCACACAGAACTCCAAATTAGGCCGCACCAACGTCTTATACAATCTCAACATCACCTCCCAACTCCTATATTCCATGCAATGATTGATAAAGGCCAGCATACTAAAAGCCTTCTTCACCACCCTATTCACGTGAGTTTCTACCTTCAGGGAACGATGTACCGTTACTCCTAAATCTTTCTGCTCTTCTGTATTCCTCAATGCTCTCCCATTTACCACGTATGTCCTATTCTGATTCTTCTTACCAAAATGAAGCACCTCACACTTATCAGCATTAAATTCCATCTGCCTTTTTTCAGCCCACTTTTCTAAGCAGCCCAAATCCCTCTGCAATCCTTGAAAACCTTCTTCATTATCCACTATTCCACCTATCTTAGTATCGTCTGCATATTTACTAATCCAATTCACCACCCCATCATCTAGATCATTAATGTATATAACGAACAACAATGGGCCCAATACAGATCCTTGAGGCACACCACTGGTCACCGGCCTCCAACCTGACAGACAATTATTCACTACCACTCTCTGGCCTCTCCCTTTCAGCCAATGTTCAATCCATTTGACTATCTTAAAATTTATACCTAAAGACTGCACCTTCCTAACTAACCTACCATGTGGTACCTTATCGAAGGCCTTACTGAAGTCCATATAGACAACATCCACTGCGCTACCCTCATCCACATTCCTAGTCACCTCTTCAAAAAATTCAATCAGATTGGTCAAACATGACCTTCCTCCCACAAATCCATGTTGAGTGCTCCTGATCAGACCCTGTCTATCCAGATGTTTATAAGTACTATCTCTAAGAATTTTCTCCATTAATTTACCTACCACAGACGTCAAACTTACAGGTCGATAGTTGCCAGGCTTCCTCCTTGAACCCTTTTTAAATAACGGAACCACATGCGCAATGCGCCAATCCTCCGGCACTATCCCCATATCTAATGACATTTGGAAAATTACCGCCAGAGCCTCTGCTATTTCCTCCCTCACTTCTCTCAATGTCCTGGGGAAGATCCCGTCTGGTTCCGGAGACTTATCCACCTTTATATTCTTCAAAAGCCTTAAAACTACACCTTTTGTAATCTCTATATTCCCCATATTTACCCAATTTGCTTTTTTTTATCTCACATCTCCCAATATCCTTCTCCTTAGTGAATACCAAAGAAAAAAAACTGTTCAATATCTCCCCCATTTCTCTAGGCTCCACACACAGTTTTCCGCTCTGATTTTCTAAGGGACCAATTTTGTCTCTAGCTTTCCTCTTACCAGCATACTAAAAGCCTTCTTGATTACCCGAATCAATAAAAATATTTTTTTTAAAAGAGAGCACAATGGAAAAGAAAGAGACAAATGTAGGCAGGCACCTAAATGAAAAGTTGGGGAGAGGAAAGGAGAAGAGAGGAGGGAAGAGAAGGCAGGAGGAGGAGCACAGGCCGTAGGTAGAAGAGAAAAGAAATAAAAGTGATAAGGGAAAGAGGGGCGAGGTCTCTGAATAAAGGAAGGTAGTGGAGAGCTGGAGGAAGGGAGCCAGAGGGACAGAGAGAGAGAGAGAGAGAGAGAGACAGACAGACAGACAGACAGACAGACAGACAGACAGACAGATATATTGTACTCTCAATAACCTCATGGCTTCCAAAGGATTTTGCAAGCAATCAAGTATTCTTGAAGTTCATTTCTTGTAGTGTAAGGAAATATAAGCCATGTGCATGTGGAAATATTCCATTAACAATAATGAGATAAATTCACAGATTATCTATTTTAGATGATGTACTAGAAGCTCCAGGTTCTCACATCTCTTGTTCAACTCATTGTCTTGCTCCAGAGCTCTTGAACCACCTTTCATCTGCTTTTATCTGCAAACCAAACACATTTAAAACCCATTCCTGATACCACTTAATAATTATTTTCTCATATAGGAATAATTTGCATTTTAACCTTCACACCCATACATTAGACAAGATCAACTTTGCCATTACATTCCCTACAATTATGTAACAGATCTTTTATCTATAAGAAAAAAAATCTAAGGATACAACATGGTTCCATTCATAAATTTATGCTCCATTCCCCAAAATAAATATTTTTCATTGAATCCAGTTTGAATTATGTTGTTGGTTGGGGTCATTTGTGCAGCTCAGATTAATAATCTCAATATACTGACCTGAAATAGTCCTATTCCTCAAAATTCCCCATTCCCACAGCAATTACATTTTAATCTGAAGAAATAGAATTTAAATCATTTTGGGTGCTCAAGAAGATGAGTCTGTTGCTTTAGAGCATGTTTGTGGACCTGTGATCCATTGTCTCTAAAGATTCATCTGTAACAAACACATGGAGATTCTGTACATCCTTGATTCAAATCAAAAGTTCATAGAATTTCTCCAAAGATAGAATACTTATTGATTTATTGCGTATTTTGTGTATTTCCTGATTATGTTGTGTAAAAATAACCAGGAACATTGTCAGGGGATAAGTAATGTGCTTCACCTTAAAATGAGGGAGAGTGCATTTGATATTGTGTTCTCTACTCTCACAATATATACAGAAGACAAATGGCTCAGGCTTTAATTAATCTACCACGGCAAGGTGAACTGTCCCCTGGCAGTTAACGTTGTACTGCGCAAAATGCACTCCAGCCTGTGAAGTTCGTACATTCTAGAACTTCTCCGTGTTAATGATATGTAGTGAGATGTTAAATGTGTTGTTTCTCGAAACAGGAGCTGAAGTGTCTGTCTTTCAGCAAGTTTACAATGACAATAAAAACAACACATCTCTATAATGGTTTTAACACTGACAGTTATCCTATTCAGCTTAAGTGCATAGAGTTGTGGTGGGAGTTATTAGTAATGGACAAAAGCTTAAAGTGGATTTTATTGACATTTTGAAGGCGGTAGTGCAAATTGAAAAGGAAGAGGTATTTAAGGAAAGAAATCCAAAGAAATGAAAGCAAGATCTCTAAAGACTAGTATTTGCATGATACAGAGTCTTGACATACCTGTATTTAAATACAGGATAAGAATTTTAAGTGTAATATCTTTTGAGAACTTGGAGTGAATACGAGCAAGTACATGGATACAAAACATTATCAAGTCTAGGACATATCCCTTAGTCAAAATCCTGCAACTCAAATTTTCTGCCAACAGTCCTAGATCACATGGCATTGAGCCGTTTAGGAAGGTAGTTTGCCATTGTCATCTCAATAACAATCTACACTGCTCATCTTTAATGATCTAAAATTACCCAAATGTTTCGATCAAACACTTTATTTTTCTGAACTACAGAAAATAATATTAGAGCAGATGGTCAAAAATGTAAACCTTGCAGAGAATATAAAGTAGGAAAGAGGGAGAAAGAGTGAAAGGAAGGGCATTCAGGAACTGAGAGCTTTGACATCACAAAGCACCCCAATGACCAAGTGATCAAGAGGCCAGAATCAGAGAAAAGCAGGTTCTGGAAGATTATATGCAATATGCAAATGTGATGGAGATACTCAGCAGGTCAGACAGCATCTGTAAATCTAGACGCTGCTTGACCTGCTGAGTTTCTCCAGCACATTTGTGTATTACACTGGACCTGACTTTCTTGTTTAACTCCTGGTTGTGGGGGGAGGGCAGGGGTTGTGGGTGTGCATGCCTGGTAAATAATGCAAAGAATAGAAAAGGTGAAACAAAGAATAAATTAAAAAAAAAGATGAGAACTTGAAAATTGTAGAGTTGTTAACTAGAATTCAGTATAGGTCACTGTTCGCATTCCAAGGAGCTACTTGGATGGCCATTAAATGTTGCCCTTGCTAGTAGTGGTCTTTTCTCTTTTTTGTATTTTCAAACTATTGGTCTTATTGCCCATTTATTGCAATATATTTAATTTAACTCCACAAATCCAATATGTTTGGCACATCGCTTGAAGTGTCAACCGACTCTTTGGCTTGGCTTCACGGACTAAGATTTATGGAGGGGGTAAATGTCCACGTCAGCTGCAGGCTCGTTTGTGGCTGACAAGTCCGATGCGGGTCAGGCAGACACGGTTGCAGCGGTTGCAGGGGAAAATTGGTGGGTTGGGGTTGGGTGTTGGGTTTTTCCTCCTTTGCCTTTTGTCAGTGAGGTGGGCTCTGCGGTCTTCTTCAAAGGAGGTTGCTGCCCGCCAAACTGTGAGGCGCCAAGATGCACGGTTTGAGGCGAGATCAGCCCACTGGCGGTGGTCAATGTGGCAGGCACCAAGAGATTTCTTGAGGCAGTCCTTGTACCTTTTCTTTGGTGCACCTCTGTCACGGTGCACAAATCGTTTCCTGCTGGTTCACTCAGTTTTTGCAGGAACTATTCTCATGCTGAACAGTACAACTTTCAAAATTCAAATGGCTGGTCTAACACAGGGGTGGGAAGATTATTCCTATACATGAAAATAGTGATTAAATGGTATTAGGAATGGCATTTAAATGTGCTTGGTTTCAGATTTCAAATTTATTGTCAGAGTACATACATGACATCACATACAACCCTGAGATTCTATTTTTTCCCTGTGGGAGCAGCAGAACGGCCGACAGTGGAAAAAATAAACAGCGAACAGCGTAAACATGTAAACAAATAAAAGAATTGTAAACAGATAATGAATGTAAACAGACTGAATGTGCTATAAAAGGTAAAGGTGAAAGAGAAAACAAAGAAAATCTATAAAGTGCAAAAGTAAGAGTCCTTAAATGAGTCTGATTGAGTTTGTCATTGAGGAATCTGATGGTGGAGGAGTAGCTGCTCTTCCTGAACATGGTGGTGGGAGTCTTGTGGCACCTATACCCAGTGATGGATTAACTACCAACTGAGCCCCTAGGCTGAGCTTTAGTAAGGCCCTCAACGGTTGATGTCATGGGGGAGGGGGGGTCATTCGCGGGCTATGCTCATCCATTCAACTGCAGCACTAGCAGTAACTACGCATTTTAATGTGGTTTCGACTCCTGTCTCAAATTTAAAGTGCAGTACTACTGGAGCGTCACTCCGGCACCTCACCGGGTTGCTCCAGCATCTTATCAGGCAGCTTTGGAGCCACTCTGGCCGAGGCCAATGCTAGACTATTTTTGGGCTGAGTGCACAGGAAGGGGGGGGGGGGCAGCGAGAGACAGCTCCATGTCGAGCCGTAACCATGCCGGAGCCTCACACAACCGCAAACTCTTCCATACCATCATCTTTCTTTTTTCTTCTTCTTTGGCTTGGCTTCTCGGACGAATATTTATGGAGGGGTAGTTGTCCACGTCAGCTGAGAGGTGCTTTTTAGCGGATATGTACACTCAAGCATTATCTTCGCACTTAATACAAAATAAAACATTCTACTTTTGAAAAAAAAGAAAATTTGCGATTCATGACAACAGCTGCAAAATATATTTAATTCCAACAATGCACAATTTATTACTGAGGAGGCCAAAACATCCTTAATGCTTCGTATTGATCTCATCAAAGGGACGGGGGGTGGGGGGAGGTTTGGAGCCGGGTCTCGGGTGTCAGGAGCTGACCGAAGCTCCCAATTCCATCTCTGAACCCTCCCCTCGGTCTCTTTGAACTGTGTGACACAATTACAAATCAATTCAGTTTTTAAATAAAATAAACATTTTATTTACAGATCTCTCCTCTCAGGTTCTCCCTCCCTCTCTGATTTACTGTTCGTAGATCGAATTCATTTTGCGCCTTATGTTCACGCGATTCACGCATGCGCAGCATGCGATCCACGCCAGCTAATAGCCCAGTCAGCAGGGACCACACACAAAGAGAAGGAAGGGCAGATCAGTGGCACCTGTTTTTGAACTGTGAGACCATAGCAGATGTGTCACAGTTCAAAAATATGTGGCGCAGGAGAGGCCTGTGAGGCTGGGCCAGGGGCATTGCCGGGCTGAAAAGCTGGGGGGGGAGGGATTTCTCTCCCTGCTCCCCCTCTAGGTACACCCTTCCCTGGCCAGTGCTGGCTGAATGCAATGTGGCTGCAGGGAATGGGGAATCTGGCTGGGTCCGGGTCTGTGTCTGAGCAGAGCTGTAGCTTGTGAATTTTCCTTCTTTTTAAAATATTTTTATTGAATTTAATATATAAAAACATACAAAATTGAATGAGATATATAACTAGTCATCTCATATAGATGTAAAGAAAATCAGAAAGAATAATATAACAACATTAGCTAGTTGCCTTCTCATATGAAAAACAGAGTAATTAACATACGTGTAGTGGAAAGTGTGCTAACCGGCTGCATCATGGCCTGGTATGGGTGCACCAATACCAGTGAGCAGAATGCCCTGTAAAAGGTATTGGACACAGCCCACCATCAAGAATATCTCCATGGACTTTTCCTTTAGAGAATGGGAGAGAAAAGGAATCAAAAGAATAGAAAATTGTTTTTTTGGGAAATAATTGATTAACATTTAAACAGTTGAAGTATAAATATGGAATAACTCATTGGTACAATGTTTGGATATCATCAACTGAAAGCTTATTTAAAGGATAAATTGGGAAACAATTAGCAGAAGGAAGCAGCTTTGAATATGTGATTACAGACACAATGATAATTAAAAGATATATAACCAACATGTATATTAAGCTGCAAGATAAGGAAAATGATGAAATAAGCTATAAACAAACAAAAGTGGGAAAAGGATTTAAACATAAAGATAAAAAATGAAGTATGGGAAAAGTTATGTTCTGGAACTGTGAAGAATACATAGAGTCTGAATACTGTATAATTGGTTACACAGGTTATATATTACTCCTCTAAAATTATAAGAATGGGATCCAACATTATCAGATAGATGTTTTCACTGTAAGAAGGAAATGGGAACAACAGTACACGCAATTTGGCCATGTAGAAAGTGAATACGTTTTGGGAAGAACTAAATCAGATATAAAATAAAATCATAAAAATTAACATACCAAAAAGTCCAGAGATCTTTCTTTTAAGTAACATAAGAAGTAAAGAATTAGGCCTCAAATTGGATAAAGCACAAAAAAGATTCATTATGATAGCCTTAGCAGTAGCAAAAAAATGTATAATGTCAACTTGGAAAATGGAAGAGAGCCTGAGAATACAGCAATGGTACATGGAAATGAATAAATGTATTCCATTAGGAAAAATAACATATAATTTAAAAAATAAAGTCACATTGCTTGAACAAATTTGGGAACCCTACATGGAACATAACAGAGAGGGCTTGCCTCGGACCTCCACCCCCTAAAATGATAAGAAGAGAAAACGACTTGATCCAGTGTGTAAAAGTAGATGATGCATTTTCCTTGTTTATTTTTCTTTGTGTGAAGACCTTGTTTTATGGTTTTATTGTGTTGTATATGTCGAATATTTATTGGTTTTGGAGCAGGGTGGGAAAGGGGAAAAAAGGGAGAAAATGCCACTGTTTATATTTAATGAGAAACATTTGTACATATTTTAGTTAATATGGTTCACAAAGTGAAAAATTTAAAAAAAATTAAAAAAAGAATCTCTAAATGGAATGCTAGCTTGGAGAGCAGCAGCAATGATCGAGGATCCTCACCATCCAGAATTTACTCTGTTCTCAGTATTGCCATCAGGAAAAAGGTTTAGGTGACACTAGACTCAGAAACAGTTGCTACCCCTTCACCTTCAGACTCCTAAATGAAGACTCAGTCGGAGTATCATTTAAGGCTCTTCCTTTGCACATTATTTATCGCTGGATTTTTTTTCTGTATTGCACAATTTGCTTACTTTTCTTTCTTTGATTATATTTCTCACTTTTGTATAGGAATTGGCTTCTTGAGAACAGTTTATGTAACTGTAGAGCTCGTCGAAAGAACCAAAGACTTGTTGATCCAAACCAAGGCTTTTATTAGCAAAAGACCGGAGCTCTTCACAGGTGGCCGACCAGTCCGGAATGATCCGACCTGGCTAGGGACACAACCCTTTAAGGCCCAAACAATAGGTGTGGCTTAGCTCTCAGCCAATCGCTGTAAGCACAGTCTAGATACAGTAACTATATACACTATGTACATTGGTGATAGATCTGTACTATCACAGTAACTGATAAGCAAAAATTCTGCCTGGCCTGCAGGAAAAAGAATCTCAGGGTTGTATGTTCTCTGATAGTAAATATGAACTTTGAACATTGCCTGGGAAGGAATGTTTCAGTTGTGATGAGAGACTGGATAAGCTCTGATTCCATGAAGCATATGAGGCTGATGGGGAAACCTGAAGAGGTGTAGAACATTATGAGAGGCAGAGAATGGTTGAACAGCAGGAAATTTTCATCCATTGATTATGTGTCTAATACCAGAAATGAACAGGTTAAAAGTGAGTTATACATGGTCTAGAGCAGATCTGAAGAAGTATTTATCACCCAGAGTTTGGTTGCAATATGGCACACATTCCATGAGGTGGTGGAGACAGGCAACATCTCAGCCACACCTGGACGAACACTTGATCAGGTCTGGTAAATTAGATTAGTTTAGAAAGTCAAGGATTGGCATAGACACAATGGGCCAAGGGTCACTTTCTGTGCTGTTTGACTCTGGCACAAGCAGCAACCTTGCATTACATTATCTCCAACAGAACAAACAATTCCTTGAAAACTTTGGAACCAATGGATCAATGTTCTTAACAATCATATCAATGGAGCCTATACGATGAGAGCAAATAACCATGGGAGCAAGTGCAAACGAGATGATTCAGGGTCTTTTCTTATGCTACATGGTGGGCTGGAATGGTCTCCCGTGAATCTGAGAGACAAAGCTTAAAGAACACAGTCATGGCGAGGAAAGGCCACCACTAGTCGGAGGAGAGCTCAGCAAATATGTACATCTGCAGAGACACAACATACTGCGCTGTGTGGGGAGGAGGCTTCTGCAACAGATACAAGTTACTTCTAATCGTTTCACCTGTTACCTTTTCAGCTGTTTGAGGGGTTACTGGCTCCGATGCACTGTCCCAAAATGCCTGGAATCCTTGATTCTTCAGCTTCCACTCCTGTCAAGGTGAGATTGAGCTCTAATGTTTAATTTAGACATATGGCACACTGACAGGCCATTTCAGCCCTGCGGGTCCGTGCCGTCCAGTTTACACCCCATTAACCTACACTACCAGTACGTTTTGAATGGTGGGAGGAAACCAGAGCCCCCAGAGAAAACCCATGCAGACATGGAGAGAATGTACAAACTCCTTACAGACTGCATGAACCCCGGTCCGGTCCCGATCGCTGTAAAGACATTGTGCTAACCGCTGCACTAACTGTGCTACTAACTTTACTCCTAGCAATCTTAGGAGGCAAAAGGAAAAGTGATTCTGAAGGTAAAGGTTCCATTAATATCACGCAATACTACATTTAGGGTGTAACATGCATGAAATTCTTTGACTTTTGTCTACCGTAAGGCAAACAGAGAGTTGCCACTTTGTCCAGCACCCTCACAGAAACCTAGTGTTCCTAGGCAGTTACCCCTCCAAGTATTAACCAGTTCTGAGCCTGCTTAGCTTCTGAGATCAGACAATCTCAGGTGTATTCAGGCATTAGGTGCTCTCGCTATGTCAATGAAAGGTCTGCGGAGTCATTGCGAGGAATGAATGGAGGGCAGGAGTAAAGATTTCTGCCATGGTTCAACGATGAGGGCTATAGTCGTGGTCAAGATGTGAGTGTTACATTGCTGCATCTGTGTGATCAATTAAGGGTCAGAATATTAATCTTGAACTCGTGACTGAGGTGACGGAATTTTTTTTTCTGCACTGCTCCTGGTCCTTGAGTTTGTGCTTCAGTACTAACCTCTGCTGCTTCACCAGAGACCCTAACAGCAGGTTGAGGTCAAGGTGCTGAGAGTCTCCTTCTCTGCTTATTGATGCTCAATTGAAATTTTCAAAATTACTTCCAGCACACGTTAAAATCTGACATTAATTAGCAAAGGGACAATTCCATAGATTTCAGTACTGGTTTACTAAATAATACCTAACTGCGTACAAATGAGAGAAATAATGTTTTATGCATTCAAAAGACATGCTGTTGCCTTAGAAATGTGATTGAAAACCAAGCACCAGGAATAAACAGATGTGAGCTACCTACACAATGCATCTAGTTAAGTGAGGGCAGAGGGATTTTCAACCCACAAGCTTTTCTGCCTGGAAAGGAGATGACAAAAAAAAACTAAGTTGAAAGGAAAATGTTAATCCAGAATACATTAAATCAACCTGTGTGGGAGAATCAAAGGGTACAAATTCAATCAGGTTAAAGTGACTTATGACCCGATGTTAGTTAAGTCCAGGCAGGGACAATTCGTGCAAAATTACTGTAAATATTTCACAAATAATGTGGGTCATTCTTTACGGCTGAATTAAAATCTCACAAATTGCCTTCCTTTCTTTTTAATAACTCGTGAGGTAATGTAATCACTCTCGACTTTAACAGAGACATCATAAGGAGCATGAATAGCTTGGAGGAAGCTTTATATAGAACTTGGATGAAATTAAGTCAATCTCAACTGAGCACATAATTATATATTTTCAAGAGAAATGCAAAAATGACTAACGAAGGAGGGTGGAGAATGTGTGCATGTGTGTGGGGGTGAGGGTGGGGGGGGGGGGGGGGGGTTGGTGAAGTCTGGTTCACTGGCAAGAGAGCAGTTTCCTGTATCTGCAGGAGTGTGACAGAGGTGTGATTTTCACAACTGAAGGAAGGGCTTACACTTCACTTGTCATTAGCATGTAGGCACCAATTAAAGAATCCAGTCGTACTGTCATATTAAAGTGCTGCCAGGTGGAGGAAATATCCAAGGAAAGGCAATGGAAAGAATTTTAAATTGATGACAGCACCCCAAGACACTAAAGGTAATAAAGTCTCAAATGACTCACTAATGAACTGCTCTAACCAGCTGGTTAGTTGGTTGCTCAGAAATAATTATTTGAGAAAAAAGTGTAATTATTATAAATTATGATGTATAAAGGTCTGGTTAGTGGATTTATTTTGAATGGTTCTATCAACTGCTCAACAAAAAATGTGGCACGTTGTTTTTTAAAGGTTATTTTTGCCTTTGGAACAAACTCTATGCATAGCCATTCCCGTTCTGTAGATTCAATGCTTTGCATCGGTATATGTCAATTAGATGCACAATGTGCAATGCTCATGTCAGTGGAGCAGGACAGATACAACCTTACAAGTGATAATGATTCGAATGCCAGTAAGTATGCGTGATTTAATATTGTTATAAATGCAGAAAATAAATTTGGTAATAATAATAAGCCAAAGCTTTTTTTATTAAATATTGGATTCAACTGAAATGTGAATTCTGCACCAATTGTTCAGATAGTTCCAATTTTTGTTTTCTACACTTCAAGATTCAATTTATTATCATAGTAATAAAACAGTGTCATATTACATGAAATTTCTTTTTGCCTGCTTCAAGGTAGACAGATTCACCACTGGCAGAAATTGCCTAAGCCCCTCTTACGGTCAGAGTTAAAGCCGGAGAGAGAGAAGCAAAAGAGAGACCCCCAGAGTCACTGAGTGTCTGTAGATTGGTCTCCAGCGCTCCCACAGACCCTGCAGTCACCCAAACCATTGGCAAGCTGAGCTCCAGATCCAAACCTCCTACACAGTCAGGAAACCTTCAGCGCCCTCAGCACCTCCACACATCCCAGTTCCAATACCTGGCACCTCTCCAGCCTGTTCGACCCAGTCTCCAGCAGCCCACAGCTTCTGCAGTTCCTCGCCTCGAGTAGCCAGCAGTCTGCCGCGTGCACTGGTCCCTTAGCCGCAGACCCTCTTCACTGGTCCACCACCGTGGTCACCGTCACCGTGGGTCATCTCCTCCGCTTTCCCTTCTCAGACAAGGGGTGACCTTCCCGTATTCTGGTGCCCTGCTCCAGTCCTCCGCTTCCATGAAGTCTGTGGCCCCTCGTGGCTGCTGCCGATTAATAGGCACCACCATTTTGGGTGCAGACCCGCGGTCGCGGGTTTTAACTAAAACCACCATCTTCCCTCAACGGGCTGTTTAAAGCCCGTGTGGAGCCGATGCCAGTTGACTGGGTGGCTCGACCCTGCAGGAGCGCTGCACCTCCACTCCCTCACTCCCCGCGGATCTACACCAGCGGCAGTGCTGCCACTACAGCAGCTCCGGCATCCGTTCCTATTTCACATTTTACATCAAATAATCAGAAATATTTGAACAGAAGGAAACTGTATATTCTGCACACGCCAGGTGTAGAACACTTCCTGCACTTCATAGCCCCTAGCCTGGAGAGCTTTGTTGATTACAGCTCTTTGGATGCTGTTCTCGACATATCTGACATGGTTAGTGACCCTACCACCCTTCTGGGAGTAGTTTGCAGACCTCACCATCACTTGGGTGAACTTTTTAACTAATTTCCCACTAATCCTCTAGCCAGTTTAATTAACTCTCTATTTCCCATCCTTCTGACTTCTCTGGCACAGAGATGAGGTCACACTGAGAAACTGGAAGAGTTCCTCCAGCATTTCTATGTTTTGCACACAATCTCGTCCTTTCTTAAAGTTATCCACCTCAGTTTAATTTCCCTTCCACTTCCTTTGTTCCAAAGCAAATCACCCCAATCCCAATTGAAACTCTCCAAAACTGGCAACATCCACATCCTCTCAAATGCTATATCACCTCCATTTTGTAGTGTTATGACTAGAACATTATATAAAATTCTAACTGAGGCTTAACTACTAGTCAGTACTTGATATGGTCTGGCATAACCTCCCTGACCTTTATTGTATTCTTCAACTAAGAAAGGTTGTTGATTTCTCATATCCCTTCTAAATTATCTTCTCTAAATTGTCCTGCAACTTTGACTGATCTGTAATCATGAATTCCAATCTCCATATTCTTCTACCTGGAACAGTTGCTTGCAGTTGTGTGTTCCTTGTTTGCTTCCCCAAATGTATTATCTTCAATCTTTTTGAACCAAGTTCCTTTTGTCACTTCTTTTCCCAGTTGACCATTGTTATCTTCTTGCAGCCCACTCTTTTTATTAACCACTAAGTTAATTTTGGCATCCGACAGGATGCAACCTCTTCTGGCTCATTTGCAATTTCCAAATAGAAGCCTGCTGATGAGCCATTTTTTTGAAACCATTGTATGGTGAAGATATTCCATCAGTACTGTTCAGCAGGAAGTTGCAGGATTTAGACATGTGACCTGCTGGTGATGGTTCTATTACACACGTCATTTTGTACAGTGGAAGTTCTGTGTTTGGAAGCACCAAGTAGAAGCAACAGTGCATTTGTCAGTGTCATTAGTGGACACTGAGTCAGTGTCGGTAAAATTGGAGGCAGCAAATCCTCACATGGGGAACTAGGTTCCAATTGAGTGGTTCGCATTGCCTGGGATGCAGTATGAGTTCAAAAAGCAAAACTGAAAGTGAAAAAAAAAACCAGAAAAAGCTACAAATAATCAGAAGGTCAGATAACATTTGTGGAGAGTTAACAGTTCAGGTTGCTCTAACTAGAACAATTCAAATGAGAAATGTGAGAGAACAAGTGCAATATAAATTGCCTAGAAGCAAGAGATAAAGGGAACAAAAGGAATGCCTGTGACAAGAAGGACACCAAGATTGTTCATGAGACATAAATGGTGTGGGTTCTGACTGAGAGAGGATTGTTAATGCTTGCTAATTCTAGCTAATGTGTGAACAGGGGGAATAGGGACCCTACATCAGAAATGGCCATTCTGATACATTAGGAAAGATTGCCTTTCCAAGTTGTTGGTAAAATGCAATACAAAGTCTACAATTTGGGGAGATGGAAGATAAGGATCTGAGCTTTGATGTCTGAACAATATTTCAGGCATCTAGCAGAAAGGTCTGAATAAGATGGAGCATCTTAACCACAGTGGGGTGGAAAATTAGAGAATGGAAACTGGAAACTTGTTATCCTTGTGGACGGAGTGTTCTACCTGATCTGTTCTGTATCTCAGTATTTATTTCTGTTCCAGCATCCAAACTGTTTTGCTTCTTGAACATCCCATCGCAAACCAGTTGATGAGATCAGGTACTTGAGAGTTGTTGGAGTTGCAGACAAAAAGGCGGAGATAGGTCTGGGATTCAGGTGGATTTTGAACAGGCTTGCCTGGTTCAGCCCTTTCAAAGACCCCTGTACCTGAGTAATAAAAAAATAAAAAAAATAAATAATAAATATTAATAAAAAAATATATAAAAAAAAGTGTAGAGTATGCCATCGCATTCCTGATATGTCTTATTAAATGGTACCTGTCCATTTAGAAATTAGTATTTGTACCTGACTTTGCTAGTAATTGCTCACATATAATAGGTTGGGGTTAGAAATTTAGAAATTTGATTAGATTAGTTATGGATTTTTTTCTTTTCCTTTTTTTAATCAGTTACATGGATCTTGTTTACCGTTGCTAACTATCTGTAATTTTAATTTATTGTTTCTTGAACATCATATGTATCTCATATTGAAAAAGAATGTAAATGGTAAAGAATATGGGAAGTTCATCCACTAGGTTGTATACATTTTTCTCATTCAGGCATGGCCTGAATAATTATGAGGACTTCTGAATGGAACTGTACATGACGAACATGTGTGAGCATCCCCACTTTGCTTCATAGAGGAAGTGCCTGGAGATGGTTTCGTCCAGGAAGCTTTCTGAGCCACACCTTGCTTCATTGTCTGCGCTGACTGAATTCCACAACAATCTTTCTTGAGAGGGTCAACTCCATTTTAAGAGAGGTCTTTGATATCACGCTCAGTAAAATGTCTGTCCGTTGTCTCTCCGGAATGAAAATTCTTTGTCCATGTTTTGAGCAAGGCTATAATGAGAGTTGTGATGAGCTGGACTTGGAAAAATCCAAAATCTACACCAATGCTATTGCTAAATTCTCCTTGCTAGTGCAATCCACGACACCTTATATCCCTTCGATAATGATTGCAAGTTATATCCAAAATTGTGCCCATTGTACATCTTTTGGTTGATTTTACTTTAAAATATTCTAGCCAATTTAATTGACATCTGGGGAATTATGATGGGTATTTGCAACTGGAGGCTCATATTATATAAGCAAATGAACCATAAAGAAGAAATGGAATGTTCCTGATGTTCCTGCAAAGTTTAAAATATGTATAATCATTTATGCATGAAGCATGATTGTTAGAACACTGGGTGTAACTTTGCAATGATTTACGCCCATGTACCTGGAATAAATCCGCTGCTACAAGTGGAAGTGTTTGAATGAGCTGAGATGTGATAGATGCAAGTATCATTCATCAAATCATCAAATTTATTGTCATCTGATTGCACAGGTACAACCTGATCCAACATACTCTGGTCCTCAGTACAAAACACTCAGACAAACAACCAGACACAGCACACATACAAACAATACATATGTACGACAAATATTCATTTTTATAAATAAATAAATATTGTTTCATGAATATGAGAGTTTGCTCATGGGAAGAAGCTGTTCCTCAGCCTGGTGGTGCTGGCTCTGATACTCCTGTATCTCTTCCCTGATGGGAGTAGCTGAAAGGTGCAGGATGGAAGGGGGGTCCTCAATGATTTTGTGCGCCCTCTTCAGACAATGATCCTGGTAGATCACATCGATTTGGGGTGGTGGAGTGGGGGGGAGACTCAATAATCCTCTCTGCCACTCTTATAGTCCTGTGGATTGATGTCCAATCCATTTCTTCACAGCAACCATACCACACTGTGATGCAGCCAGCCAGGATGCTCCCGATAGAACTCTTGTGGAAGGTTGACATAATTGTAGATGGTAGCCTTGCCCATTTCAATCTTCTCAGGACGTGGAGTTGCTGTTGCCCCCTCCTGACAAGTGAGAAGATGTTGTGTGCCATGATAGGTCCTAAAAAATTAGGCTTAAAAGATTAGAGAAAATAGAAGCAAAATGCATTCTCTTTGCTGATTTTATGCATTTTTTTCTTTATGTTTTTAACACAGACTTCAAATATAGAGAAAGTATTAAAGCATCCAGTTTCCATACATGTATCGGTCCATACTGAAGGTTATATCCTGAGGCCCTTTTGTAAATCACATTTACTTCAATGACTCTCATCTCATTTTGTTTGCAATCATTATTTTGGTTATTTTCCTATATATTTCATAGCTATTCCTATTTTGCACTTGATAACTCAATTTTGCTTCTGAATGTCACTTCTTTAATTGAAGATTGGCAGAGGAACTAAATGTGTATTTTGCATCAGTCTTCACTGAGAAGACATTAGCCATGTGGCAAAGGTCAATGGGAAGGGAAGTGAGTGCAGTTATTATTTGAAAGGAGAATGGGTTCAGAAAGCTGACTGGTCTAAGGGTAGATAACTCTCCCAGGCCAGATGGATTGCACCCTGGGCCTGGGTTCTGAAAGAAGTAGCAGTAGAGATTGTGGAGGCATTAGTAATGATCTTTCAGGAATTATTAGATTCTGGTATGGTCCCGGAGGATTGAAAAATCACAAATGTCACTCCACTATTCAAGAAGAGATTGAGGCAGAAGAAAGGAAATTGTTTTCTGGCTAGTCCGACGTCAGTGGTGGGGAAGATGTTAGAGTTGATTGTCAAGGATGAGGTGGTGAAGAAGGCAAATGTTATGCTGATGTTCATTTCAAAAGGTATAGAATATGAGAGCAGGGATGTGATGTTGAGGCTTTATAAGGCACTAGTGAGACTGCACAGAGTATTATCAACAATTTAGGGCTCCTCATTTAGGAAAGGATGTGCTGAGGATTCAGACGAGGTTCACAAGGAGAGGGTTCAGAAGGAGAGGGTTCAGAAGAGGTTCACAAAGATAATTCCAGGAATGAAAGGGTTATCATCTTGCTCTATACTCATTAGAATTTAGGCGAATGAAGCAGGATCTCATTGAAACATTTTGAATGATGAAAGGCATGAACAGAGTAGAATTTCTTCAGCCATGGGGTGGTAAATCTGTGGACTTTATTGCCACAGTTGATTGTGGAGGCCAGGTCATTGGGTGCAATTAGGACAGAGATTAATTGGTTCTTGATTAGCTGGGGAATCAAAGGTTATGGGGAGAATGCTGGGCAGTGAAGCTGAATGGGAAAATGGATCAACTCATGATTAAATAGCAGGGCAGGTTCAATGGGCTGAATAGCCTTTCCTGCTCTTGCATCTTATGGTAAGTGAGACCATTCCTGGAGTATTGCATTTCAATTTTGGTCTTGTTATTTAGCAAGGGGTATATTTGCATTGGAACTAGTTTAGAGAAGATTCATTGGTTGATTCCTGTGACAAAACAATTCTATTATGAGAAATGGTTGAGCAGGTCAAGTTTTTAATTCTTCAGAGGAGATCTTTCTGAAGCATTTCAGATTCCAAGGCGACATGGCAGGGTGGATATGTGAGGGCATTTCCCTCACGGAGAAAACAAGATCCTTGAACAGAGTAATCAGCCACCCAATAAGATGGAGATGCGAATTTTTTTCCTCTTTGAAATTTTCTGCAACAAAAGAGCTGGATTGTTAATTCTTCGAACAAAATGGATTTTTATCAAGGATTATGGGGAAAAGAGGAGTGAAGCTAAGACCAAAATCAAATCAGCCACTGAACAGTATGTCTTCGGAACCCACTCCTGATGGTATTAATCATGTTTAATTCATTTTTCCATAATAAAAACATAATTGGCCTTCATGATTACAAATTACATGTTCTTGATGTTGTTGAATGTATGTTTAACTTTGCAAGGATGAAACCTAATGCATCCATCAACTTTATTCTAAAACAATATACAATAAAATTCAGAATTTCGCAATTGAGGAACATGAACCAGACATCAGAACAAATGAGATGACGAGTTAAATTGAAAGTTCTTAGACCCCTGAAACCGTTTTATAGATTTGTAATAATGCTCAATTGAAAAGGGATTTTTAATCCTGCAATGCATGAAGTGTATGATAATTATTGTCACAACATGTGCACACCAGCTGTTGCCATCTTGTGATTGCAGAGGCTTTCATCAGGTACTTTTCTCTCTTTCTCTCTCTCTCTCTCTCTCTCTCTCGTGGTTCTTTCTGTTAGGCTGATGTTTAATTCAGTAGACTGCTGTACTTTTGCATTTTGTATTCATAACAATCATTTACCATATTACCTAGGGTGCTACCATTCTGATGTTTTTATTAGACAGGGCTAAAAGAACTCATTAATAATAATCTAAATCCATCTGCATATTCCTGCATTTGAAATAGTTATTCTCAGTTGAATTATTGTTGCAAGATCAACGTCGTTTAGTTCTGTGGAATTAAATAAGCTTTTTTAGAAGATTTTTTTGATAAAGAATAAAATGATTTAGTCAAATGTTGAAATGTGATTTTTTTTGTTTTCCAATCACCAACTCATTAACCAGTGACAAACTATTAATTGAGTGCTTGTATGTTGTTTGGGAGAAAAGAAGTAACATTCTAAAATCTATTCACCTTTTGTTAGCAGTTTGGTAGAAAATGCTGGCAAAGTCATCCTCATTGCTCTATCCATTCATTATTTTTGTGTCTATGAATTCAAATGCAGAAGTACAGAGCATGGTGGTGCAGGACATCAGATGTCAGCATCCTGTAATAAAGCAGATGGATAAGCTGAGAAATACTGGAGAAACTCAGCCGATCCCATAGGATCCATAGGAGGTAAAGATATTATATTACTCTTATTTCAGGCTTGAGCCCTTCTTCAAAGGATAAGGCACGAAAATTTGGTAATATATCTTTGCCCCAATAGATACTGCAAGACCAGCTGAGTTCCTCCAGCATTTCTTGTGTCATTTTACTACAATCTCAGGATCTGTAGATGTTGGTGTTTCACTCTGGTTAACATGGTGCATTACTCATTTGAAATGGGGTTACTGACCTGGATGAAAAGAATATGTGAATGTAAATAATGTGGTCTATTCCCTTTATTTCTATTAATGGTTTTATTCAACTAACATCAGGTAAAATGTCTTCCAGAAGGTTAGAGTGTTCTACAAACAGGGCTGCAGATTCAAGCACCTGATGCCCAAGTGCCAATCAGAGACTCGCTCACCTCATTGGACAGCCAGGAAGCAAGCCCCCATCATTCATGGGGGAAGAGCCAAGGGCAGACAAGCTTCAACATTTGCTGGATTCAATATCATCCAGCATTTTATTTTAACTTTTCGTTCACTTAGCTATATCTTTGCAAATTAACCCTTTGAAATCCATTTTATTCTAGAATGCGACAACCCTGTGATTAACACCTGTTTTTGAACTGATTTTAAATGACTAGCTGACTTAATATAAGGAGGCTACAAAAGTTACATTTGATTTTTGTTTGTTTGCTTAAATCCATTTATTTGCTAGTGGGGCAAAACACACATTTGATCAATTGTTATGGTCTAATGGATAAAAGTTATTAACTCATCCTAATCTGATACTCAAGGAATTTGTGTGTGTTATTTGCCCTTCAAGAACATATTTGCTTCAACTGTGCCATCACAGTAACTGAGGATCAGATTCCTGATAGCGGGATGTGTTGTGCTGGCAACAGAACAGCTGATGCTCATTTCTTTCATAGGCACGGCTTTTGAGTATACTATAAGAGATAGGAGCAAATTAGGCCATTCAGCTCATCAAGCCTGCTCTGCCATTGAAATCATGGCTGATATATAAATCCAAAATGCCTTGGTCTCTCAGTCACCTGTGGCAACAAATCCCACAGATTCATCACTCTCTGGCTAAAGATGCTTCTCCTTATCTCTGTTCTAGAGGGATTTCCTTTTATTCTGAGACTATCCCCTCTGGTCATAGACTCTCCCACTACTGGAAATATCTTCTCCAGTTCCACTCAATATGAGGCATGTTTGAATTATACCCCTCCTCATCCTTCTAAAGTCTAAAGAGTACATGCCCAGAATCATCAAACACTCCTCATATTTTAAGTCTCTCATCCTCAGGATCATTCTTGTGAACCTCCTCCCGCCCTCTCCAACACCAGTATATCTTCCTAAGATACAAGGCCAAAAACTGCTCACAATACTTCAAATGTGGTCTGACCAACATCTCATAAAGCCTCAGCATTACATTTTTGCCTTTATTTTCCAGTTCTCTCAAAATGAATGCTTACATTGCATTGATCTTCAACCTGCAAGTTAACGTTTAGGAAATCCTACACTATGATATTCAAGTCCCTTTGGGCCTCTGCAAATGTGGGGAGAATTCAAAAACCAGTCTACTCCTTTATTCCTTCTGCCAATGTGCATGACCAAACACTTCCTTACTCTGTATTCCATCTGCAACTTCTTTGTCCAAGTCCCTCTGCAGATTCCCTGTTCCTCAATACTACATGCTGCTCCACCTATCTTCATAAACTTGGCCACAAACCTATTAATTCCAACAACAAAGTCATTTAAATACAACATGAAAAGTAACACTTCTAGTCACCAGCAGCCAGACAGAAAAGGCCTCCTTTATTCCCACACTTTGCCTCTGCCAGTCCGCCAGTCTTCTCTCCACGCTAGTACCTTTTCCCGTAACACTATTTGCTATCTGATCTAGCAGTGTCTTGTGTAGTACCTTGTCAAAGGCTTTCTGAAAATCCAAGCCAAGAACCACTGACTCTCCTTTGCCTGTCCTGCTTGTCACTTCTCAAGCAGGAGCTCCCCTTAAGGAAACCATGTGGACTTTGGCTTATTTCGTCTTGTGCTTTCAAATACCCTGAAACCTCATCCTCCAGAATCTTACCTGTCACTGAAGTCGGCCTATAGTTTCCTGTCTTTTGCCTCTCTCCCTTCTTAAAGAGTGGAGTGATATTTGCAATTCCCCACTCTGCTAGAACCATTCCTGACCCTAGTGATCCTTGAGAGATCACAACTAATGTATTCACAATCTCTTAAGCCTAGGATGAAGTCCATCTAATCCAGGTGACTTCAGCTTCCCAAGAAATTTCACTTTAGTAATAGAGGATAATTCATTTCTGCCCCGACTCTCCTTACATGCCGGAGGTGTATGCTGTGAAAACTCACACAAAATAGCTATTCAGTTCATCGCCATTTCTTTGTTCCCCATTAAGTTGGTTAATAAAAAGGCTTAGTTACCAAATGATATAAAACACATAGACCCATCCATTGTATGTACTAGTTCATCATTTGTGTGTGCATTATGTGGATGTTACTGATTCTAAATCATTATTCCCCTACTAGTTATATTATCCTATTTTAATATCCACAGATTCAGATCAATTTCATCACAAGCTTTTTATTATGTGTGCGAACCATCATGGCTAAGCTGCACCTTATGCCCAGGAAGGAATAATAATGAAGGAAACTAGGTTGTTTACTGCATTAAACATTTGTCTTCCTTATCACAATTTTATTATTTGACTCGCTACACTTTTCCCATAGAAATTATGCCCAATTTGACAACTTCAGTTGCTATTATGGTAGATTAAAGAATCAGTTTTACTTTTCACCAATGCAATAAAAAGTTTCTCGGGATAAGAAAAATCCTTATGTTGACTGGTAATAAATTCATTTATAAATGCATTGGAAAGTAACAATACTCTTACCTGAAATGGGAGGAAGTGTTTACTTTGGTGAGGAAGGAGAACAGAGCATCAAGAATTTAGAGCACATATTTCATATTGATTATCAGTTTAGATTTATTGATGGCTGAGCAACTGAAACAACTCTAGGGTATTGCGCATTCTATTTTAAGGATAAAGGGGAGAGAAGCAATTCTTCTGAAATTCATGATCATTTACTTACATGAATTGCTTCTGTCACAATTGTGTTTTATTATAAGGATAGCTTCAAAAAGTTATGTAAGGCTTCTTTTGTTTGCATCAGAATGAGTCATGTACTGAAAATTAGCAACCCTTTAAAATGCTGATACTGTTGGAAGCATATGGAGAATTTTTACAGCTTGTGAAAAATAAATCATAATTTCTATGTGTTTTTATGTCCAACATGGTTGTTGAGCTTTGTCCAGTCCTTCAGTGTTTATGTGAAGCAAACAACTTTCAAGTTGGCATCTCTTTACTAAGTATTGGATTTGCAAAGATCAGCTAAAAACCTAGTCCAAGGTCATAAAATTACCACTTAGTTTACAGAATCAAAGTTATTGTTGTATTTAATTGTCCATAAAATACATACACTGGATGACTAACTCAGAGAATTGCTAAGAAATGTCATTGCAAATTATTCACATGACATGTTAAATTAGTGCTTAGTATGAAAACATGGAAAACAACAATGCAGAGTTATAAAGAGGGAGGATATGGATTCCAGTTAAGGTTTATTTGGATGTGGACATGTCTTCTGTTGAAAATAATTAATTTCTTGGATTTAGGAAACCAAAAGAAGCAGTACTAATTTTGGGTCACTGTCATCCAAGGAGTTGAGCTTGAACATGCAACCCATTGCCTTCGAGTGCTTAGCAGAAATTGAGCTTGATGCATTTTTGTTTGGAAACAAAACACCGTGATATCGAGAAACATTAAATCTATTATGGATGTGTTGGCCTGGAGATTCTGTATGATTTTTGGCCATCTGGAAAGGCAATAGAATCTTCACATAGTGAAAGAAAATAGTATTAATATTTAAAAACTTTTGAACTTACATCATCATTTACTCTGGGGTTTTAGTCTCTCAAAATTTCCTCTCATCAAATTAGCCTCAGTGCCCAAAATTAGCTGTGCTCCAAAAAAGAAAGAAGTCCATATAATCTTACTCTTCTTTGTGCATTTGTCATGTTGCACTCAGAATCTGGGCATCAACACCAACAACCACTTGGAGTTTGCTTCTCATACTGCTGCGATACTTCCTTTCAATGAATTTAAATTCAGTTTTAATTAGTCCTAAAGTCAACCGATTGATTTGTTCTTGGTAAACAAAGCCAACAGTCAAGGAAAATCTCCAAGTAGTAATTTAAGTTCAGGTGCAGTAATTATTCGAACAAATTCTTAGTTTAAAGTCATTTAAATTCAGTCAAGAGATCTCATTAACACTTCTAGTCAATAATTGTTTATAATTAATAGTATTACCTGATTGCTCTGATTCATGGGAGATTTCGATTTGAGCTTGAATGGAACTGTGGGGACTCTACCTGATTGAACCCATCTCCAGTTTATCAGTTTCAGCAATATATAGAGCAGGCATTCCTTATCCAAAAGTTTATCTGCCTCTTCTTATTACATTAGTATGGGTAAGCGGCTGAACACAGATGGTAGCGTTCACATAAGTAAGAAGCATGTGGCGATATTTTCACCAAATTTTGTTCTCTCAGTTCCATCTTTGATGGATCCGCTTCTCGATGAATGAGCATAGAATTTGTAGACACCAAACCACTCCCTATACTTAACATTCAATCATAGGAAGAATTTCATGGTTATATTTTATTATTCATCTCCTTGAATTAGCTGAAGGAGGAAAGGAAGGTTCTAGATGAGGTAAAACCCCTGGTATCCAGCACCTACGGGGATTGGTAGATGGGGGAGAGCAAATTTTCCAATTGGTTAAGACTCAATCTTACAATGACTAACTAATACACCTGGCATCAATAAATAGTTTAAAAGACAAAAAAAAAATGTACTTACACTGAACAAACTTCATTTGCTTACGTGAGTATCAAAGAATTGTGAATTTTTTTTTAAGTCACATTCTTTGTAAACATTTAAAATCTGTAGGTTCCTCTCCCTCCAAGGAGCCAACAGAAAAATGATCAATAACATTTTAGATAATTAAACCCCTTCCCCCAAGTTCTCAAATGAAACCTTAATAATATAATTAATAATATACCAATAAAAATAAAGACACTTACTAAGCAGGAAGCGAGCCTCTTACTAAGACTTACTAAGCAGGAAGTGAGCCTTTTACTAAGACACTTACTAAGCAGGAAGTGAGCCTCTTACTAAGACACTTACTAAGCAGGCAGCCAATGGCGAGGGGCATCAACCAACTCTTCATCCTGGGCAATGCCATTTTATTCAAACAGTGGCTATGAGCAAAGCACGACCAAGGCGCCTGCTGGCTGAATATTTGTTCTTTCTCCACCAAAGGTTTATGTGTTACTTCTGAGAACATTTACAATTTTAAACTTTTATTTATTCTGAATTATTATAATAAAAAATATTTATTTCCTCCATTTGTTTTGCTGGTTGCTTGAGGCTGCCAATTGCTTGAATTCCAGTAACAGCGATTTTACTGCATACTAAATATTGTTCTTTGCTGCAACACTGATTAATTAAATATTTTTAAATAATATCTATAAGATGAAGCATGAAGCCATGGATTTCAAACTAAAGTGAGTTCTTCACATTCCCAGTCATGCAGCCTGCTCCCCAAACGCTGCCATAAATAGTGATCCCTCTGTCTTTTTGTCCTACCCTGCTCTACAAAGAGTGACAGGGATTCTTTCTCAGCTCCAATTTGTGGAGGGAACAGTCAACTTCCCATTGACTTGGAAATAAATCATCTGACAGGCTAGTTTCAGAAACATAACTCATTCATTCATCGGAGAGTCAAGGAAGAATGGGGAGCGTTTTTCTCGGAATCAGCATTCCTCTTTCAATGAAGGGGCAGTGCGGTGAATGCAACTCCATTGCAGCGCCTGTGACTCATGTTAGACTCTGGCACTGTCTGTGAGGAGTTTGTACATTCTCCCCATGACCTCATGGGTTTCCTCTGGGGGCTACAGTTTCCTCCCACGTTCCAAAGTCTACAGGGTTGGTAGGTTAATTGCGTGTTTGGGTGGCACGAGTTTAAGGGCCAGAATGGCCTGTTGCCATTCTGTGTCACTAAATAAAAAAATAACATAACAAAACACAATGTTCATTCCATATTTGTTGTTAGTGAGACCTTGCTCTGTTTAAGTAATCCACATATGTTTACGTAACAACAGATTTTAAACTAATTATATAAATGCAGATTATTTTATTTCTTCCTTCACATCCTTGATTGTCCATTAATATCATCACTATGTATCTAAGGTTATATTTATTTTCTCCATGTGCTTTTAAATATGCTCTTCAATAGATTCCTTTAAATAAATCACATGCGCTGGCAGTCCATACCATTCAAGGATCATCGGTTCCCTTTATAATGATGCCAGTTTGTGCTCATTGTAATTTTCAGCTGCTGTTACATTATTTTCCTATTTTCTGCAGTCCAGACTTATCTGACTGTCAGACCTAAATATCAGGACTTATAAAATATAGGATATTGATGCATGATAAGAGAGCTATTCTAGTTTATTGCTTCTCAGTGGCAAAAGTGTCTCAATGAGGATTCATTCCAATTAAAATCTTTTCTGGGTTTATCAGTTAGTCAGTCCATCTGTAATGTGTACAGTCTAAGACTAATCTCAACAAATAACATTGCTTCAAATTTCATTCAGCAGTTCAAATTCAATTACAGTAGAAGTCCAAAAATCCAGATCTGAGCAATCCAGACCACCAGAGAATTTGGACTTTTTGAAAACTCTCAAACTTTTAGAAATCTAGCGGGCTTTTCTGTGTGCATACGAGTGCTTAAGCGCCACAGATGCACATCCGCATTTTTATTCTTCTTTAAATCTGCTCATTTTGATACGTGAAGCACACTGTATTTGTTAATAAATAAATGATGAACATTTACCTATTCCTCTCTTCTTTATCCCTCCTCAAATTTGAATTTTAAAAGTACTGCCTGAGAATCTGAAAATCTGGACCAACCCAATCTCAAACAGTTGGATTTTTAGACTTCTACTCTGAATTCTACTGTCGTGAAAACATGACAGTTTAGTTTCCATACTTGCTTAAAAAATACTCAACTTTTGATAGGGTAAAACTGTATCTCCTGCATCCCTTAACTCATATTGAATTTGCACCTGTTGGCAGCTAGAGCATGGAAGAGAAGCTTTAAAAGAGAAATGCTTTGGACTGGAAGTTGTTATACATAGAGTGAAATTTGTCCCTGCCATGCGATAGAATCTTGTTGAGCAACCTGTGTAGCATTCTTTAAGGAATTGTATTATGGCTTTCCGAGCATATGGTGTATTCATATAATGTGGATTCTTGGTATACAGTTGTTCGTAGTCATTACTGTGACAACTTTATTGATAGTCATGAAGTCTGTAAGAAAAATATTTGATTTTTCATTAGTGAGAGCCCCTACTACCGCAATCCCTCTCCAAGTGATGCAATGTCTCAGTGACTGTTGGCAGTGCCTGGTGTCCATCCCCACCAGGACTCACTGACCATCACCAGTGCATGGTGCCTATCCCCAGCAGGTCTCACTGACCGTTGGCCATGCATGGTACCCATCTGCACCTGGTCTCCCTGACCATCGGCAGTGCATGGTCTCCATCCCCACCAGGTCTCACTGACAATCAACAGTGCACCATGGCCATCCCCACCATGCTTCACTGACCATCGGGCATGCAGTGCCTATTCTCCACCAGGCTTCAGTGACCATCAGCAGTGCATGGTGCTCAGCCCCACTGTGTCACTGACCATTGGCCATGCACGGTGCCCATCCCCACCAGGTCTCACAGAACATTGGCAGTACATAGTGTCCATCCCCATGGGGCAGTGCATGGTGCCCATTCCCACCAGGCTTCACTGACAAACACCAGTGCACAGTGTCCATCCCCACCTGGTCTCACTGACCGTCAGCATTGCATGATGATTTCCCCATCACTCATCCGCCAATTAAGTCACATCTGCTCCAAGTTGCACCACTAGATGAAGGTGTGATCTGCTGCTCCATTGGAGCAGCGGATTGCAAATGTTTTTTGCTGAAACATAATTTATGATTGTAGACTGAAGGCCAACATTTGCAATTCTAGCACAAGCAATGAACTGCTCATTATGCACATTAAATGATCACTCAGTTACAGAACGCCGGTGCACAAAACTAGCATAGGTGCCCTCCTTGAGCTCCTTGATGCCGGTGCACAAAACTCAGTCTTACATGCATAGAACTTCTAAC
The DNA here is from genome assembly GCF_036971445.1 of Narcine bancroftii. Lineage (NCBI taxonomy): Eukaryota > Metazoa > Chordata > Chondrichthyes > Torpediniformes > Narcinidae > Narcine > Narcine bancroftii. Next base: position 84,304,088 of record NC_091479.1, on the reverse strand, counting down.
CTGACCAGTTTTAATTATGACAACTGACACACATTATCGGTTGCCGGTATGGCACAGTTCATTTGAGCCTGTCTATTAGAAAGATAAGAGAAATGGAACTTGAGAGAGAAAAACAGGATTCATTTGGATGCCTCTCTCTATTTTATTAACATTATTTTGTTAAAATCAATTGCTTGTCATCAGAATTCTATTTTTCTCCTCAATTATTCTATTATCTCAACAAAAATGTGATTTGTTTTTGCACCTACTTTGCAACATTCCATTTCTTAAACATACTCTGAAACCTTTCGTGCTTCACTTGAATCACCTCAATAAGTATACAAGGTCATTGGAAGTAGTTTGTCACTGGAATGAAGCATCATTTTCTTTACAGAAAAAAACTATAAAACATTGCAAGTACATGAACTGTGAGTGAAATGCAAGTTATAAAGGTGACTTCTAATTATGTAGTGCACAGTACTTTGCTCCCAACCTAAAGTCTTATCAAGGACCAAGGTTTTTTAACAGACTAAAAAATTCAGAGCTAATCATTATTTTTTTAGGTGGGGCAATTGTTCTGTCATGACCTTTATTCCATACAGGCACCTGCCCTTGTGACATACTCATCCTTAAAATAATTAACTGTGGCAATACATGACCATCAATATTTTAATGATTTAAAATACTGATTTTAATCTTTGAAGTTTGCTAATATTCAGTAATATTCATTACAATGTTTTTAGGACATACTATGATGCGAGCAGAATTTAATTTTGTCTTCAGAATATGGGAATTGCTGAAAGAGATTGTAGCTATTTTCCATCCTCAGTTGCCTTGAGGAGTTTTGATGAGCCCTCTCCTTGAACTATTATAAATCTTGTGGTAATGTTGTTCCCACGATAGTAAGGAATTGCAGAATATCAGCGTGGTGGAATGATGGAGCATTTATAAGTGTCCAGCTCATGATGGTATAGGAATTGAAGGGGAGCTTGGAGGTGATCGTATTCCCCTGACATGGCTGCTCTTTTATTTCTCAGTGGTAGAAGGTAAGAGAAGGACATTGTGTTAATGTTCCTTTTCCTTCTTTACTCACAAGTGGTCTTAATAAATAGTATATTTTATGAAGAGTGATTGAACCTGTTTATCTTCAATGTTCAAATGATGATCATTTTAAAAATCTTTAAAATATGAAATTTAAATTTAATTTTTAAAAATTAAAATAATTTTTTTTTTAGACATACAGCATGGTAACAGACCTATTCAGCACATGAGCCCGTGCCACCCAATTACACCCAATTGGCCTACAACCCCTGATACATTTTTGAAAGGAAGAAACTGGAGCACCTGGAGGAAACATGGGGAGAAGGTACAAACTCCTTACAGACAGCACGGGATTCGAACCCTGGTCTCGATCATTGGCGCTGTAACAGTGTTGCACTAACTGTAATGCTAAACTTTGCTGCCCTCTCAATAATTCCTTCATTAAATTTTTTTTCCTCCAATTTGTTCTGCTTTGTGTTGATCAAATTGATGAAGCCTCAGAATTTAGGAAATTTGTGCAGAAATGATTTATGCTAAAAGCACCTAGGATGTGCGATTTCAGTGGTAAGGGTAGACTACTGAATCAGGGCTTGTTCTCTTGCAGCAGAAAAAGCTTGAAAATAGATTGGATAAAAGTATACAAGATCATGATTAGTTAACAATCCACATAAATAGCTCAGTAATGGAGAGCACCAAGTTCCTGGGAATCCACTTAAGAAGTGACCTATCCTGGACACACAACATCTCCTCATTTGTCAGGAAGGTGCCACAGTGATTGCTGAGGTGGGCAAGGCCACCAGCGACAATTCTGTCAAGTTTCTATGGGAGGTCTAATGAAAGTGTCCTGGCCGGGTGCATCACATTGGATCGGAGATCAATCCACAGGACCATAAATTTGGCAGAGTGAATCAATAGGGTTCCCTTCTCCCCGCCCCCCCCCCTCCCACCCGCCCCCATCCCCTTCAATGGGATGGGATTTATTGTGCTAGTTGCTCAAAGACAGCTCGCAAAATCAGTGAGGACCCTGACCACCCCACACAGCATTTTCCACTACTCCCACTGGGAAAAAGATGCAGGAGTATCAGAGCCAGAACCCCAACTGCTTCTTCCCACAGGCAGTGAGATTGCTGAATAACTGCTAAAGCATCTCTCCATGACTGTAACTATTTATTAAGAACATTTATTTCAATATATGCACATATATACTGAGTATTGTTTGTCCGTATGTGTGCTATGTCTTTACGCATGTTTTGCACTGTTCTATACTATAGACAAAATAATTGTCTATATTTAACGTTTTCAAAACGTTGTGCTGATAGAATCAAATGAGAAATAAATTTGTACTTGAACTTGATAGGGAAAACTAGAATATAGATTAGCTGGTCGATGGGACTAAGGCTATTGGTCATAAACCTGGATTTACAAGAGCAAAAAAAATGTTTATACAGTGAACAGTTCAGACTGGAATACCTGAGTTCTGTAAATACAAATTGTAGGCCTCAGATAAAATAAAATACAAATTGTAGATGGCATACTTAGCATCGTAGCTCATGCAATGCTGTTACAGTGCCAGCAATCGGGATCAGGGCTTAAATCCTGCGCTCTCTGTAAGGAGTTTGTATGCTCTCCCTGTGTCTGCATGGGCTTTCCCCAGAGACTCTAGTTTCCTCCCACCATTCAAAATATACCAGGGGTTGTAGGTTAATTGGGTGTTATTGGGTGGCATGGGTTCATGGTCCAAAAGGGTCTGTTACTTGGGTGCATGTCTAAAATTTTAAAAATGGGTTTTGGAGAAATACATCAAGAGAAACAGTAAGGGTTAGAACAAGTGAATGAGAGACTTGGAATGATTACCATATATAGAGATGTAATAGTCAAATGCTGTGGACCAATCTTCAGAGTACAATTTAGGAGGTCGACGATTATACGCATTCTACCTTTGACCACACAAGTACCTACGTCGTTCAGGATGTCGGGAGCTTGGATGTGCGATCGGGTGGCTGGAACGGGGGGGGTGTCAGGAGCTTCAGTGGGCGAGCCGTCAGGGTCTAGTTGAGAGTCCGTGGACAGGGCGTCGAGAACTCTGGTGGGTGAGCGGCTGAGTCCAAAAATAGGGGGGAGGGGTCAACATTTCCATGCAATATATGAAAAATGCCAGATTTTTTGGCCAAAAATAGAGGGTCGTCTTTTACATGGTATATATAGAAATTACTCTACAAAGAACTTGCAAAAACTTGCAGTGCATGGCTTGTTCCTGTGCTTTGATGAGTATGTAACCTCATGCTGCATATTGTGCATGTATAGCTAACCAAGTCTTAATACTTGCTAAATAGATTTTAATAGAAAAAATTATACTCTACGTAATTGCTGCGCTGGATGGGTCACGTCCCCAGAATGGAGGACCATCGCCTTCCCAAGATCGTGTTATATGGCGAGCTCTCCACTGGCCACCGTGACAGAGGTGCACCAAAGAAAAGGTACAAGGACTGCCTAAAGAAATCTCTTGGTGCCTGCCACATTGACCACCGCCAGTGGGCTGATAACGCCTCAAACCGTGCATCTTGGCGCCTCACAGTTTGGCGGGCAGCAACCTCCTTTGAAGAAGACCGCAGAGCCCACCTCACTGACAAAAGGCAAAGGAGGAAAAACCCAACACCCAACCCCAACCAACCAATTTTCCCCTGCAACCGCTGCAATCGTGTCTGCCTGTCCCGCATCGGACTTGTCAGCCACAAACGAGCCTGCAGCTGACGTGGACTTTTTACCCCCTCCATAAATCTTCGTCTGCGAAGCCAAGCCAAAGAAGAAGATCAAGAAAAATTACTCCTCTATGTTCTAATCAGCTGTTATTTGCACATAATTCAAATCCCAAGAAGTCTTTTGTGGAAAAAGGGATATCCTCTTGAAATGTGTATGCTGCAAAGCTCAGGTTAATATAAAAGAAAATATTTAATGATGGTTAAATGTGAATTCACAGAATTCACTTGCATGAATACATAAACCTTATTTACTTTATTTTCAGTCACATTCTTTAAAAACATTTAACCATCATTACATCTGCAGGTTCCTCCCCCTCCATGGAGCCGACCAAAAGAGGAACAATAACATTATAGATAATTGACCTCCCCTTCCCCCAAGTTTATTGATAAGGCCTTACAGATATACTTAATAATATACCAATAAAAACAAAGACTCTTTCTAAGCAGGGGTAAGGAGACACTTTAAGATAGTCACCCCAACAGTGAGCAGCGTCAACCAGCTCTTCTTCCTGGGTGTCTCCATTGCTGTTTCACACAACTTTATTCAAACTGCTGCTATGAGCAAAGCACGACCAAGGCAACTCTCCTGGCTGAATAATTGCTCCCATCTTTACCAAAGATTTATGTTTGATTTCAGAGAACATTTACTTTCACAATTTTAAACTTTTATTTAACATTTTATTTATTCTTATTTATTTCCCTTTAATTTATTATTTATTTTCCTTGATTTTTATTTTTTGCTGGTTGCTTGAGATTGCCAGGGGATTTACTATATCATTATTCTGTTCATGTATCTTTGGGATATTTATTTTAACTACAAATAATTTTACCTAATTAATAGGTGCTAAAACAGACATTTCATTTGTTTCTTTTTACAATTTCAAGCTGTGACTAATGGTTTTGTTCTGATTTTTCATTTGACTAAAAACTGTTGAACGCCTTCCAACAAAGCCTCCAGTTCAATGTTCACACTGGAAAATCCGTACCCATGTCGTTGTCAGACTTAATGTAATCAAGCCCAGGAGGAGGGAGACAGACTGACAGTTAGTATGTCTGAAAGTCTTGATATTGAAATCACTTTCGATTTGACCTGGAAGTTACACAATAAAGTTGATTTATTTATTTTAACTGCGCAGAGCAGTCTGCCTATTCTTTTTCATACCTCCAGAATGTAATCCTTCAACACTTTCATAATAATTACACTACTGTGGTTTGTTCCTTCACACTGCTCTTAATTTAGAATTCCTGTGGGATCAGAGTACACTTCACAGTTTTAGAATGCAAATCGTTCAATGAACTAGAATAAGCATGTGTAATGAGAGCCACAAGCCCCTTTCACCCGTTTGACTAAATCCTTCAGATGAATGACGGTGATAGAAACGTTCAAGGATACAGCTTAGGAATATTGGATAAACAGGCACTAATATCAGGGGCATAGCTCCAAGTACCTAGTGGAAACTTCATATACAAAGATCGTTTTTTTTGTGTAATATATATTTCCTCAGGAAATGCTGGAAATAAATTGCAGTGCAGCCAACACCTGACAACAGAAAAGACATGTTCGCATTTTAGCTATCAACTATCACACTTCTCCTTTAACATCCTCGTAGACACAAATTTTCTCAAGTTATACAAGTCAAAAATAGAATGCGAGAGTCTTTTTTGTGAACCAATAAGCACAACAATTTTATATTTACGTTGGCCTTTTAGTTGTTGTAAATAGGATCTATTCTCCCTCTAGGACCAGCGTTTCCAACCACTGGCAGAAAATCTCTGTTCCCTCAAGATTTGATCTGAGAGGGGCAGCTAGAGAGGACTCTATAATTGTCAATGAATCCGGCAAGCCTGTGGCAATGCCCTGCCTTTATAATCACCTTCGGTGCCACCTTGAAACAATGGCAATGATTCTTAAACATGTTGCTTTTAGTTTGTACGGGTTTCATTAAAATTAAGGAGAGACCAATTAATAGAACTCATTCTTTTGTGCATTTGCCTGCAATGGAGGGGCAACAATTAGAATGCTGGTCTTGTGCTAAAATAGCATATAAAGACCATTGGTTTATCTGAACTGTACAACAGATGATATTGCTATCCTATTTATGATGGTGTCTTATTGGCCAGTGACTTCTGTGGTTGAGAATGAACTTCAGACCAGTGAATAGATTTGTGAAAATCTGACTAGGTCTGGCAAGGATATATCAAATGTAAATGTAAAGAGAAGGTACTCAGCAAATCACATTGCGTCTGTGAAAAGAGAAACAGTTACCATTTCAGGACTTTCAAGTAACTGCAGATTTTTTGATGTTCAAAAATGTAATGAAGTGACGTGTGATATTAGAGAACACCATGCCATTTTAAAAGAGGAAATAGTGACACAGACTCTCGAGACGGTTACAGGGAAATTGTTTCACTGTCCAAAATCTACCTCCATGAACAATTTCTAGACAAGACAGACAAAAAAAAAATTCAGATGATTGTTAGTAGGAGACAAATCAGAAAACCCTGCAAGTGCTCAGGTGATCAGGCAGCATCTGTGAAGAGAGTTAAACTAAGAAAATCTACAGAAGCTGGGATTAAGTGCAAGACCCAAATGTGCCGGAGAAACTCAGCAGATCCCTCAGCATCCATTGGAGCTAAAGGGTAACCAATGTTTTTTTGGCCACAGCCCTTCAGGAGGAACAGATTTCAGATGAATGGCCTTTCACAAGAACGAGAATGGAAAATACTAACAACTGGAAGAAGTTCCACAAGGCAGGCATTGGCTGAAATATTGCCCTTCCATTCCAGATTTTGCAATGTGGGTAGAGACAGAAATAACTGCTACTTGAGAATTTTGCTTTATTTCTCCTTCCATAGGTGCTGCCCCAATGACTTCCAGCTCCGTAGAATTTAGCTACAGCAGGAGAATGATAAGCAACTATATCAGTTGAATTTTCATACCAATTTATTATACATGTTTGACAACTGGATGTCATTGATTAATTAAAAATCAATTATTTAAAAAGAGAAGGGGCCTGGGACTAAGCTGATTGGAGAGGGAGCAGCAATTCTTATAAAATTCAATGGTCATTGTGACAGAGTATATAGAGGTGTTTGGGAGATAATTTGGGAAAGGTTTGTTAGAGCAGGTCACACACAAACATCTTAAAACACAGAATTTTTGCAGGAGCTTTTGAAAGAGTGCTCAGACTCATGATCAACGGTCATTTGCAAAAAGGGCAACAAATGTAACAACGTGCAGGGTAGCTTTGTCTGGAAAACAGAACTTGCTGTCTGGAGGGTCATGTGATCTTTGCAGGCAGAGAGCAGAGAAAAGAGTAGGCTTTGCTATCAGAGAGGAGGGAATGAGAGAGAGAGAGGAGAGAGACAGACATTGGTTCCAGAGGGACAAGCTGGCAAGCTTTGGAAGATGACCTGTTCAAAGGAGAGGACTGGCTGTCCGGTGTTTCCCTTGGAATAGGAGAAACAGAAAGGAACTCTGTGGTGACCTGAAAAAAGAAAATCTCTCTCTGAAAACCAACAAGAACCCTTCTGAGTGGTAACCATTTACCTGTTAAATACCAAAGCCTGGTGAACTTTATTAATGTAAACAACTATACAAATTGCCTGCAAACAGTGAGATTGGACTGTGAACCAAAGAACTTTGCTGAACTTACACACACATGCGTTTAGAACTAGAAGGGGGTGAAGTAGGTTAAGTGAGTTAATAGAGATAAGTTAAAGTTTGATTCTATTTTCATGTTCAAAGATAATTAAAAGCAACTTTTGTTTAAGTTGCCCTTTGTTGTAGTGCATATCTATTGCTGCTGGGTTTTGGGATCCTCTGGACTCGTAACATCAGAGTGATGAAATGAAACAACCGACAGTTAATTGGATTATGTTTTTTTCTCATTTGTACTTTTTTTTAAAAGATCGACTAATTTCTCCAGAAGTCTCTGATCACCCACTCTTCCCTGCATCACCCTAGTTGTACTGATCATTTGGAGACTTCAGCAAGTTCAGTTGTAAATGCTAAATATTTTATGTTGAAGAAATTATTTTAATTAAAGTTCCTATATATTTCAAATGTGTAGCTAAACTGAACAAATTGTTAAAGGATAACATGAAATATTTTATTAATATCAGATTATCTGTAAATGCATCAGTGATTTACTTTAATCACTAGACCTCTGGTAGTACAGCAGGAGAATGATAAGCAACTATAACAGTTGAATTTTCATACCAATTTATTATACATGTTTGAGAATAGCTTCAAGGGAGTTAAAGTCTATGACACAGTTTGATGTTTGAAATGATTGATAAAAGTTATTGAGCCTTGGTCTCATGACTTGTTTGTATCAAAAGCTCATGATTGTGGTTCCCATTGAATAATTCCCACCTGCTATTTATTCTTTTCTATGCCTCATTGCTTTTGGCATTGTTATATTAATATCATGTGGTGTAAAAATGGGCACAAGATGGATCTAACTCAATTACACAACACCGAGCTAGCCATGGAGTAAAGTAGGTGCTATGGAGATTTTAAAATAATTATTGCAAAGTGGCCATGAACAATAAATCTGTCATTCTATTTATGAGAGAATGGATGGCATCCTTAATAGAAAAGGTTAACTTAAAGGAGTGAAAGTTTGCAGATGCAGTAATTGGAGTTAATACTGGAGGAACTCAACTGGTCTGGTCTTTTTTCTGATGCCTTCCTGTTCTTTGCTTATACTTTGGGTTTTGTATGACATCAGATACCCTGGCAAATTTCTACAGATGTGTCGTGGAAAGTGTGCTGACCGGCTGCATCACGGTCTGGAATGGGGACACCAATACTCCTGAGTGTAAATCCCTGCAAAAGGTAGTGGACTCAGCCCAGGACATTGCAGGCAAAATCCTCCCACAATAGAGAAAATTTACAGGGAATTCTACCATCAGAGAGCAGCAGCAATCATCAAGGATCCACACCACCCAGCACATGCTCCGTTCTCAGTGATGCCATCAGGAAAGAGGTATAGATGCCATAAGACTCGCACTACCAGGTTCAGGAACAGCTGTTGCACCTCCACCAACAGTCTCCTTAACAACAAGCTCAATTAGACTCATTTAAGGACTCTTATTTGCACTTATTCATTTTTTTTCTCTCTCTATTGCACAATTTGTTTACATTTCTTTATTTGTCTATGTTGAGTACATTTTTTTTTGCACTACCAATAAGTGGTAATTCTGCCTTGCCCACGGGTAAAAGAATCTCAGAGTTGTATGTGATGTCATGTATGTACTCTGAAAATAAATGCCAGTAACTCAATAACTACCTCCTAGAAGCACTAACTTCTACTGTGATGAAATGCTTTGAGAGGATGGTCATGGCCAGAATTAACATGTACATAAGTAAAGATCTGGACCCACTGCAATTCGCCTATTGATTCAATCACTCCACGGCAGATGTCGCTGGCTCTCCACACAGCCCTGGATCATCTTGAAAACAGCAATTCATATAAACGGCTGCTCTTCATAGATTACAGCTCAGTCTTCAATACCATTATTCCCTCAATGCTGGTCAAGATGTTACAAAAAACTCTAGGCCTCTGTACCTCCCACTGCAACTTGATCCTTGACTTTCTCATTAGAAGACCACAGTCAGTACAACTTGGAAACAACGTCTCCTGCTCACTGATCATCAACACCGGCACACCCGGTGTGTGCTATAATCATTATACACCCATGACTGTGTTGCCAGGGACAATTCCAATGCCACCTACAAATTTGCCCAATGACTTCACAGTTATCAGCAAAATCACAAACGGCAACGAGGGAGAGAGATCAGTTTGTTGAATGATGTAACGACAATAACCTTATGCTCAATGTCAACAAAAACAAGGAGATGATTGTGGACCAGGAGGAAGTCTGGTGAACATGACCCAGTCCTAATCGATGGCTCAGTAGTGGAGAGGATTAAGAACTTCAAATTTCTGGCTGTCAACATCTCAGAGGATCTGTCCTGGAGCCTCCACATTGATGCAATCACAAAGAAGGCTCACCAGCGGGGCTATACTTTCTGTGGAGCCTGAGGCAGTTTGGCACGTCACCGAAGATTCTTGTAAACTACCCCAGGTGTACCGTGGAGGGCATTCTGGCTCTTTGCATCAGTGCCTGGTATGGAGGAACCAACTGTCAGGACAAGAATAAACTTCAGAGTGTTGTTAACTCGGCCTGCGACATTGTAGGCACAAGACTTCACTCCACCGAGGACATCCACATGAGGTGGTGTCTTAAGAAAGCAGCCTCTATCCTCAAAGACCCCCACCACCCAGGCCATGCCCTCTTCACTCTGTTACCATGGGGGAAAAGGCACAGGAGACTAAAGACAGGCACTCAGCAACATAAGGACAATTTCTTCCCAAATAACTAATAAAGCAAAGACACTGCCTTACTTTTCAAGCACTATTATTATTATTTTATTTTACTTTTTATAGTGATGTCATAAGATGGTTATAATATATATGTTTGCACTCTGATGCTGCCAAATGCATGACTTGTTCATGAGAATAAATCCTGATTCTAATTCTGATACAAACTCATCCCCTAACTCTTGAGACCTAGGTGTCAGCATCACTTTCTGCAACTGGGTCCTTGATGTCCTTACCTGCAGACTGCAAGCAGGAAGATGTGGTGACGACACCTCCCCTATGGGAGACTTTGTTTGTGGAGCTCCGTCCTTTTCTCAGTTCAGACCTAGGTAATAACTTCAATAACCCAATGTACTTCAAACCATACACCCTGTATTTGCAAGCAGCTTCGCTCAGTCGATATAGTCTTGCTTATTTATGAAGCTTAGATATTCATAACCAAGTGAACCCTGAACAAAGTCCGAGGTTGCTTCTTATGATCAGTTGTCAGGTATATTTGCATATATCGGTCAGGCACCATTGATTTGTGGTTCTCGGCTACCGCATGCTGCAGGTATGTCCTGTATCAGTCTTGAGCACCTTGGCCTTGATCAACCTAGAGGTCAATAATCAGGATGGTACCGTCAGATCCTCTGCAGCCCTTCTGTACATAAGTTGTGACGTTATGCACATAATAAAGTTGGTTAAGCTGATAATAGGTAGTTGAAGCCAGTGAAAAAGTTTAAGCATATCCCAATCCTTCCTGCTCTTTTACACAATTTCTCACTTCAGTCCATCCTAGAGTTGGTTAGTGAATTGTTACCATAGTTAGGACTGAATGGGGGGGGCAGGGTAGGAGGGCCAACTTGGCACGGGCCTACAATTTTGAGGGGGACAACTCACCCTGGTATAGGCAAACAGGGGACCCTATGCCTTGGTAAAGAATATTAATATTGTAAGGAGAGTCGAGGGGGATCCTTTAGCACAAAATATTAATATTAAAAGACGATTGATAAAATATTAATTCAGATAAAATATAGATAAATAAATGCAAATCATTGAGAGAAATATAAACAAGACTGGCTGTGTTGGAGTCAAGTGAAGCAATCACTGTATTGTACACCTTGTTTTTTTGTTTACCATGGAGGATGTCTCTTCTCATGTGGGTGCATTAACCAGTCATCCAGGATGGAGTAATGAGAAAGGGTGGAGAAAATTAATTAAAGGATCTCATTCCAAGTCATGAAAATTCTAACTTACACAAAGCAAACTATATTGCTTGGAAAGAAGCAGGTAAGGCAGCAATGAGCAGTGGTTCAACTTCAATTGACAATTATATTGGTGACCAGTTTAAGGCTGAAAGCGATAAATGGAAGTAAATTCTTCATCGCATTCTTGATACCATCCTATTTTTGTAGAGAGAGGGGACTTGCTCTCCGTTGTTCTTATGAACAAATTGGCAATAACCATAATGGAAATTGTTTGGGTATTGTTGAGCTTCTGAGCAAATGTGATTCAGTATTAGCTGAACATGTAACACGTGTATGGAATACACAGGAGTATGAGACACGGCTCCAAGTACCCTACCTATCAAATAAAATACCAAATGAGTTCATTGAAATTTGTGGATCATTTGTGCAAAAGAGCATTATTGAAGAAATAAAAGCTGCAAACTGTTTTGCAATCACTGTTGATGGAACACCTGATCATTCTCACAAAGAACAGCTCTCATTCCTCATCAGAGATGTGAAGAGGGAAGATACCAGTTTTTCAATTGAAGAACGCTTTCTCGCATTTCATGAATTTTCCATAAAGACGGGTGAAGAAATTGCAGAGAAAAACTGAGACTTGTTAGTAAGTCTCAATCTGAACTTTGAAGACTGTGTGGGTCAAGCGTATGACATTGGCTGCAATACGGCAGGAAAGTACAATGGTGCGTGAGCTACCTTAAAGGAGAAGAATGAGAACTGCATTTTCTCCATTTGTGCAAATCCTACTCTGAATCTCGCTGGTACGGATTGTACTTAAGCCTGCAGTGAAGTTAAAACATTCTTTGGAATCATTTACAAAATGTTCAATGTCTTCAGTTCAAATCCCCAGCAGTAGGAGATTCTGAAAGAACATCTTACGATCTCACTGCTTAAAAATGTCAAAGACAAGGTGGTCAGTGAGAATTGACCAATTGGATGGAATTTGGATAGTGTTCGAAATGTAGTGGCAGAGCTGAGTGAAGTTATTAATTTGTCGGCAGAATGTAAGTCTGATCTTCATTGTATTAAAAAAATGTGTACTGATGTCAGCTATTTAGATTAAAGTTCTCACAATGATGCATGAGGTCAATTTGGTAATAGAATCTTGTGATGGCACAATAGATGTGGATATTGATCCACTTGGGGAGATATCCTGAAACTGAGAGAAAAATGGAATGACTTCAGCTTGGGATTCAACACGAGTCTCGTGGATAAACTGTCCTCGCTGGGACTCAACACTGGATTCTGGACATCCTAACAGAAAGACCACTGGTTGTGTGGGTTGGCGCAAATCCTCAAGCACCAATATGCTGTACCCTAATACACTACTGTTCATATTGCTGACTCAGGACACATTGCCAGATTCCATTCTAACAGAATCATCGGATTGGAGGATGATACAACTATAGTTTGCCTCATCAGCAACAATGATGAGTTGAAAGCCTCATAAATGGTGTGAGAAAAACAACCTGAGTCTCAAAGTGGACAAGATTAAGGAGATGATTGTGGACTTAGGAGGGCAAAGGTCGACCATTCTTCACTACGCCTCAATGGCGAGCACAAGGTTCTTTGGCAACCAATAAAGGATGGCTTATCCTGGATTCAAAATGCCTCCTCATTAGTCAGGAAGGTGCAGCAGTGCCTACAAGGGAGGCTAAGGAGGGCAATGCTACCATCCCCAATAATGACAGCCATTTACAGGAGTGTCCTATCTGACTGCATCATTGTGTGGAGAGGTAGCTGCATAATGGAAGTCTATACAGATGATCACTGGGGTATCCCTTTCCTTTGTTAATGGTATTTACTGGGAATGTGGTTTAAATAGGGCTCAAGGAATTATAGAACTGGGGAAATGGAGGATGTGGGTTTGATTTCAACATTTAAGAGAAATATGGATTAGTGCATGGATAGGATGGGTATGGAGGGCTATGATCTGGGTGTAGGTCGATGGGATTTGATGAAAAAATAGTTTGGCATAGTCTACATGGACTGAAGGGTTGGTTCTGTGCTGTAGTATTCTTTGGTTCCATTCAAATCTATTTGAGAATCAAATGGCTGTATTTCCGGATGGTGATCATTTAGTCATGAATGATAATTAAATATCACCTTTTCCATCTAGCACACAGAATCTTTAGCTCACTACAATCAAGAAGGAGGACTGCAAGGCTGGGGAATGGCTTCTTCCTGCAGGCTTTGAGATTAATGATTGTAAATCATTCCAAATATTTCCATATCTTAATTTTGATTGTTCATGTGATCATTATGTACTGTGTATTGTGTGTTTTTGTCTCTGCACCATGGTCTGGAGAGATGCTGTTCCATCGGGTTGTATCTGTACAATCAGACGATAATAAATGTGAACTTGAACTTGATAAACAAAGTATTTCACTGTATTCTGGTACATATGACAATAAGTAATTCAATTAAATTCTTTTTAAATTCCAGGTTTAATTAGCTGAATCCAAATTTGAAATTCACATCACAAGATCAATAATCCAAGTAATGTATAAAGAGATTAGTTTAATAAATTAACTATTTCACTATCCTGCAATTGATTTTTCACTGCATTTCTGTTATGCTCCAATGTCGGTTAATATCTGGTCTGGAATAGTGCAGGTGTGAGTCTGCATCCTTTATTCTGGTGAATGAAATTAGGTCTGGAAGAGAAATAATATCTCATGATCAAGGACACAGCAGCTTGGAGGATTCTTCTCAATGAATCGTGCGTCTCTGAATGCGGCCAACAATATCATGGACCATGTTTTTCATGAATATGTGACAGTAAGATATATATGACACTGCCCAGCTATGTGAATACAATGCGGAGGTAATAAAGGCTCCAGAGTTATGTGTACAGTACTGTAATTGTGTGGGGATTGTCAACATGTCATAAACTTAAAATTCAAACTGTGATATTTAATTATCATTCATGCGGACTTGAAAGGCCAACATGGCCTGTTTCCGCTCTGTAAATGGTTATATGGTTATATAGTTATATGACCAAATGATCAACATCTGGAAATACAGCCATTTGATTCTCAAATAGATTTGAATGGAACCAAAGAATACTACAGCACAGAACCAACCCTTCAGCCCATGTAGACTATGCCAAACTATTTTTCATCAAATCCCATCGATCTACACCCAGATCATAGCCCTCCATACCCATCCTATCCATGCACCAATCCATATTTCTCTTAAACGTTGAAATCAAACTCACATCCTCCATTTCCCCAGGCCACTCATTCCAGCTCATTCCACACTCTCACCACCCTCTGAGTGGAGAATTTCCACCTGAATTCTGAAAGGAAGCAGAGCATTAGAATACAGGGATCATATTCTGGTTGGCTGCTAGTTGCTAGTGGTGTTCCATAGGGTTCGGTGTTGGGGCTGTTTTTTATGGAATGAATGGCTTTGGCCAGGTTTGCAGTTGCTACAAAGGTAGATGAAGGAGCAGGTAGTGTTGAGGAAACAGGAAGGCTGCAAAAGATTAGATTAGATTAGGAGAATGGGCAGAGAAGTGACAAATGAAATATAATGTCGGAAAGTGTACCATCATGCACTTTAGTAGAAAAAAAATAAAAGGGCTGGACTATTTTTTTTAAATGGGGAGAAAATTGAAAATATCCAGGTGCAAAGGGATGTGGGAATCTTCGTGCAGGATAACCTGAAGGTAAACTTGCATGATGCATTGGTGGTGCAATCAGGGTCATGTGAAGCCATGGATTGCAGATGGTGGATGGTTTTTACAAGCAGGTTCTACAAAGTCGAATTTATGGTTAAAAAACTAAAAATGCTGGACAGGACGATCAATGACCAAGATTACCAGACTAGTATGGACACTGCAACTGAAGAAGGCAACGGGAAACCACTTGTATAATCATGAACTCAACATCGACTACGGTCTCAGCTCAAAGAGGGAACCTTCACTGAAGGAGAACAGGGGAGGCAACAACTACAATTCGGAGAGTCAGAGATCGTAATGGATGGAGAGACATGATTGCCCTCGCCGAATAGCAAGGCACCTGAATGAATGCTTAAAATTCAAATGTAGCCTAAAATAATGAAATTTTAATATCCTAAGGACAATGGAATAAGCTGAGATATCCATAGCCAAGGTAATCATTCTTGTGTCGATCCCACTGTTAATAGTGAAATAAAGTCTATCAAATGACTGAACTATTTCCATTAGTTCCAACCCTGACATTTAATCACAGTTAATGATTTAGTTTATTGATGCATACTAATATACTAATGATCAATTAACAATTACAAATAATTAATGACTTGGCTTTCATTTTTAAAAAGGTGTCTTTTTTTAAATCTATGTGCACTATTAATCCATTAATTACAAGAAAAGTGATCAAAGACTGGCCTTTCCCAAGAAAAATAACAGGAATCCTTGAAGCAAAAAAAAAACTCAAATAAACAGATTCTTTTCATGGTACCTCATTCTGGAGATAACTCCTTACATTTGATTCACAAGCAAAGGTACAATATGCATTCTGATTTGCCATATTCTAACCCATTACGGCCGTATCTTACCACATGGTTTTCAATACTGTCTTGCTATTAACCGATACTCTTGTTTCAGTACCTTCAACAAGAAGGCAAATAGTGGTGAATAAATGACTGAATAAACATGGAGTTATCACAAAGAGCATGGATTTTTAAAGGGTAAATCGAATGCAGCACAGCTCTGGATATTTTGAAGGTGCAATTAATGGAGTGTATAAAAACACATCTCTACATGTTTTTTTAAGTTAGTTTTTAAAAGATGTTTATTAAACTTCACATAAATGACTAAAAAAATGCCAACTTGAGCAACCAAGTGGAGTCAGGAAATAATTACAACACATGTTACGAGCCCAGAGGACCCCCAAAACCCAGCAGCAATAAATATTCACCAAGACAAATGTTTATTTAAACAAAAGTTGCTTTTAATTATCTTTAAACATGAAAACAGAATCACACTTGAACTTATCACTATTAACTTACTTCACCTCACTCAACCCCCTTCTAATTCTAAGCGTACGTGTATGTAATGTGTATGTAAGTTCAGTAAAATTCTTTGGTTCACAGTCCAATCTCACTTCTCATTCCTCCAAGTTCACTAGTTGCAGGCAATTCTTATACTGTGCACAAAATTTAAGGTATAAATTTCACCAGGCTTTGGTGCTTGAAAGGTAAATGGTTACTGCTCAGGAAGGTTCTTGTTGGTTTTCAGAGAGAGATATGTTGTTCCCGGACATCCACAACTGATATACTTCCATCAGTCACCTCAGTGTCTTGCTGACAAAACTTGCCCCAACAGGGTTCTCCAGATGATAACCTTTTTCTTTCAGGCCACCACAGAGTTCCTTTCTGTTTCTATTATTCCAAGTGAAACATTAGACAGCCAGACCTCTCCTCTTGCATGAACAACAAGGGCTTCGATCAGGCTGTCTTCCAAAAGCTTGCCAGCTTGTCCTGTTTCAGTTCCAGCAACTTCTTCTGGCTGACACTGTCAAGTGTCTCTGCACTCTCTCTCTCTCTCTCACACACACACACACACACACACACACACACACACACACACACACACACACACACACACACACACACACACACACACACACACACACACACACACTGAGACCAAGCCTGTTTGACTCTCTCTGCTTGCAAAACCACATGGCTCTCTTACAACAGCAAGTATCCTGCAGACAATAGCAGAGCCAGCATTCTCTTTCATCTGTTGATTTTAGGTAACCAAGAACTCTTCAAAGCTCTTGCAAAAAGGTGTGAGAAGCCACTATGTCTCCAGTATTATCAGAGCTCCAGCATTTCAAATAAGATCTGTTTTAAAGTGTTTGCATGTGACCTACCCTAACAAACCTTTCCCAATCTCCCAGAAACATTTCTGTCTACTCTGTCACACACAGGTGTCAGAGAGTAAAACAATGAGCATCTACTTCTCTTGGTAGTATCTGAATTTCTCTTAGAAATTTTGACTGAAGCTTGACATTATATTTGCGATGAAAGAAGAGCTATATCCAGAGTCAACTAACAATAACCAGTCCAGTTAGCATTCGAGATTCAACCAGAAAAAAATGTTAAGCGATATTCTTTGATTTTAAGGGAATGGGAAAAACTGTGACCATTGCAGTTTAATGTGGGAAAATATAGAGACTGAAATTTAGGCTCAGACTTCTATTAAACTCGCAGCACAGCACTGACATGCATGGTCTGCTATTCATGTTCAATGAAGAAATATTGCTCTCATTCAAGCTAAGAAAGGAAGATCAGAGTATGTTCGGAATGTCAAGAAGCTGGGGAACAGCAAGGTGTAGGAAATGATAGATAATGAACAGGTTAAAAAAAGGATAATGTAAATGGCCAGCAGAGGAAGAATTTACACTGCAGCAGCATAAGTTGAATTTACGCAATGCCTTTAGAATAAAATCCCAAACATCCCTGGAATATTATCAAATAATATTGATCCTGAGATACAAAAGGAGATTTTGGTCATAAAAGAAGCTAAAAGTGTGAAGAGGTTGCCAGAAGAAACAGATGCTCTCCTGAACAGAAGGAGGCAGTCACTCACATCAGAGCACTGAATGTTAACATGTACAAGAATCCACAATTCCATGAAGGGCTTGCCAAGGTTTGTACAACTTGGTGATGGAAAATGAGATGTTGCTGAATTGGACATCAATGTGCACGAGGTTGATGAGTGGAAGGCATTTACAAAGCAGTGTTTAGGATGAATACAAATTTACAGAGTGCTTGATTCAAGGCCAATCAGGTCCGGAGATAACAAAAGCATGGGTGAAAGTTCCAGAGCACATGAGTGGAGACGGATGGAGATGGTCATGATGAAGAGGGCGTTGAAATTTTATCTCGTATATAATAAGTGCAAAGATTACAAATGGGCCTATGCCAGCCTCAGATAATTCCCAAGGATATCGGTGGATTTGATACTCAGAAAGAGGGCTGAATAGAGATGGAAAACAGGGAATGAGTATCAAAAAGCTGCAATACCAGATATCTGAAATTTTAAAAGGTGCTGGAAATACTCAGCAGGTGAGGCAACAAACTGGCAGAGGAAAAACAGAATGAATGTTTCAGTTCAAAGACCTACCTCAGAACTGACAAGAAGTCTTAGACCTGAAATGGTAAGTCTATTTCTCATTGCACAGGTGATGAAGTGACTTGATTGGCACCTGATGCAGAAAACATAATGTGAAAACAGGATGTACTTTGGGGCTGGTATAATTGTACTCCAAAAACCCATAACATTCTTCCTCAATGTGCAGTGTGACTCCAACCAGTGGAATTGTTGGTACCCATGGACTTCAATTTTATCAAAGATCCTTCAAGTGCTATACTGATGTCAAAGGCAGTCACTCTCAACCAACCTCTGGGATTTAGCTCTTGGTCATATGTCCAGCTTTCTGGAAATGCTGATGTGTGGAATCCAGTTTATGTACATACAATGCACATTCCTCAGATCAGCTGCACTCTGCATGTCTAAATATTGAAGATCTTGAAAACCACTGATTGTTGATCAAATATCCCTGATATCAAATTAGAATCATAACCTCAGCATCTGAGTATTATGCACATAACAGCATTTTTATCAGATTGGAATGCAATACATTGAGAGCGATCATTAAACCCAATAATTTAGCAGAGAGAAATCCATTATATGACTTCAAATGATCATTTTATAATGCTGTATATATTGACCACTTTTGGTGAATCTCTGCTAAGCTGTCAGTCTCCCTCTTGCCTAGCCTTGCTCAACTGACATTGGCTGTGTATTACCGCTACCATTAAAGACACACCCCTTAGGTATAACTGTGTATGTACCCATTGACTTTCATTATTATACCATTAGTTTCTGCTAATAAAAGCCATGATTATTGTGTGACTACATCGTCTTTGTCCACTTCATCAACTGGCACTTCACCACTGCTAAGTACAAGATTCAAGATTCTTTGTCAGGTGCTCCTCGATTTAAAATCTTGTTCTGGTCTGGATGACTGGTCGTATCTAGGAATGGACATATGTCGAAATTGTGTACTTACTTTGTTAGTCAGTGTCCCAGGGTCTGTAGGCTGGACTCGAGTTTTCAGAAGGTGTATGCAGTGTGAGTTCACGTATTGGAGTTCGGTTGGTGCCTGCGTGAGAGTGAAGTGCCCTAACAATATTGAATTTGCTCCCTTAACTCTCACGCAGGCGCCAACTGAACTCCAATATGTGAGCCCACCGTGCATGTGCCAACCGAAGACGTGCACAAAAATCGAGATGGCTGCGCCCAGCCTATGGACCCTGGGGCGCCAACTAACACGGTAAGTAGGCACATTTTGAGTCTTACGTGCACTGTATCTCTGTTATAATTTGTCAAATGCATACATTGTGAAAATTTTATATTTTTTTTAAACAAATTTGGTCTTATGAGTGAATGGATGCAAGTCACATAGGTCACAAATCGGGGAGTATCTGTATTGTCATGCAATAAAACAGAAAATGTGATATTACATGAAATTTCCTTTAGTCTACCATAATGCATAGATTCACTACCAACAAAAATTATCCAGTGCCCCTTACAGCCAGAGAAATAGAGACAAAAGAGAGACCCAAGGGTCATTGAATGCCCATGGCTTCACCTCCAGTGCTCCCACAGCCTTCACAGCTACGAGAGGCATGACTAATGAACATGCAGTGACAGAATTA
Source organism: Narcine bancroftii (assembly GCF_036971445.1). NCBI lineage: Eukaryota > Metazoa > Chordata > Chondrichthyes > Torpediniformes > Narcinidae > Narcine > Narcine bancroftii. Next base: position 84,283,967 of record NC_091479.1, on the reverse strand, counting down.
TTGTGTTTTACTCTTCTCTGGTAGTGTCAAGCTTTGCTGTGCAAGGAATCATTTTTTTTCCCTACACTGGTACTAGAGCAGTCCGTTTACCTGTAGTGCCCCTCTGTCACATGGAACAGTTGCCTGCTTTTGTAAAGCATCTGTTTGCTCCTAATCAACTGTGAAGTCTCAAGCGTAACATCCCTGGATCCACTGAGACCATCAACCTGCTGACAAGTGCCAACTCTCGTCCCTCTGGTCACACATCAACTTGTCCAAAAAGAGTTTAAGGCTACTCGTGACAGGAACAGACCTGCAGTTCGATCAGTGCAAGACACTGCAGTAGATAAAATTCTTTCTATGGCCTGTGCCTCCAGAGCAATTGCCACCTAAATATGTCAGCATTATGTCACTGAGCTTTTCCAAAGAGATTTTCACAACTTCCCAAATGAAGGACAATGTCTATGGGCTCTACACAAGCTCTGTAGGAGTGTGGAGAGGGTCCTTGAAATGCTTCTTGTCACCTCCTCCAATAGGTGAGGTGGGCCTGAAGAAACACCAGCCACCTAACTATGCATGCATGCCAACCTTATTATAATATGCTCCTTACCCAGCACAAAGTTGGTGCTTAAACACTCACTTCAGTAAGCCTCCACCCCACTAGATTTTCTGTGCCTGATGCCAGTTAAATAGTGTCCTGCATCTCTCCACGTAACCTGCATCCCTTTAACCTAACCTGCTTATCAGAGGTGGTGCTGTGAAATGACCAATGTGACAATTCTCTGTGGTCTCCATCGTCAACACACCTTCTCCTTCTCCTACCAATCCTTCTTCTCCTGTATGGTGCCCTTGTGTTCTGGAAAGGGGGAAAAAGAAGCTCTGCTCATACCCTGAACACACAAAGTAGGGAATAGTTGTAATCTGTGTCATAGAGAACCTGCACATGTTGCATCAATACCCACACTTCATCAAATCAATGAGGGTGCAGTGACTACAAAGAAACATTACTGAACAACTTAGTTTGGCAGATTCAATGCAGCCTTTGTTTCATTATCATAATTGCTTGTGGGAGACAAGGTATGGCCCAAAGTCTGAAATACAGCTGTTTGAGTACATCAAAAAACTGGCAAAAATCAAGTTTCAAGGCACAGAATTCTGACCAAATGGTGTGATGTTCCAAGCAAATTACTTTCATTCATACTGGCCTTAATATTCCTTATTTATTTTGAAGAGATTGATTAGCACATTTCCAGACTAAATTTTTGTCACAAGAAGTACAAAATTTGCTGGGTCACAAAGTTTAGTAAAAATGAAAACATGACTTCCACCTTGCTCTTCAATTTACAGAATCCACCCCAATAACAGAGGAATGAATTTTAATATGTACGTCTCAGCGCATGCTACTTTATATAACCAAGACACTGTCCAGAAAAATAAATGATGTTTCTGAAGGTTGAAAGCTGTGTTCTGCAATTTAGTTTTAGGGATCTTTAATTTTAATGTGGATTCAAGACATCGAAGCACTAGAGGATGATCCCTTTATATGTCAGAAGAAAAGTGTTTATCCATTATTTGGCCAAACGTGTCATAACCGATTCAGCATGTCCTGGTGTGAGGTAAATTGTCTTTGTATCTCTGCAGGAGGCAGATAATTTTGTTTGTAATGTTCTATTCAATGGCAATAAATAAGATTTGTTGGGAGTACTATTTATAAATCGGCAGGTTTTGAGCAGAAAATCCAGCATATTAGCTGGTAGCATTAGGAAATATGATTTTAATCATTGCAATATACCATATTTCTTTTCCATTTATCTGAGTTATTTAACAATTACCAAGTGATCATTTCCCTGAGGTTTTTTTTTGTTAGAATGCAGTATATTGGCAGTGTTTTTTTTATAATTCCCAGGCAGGTGGTGTATTTTCAGATGGATTTATATCTTGTCTTGATAAAATGGTCCATGTATTTATCCTAGATTCCCCACTTCTTCAGCTGAATTTAAAAATGTTAATCTCCCAAAAGATGAGACATCCATATAAACTCTTCTGATCATTAGTCCATGGTTGAATGAAACACAGGAGTCTAATTGGTTATCTAGTGGACCTTAATTACTATTAACAAGCATCTAATCATATTTTTTTTTAAAAACATATAGATATTAAAGTCATTTAGCTTAAACTACATAAATATTGTTCTAAAGTAGCATTCGTAATTTAATCTCAAAATTATAACAAAAAAATTTAGATCAATTTCAACCAAAGAATACAGCTCACAAGTAAAGTGCCAATTGATGAAGTAGACAAAGACGATGTGGTCAAACAATAATCATGGCTTTTATTAGCAGAAACTTGTAGTACAATAATGAAAGACAATAGGTGCACATACAGTTATACCCAAGGGGAATGTCCTTAACAGTAGAAATAATGCACAGCCAATGTTAGTACAGCAAGGCTCCCAGAGGGGAGACAGGCAGTTTTGCAGACATTCACCACAACAAGTAACCTTGAAAGCAAATTTAAAATAAAATAAAATACTGTAGATGTTGGAAATCTGAAATAAAACAACTGGACAGAGGCAAGCAGTATCTGGAGGAGAACCTGCTAATATCTCAAGTAAATGATCTTTCATCAGAACTGATCTGCAAGGACAAAGTTAAAAACTGCAAATGCTGGAAATCTGAAACACAACCAGAAAATTTATCTTTGAGCTGAAACATACACTCCTTCTCTTTCCACACATGTTACCTGATCTGCTGAATATTTCCAACATAGTCCTGTTTTGTTTTAGACCTAAGGAACATTATCAGTGTTCTTCTCTCGACAGATATCAGCGCCCTCAGTTTTATTTCAAACCTAACCAAGCTTTGCAGTCAAATAATGGACCAGAAAACTAAAAGCAAATGTAAACCACACCACAACTTCTCCTAGTTGAGCTTGAGACTGTTTCTAATAAACTCAGACCTTTCAACCAGAAAACATAATCTGATGGGACCTCTGCATCCAATCCAACAAAGGCTTCTTCATGCAAATAGTTTGATTGAAATTAAAATTGAAGTTATGCTTACTATTTAAAAACTGATTGTTAAGGTTTATATTTCCCTTTTGAGGATGATTTCTTCATTTAATTTGTGGAATAAAAATCCTGCATGTACGGGTTTCCAACCATGTTTGATTCCTGATCAGGTAAAAATGACGCTTCTGATCTGATTTTTGCCTGGCAGCCTATTTCCAAAAAATGTTAGAAAAATTTTGCCTGATGGAACATGGTTATTAGGGAAAAGAATTCTATCTCCTCAATATTACAATACAAGGATGCCATTGGCAATTGTATAAAGAAAAAAATCGTGATGTGTACAATTAAGATTAGCTGGGGAAGTGGTTCAATTCTAGTTGCGGATTGCAGCTTTCAAACAGTGAGATGAGCTGGAGGCTTCTTCTGAAATGCAGCTGTGCAATTCTCCTCCACAATTCCTTCTGATAGTAATTTCATACTCTCAATATTCTCTGAATAAGGAGTCTTCTCAATTTCCCATTGAATTTATGAGTCCTACATTTTCTCTGCCTATTCAAAAATGTTAGACCTTTTTTTCAGATCATACCCACAGTATAAACAATTTTCTGCGTCAACCATACCAAATGCTTCTACGATCTTCACAATTTCCATGAAATTACCCCTCAGTTTTTCCTCTGAGCAGGTTCATTTTTTTTCCCTTAGTTTGCGTTATTGTGAACCTTGTCTGCATTTGTTGCTTTTTGAAAGAAGAGTCTTGATCTCTGTAGAGTCGCCAAGTTAGTGTGGAGATCTGTCATTTGATTCCTCTGGTTACCTGGAACACAACATCTTAAGTGCAAGGATGTCATAGGCAATTGGACATAGAAACCATCTGGGAGGTAATGTTAAGAAATAGAGAGGGATATAGTTAATACTTGTGTGCATCAAGTGCATTAAGGTTTCACCGCAGCCACATCTGGGGAAAATGATAACAATAATATTTGCTGATTGTAACATTTTAAATTTAAAAAAGAAAATGAGACATATACCATGGTAACAGGCCCTTTTGGCACATGAGCCCATGCCTCCAATTACCCCCATTGACCTACAACCCCTGGTAGGTTTTTTGAAAGGGGAGAGGAAACTGGAGCACCTGGAACACCTGGAAGAAACCCACACAGACACAGGGAGAATGTACAAACTCCTTATAGACAGCGAGGGATTCAAACCCTGGTCCTGACTGCTGAAGCTGTTGCGCTAGCCCCTATGCTAATCGTGCCTTCATCCTTGTGTAAAATAGGATAAAAGTGATTCAAAGTCATAGTCGTTCAGAATGTATGTGACTTGGAAGATGACCACCAGGTGGTGATGTTGTTCCCATTCACTCCCTTTGTCCTCCTTGGTCATTGGTTTTAAAAAAACTAACATTTCACCTTAAGTATTCCCTATGCCATATATGTGCTCTGTGACCGCACGGATGGCAGTCTCTTCAATCGGCGGCGCCTGCAAGCTCACACCAAGACACAAGAGCAACTAGTCTGTGAACTACTCTTTGCAGACGATGCCACTTTAGTTGCCCATTCAGAGCCAGCTCTCCAGCACATGACGTCCTGTTTTGCGGAAACTGCCAAAATGTTTGGCCTGGAAGTCAGCCTGAAGAAAACTGAGGTCCTCCATCAGCCAGCTCTCCACCATGACCACCAGCTCCCCCACATCTCCATCGGGCACACTGAACTCAAAACGGTCAACCAGTTTACCTACCTCGGCTGCACCATTTCATCGGATGCAAGGATCGACAAAGAGATAGACAACAGACTCACCAAGGCAAATAGCGCCTTTGGAAGACTACACAAAAGAGTCTGGAAAAACAACCACCTGAAGAAACACACAAAGATCAGCATGTACAGAGCCATTGTCATACCCACGCTCCTGTTCGGCTCCGAATCATAGGTCCTCTACCGGCATCACCTACGGCTCCTAGAACGCTTCCATCAGCGCTGTCTCCACTCCATCCTCAACATTCATTGGAATGACTTCATCACCAACATTGAAGTACTTGAGCTGGCAGAGTCCGCAAGCATCGAATCCATGCTGCTGAAGACCCAACTGCGCTGGGTGGGACACGTCTCCAGAATGGAGGACCATCGCCTTCCCAAGATTGTGTTCTATGGCCACCGAGACAGAGGTGCACCAAAGAAGAGGTACAAGGACTGCTTAAAGAAATTTCTTGGTGCCTGCCTGCCACATTGACCACCACCAGTGAGCTGATATCGCCTTCAACCGTGCATCTTGGCGCTTCACAGTTCGGCGGGCAGCAACCTCCTTTGAAGAAGACCGCAGAGCCCACCTCACTGACAAAAGACAAAGGAGGAAAAACCCAACACCCAACCCCAACCAACCAATTTTCCCTTGCAACCACTGCAACCGTGCCTGCCTGTCCCACATCAGACTTGTCAGTCACCAACGAGCCTGCAGCAAACGTGGCTGGTAGTCATGGTGGGGAGCTGGCTGATGGAGGACCTCCGTTTTCTTCAGGCTGACTTCCAGGCCAAACATTTTGGCAGTTTCCGCAAAACAGGACGTCAAGCGCTGAAGAGCTGGCTCTGAATGGGCAACTAAAGCGGCATCGTCTGCAAAGAGTAGTTCACGGACAAGTTGCTCTTGTGCCTTGATGTGAGCTTGCAGGCGCCTCAGATTGCCATCCGTGCGGTACCGGATGTAAACAGCGTCTTCATTGTTGAGGTCTTTCATGGCTTGTTTCAGCATTATGCTGAAGAAGATTGAAAAGAGGGTTGGTGCGAGAACGCAGCCTTGCTTCACGCCATTGTTAATGGCGAAGGGTTCAGAGAGCTCATTGCTGTATCTGACCCGACCTTGTTGGTTTTCGTGCAGTTGGATAACCATGTTGAGGAACTTTGGGGGGCATCCGAGGCGCTCTAGTATTTGCCAAAGCCCTTTCCTACTCACGGTGTCAAAGGCTTTGGTGAGGTCAACAAAGGTGATGTAGAATCCTTTGTTTTGTTCTCTGCACTTTTCTTCAGGGGTTTTAACGAGGCTCTAAAGGCTGTGTACGGCCCCTCACCCCAAGTCCAAAGCCCGCTGCACAGCTCAGACGGCAAAGTCCTCCTCAGCGACAAGATCTCCATCCTCAACCGATGGTCAGAACACTTCCAATCTCTTTTCAGTGCTAACAACTCAGTCCAAGAATCCGCCCTGCGCTCCAGCTCCCTCAACAGTCCTTAAGGCTAGAGCTGGATGAGGTCCTCACCCGGGAAGAGACACATCAGGCAATTGAACAACTGAAAAGTGGCAAAACAGCAGGTATGGATGGAATCCCCCCCAGAGGTCTGGAAGGTTGGCGGCAAAACTCTGCATGCCAAACTGCATGAGTTTTTCAAGCTCTGCTGGGACCAAGGAAAACTGCCTCAGGACCTTCGTGATGCCACCATCATCACAGAAACTACAAAGATAAAGTGTTACAACACATGAATAGTCAGAGACTAAGCAGTGGACACAGTAAGACAGGTGGCAAATATCAATTAGACTTCCAGATCTTAAAATGTCCCCTAGCTCTCAGGGTTGTATGTGATTCCAATAAAATGCACTCTGACAATAAATTTAAACTTGGAAATTCGAAGGACAATGCATTGGCATTTCTAGGGTGGAAATTGTTACATGCTACTTATCAGCCCATACCGGAATGTTGTCTAGTTCTTGTTGCAGATGAGCACATGTTGTTTCATTGGGTTAATAGTTGTGAATAAAATAGAGCATTGCGCAATCATTATCAAACATCGAACTTCAGATTTTTATCGCCGCATCTTGACGCACAGGAAAATGAACGTGAAGTTATGACGGAAGGAAGGTCATTGATGAGGCAACAAAGGAGCAATATTCTGTCCGAATGCTTCAGGATGCGAAAGAAACACAATAAGTGCAGGAGTAGCCCATAAGAACCCTCAAGCCTGCCCTGCCATTCAAATGATCATGGTTGATCTCTGCTGGCTGCATCTCCACTTCTGTGAAAGGTCTCCATAACCTCAAATACCTTAATCTTTCAAATATTTACTGTATATTTCAGCATATGAGTCAAGTTGTGAAACCCCCCCAAAAAATCTCTCAAAATTGGGATTGATTTAGATGCTGGATATACTTTTGAGACCTTAAATTCAGCTCAAAATCCAATCCACGCCAATCCAGCATCTAAATCGACCAATGAAGAAACCGATTCAGTGGACAAGTCAACCCATGAAAAGCAGATTTGACGTACAAGTCTACCTTTGATAAACTTAAAAAACACGCAACTGTGACGGATTTTCTTTGAGATTTTTATTGAAAACAACAACCCAATTAGAACCCTTCAAAATCACTCTCGCTGTCATTGTCTGAGGCAAAGATGGCGGCAAGCACATTCATACTCTCACTGTTTAAACAGTCATCATATGGGTCCCAGTCTGTATCTAATGAGGCGGTTTCAACTTCATCGTCAGTGTCCCACAATAAATCATCTTCCATGTCATTAATTGCACAACAGATATCACACTTTTAAACAATTTAATCACAGTTTCTACTTTAACTTTGTCCCATGCCTTGAGCACGAAATTACACAGTACATCAAGTGATGCAGCACACATTGCCCTATTTTTCTGCACTCTACATCCATGTATTCCATTCCTCATGCACATGGTCTTTGAATGGTTTGTTCAAGCAGTTAACGAGATGTTGCAATATAGACGTCAAACCACTCAGGATAACTGCCATGTTAGTATTATGTGGTGCTAACCTACTTTTAGTCTTCTCAGTTAAGTGGCTTCAAAAGATATACCAGACCAGCAAACTCTGTTCTTTGCGTAAACCCCTGGCCGCCTGTTCCACACGTTGTCTATCCATAGTTTTACACCATTTTCATCCAACAATCCTTTTTCATGAAAATATACAAAAATACCTGTAGGGAATTTCATTTTAGGTTTAATTTTGCATTTAAAGATTACCATCAGTCTTAACTTTGTCCTGCCAGCCATGCACAATAACACCACGGTAAACTTAGTCCTTTCGTGGCCTGTATTTCTGGTTTACACAGTTTTAGCACTTTTCCATTCCACTGTTCCATTGCCCAACATGCCAAAATTCATAGAGATTTCTGCCAGTTACATATAATAAACTGATGAAAACTTACAACTTTATGATCAAGATCTTTTGGTAGTTTCTGAGGAATTTTTGTTTTTCCTGTTCAAGAACCGATTGCACCAGCCGACTGTAGTCTCAAAATCGTCACTGAGGTCTGGGTGCGACTTGGCCCACTGCAGTGCAAATGTTCTTGTTTTATTTCGGGTGACTATGTAGCAATCTTGCCTCTGTTCGCGTACCCATTCTGCAACGTGATTTTCCGACTCTGGCCAACAAGTGATTCTTTTTCTCAACAAACATCACCTTTTTTGTTTGTTTCTTAAAGTCAGTTCTTTCTTCTTCCAATCTCTTACCAACTTCTCATATATATCAAATTTTCTTGCAACAGCCCAGTTGTTGGTTTTCTTGGCCATTTCTATCACTTAGAACTTAAAACTCACTTCATACTTTCGTTGCAAGTTGCATTGTACCGATGATCCCTCCATGATAACAATCACCTCCAGCCAACCCCCAGCTAATCAATCTGCAACACCTTTTGGGGGTGGATTCATACGTTAATCAACTCAGAAAATTGGGGTCTTAAAACTCTTAAAATTAGGCTGAAAAATGGGGGCTAACATACGCTGGTTGGGTTATACTGTATCTATCTCCATCATACATGTGTCGAGTGACCTGGCCACCATCACTCTTGAGGGGCAAAGAATTCCAGAGTGTCGCTAACTCTGAAATGCACCTTCATTTTAGTGACTAGTCCCTGATGCTGCAGCTATTTTCCTTTGTTTGGGTCTCTCCATTTAGTGAAAACATCTTCCCTGTGAAGTTGAGTTAAGCAAGAAAGTCTACACATGCTGAGGTTGAATGCAATAATGCAAACATGCTGGGAGAAACTCAGCAGGTCTTGCAGCATCTGTAGGAAATAAAGGTGAACCAATGTTTCAGGCCCGGGCTTGTCATCAGGGATACAGCAAAAACAGACTGGTTCCTGAATTAAAAGTTGGGGATGGGGATGAGAGGAGTAGAGGAGGGAGGAAGGGGCAGGGGGGAGGAGCATAGGCTAATGTTCTTAATAAGATGAGCTGGATTGCAAATAATGAAAACCCTGCCAGAGTGTCCCTCCCTTATCTGATTCCACTCAGTATCTCCCTTTCTTACCAAATTCTATGATCGGTAGACCTTTGTTGTCTCCACTATCCATTTCCCAATCTTTGTTCCAATCTCCACTTCCCCCCCTTTCACCCCATCCCCACTTGTCCATGAAATCCTCTCTTTTCTAAGGTGCCTGAGGAGACTTGGCATGTTTTGGGATACTCTACCAAACTTCTTTAAGTGCACTGTGAAGAGTACAGTAAAACCCCTGGTACGCCACATCTGTGGGGAATGGTAGATGCCGGATGAGTGAATTTTCAGATAGCTTGAGATTGCATGTGGCGTGGATTGGCGAATTAACAGCGAGGCATACCAATTTTAAACTTTCATATATTTTACCTATTTGCTTTCCGTGAATTTTTTGCCGGTTGCTTGAATCCTGGATTACAAGGTTTTTACTGTATACTGGTGGTATGGATCACAGCCTGGTACATATGCATATGCATTTCAGTGCATATGTACATTGTACATATTAGCTATTTCCCCTTTAAACTCTCAATCCTGATGCAGAGCCTTGATTTGAAACATCAACTATCCCTTCACCTCCAGAAATGTTGTCAGACCTTCCGAGTTACTCCAGCAGTTTATACTTTTGTTTCAGATTCCTAATTGTGGAGACTCATGTCTCCATTAGTAGTACCCTTTTTATATTGCAGTCTTTGAATGGTGGTTATTATTCAAAGAAATGCAATTGTTTCTCTCCCATTTCAAAAGCACTTTGTGAAGATAAATATTGATCATGAGTTTATTGTCCTTAACAATGTACAATGTACATATATAGTGAAATTCTTACTTGCTGTAGCCAAACAGGTATCCATAAAAAAAACTTTTATAGTAAACTTAGTTGACTTAAAAATGATAGTAAATACAAAAGATGTATAATAATTATTCACAGTAAATTAAGTTGAGTCCTGCTGCTCTTCTCTGGAATATCAGTTAATCATTTGTTTTTGTGTAATGCCAGCAAACAAGCTGCCAGATTTATTAGATTCAATTTCACAACTTTGGTGGGATTTCAAATCAGAACCTACGGTTTATCAGTCCCGAAAGTATCTGAAAATGAATACTCTCCCACTGTCATGCTTTTACAATAATTGGTCTTGTGCAGAAATAGATTACTGCATTAAAAAACATTTTCCATAGCTGCAAATAGTAGCAGGAGGCTTTGTGATTTCAGCTCTGACTACAACAATAATGGGGAAGAAATTTTACTTTGGTTAGTAGCAACAACCTTATGCAGAAATGTCAATGCTAACAAGAGTGAATGAATTAAAAAAAAACATTAAAAGTAACAGGTCATTTCGGCCCACAAGCCTGTTCTGCCCATTTACACCCAATTGATCTACGTTCAGTACATTTTGAACAGTGGGGGAAACTAGAGCCCCCAGGGAAAACCCACTCAGAACACACAAATGCCTTGCAGACAGTGTGGGATTTGAACTCTGGTCCTGATCACTGGTGCTGTAACACCATTGTGCTAACCTCTACACTATCCGTGCTGCTCCAGTTCAGCTCTCAATCTTGCTGTAAGGACTCAGTGCTGACTGGGTCAGGAAACAGATGTAAAACAATTTTGATGCATCTTTAAACACCAACTATACCTCTATCTTATTACCATTACTGCTAGTAACATGGCTTCAGAAACATTTACATGCAAAATAGAACTGCCTTTGAGATATTAGCTAAAATGTGCAAAGGCAATATGTTCAAATCGTATATTTTTTGGCATGATCTAACTGAATTCTCTCAAGGAGCTCTTGATTTCTCATTTCCCGATAGAAGGATCACAACCTCTATTAGCTCTATTGATTCAATCACTTATCATACCAGTAAATAATGCTGTAGCAAACCAAACAAGCATACATCCTCTTGCCAGGTAGGGCGAGATTGAATTTTGTATGTAAAACACAGGGCTGTTGCTAGGTTCCTACAAATAAAAGAGCAAGCCCTTTTCTTTCTTTGGCTTGGCTTCACGGACGAAGATTTATGGAGGGGGTAAATGTCCAAGAGCAAGCCCTACTACACAAAGTCTGATGAACAAGTAGACAGCAAGGAACAGTGGTACATTTTAATGAGGAATTTTCTTATTTTTTTCAGTTTCAATTTTGCCTAAACGTCATGTTAATTGTATCACTCTGGGAACTATAGAGGAGGACTGACTGCATCAAGCAGAGGAAGAGAACTACATTAAAGGTGAGACTAATATAATCTTCCAACACGCACTTTCATCCATTATATGTAGTGGGCAATTACAAATCTGAATGAAAGAAAAGAGTTTAAGCAGAGAGGTTTTGTGGAATTTTTAGCTGCTCAAGGGCTACAGATTGATACCATTGCTATTAAAAACAATAAAGAGCAATCACTATATCAACTATTGCAAATATTTACAAGCTTAAATATATTATTTTAAGCTCCTGTGTTTGCTAAGCTACATTATGTCTCAGTTAAGCAACACATTGATTTTAAAATTATCACATCTCTCCATGGACTCCCTACTCTTTGTCTTTCTAATATCAAACAATTCTAAAACCCTCTTCGATCTTTGCTCCTCCAGTTCTCGCCTCTTCTGAATCCCCAAATTTAATAAGAAAACACTGATAATGTTTAGAGCAGTGGTTTCAAACTTCACCCCTAAACTCACATTCCACCTTAAGTAATTCCTATGCTATCGGTGCTCTGTGATTAGGATGGTGGTGTGTGAGTGGGAAGTTGAGAACCGCTGCTCTAGACCCAATTGTTAGTGAAATACTTTGCTTGAGAAAAATTGTCATTGGCCCATTTCCTTTGGAGTTATGAAACCATCCACGTAACGAGTCAATTAAGTACGATAAAAACAGTGGTTTTCAAAACTTTTTCTTTCCACTCACATACCACCTTAAGCAGTAAATCACAAAATTCTGTAGACATCGTGGTTGAAGTAAAAACACAAAATGCTGGAGAAGCCCAGCAAGTCAAACAGCATCTTTTATGTAGTAAAGACAAAAATACATAACCGATGTTTTGGGCTTGAGCTCCTCATCAAAGTATGAGAAAATGCCGGCAAGCATCTGAACAAAAGAGTTGGGGGGGGAGTAGCAAGGCAGGAGATGATAGGTGGAGAAAGGAGGGAGGGGACAGCAGCAATGAGGTAGGGCTGTGTGGGTGAACAAACAAGAAGGACGGGAAAGGGGGAGGAGAAAGAAAAGGCGAGCAGGTTTAATGGAAGCAGTAAAGTCAATGTTCATGCCATGTGGCTGGAGGGTGCTCAGACAGAAAATAAAGTGTTGTTCTTCCAATCTGTGGGACACTACATAAGGCCAAGGAAAGGCATGTGAACGAGGGAGTGTGACCCGGAATTGAAATGGTTGGCCACTGGGAGGTCGCTACATTGCAATCAGAGCAGAGATGCTGAGCAAAGTGATCTCCCAGTCTGCGACCGGTCTCTCCGATGTAGAGAATCCCACAAAGGGTGCACCAGATGCAATAAATAAATACTCTGGATGTACACGTGAAGGGTTGCTTGACATGAACGGCCTTGTTTGGGGCCCTGGTCTATGGTGAGGGAGGAAGTGTGGGCTCAAGTTTTGCACCTCCTGCGGGCACAGGGAAAGGTGCCGGGGTGCCTTGGCTGGGGAGAGATGTGCACAAGGAAATCACGGAGGGAGCGGTCCTTGCAGAAGGTTGAGAGGGGAGGAGAAGGAAAAATGTGTCTGTTGGTGGAATCATGTAGTAAGCGCTGGAAATTCCAGCAGATAATGTGTTGGATGCAGAGGCTGGTGAGGGAGTGGGTGAGGATGAGGAGAATTCTCTGTTTTTTGCATACAGGGGAAGAGGGGGCCAGGGAAGATGAGTAGGAAATGGAAGAGATGCAGGTGAGGGTTGAGTTGGTAGTGGTGGAGGGGAAGCCGAGTTTGTGGAAGAAGGCAGACATTTCAGAAGCTCTGGACTGGAAGACCACATCTTGGGAACAGATGCAACGGAGATGGAGAAATTGAGAGAAGGGGATGGAATCCTTGCAGGGGACAGAGTGTGAGGAAGTGTAATCCAGGTAGTTGTGGGAGTTGGAGGTTTTGTAGCATATGTCAGTGGAAAGCTTGTCTCCCAAGATGGAGACAGAGATCCAAAAAGGGGAGAGTGTTATCAGAGATGGACCGGATGAGTTTGAGGTCAGGGTGAAAGTAGAACACAAAGTGGATTAGGCTGACAGGTTCATCGTGGGTACTTGAGACAGCCCCAATGTCGTCTTCTATTTACTGGAGGAAGAATTGGGGGTCTTGCCTGAATAGGCGTGCAGCATGGATTACTCCACAAAGCCCACAAACAAGCAGGGATAGCTGGGGCCTAAGCAGATACCCATGGCTACTCCTTTGATTTGGAGGAAGTGGGATAAGTTAAAGGAGAAGTTATTTAGAATGAGGGTGGAGGAGGGTGGTGGTAGAGTGAATGCTCAAGTCTTTGGCCCAGGGCCAGCTTAAGCAGTCCTTTGCTAATCACGGAGCACTTATGGCATAGGGATTGCTTAAGATGGAATGTGAGTTTTGGGGGGCAGATTGAAAACCACTGGGGAGAATTAATGAACTGGAATATGCTACCATATAGATGGCAGATCCAGGGAGTACTCTTGGCTAACTGAAGTAGCGGGGCGACACTACATCTTCCAGGCTTCTGCTCTTGCACATTGCACATCTTGTTCCACCCTAGACTTACCAAGGAGTCCAGGGGAAGTCCTGAACTTGTGAGTAAGTGGCAGGATCTGGGCCCAGACACTGCTGCATTGTAATCAATTTTCATTTAAAAGCTGAATTTAAGTTTATTTCTCTTTATTTTAATAAAGATGTGTTCTTCAGTACTTAAATTCACTTGTTGATGAGTGTACAAATTTAAAGTTTTGCCGAGCCATTTTAATCTTTAAATTTTTCCTTACTCCACTATTTCCAAATGTGTATCCTCATCAGAGAGGCCGTGATCAGACATGATCTTGTTAGAGTAAGCATGTGGGTGGAGGCAAGAGGGAGGTTTGGGTTGGGATGGAAAGTAGATTATAGAGGTGAAGCTATCCAGGGTGGGAAAGAAAGACAAAGGCACAGGAGGCCTAAATATTTATTTGTGAGACCTGAAAGCAAACTACTGTCTCTCCAAAAATTCCATTCAGACATCCTTCGTTGGATCTTCTGTCCAATAGGTCTCCTCTCCCCAGTTTCCTGAGCAGGTTTGCTCAGAAGGCCAATCTCAGAATAGGCCTGTATTCACTCAAGTGCATGGTCATCTACCCTCCAAGAAACCACCTCAGAGCTTACACAACCACTAGCAATTGACCAGATTTGGGTAAAACCAAGGGGAGAGAAATGCAAATACGGCGGTTCTGCTTTAAACTCACAAGCTCAGTTCTAGTTGCCCCAGCTACCTCCTTAGCATTAACTCATGGAGGGGAGAGGCGTAATTGTACATCTAGGATCTGATAGTGTCAGAGGTTTGGAGCTGGAGGTCGGGTTGCCAGTAGTTTGGACTGAAAGCTGTGTTAGCTGCAGAAACTGCTGGAGGCAAATCTATGGAAATTCATTGACTCTGTGGGGAGGGGGGGGGGGCTCTCTTTTGCTTCTCTTTCTCTGACTGTCAATGGTGAATCTTCGTCTGCCTTATGAGAATGGTGAATCTTCGTCTGCCTTATGAGAGACTAAAGAAATTTAAAGTAATATTACATTTTCTGTTTTAATACATGACAATAAAAGAACCTTGAACCTTAAAGAGTGCATTCCAAAAGGCGGAGGTCACAAATTTACTAGCTCTGCAGTTAATGCAGCCATTCATGGATGTTGCCAACAGAACTACTGTTGACATAATGCAGTATTCTTATTTAAGTTTAATCATTTTTAAATGAGGACTATACTGAAGTTGAATAAGTGGCAAACAGTGAAATGGAGTGATGGCATGGAAATTGACCATCGCAGAGAATGAAAGAACTGCTGGATCTGTAGGTTTTTCTATAGTGGAAGAGGCTGCAGGTGGCTGGAGATTGGCTTGAAACTGGCTGAAGGGGTATTAGGTGTGGAAACTGGGATGCAACAGCGTGCTGGAGGCTTCTTGATTGTGTTAGAGGTGCGCATCTGATGCTTGGGCGGCTGATGGAAAGACTGAAGGCTGTTTGGCAGCACTGGAAGCGAAGCCGTGGGTGTTCAATGACTCCAGGCGGACTCTTTTTTGCTTCGTTTTTCTTTGGCTGTAAGGGGTGCCGGGCAATTTTTGCCAATAGTGCATCTTTGTCTGCCTTATGGTAACTAAGGAAATTTCCTGTAATATCATATTTCCTGTTTTATTATATGACAATAAAATAATCTTGAAGTTTACGTTAAATAAAAACTCACTCAACATAGCAGGTGGATGATTATATGATTGAACAAAGGTATTTACTCCCAACCATTTTTTTTGACAGTAGATATGAGAGGGTGGTTCGGAATGAACCTGGTATTGCTGATCTCTCTCCCTGTTGGGGAACTGGTTTGCTTGTGTTGTTTTGCTTGAACTCAAGTGTGTATATGTAAATAATTGGCCTATTATGTCATGTCAGAGTCCCCATAGCATCCATATCCTTCAGTGACGCATTTCCTAGTCACTCTTCAATGCCACTTTCTTGGCTATTCTTCATTATTATACACATCTCAAGACCTGGAAAGATTTCTGTGTGCTCATAAGATGAATTATTTACATTGCCTTCACTATCTGTCTGCTGAACAGAAGAGAATCATTGTCATGGGAGATGGGAAGTATTGTGTAGATCACTGTCTTAATCCATAGCCTAACCCACTAATCTTCTGCAACAGCTCTCCCACAATGCAGAAAGCCCTGTTACAAAAGAAATACGCTCTACTGGGGAATTGCACAGCCTGGAGTCTTCCACAAGCAGTCACACGAGGGAGGTGCTAGGGCTGGTACATGGTCAATATTGCATTACAGATGAAGGATTACAGTTGGCCTTAGTCCATGCGAATTGGAAAATGGGGGAGGTCCAACGAACCTGATCATCAGACTCAGGTTTTGATTAATAGCTCTTTTAATGTGCAATTTTAAAAGTGTTAATAACAGGGAGAAAAATTGCTTGAAAGTGGATCCCAGAAATCAGATTTCAGATTTATTGTCAGAACACGTGCATGACATTACATAAAACCCTGAGATTCCTTTTTGCTGTGGGCGAGACAGAATTACATGAAAAACTGACTCAGTGTAAAAATGTAAACAAATAAAGAAATGTCAACAAACTGTGCAATGCAGAGAGAAAAAAAATTAATAAAGTGCACAAGTAAGGATCCTTAAATGAGTGCCTATTTGAATTTGTCGTTGAGGAGTCTGATGGTGGAGGGGAGGCAGTTGTTCCTGAACCAGGTGGTGCAAGTCTTTTGGCAATTATACCTCTTTCCTGATGGCAGCAGCGAGAACAGAGCATGTGCTGGGTGGTGTGGGTCTTTGCTGATTGCTGCAAAGGTATTTCCTCCCAACCTTTTTTTTTGAGAGGGTGGTTTGGAATGAACCTGGTATTCCCTGTTGGGGAACTGGTTTGCTTGTGGTGTTTTGCTTGAACTCAGGTGTGTATATGTAAATAGTTTGCCAATTATGTCATATCAGAGTTCCCAAAGCATCCATATACTTCAGAGCGTTCCCTGTAGATGCACTCAATAGTGGGGAGGGTTTTGCCTGTGAATGGGCTGTGTCCACTACCTTTTGCGGGGCTTTGCCTCAGGGGTATCGGTGTCCCCATAACCAGGCCATGATGCAGGCAGTCAGCACACTTTCCACCACACATCTTTGGAAATTTGCCAGTGTTTCTGATGCCATACCAAACCTTCACAAACTCCTGAGGAGTTAACAACATGAAATGAAAAAAAGCAAGTTTTAGCTAAATTAATTGTGCAGCTCATGGATGAATATTTTTTTGGTTTCAGAGCATATGGATCATGATCCAACATAATTTTTGCTAAATAACCATGCGTTGAATTTCTTCATTCTCGAACATCAGAAATAACATCACAGATAGAACAGATTGTTCTCCCAAGTAAAGAATCTCTCAGGATTGTTGATGTGTCCAAATCAGTGTTCTCCAAAGAAAATAAACATGCATACGGAAACACAACTTTAAGTATAAACTTGACACTTTAAAATGTAATCTGGAATTTCTTAAATGGGATAGTATATGGAGATGAATCTCATTTATGTTTTTTCAATATGCTCCAGCTGTTATCTGAAGCCATTACAGCAACTATACAGTAAAATCACCAGTCTTTAAGTATAAAAGCAGATAAAGAAAACTTAGCACTTGTTAAAAAATAAGGCTTAGACAGCAGCAAATTAATATATTTTGCAACTATTCAATGCAGATTTTAAATATAAATGAGTGACAATCACTGGGGGTTGGGATGGAGAGAGCAATGGAACAACATAGATGTATAATTCTAATCCCTGAACTTGTGTCATGTTAGATTTCCAACCTGTCCACTGTGAGAACCTAGAGCAGATAAACCATGTCACACAGGTTGTATAAATGTTGGGATGATTGTGCCATTCCATTCCCAAAGAAAACATGTCAAAGTTCAAAGTTCATATTTATTGTCAGAGTACATGCATGACATCACATACAACCTTGAGATTCTTTTGCCTGCGGGTGAGGCAGAATTATCACATATTGGTATTCCAAAAAACCTGTTCTCAATGTACACATGTAAACAAATAAAGAAATGTAAGCAAGATGACTGCGAGACAGAGAGGAAAAAAAATCAATAAAGTGCACAAGTAAGAGTCCTTAAATGAGTCCCTGATTGAGCTTGTCGTTGAGGAGTCTGATGGTGGAGGGGGAGCAGCTGTTCCTGAACCTGGTGGTGCGAGTCTCGCAGCACCTACACCTCTTTCCTGATGGTAGCAGTGAGAACAGAGCGTGTGTTGGGTGGTGTGGAACCTTGATAATTGCTACTGCTCTTTGACCCAAAACAATGACTGGCCATTTCTATCCATGGATGCTGACGGTGAGTTCCTTCGTTGTTTGCTCAAGATTTCAGCATCTGCAGCTTTACATTTTCTCTACCAAAAAATAGGCTCCTGTGAGAGAAATGGATAAAAATGGACATTGTTGTGAATTGATTAATGTGTATATTATGTATTTTAAACAAATTCATATTTTGAATTCCCTGTAGGACTACATCAAAGCAAAAGAGAATTCACAGGCTATTCCAATTACACGCCAAATCAAGAAGATTAAGCTAACAATTCTGAAAAAAAAAGAATTACACTGTTAAATATTCATGAACATTTTATTTTGCCTTGGATTTAATTGATAATATTGTACAAGCAGTAAATCTGATGCCATTAGTTTCCCACTTGGGTTACAATGACCCTCTTTGGGTCAGAGATGATTATTTAAGCACTTGATGTCAATTCCTGGGTGCGAAAATTGTCGCCTATGAAATTGACTGACACATTTGGTCTATTGTTTCATTCTCCAGGCCTTCTCAGCTAGTTTCAAAAAGATATTTTGACCTATTTAATTATATTAATTTACAAGAGTTTTTTGAAGGGGCTTTCAACAATAATTTTCTTGAGGTGAGGCACTTTCTGATATTTTCTAGGGCTACAACAGAAGTGCAGTTTGGAGAAATGATGGCAAAATGAAATGTAAACTGCTTTATGTTTTCCTGAAAAAAAACATACCATTTTCTATTGAATGGATAATGTGGAAATTTTTAAACAAAGTTAGAACCTAGCAGTTGACAGCACTTGGATGAAACTCTATACACAAACTGCTCATCCTCATCCTTTCCCTTTATTCTGTCTGATATATGCAATAAATCATCAGAAAGTCAGAATGCTTCCCTTCTATTTGCATTTAGGTTGACAGCTCGGAATGGCAGAATTATCTCTTGAAAGAGCAGTGGCAACTTCTGTTTGTCAGGGCACATTTTATGATATTGACTGACAGTGAACAGCAATAGGTTGACAAGTTACTGTCATCCAAATCCAACCCAAATGTCGTCAAAGAAAACTAATTTACTAATGTTGCAATATGAACATTATTATTGCTCACCCTTTGTGCAAGTACAGCAAGATGAAAGAAATGTAAACTTTGTAATAGCACAGGCCCACAACAACGGTTATATATCTTTACTTCCCATGAACACTGTGTTGCTTGCTGAGTTGTTCCAGCATTTTTGTGGTTCCACCTACCATGTTCCCATTCACCTTCTCAGCTTGTTTCTATGGCATTGGCAAGGCCAGCACTTTCTGCCCATCTCTAGGCTTGAATCATAAGTCCTGCCAAGTCACTCCAAGGGACAATTCACGGGTCAAACGTAGGCTGCTGAGATCCCTCCTATGGTGACATTAACAATCGAGTTGGGTTTCGTGGTCATTGTAATGGCTAGCACAATACATTCCACATTTATTGAAATTGATTTTAGTATACCATTTCCTGAAGTGAAATTTACACTGCAGCCTCCAGTTTATTAGCCTTGGCCTAGATTTCTGTAACAATAAAGGGTAGCACAGTTAGCTGTTACAGCGCCAGCGATCAGAACTGGGGTTCGAATCCTGTGCTGTCTGTAAGGAGTTTGTGCATTCTCCCCATGTCCACATGGGTTTTCCCCAGGGGCTCCAGTTTTCTTCCACCCTTCAAAACGTACCGGGGGCATAGGTCAATCAGGTGCAATTGGGCGGCACGGACTCATGAGCCTAAAGGGCCTGTTATCGTGCTGTATGTTTAAATTTATCCATTATACCAGCATTGAAAAAAATAGGACTAATGATCTGGATGATTTACAGTATAGAGCAAGGAAATCTTTCTGCAATTGCTTTGAGAGTGGCATTTTGATCTTTAGGCATACATACAGCATGGTAACAGGTCCTTCTGGCCTGCGAACTTTTGCTGCCCAATTACACACAATTAACCTACAAACCCTGGATGTTTTAAGGTTGGGAGAAAGCTGAGCATCCAGAGGAAACCCTAGGGCAAAAATATACAAACTCATTACAGTCAGCCCTGGATTCAAGCCGAGGTCGCTGATGCTGTAACAGTATTATATTAACTGTTATGTTAACCATACCACCCTATCTTGTTACAAAAGAAAGGATATACCTGGCATGGGCAAAATGGAATAAAGATTACTGGACTGGTTTGAGAACTGTCACTGAAAAATAGATCAAATGATGGACTATTTGAATATATTGACATGTAAGCTCACATTCAACCCAATGAAATATTTGCAAAAAGTTTACCCTTGACAGAATCTAGATAATAAACAAAAGAAATCCAGAACCATGGATGAGAATCACGACTGCATAAATTTTAACAAGTTACTCAAATGCTCTGCTTGGTATTTTTATTTAAATAAGTTTCCCCAACTTGACTGTTTCAAAGATGGAGATAATAGTTCAACTTCTGAACAGTATCCTTCATCTCGGTGGCACCACTTCTATTCCTTGGTACTCAACCTTCTTTGCAAACAGCTTGTCTCCTACAGCCACACCTTTCTCTATTTCCCTTACCTAAGTCATTCAGCCAGCTGTGGTGGATTTAGGGAGGGACAACTACGGCTGTGAGTTAGAAAGAAATATAACGAAGAAAGCTTGATGAAGAACAAGCCAAGTGTGCTACGATTTCTGTTTTTTTGGGTTTTAATCCTATAACTGTGTAGTTAAAGATTGTGGTGTGACTGACGAAGAATGTAATTTATAAAGTTCTCCACTTAAAGCCCCCCCGGATAAATTTAGGATTACACAGTTTCATGTTTCAGAGAGCTGCACGATTCAGTTTCAATTAAATCTGCAACATTAAATTGGAATTTTACTGTGTTGCTCATGAAGATGGTTAATCTCTTTACAAGTCCTCCATGCACCTGACATACTGAGCCAAAGAGAACATTGGGCAGGCACAGTAGTGTCCAAAAAAACACAGCCCAGTCATTACTCTACATCAGCTGCAACTCCTGTCCCCAAGGCTTCCCTCTGCCAAAATTGCAAAATGTGTTCGCTTCCCACCATCCACAAATCAGATTCCTGAATGCCTTTTCCCCATTATTGTTCTTACCTCTGCTGATGAACCCCTCCCGATCACATGACCAACAATGCCAATCAATGCTTCCCTTCGATTACTTTCGACTGACCAATCCTTTCCCCACTCAACTACTGCTGCCCATCTTTTGACCACCTAATTCAGGTAGCACTCCCAACAACAATTACGTTGATGTGGTCTGCTGGGATTGATGTCTGACGAAGGCTCACAAAATTATTAAGGACCCCTACCAACCGCACACAGCATCTTTCAGCTACTCCCTTCGGGAAAGGGATGCAGGAGTATCAGAGCCAGAACCACCAGGCTGAGGAACAGTTTCTTGCCAATGGGAGTGAGATTGTTAACTCTGAGGAACTGTTCATACAAATCCTCCAAGACTCTACCATTTATTTAACAATATTATTTATTTTTATCGATGTATATATGTACTGCATCTGAATCGTTTGTCTTTATGTGTACCATCTGGATATGTGTTTGCATGTTTTTGCACTGAGGATGGAAGAATGCTGTTTTGTCCAGTTGTACTTGAAGTATCAGATAATAACAAATTTGAACTTGATAAACTGGACACTGGATTACTGAATCCCACTCCACCCATCGCCGACACTCCACAAACCTCACACTGATCCCACTCCTCAGTCGCCACTGACCCCCCAGTAACCGGACTGCTTCCTCTTGACTCTTTCCCAGCCCAACTTACCTACATACTCTACGAAGGTTCAGGCTTGGCCACGTTGGTGACGCAAATTCCAAAACATCAACTGGCCCACAGCAAAATGGTCCAACAACGTATACATCTATTTTTGAACTCCTTCCCCGTTTCTTGTACTGAATATGACAAATAATAATTTCTGATATTGATCTTTTTAAAAAATTTACCACACATTGATATGGTAATTTTTAAAATAAGGTCTAGGAGTGGATGCAAATTAGTTTCTGTGTCAATAATTTACTTGTACATGCCATTTGGCCAAGGAGCGCTTCTTAGTGAAGGTAATTAAACCAAAATTTTTGGTACATGAGAATCTGAATGATCCCTGTTCTTTGACAGTACATTGAAGATGATAGTTTTCAAAATTAGCCAATGAAGGCAAATCTTCCCTTCAATCAAGCTGACAACCTCACAGGTAAAAGAAAACATTGAAGGAAAAGCCCAGCATTGTTCAAGGCAACATTTTAAGAATGATAAAGATGATAATTTTATCATTTTAAGAATGATAAAAATTACATTTAATTCTTACTTATTTGTATAAGTTCCAATGTATTTCCATGTAGAGGAGGCCATTCAGCCTGTAAAGTCTATGCCAACTCTAAGCAATACACTTCCCCCATTAATTCCCCTGTAATTAACCCATTTTCCCCAGATTCCCATCAACATCACCCTTCTCAGGATTAATTTACAGTAGCTAATAACCTTTAGGATAAGAAAGAACACTCAGAGAAAACCCACACAGTCACAGGGAAAATATATAAACTCCATACACACAGCATAAAAGGTCAGGATTGAACTTGGGTCACCAGAGCCACAAGGCAGCAGCTGTACCTGCTTTGTCACTGGGCCAACCTTAATAGATGTTAATTGAATAAAAAAGGTTTGCTAGTAAGTAATAAACCTTGGAGGAATGAAGTATCAGTCCCACTGGCTCTGCCTGAATTCCTGTTTATTCTGTTGCTTCAGTGTGGAAGCAGTTTTGTGTTGGATTCCATCATCTACATGTTATGAGACCAGCAACTGGCACTTGCCATGTTGGAAGAGTATCAGGGTTCACAGAGAGATGAGTCTGGACTCAAGTGTGACAATTACAGGAAAACAGGGGAGAATGTCCAACAATACTTAATTTCTCTGCTACTAAACAAAAGTAGACATTCACATCCACCCAGGATGGGCTCAGATACCAATGGCCACCTATTTTCTACATGCTCATGCACATGTACACATTCAACAGACTGGGACTTCCAAACACACCCCAGATTCCCTGTACCAACGGGGGTACAGCTCTCTAGAAGCACTGATCTATCACAGTATTATGGCTCAACTTAGATGTAGGGCACACCTTACCTGCGACTCTTCCAGCAATGTCCACGGTAGTGATCTGGTGTGGAGCGATGTCCGGAGCTTGGACCACGAGTCAGAGAGAAAGAAGTGGGCTATGCATCAATGTTTTATACAGTTCTGAGCTGTATATGATGACCCTGAGTCATTTAAATGAGCCAATGGCAAGGTGTGCACTAAAGGGTGGCCAGAGTCCAACCTTGATTGGGCAGGTGATGCGAATTCCGAACAAGTTTCAGACAGGAGAATGCGTGACCCTCTGCAATCCGCAATGTTCAGTCCGAGAGGCCATATGTTCCTCCACAATCCACATATAACAAATGTGCTTCTGGAGTGTTGCATTGGTAATATTATCCCATTCTGGTCCCAGAATCAACTGTTGCATCATTAGTTAACTATGCATCAGCTGATTTCATGCCTCAATTGGGTATTGAGTGGGGCTGGGATGGAAATGTGTAACATTGTATGCAGTCTGCATAGGAGTAAGTTTTGTGTAAACTGAACTTGATGAATCAAGAGTCAAGGCAGGTGAGAAATTGCCTATTACGTTGATAAAACTGATTATAAGTGGGTCTTTCTGCAGTTAATCCTGCCATAACATTTGAAATCTTCAAATCAAGTAGAATCTGTGAAGGAGGAAACTGTGAACTTTTCCGATGAGTTCTGGCAAAACTAGAAATGTTCTCTGCAATTTTCCCCCACAACTGCCGAATATTTCCACCATTTTCTGATTTCATCTAAGATCTCCAGCTTCCACAATATTTTGTTCATGATTTATTTGAATTTCCTAGCAGAGCATCCAGCTTTGCAAGTAAGTGGCTAACTATAGACTGTTTCAAATTTAAGCTGCAACCTCTTATCCCCAGATGGTTGAAAGAACCATTGGAGACCCACTCTTTAGGTCTTTCCGAGAGGGACCAAACTATGGTGGAGTACTTAATTTTATGCAGATTTTCTGCCAGGTTGCAATTTCCAGGCAGTTCATTTGGAGTAAATCTTAATAGAAAGGCTGATTTTGAAAGACTTCTGAAAGAAAAAGTAAGGTTGGTTCCTGAGAAAGTGATACCTTCAGCAGTATTTGTGAAGTGTGTGTCAGATTTGGTTAAAAGGCTATCTTTAATTAATCTCCTAGAAAAATGTTACACAGGAGGCTACTGCTACTTCGAATTTGAAAAAGGAGCTGACTATCCTTTTAATAGCTCTTTAATCAGCATATTTACAAGTACATGGTTATGTGCTTATACAGTATTCTAAATAACTGGTATAAGATAATACAGTAAAATCCCTGTGATCCAGAATTCAAGCAACTGGAAAAAAAAATAGAGGAAATAAAAAATGCATTTTTTTAAATAAATAGAATAATTAACATTTTGAATAGACATTTCAACTTGTAAAAGTAAATGTCCTCTGAAGCAACACACAATCTCTTGGTAAACAGGGGAACAACCCTTCAGCTAGGAGATTGCCTTGGTCGAGCCCTGCATGCAGCAGCTGTTTGAATAAAATTGTGCTTGAATAAAATGGCGTCGGCCAGGATGAAGATCAGGCCGATGCCGCTCGTCGCTGGGGTGACTCTCCCAAAGTGTCTCCCTATCCCTGCCTGGTAATTATCTTTATCTTTATTAGTATATTATTAAGTATTTTAGTAAGGCTTTATCTGTAAACAGAGCGGGGGGTGGTGGTTAATTGGGACGAGGTTACATTTAGCAGCGACTGGGGTTCGAATTTATGGGAATTATCCGATTGGGCAGCACGGACTTATGGGCGGAAATGGCCAGTGCCGTGCTATATATATAAATTTTTTTAAAATTAAAAAGTGAACTTTACATAATTAAGTACTACAATAATTATTTTTTGAAATTACATTTTGCACTGTTTTTTGTCTTTTAAACTGTCTATTCTGGTGTAATAGTTAGAAAGTCTCAAGCTATCGTAAAATTTGTATATCCGGCATCTACCAATCCCTGTAGGTACTTGGGGTACTGTACTTCCCAATCTCACCACTGCATAATGCAGTTTAGACATATGTTGCCATTGTAGCGGTGGCTACTCTGCTCCTGCAATAACACACGCAACCAGACGGGTTGAACTCAGTGAACAGACTAGTTTATTGGAGGCTGCTGGGCTGCACTTATACTCCCAGCCCGGACCTGGCTGAGAAACGCGCTGGAGGGCGCTGTTGTCACCCGGGTGTCACGTGGTCCCCAAGTGCGGGTTTCTGAGCCCCGAGCTGGAAGGAAGGGAAACCCCCGATGGCGTCATTTTGGCCAGCTGCCCCTCCGCGTGGCTTACAAGTGGGGCCAGTTTGCCTGCCTTGTTTTCCTTTCCTGAACCTTCTTTTTATTCCAACAATGACATCTTGCATTTATATAAATATCTTTGATGTAATAACACATACTAAGATGTTTAACAAAGGTGTTATCAAACATAATTTGACACTGAGCCACAGAGGAAAATATTGAGCCAAACCTTGCCAGCTGTAGCCGCATGTTCTTTTTTCAAAATCTGGCACTCAAGGTATTTGAATGGAAATGTCCACGCAGTGAGTCCTGGAGAAACTGGGTGATGGTGTTGTCCATTGATGGTGCTTTCTGGGATTTGCTGGGATTGCTCTCAATTACTCTGCCAAATTGTCTCTCAGTTCCTTTGCCAAGTCAGACCCCACTGGAATTCTACTGGAACGTAAAAGTCTGCAAACACTGTGATGGTAGTAAAAACACAGAAATGCTGGAGGAACTCAGCAGGACTTGCTGCATCCAAGATATACCTGTAAAACTGACATTTTGGGCCTGAGCCCTTCTTCCAGCATTCCTGTGCTCCCATTGAAATTATAGACTTGTTGATTAGGAGGTGTTTTTTATTGGGGGGTGGGGGGGGGGGTAAGTCTTTAAATTATTTTACACATAGGTCAAAGTTTTATAATTATTTTTTCTAGTGTTATTTTGTGATTTTAATATTTATCTCAGTTTTAATACTTGTTAAATTGGCATGTAGAACTTGATCAAGTACCCATCTATGCTAATCCCATTTAACAGCACTTGATCAATAACCTTCTCTGCCTTGATGATTCAAGTCCTCATCTGGATACTTTTTGAATTCTGTGAGATGACTTGCTTCTCTGACAATCATTGCAGTTACTCTTTGTGTGAGTAAAATCCTCAGATTCACTTTACCCTCTTTCTCTTCACCTTAAACCTGCTTTTAGAGAAAAAGGCATCTCATTATCCACCCTATCTTTGTCCCACATGTTTTATATAACGATCACATTCACCCTCAACCCCTACCCGGTCTTTCTGCAGAACTCAAACATTCCATTCAAGGCAACATTTCAAAAAAATTTAAATTTAGACATCAAGCACAGTAACAGGCCATTTTGGCCCAAGAGTCTGTGCCGCCCAATTTACACCCCATTAACCTACACCCCTGGTATGTTTTGATAAATATATTCTGCTCCCTCTCCAGTGCATTCACATCCCTCCTATGGTGTGGCAAAGCAAAATATCTTTAAACATCAGGAACATTTGGGAATTTTTTAAATCACACGCAGAGGACAAACAACATTCTTTGCTTTGGCTTTTCACAAAGCACATCAATGTGTATTTTTGATGGAGGCAGGGGGCTCTGCTACAAACCTACCTCATCACCAAGGACCATTTGCCACTCTTACCTCCTCATCACGTATGAGGCTGCAGGCATCTAATGACATTGGCTCATCTCATCTGAGAGTTACGGACGTTCAATCACCACAGGAGATGATACTGGATGGTCGGACAGGCCCAGCAGGATCTGGCCCATTACATCAAGTAACCAAAAACTTTTTCCCACAGAAAGTTGGGGAGGGAATTCTAGAACTGTGCAACTGAAAGCACAGCTGCTAACAACAGGACTATTAAAAGAGGTGATCTCTATCTGAGCAGCATTGGAGGAATGCAGCAACTCTGTGTGGGTGGTTGTTCAGGAGGGGTGAGGTGATGGAAAACCATGCGCGTGCGTGCGCACAATCCCTTGAAATAAAGAATGACTTACTCCTGTTTTTGTGAGTTTTTCTATGGGATTTAAGGTGACTGATGAGGCCAATGTAAGAATAACAGGCTTTTCTACAGATGGAGGAGTACATGGGAGACGGGGAGGTGGCTGCATAGTTTGTGAGACCAAACACATACACCCCACCACATACATCCTCCCCCAAACATCCATCCACTAACTGCTCCTTCTAAGTTAGTAGTTGGATTGCTGAAACAACCTAACAATTTTCAATGATTTTATTAAAATCAAGTGTCTGATGATGCCAGTATTTACTCTAACAAAACCAACAGTTATTTACCCTATGCACAGAACTATGGAGGTGCAGATATCTACCAATGAATGAGCAACTCACAGGCTCCATCAGCAAACAGCAGGAATTTGGCCATCTGCGTAAAGACACCTTCAATTAACGTTCACTGTTAATATTACTGGGAATGCCAATTGTATTCCTATCTCTCCTGCGACTGCCGCTTTCCAGTAACACTATCCTTCGGGAATCAGATCCAGACAGTGTTCAGATCATGCTCCTCACTTTTACCACCAACAGGAGGTAGAATGTTTCCTCCTTCCTTCCTTCACTTAGTTCCAAAGTCAGATTACTATCTTCATATATTTTGAAAAGATTTTTTTCTTTGAAATTTAATCACCTAAACACCACCCCATCTTAAGGTGTAATTAAACCTTTTTTGATTCTCCTATCTGGAATTAGGTCTAATGTGCACAGGCAATTTCACGAATCAATTAAACATGTATCACGGTCACATCTAGGCCAAGTGGGAGGGAAAGATCACATTGTGAGCAATGACCATCCATCAAAAGAAAGCTCCCTCTAACTTTTAAAAGCACGAACATTGCCCATAATCAAGGAATTGACCTGAACTTTAACGACAAAAATTATATCAGTGTTGCAGCTATAAAAATAAGAAAGAGCATGGTCTGTTGGGGGACCAACACAACAGCATTCAAAGAGTTCCATAGGACCCAAGCAGTTCACTCACATGGTATCTCTGGCATAAGATCCATGGGATATGTTTCAGTAGCTCGTACATCTCCTGGTCATGTGGCTGCTAACACCCAAATCGGCAGGAGCAACAAAGTCCACAAATACCCTTCCAAACTGAAGCTGTCAAGCACCTAGAATTCTTTACTTAGTGTAATACCATAGCACTAAGTATGGAGAGGGAGAGGGAGCAGAATATATTTATCATGTAGTACAGGAGAAATTTCTCTGATGTAATTTGGGTAGCCATGTCATTTTTTTCTCAAACTAAGGTCCCTAATTAGAAAACTCGTGAATCCTTTGAAGCACATGGTCAGTTTGATGACAATGTTGATGTGCATTTATTGTCATACCCACAAATACTAAGTAAAAAATTTTCTTGCTTGCTGCATATGCACAGATACACAAAATATACTGGTAAACAATAATTATAAATTAAATTCCCGCATTATAAATATAAAAGGATAAATATTCACAGTTGCTTTTACTGAATAAAATGTGATATTTTTGATCTTGGTGAAATATTCAGGTTACAATAGAACAGGGAAGTTTAAGAGCCTAATAGTTAGTGGAAAAAAAAAGATCTTCTTGATCCTGGAGGTGCTGGACTTCAGGCTTACGTTCCTTCTACCAAGAAGAGAATGTGACCATGGTGGAGGGGGATATTTTATGATGATGACTGCCTTCTCGAGTCAGCTCCTCATTTCAATATTTTCAGAGGTTGAGAGGTTAGTGCCCATAAAGGAGTTGACTAATGTGTTACTTTCTGCCTTGGAATGCAATTTTCCAAATCAGTCCATGATACAACTTCACGTGTATAAGTTTGATGATACAGTACAATGATATGCTAAATCTCCTTAGACTCCTGAGAAAGTAGACAGTAAACCTGTGCCTTCAGGATTCATGGCAGGTTTAACAAAGTATGTTGCAAGCAAGTCTTTTGCATTACAGAACCCTTAAAGCAGTGTTAAAAAGAAATAAAGGTTCAATCTCATCCTTGGCTAAGTCAAAAACTAAGCTCTCATATTAAAGTTCTAAGAAGTGATTTTAATTAATATTTTGGAGCCAAAGAGCTCCTGTAGCAAGTCCTATATCTTGCTCCTATAGGACTTACATTGCTGGTTTTATCCTGTGGTTTGCATGACATATTGTTTTATTAAAGAGCTTGAGTCAACTGCAGAAATAGCTAACCAGAGGCTTATTTAACAGCCACTCCTATTCAATGTTGTGCTGCAGGCTGACTCTTCAGTTAAAGCCCTCTCCTAATGCAACTAACCAATAAGGAGTAAGTACAGTAAAACTCCTGGTATCACCTATGGCGATTGGTAAATACTGGATAAGTATATTTTCCAGTTACTTGAGACTTACTCTTACAATATCAAACTGCTATACCTGCATTAAGAATAAACAATTTAAAGACAAAAATACTGTACTATATTTACACTGAACAAACTTCACTTGCATGATTATATAAACCTTAAAGTATTTAACTTTATTTTCAGCCATATTCTTTGAAAACATTTAACCATCGCTGCATCTGCACTTTCCTTCCCCTCCACGGAGCCGCCAGAAAGACGAACAATAACATTATAGATAATTAACCTCTCCCCTCCCCCCAAGTTTATGGATAAAGCCTCTGACCGGAGTGGCTCTTACTAAAGCAGGGATGAGGAGACATTTTAAGAGAGTCACCCCAGTGGCGAGAGGCATCAACCTACTCTTCATCCTGGGCGACGCCATCACTGTTTCACACAATTTTATTCAAATAGCTGCCACAAGCCAAGCCCGTCCAAGGCCCTCCAATGGCTGAATATTTGCTCCCATCTTCACCAAACGTTTGTGTGTTACTTCAGAGAAGATTTACGTTTACAATTTTAATCTTGTGTATTTTTACCTATTATTTTAATTTTACTTATTTTACTTTTTAAAAATCTATTTCCCTCATTTTTTTTGGCTGCCTGCATGAGGCTGCCAATTGGTTGAATTCCAGATTCAAGGAATTTTACTGTACATTCTTGATGTTGATTTCAAGTGCTCATTTTAAAGTTTGCTCAATTATTGCTGCTGGAATTGTGATGGTCTGGAAGCAAACAGGAGACTTTGTGGAACTCTTTATCAAACTCCAAGTAACAATGACACTTCAGTGTTGCACTTTAAAAGAGTGAAGTGCTGGATTATTCCCCTTAATTAACACCTCAGAGGATGGGAGAAAGATAAATCTTAGTTAGGTATCTTGAATCAGAAGTAAAGACCTTTAGGAAGCCTGGAGGCCACACAGAACAACAGAGCTTCAGAAAAGATGGGCTAGGTTAGTGCAGTCAATGGAATATATCACCCCAATAAATACAAAATTCATTTTCTGATCCTCTTCAACGTTGACCTCCGTGCCAGGACCAATAAACCTATGCATTGTTTCCCTCAGTCTCTGAACCATGATGCAGCCAGAACATGCTAAATCAAACATGCATTTTAACAGCAATGCACCCACTTCACATAATTTTGTCCATTGGGTAAATTAACCTTCTCTATTATCCTCTGGGACAAAAATGTCCACATAAGAAAAATGCAATTGCTTGGAATACATTGCCTGTAGACAACAGTGGCTGATTTGATACAGATCAAAAATGATTTTATTGTTCTCAGTAGAAAAGCTTCTCATCTTCTAACCATAAATAAAAAGTGTAAATTGACATCCTTCAGAGAAGTTTATCAATACCGAAAAGACCTTCCCAAGGCGTTGCAGAAGCTCATTGATTTTATCAGTGCTGAATGTCCTGTTCTAAACTGCATTATATCAACATCTTAAGATCGATAGCTTAAACGCTACCTACACCTTCAGATTGTTTTCCTGTCTAAATCTTGTCTTTTACACTGTTTAATGTTTCAGGAGATGCCTCACTAATAGAAATTAAAGAATATTGGCTTAAAGAAATCACATGAACTGAAACAGGAGATTTCACCATTGTGTGTGACTAACCATGTTTTAGAACTTGAAACCAATGCATAAGTTAATGTTCTGTGTTCATTAGTTAAAAGTTCAAGTTTATTTATTATCCAATTGTACAAGTATAACCCAACGAAACAGCATTCTCTGATCCTCGGTGTAAAACACTGCAAACATACATACAGACAAACACACATATAGACAAACAATACATTGCATATATACAGATATTCAAATAAATAAATATTATTGTTAAATTAACAGCAGAGTCATGGAGGGTTTGTGTGAGTAGTTTATCCGTCATTCAGCAGTTCACTGCCCGTGGTAGAAGCTGTTTTTCAGTCCGGTGGTTCCGGCTCTGATACTTCTGTATCTCTTTACCAACGGGAATAGCTGGAAGATGCTGTATGCAGGGTGGTAGGGGTCCTCACTGATTTTGCAAGTCCTCTTTAGACAATAATGCTGGTAAATCACATCGATGGGGGGAAGTGGGGGGGGGGGGGGGGGGGAGACTCCAGTGATCCTTCCTGTCACTCTTTTGTCCTGCGGTTTGACCTCTGATCTGATGCTCTGCAGCAGATGTACAGCATTGTGATGCAGCCGGCAAGGATGCTCTTCATAGACCCCCTGTGGAAAACTGACAGGATGATGGCAGGTAGTCTCGCCTGCACTGTTGCACCTTTCTGAAAAGTGAGCTGATGTTGTGTGTCCAGGACTCTGAGGAATTTGGTGCTCTCTCCACTACTGAGCTATTGCAGGTATTCCCCGACTTTAACCTATGTGACTTACAACTATCCATATATATGACCAAAAAATATATACCGTATATACTCGTATAATCGTCAAATATTTGGGCCAATAAAAGAGGGGGGCGACTTTTACATGGGTCAAACATTTGACCTCGTAAATACAGTACAGTACCTGCTTTTTTCAAGGCTTCGGGACCTGTGATGGGTGGGACGGTAAGTCCGTGTTTGGGTGTGTCAGGAGTTTGGATGCTCATGCAGCTGGGGCAACAATAGTTTGGATGTGCAGGCAGCCAGGGCATTGAGAGTTTGGACGCTTGGATGGCCGGGCCGTTGGGCATTCAGATGCTTGGGTGGCTGGGGCATTGGGAGTTCAGATGCTCGGGTGGCTGAGACATTGGAAGTTCGGATACTCAGGCAGCCATGCATCGTTGGAGTTCGGATGCATAGGTGGCTGGGGCGAGAATATGTGGCAGCCGGGGCAAGGATCCACGGTCATGAGTTAGTATGCACAGGCAGCTGGTGCAAGGATCTGCGGTTGGGAATTCAAATGGACGGGTGGCCTGGGTGAAGCTGGCCTTGGTGGCTGCCATGTTGTATTTCTGACTTACATCTATTTTAAGATACAACCGACTGGTCAGAACAGAACACAGTTGTAAGTTGAGGACTACCCATAGTGTTGCAGTGGAGGGTGGTTGCCCTGGTCCTGCTGAGTCCACAATTATCTCCTTTGTTTTGCCACATTGAGACTCTGGTTGTTATTCTTGCACCATTTCACACATCCTTTCTGCAGTGTGACTGTTCATTGTTGCTGATGAGCCAACAATTGCCATGTCATCTGCAAACGATGACTCTGTTGAAGTTGGATCTAGTGTTGCAGTCGTGGGTCAGAAGCGTGAAAAAGAGCGGGCTGAGCACACAGCCCTGAAGTGTGCCAGAGCTCAGTGTGATGGCATTTGATCTTCTGTTGACTACCTGGACAGACAGTCACCTTTCTGTTAGAAAGTCCAGAATCTAGTTACAGAGAAGGGTGTTAAGTCCCAGCGAGGAGAACTTCTCCATGAGCCTTTGGAGTATGATTGTATTAAATGCTGAGCTGGACAATGAAAAGCAGTCTGGAGTATGAGACCTCATTCTACCAAGTGGGGCAGGACAGAATGGAGAGACAAGGTTTTAGCATCAATTGAAATGGGTCCAGAGTCTCTGGGAGGTGCGCTTTGATATATTCTATCACCAGACGCTTGAGGCATTTCATAATGGTGGAGGTCAGTGCCACTGGTTAGTAGACATTGTGGTGTGTTTCTGCCACCCTCTTTAGTACCAGGTGGCTGCCTTGAAACTCATGCAGCTGGGGCTGCTGCAATTAGGTGTTGAAGATGTCCATAAGGACTTCCCTCAGTTGGTTTGCCCAGTCCTTTAGTACACGATTGGGTATGTTGCCCAGTCCCACTGCCTTGTGTGGGTTCACCTTGGATAGGGTTCTTCTCACCATGGTCGTGTCTATGCAAGGGGCCCATTGATCAGGGAGAGTCAGAGTTTTCTTTGGCGCCAGCCTGTCCTTCTTGTCAAACCATGCATAGAAGATGTTCAGTCTGTCTGGAAGGGAAGCATCTTTGACTCGCAAGGCAAAGTATCTTTTGGTCTATGATACTTATGGTCTCTTGTCACCAGTGTCTCACAGCTGACTATGGATTCTCTATGTGTACCAACACTTTTCCTCTGATTGGTCAGGAGAGTTCTGCTCGGTTAGCTCTGGTTGTGAAGCGTTTGATCTCCATAACATATCCTCGATACAGTTGCTAATGTTGCGAGCCACTGAGTTTATGTACTCATCGATGTTTACATGCCACTGTAGGTGGCTGCCTTCTTGAAACTGCTCCAGTCCATGGTCTCAAAGCAGTCCTGTTGTGCTCCCACCCCCCCCTCTGCCCACCGGTTATGTCCTGATCTCTCTGCGACTGGCCTTGTTCGTTTTGCCAGTGGTATGCCATGGTTAGTGGGACTGATAATGTGATCTGAGTAACCAAGGAGAGTTTTCAGGTTGTCATGGTTGAAATCGCCGACAACAATCATGGCACCTTCAGGGTAAGATGCCTTGGCTTCACACGTAGCACCATAAACCTCCTTCATCGTTTCACCCTTATTTGCCGAAGGTGGAACGTAAACTGCGGCAGTCAGCATGGCCAAGAATTCCTTAGGCAGGTAGAAGGGTCTGCATTTCACGATTAGTTACTCTACTTCTGTTGAGCAGAAGGTCCTTACAACAGAGACATTTGTGCACAACTTCTCACTGATGTAAATGTATAGTCCCTCTCCTTAAGTCTTGCCGGAAGTAGCAGCATCTCTGTCTGCCCTGAAGGGGATAAGACTATCCAGCTGGATCAGAGTCTGGAATGGAGTCCTATACCCACATTTCTGTAACCACCAGAGCACAGCAGCCCTGCAGTTCTATCTGGCTCAGATGCAGCCTCAGGTAATCCATTTTCTTCTCCAGTGATCTTACATTTGCGAATAAGATCGTCAGGAGCGTGGGCCTGAAGTAGTTAACTCGCAGTCTAACCTCAATGCCAGCCCACTTGCCACACGTCCGCCTTCTCGCACAGCACCTCCGACATCCTCCTAAGTGCCTCCAATTGATCCGCTCTGCAGTCTGGCTCCCTTCATTCAGCAGGTTAAAACTGCTCAGTTTGAAAGTTTGCTTCGCATTTTTTAGTTTACAATCATACACTATACATAAAGAGCTGGCGATTTCACCCTTGTGTGGAGCCAAAGTGACCTCTGCAACCAGGTGCACCACCACATTAAAAAAAAATAACGTTCAATTTAAACACCACTTGAGAATTAGAAATCCTGTCAGTGTTAGGCAGAGAGGCAGAATTTTCACAACTGTTGTTGAAGAGATTATGGGGGAAAAAAGTAAAGGAATGAATATACCTATATCTTTCTTGTGAGTTGCCAATTTTTGCAGCAATCAAGAGAGGAGTAAGTTGTTACATGAATCTAACATAAGGAGCATCTGTCATTGCTTCCATGTATATTAAAGTACCGCATTCGTTTTTAATCAGTCTATGCAACAGACAGATCATTTTTCACTCATACCTCACCTAAAGCTGAATGTTTATGATGAGTATTACCAAATTCTCCCTGAACTTTGTCAAAGTTTGGCATTCTGCTTCTGTGATGATACGAATAATGTTGAATATGTGACTGCCAATGGGTAGCTGGCCCATCCCCCACTGGTGACTCGCTCCCTTGGGCCTCTGGAATAAAGGTCGACCTCCTCAGCCCTCCTTAGTCGAGCTCATAGCATCGGGCCAGCTTCAAGTCTAAAGTATAATAAAGTCTATCGTTCCTCCCACTACAGCTTTGGAGTTATTGATAGAGCATATCAATTTCAAAATCAATTCTCTGGTTAAGTTGGTAGTGAATTAAAAGATAATAGGTTTTAGTTGCTTCCCATATCTTGCTTCACTCTTAGTTGAATGAATCCACACATTTTTAATTGCCATTACACAATGGCTCCAATTTCAAATGTAACTCAGTTTTGAACTACTCTTTCTAGTTTCCCATTCCTGCTCCCCTTCCAACAGCCCCCACCACAGTTACACTGAAACACTGAGCTATTCACCCTTGTGGTTGAACTGCTGAACTCTATTTCATTCTTGATTTCCTGATTACCTGGCTCCACCTTGTCCTGTGACTGTACCTGCAGCTCCTCCCTCCTTTTACCTTGTATAAAACCTCCAACATCCCGACCCTTTCCCATAAAGCCCAGATCATGACACAGGATGAGATCCTTGTCCATTGTGAATAAAAGCCTGTAGACCAATGCCTCAGCCTCAGCCTCTTGAGTTACTTACTCTTGCCACTCTTTGGTCATCGATCTCTTTGCCTTTCCAGCCACAGAGAATTTCTAGGCCTTTGGCTTTCTATCTCTCCTTATTTTAGATGCTTCCTTAAAACTTGGTGATTGACCAAGCCTTTAGTCATTTGTCTTTTAAACTCTCCCTGGACACCTAGGCCTAATTTGGCAAATTATTTAATCGTATTTCTGTGAATCACCATGGATTATTTCATTTTAGTATAAATGACATATATGACACCAGTAAGTTGCCAATGTTATTCAGGAAGTTGCAACTTTTGTTGTTTTGTTTTACAACACTAATCATTTGAACTCCTCTCTTTGAACTAAGATATGAACTTTAATGGAACATTTGTCTTCTTATAAGCAAACATTATAGATTTTAGCAAATTATTAATACTGAAACAGTCAGGTTTTAGTTTAGTTGATGGAATGCATCAGTGTGTTGGAGCAGAAAGGGTATTCTTGCTTTTATGTTGGTCACTCTATGTCTTGTATAACCCTGGTAAAATTCTTGCTGGCTGCCTGTACATTAACAATTTGTAGATTTTGCCTTGCATTTGTTTAATTATTGACTTACTGACAAATGCTAATTACGGTCAGTCAACTTTTCTTGTCCTTGGTGTAATATCTGATTTTGTTTCTTGAACATAAACCTTTATATACTAATGTTTATCTTCAACAGTCTAAATATCAACATAGGTTTTTATAGTTGAACAGCTTCGATCATGGATATCTTTCTTCTGAATAGGGAAATGAAAAAAAGTGAATTTTAATTCTGTTACCAGCTAGATGAAATCGCTTTACAGCCACTATCCAACCAATTGCTTTCAAAATTCTCAATATTTCAATTAGATCACCTACCAGCATTTTCTCTTGAAAAGTAATGTCTGCAGTGATTTGATGTAGTGCACTAACTACACAGCCCAGGAAGGTCTCCATTTCAATTGATGTGCTATGGTGAGATGACCTCATCCAACAACTGGTCGAGGATAGAGATAGCAAGAGGGAAATCAGCCTGGAACACTTTGTTTATTGCTGCCTAGCCACCTCTGCTGGGAAATATATAAGTGTGACTGCTACATAAATTAACTCAAGGCTCAATAGCTCTGTATGGCATGAGCAATCTAGTTTCAGAAAAAGATATTAGCAGTAAAAAGTAATGCATTTATAATCACTCTGAGTGCAGGTTATACCCTGTAAAGGAGGGGTTTGACAATGATGTGTGGTTCATGATGATGTAACCTTCTGACGCAGACGGTCTTTATCAATGAATGATGTCAGTGATCCTACATCCCATTATTGTCCATTCTTAGTAAAACCAGGAAAATGCTGGAGGAACTCAGCTGATTTATTCAGCATCTAGGATCTTTTTGACGTCGTTTTAGGTCTGAGCCCTTCTTCGAGGAAAAAAATCAGAAAAGGCTGAAGCAGGATATATCAGAAAGTTTGAAAATTCAAACAATGGGGGAGGAATCCAGACCAACAAAGGTGGTAATTGGGTGTGATAATGGAGTAGGTGGAATTTATCATGTCTGTGTGAAATGCGACAGGCAATGGAGAGAGAGGATTGGCGAAGTAAGGGGGGTGGGGTGAACGATATTTTAACGAAAGCCAGAGTTGATATTAATGCCATCCAGTTGGCAGTGCCCAGTCAGAAAATGAGGCATGTTCCTCCAATTTATGGGTGGTCTCAGTCTGTCAGTACCTTCTTAGTCCTGCTAGGTCTTTTCTTTGGACCACTATGAACTTTGAGCCAATAGATTTTCCTATTGTGGACCTATTGAAGTGTGTGATGTGCTTTTAAGCACTGCAGAACGTCAGCTCTTTTTGGAAGAAGCTCTATTGTTTTGTCTGCGACTGGCTGATTATCAATGCAATGTGAATCCCATGCTGTTTACGAATCAAAACAGGAAAGGCAACAATTTGTACAAGGATTTTATTTTCTGAGACAACATCTAAAGTAAGAGAGACTTTACTGTCATAGAGACAATGTAATGTAGATTCATTCAATTGATCCCTGGGATTAAGATGACTGTTTAAAGTTGTCCTGTATTCTTTAGAGTTTAGAAGAATGGTAGGTGATCTAATTGAAATACTGAAAATTTTGAAAGCAATTGATTGAATAGTGGCTGTAAAGCTATTTCATCTAGCTGGAGAGTATAAAAAAATAAGTAAAGTTTTCAAAATAAGTGGTCAACCACTTAAACATGAAATGAAAAGAATATTCTTTATTCAGTGTGTAATAAAGCTTTTGAATTTTCTACCTGGGTGGGGGGGAGGGCAATGGATGTTCATTCATTGAGTATTTTACACATGAAATTATTACACTTTTAGACACAAAGAGAAACAAAGGATACAGTGTTGGGTAGGAAATTGAATGAGGTCAAGATTATTCTTTCATTATTATCTGGTGAAGCAAGCAAGGAATCATATGGTCGAACTCTTCTGCATTTTAATACATTTTTATGAACTTCCATTATGTGGACAGATTCTGAATATAAGTTAATGGCATTTGCAAGCTCTGTAACTTCTTTTCACTCTTGCTGGAGTTGTTCCCCTTTCTCCTGAGATACATTGAGATAAAATGGAGACATGGAGTCAGAGGAACATAAAGTCATAGAGATTGTATATCTATAGACAGGCCTTTCAGCCCAACATGTCCATGCTAATAATCAAGAACCTATCTATATATCTACCAGGA
The DNA here is from genome assembly GCF_036971445.1 of Narcine bancroftii. Classification (NCBI taxonomy): domain Eukaryota; kingdom Metazoa; phylum Chordata; class Chondrichthyes; order Torpediniformes; family Narcinidae; genus Narcine; species Narcine bancroftii. The sequence continues at coordinate 84,245,366 of NC_091479.1, read as the reverse complement.
TATCAGCTTCTCCCTCAATGTCAGCAAGACTGAAGAGCTAGTCATCGATTTCAGGAAGAGGATAGAGCCAATCCACTGTCCACATCAAAGGTGCTGAGGTAGGGATAGTTCCTTGGAGTAACAACCAGATCTGGACCAACCACATTGGCACGATGATTAAAAAGGCCTCTACCACCTCAGGACAAAATGCAACATGTCACCTGCATCGCTCAACAACTTCTACACATGCACATGTTGATTGTCAGGATATATCACTGCATTATCTGAAATCTGCTCCATCCAAGATTGCAAGAAACTGCAGGGAATGTCAGCACAGCTCTCAGACAATCACACAAATCATGCTTCCCTCCAACAACTCCATCTGCACCTCCCAATGCCTCAGAGCAGCTAACATATTAAAGGAATCATCCCACTCCATCCTTGTGCTCCTCTCCACCCCACCAAACCCCACCCCCGCATCAGGAAGAACTTTCAAGAATGCAAAATCGATTACCACCAGGTTCAAGGACTGTTTCTTTCCTACTACCATCAATCTACTGAATGAACTTCAGACTCGTACAATTATGTTGTTTTTAGTCCATTCACACTGAGCGTTCACAGTAGCTCTCTGTGCTATGCTGTACTTATTCATGAATAGATTTGCTGAATAACAAACAAAAAAATGTTCCTTGTCTCAAGGCAATAAACATAAATTTGTATTATTACAGGACTTGGTCTCTGGCCTTTTTCACTTTAGCATTTCAAATTATCATCCAGACAAATTTTGTAAGAGTACCTCATACGTCAGATTCCAACCATGTTTTACATTTTTAAAAATCCTCATATCTCTCAAAAATTTTATGCTAAACCTCTGCTTTCTCGTTTTAGGAACCTATTGCTATCTAACCTATCCACTTATTATTTGTATGTCTTCCTACTTGCAGCTAATTAAGGCAACTACCCTGTATATTTTTTCTCACCATCTTAGTTACCAATGCTGCCATCTTTAGACTTGAATAATAATGTTCCCTTTACTCTTCAATGCTCTTGAGGGCCCTGCCATTCTTTGTATACATCCTACTTTTATTTGTCCTCCCAAAGTGCAGCAACTCACACTTATCAGGATTAAATACCATCTGCCATTGTTCTAACCACCTTACACACTCAATAGCACCCCGAAGCCCAATTCTATCCTTCTCATTATCAATGAATACCTCCAATATTTGTGCCCTCTTCAAACAGTATTTGTAAAATCTGCTCTATAAATTAGTTAATCGTTATGAATAAACGAAGGTCCCTGAAGTAACTACAATTCCGATTATCCCAAATCGGATAATCCAAAATACTCATTTATCTGAAAGTTTTTTGGACCCAGAAGTGACGCATGTCCGCCTCCAAAAAATTTTGGATGAATGAGGATATCTGAAACAATCAGAAGCCTTCAGTGATCTGAAAATTTTTCGAAGTGAACTGACATCACAGGTTGAAAAAAAATCACCCTGCATGAAATTAGAATGACAGTTGTCCTCGTTTCAGGTAACTCCCTCCCCTCTCTCTTTCCATTTCTTCTTTACCTTCTTCTATTGACTCTTCTCTCCAACTCTCCCTCTCAAACTGTGTCCCACTGTCTCCCAACTGCAAGCGGTCAGAAGAATCCCTTATCCCAGTGTCATCAAGGAGAGTGGCCTCCCGGGCAGGAGCAGGACGGGCATTCACGTTTCCATGGTGCTGGCATTGGCAGAGTAGTTCCAGCTGCTTGGGGGATTATGGGTAACAACAACCTATTGAACCACTGGCGCCACAGCCCTGAGCGGGCCTGTGAGGTGCTGGAGTAGTCATGAAGCAGCCCAAGGAGGTGCTGGAGTGCTGCTCTAGCATGTTCCAGCAGTACTGTGTCCAGCGCACGAAGCTGGAAAAGCCCCTGCTGGAATGAGCCCATGGAGAGACAGAAGCCCCAACTCTCCCTTGAGTGTTCCACTGGCTCGGTAAGCCTCCCCGGGGATCAATGACAGCAGTGGGGATGTGCTGGGGATCGATGGCAACAGATGGGAGGTCTTGGTGTTTGGCGGTGGTGTTGGGGATTGGCAGTGGCCAGCATTTTTTTTAATGAGAATTAAACATTATTTTAATACTTTAAAAGCCTTCTCTTGTTGTTTGTTGTTGTTTAAACATTGATACAAGTGATTTGCTGTTACTACTGGGCTGTTTTTTAAAAATAACCAATTATCCAGAAAAATTCAGTCATCCGAAATAGGTCCAGTCCCAACCATTTTGGATAATCGGAGTTGTGCTGTACTGAAAATAATACTAAATAAGATGGCATAGACAAGTGAAAAGACTTAATTTCTCTTGGACTGTTTTTAAGATTGCTGATTTATAATTAATCATCTAAATCTTTTAGATTATGAGAATTGTACAATAATTGAAAATTTGTCTTTGGTTGCTGGCAATAGATTAGTACACAACTCTGTCACCAGTCATACTCATCTCCTGCATATTCTAAATCTACTGAAGTTATTTGAACTGAAGTTGCAGAGATGAATATTGAACATGTTTAGCACTGATGAAAGAATGAATTTTCCTGCCTGGAATCAATGGTAATTTACCTTCTGAACACTGTAGGTTTCAAGAAGAGAATGGATTAGAGGGCACATCTGTTTAGCCCGATAAGAAAATACCTCCCTTGCAGGCAGGCAACAATCTTTAAAGCACAAATCTTATCCATCCTTAGTTATTGAAGATCACTTGAGGAGAAGGCAGCCATCGGTGTTATCAGAGATGATGAGTAGATAATCTTACAGAAGGGGAACTCATTATGCATCTGATGTAATCTGTATTAATCCATTTTTTCCTTGTCTTAAATTGTTAATGCATAAAATATCATAATTTTATTTTGAGAGGCTATAATCATATTTTGCACTATTAAAATTAGGATGTGAATTGGGGTATTTTAGGATTAACCGTGATGGGTCTTTGATCTTGTGACAAGAAAATAAATTATTTGCTTTCTTCTGCATTTTTGAAACAATAATGTTAAACTATACTGATACATTTTTAGGATGCAATGCTGTTTACAGTTTTTTTTTCCACAAAGGGTAAGTCTAATTATGTTTTAGAAGTAGCTCTTAAGTTTTCACATTAACATTATACATATGCAGAGATATATGAAAATAGGGGGCATAATTTGTACTGTCAAAAAATTCTGATGCTTCATCAATAATCACAAAAAGGCTGAAGTTGTTATTAACTATAGACTGGAACAGCCATCAACCTCATTGCAGAGAAGAATGGTGAGCATGCAAAGGGCTATGGGTAGGATTGTTCTCCGGAGGCTTGTCCAGCCAAGACCTACCGTTCATGGAGCCAGGGGCCACACAGATCAGTCACCTCGAGGCTCCATAGGGAATTTACTTCGTAGAAACATATTTAAATATCTACAAAGATTCAGTTGAAGATCAGAAGCTCCAAGCATCAGCCTTCTTCATTAAAATGAGGTGTCAGTGCTCTAATGACCCCCACCTTCACTTTTAATGTCCCCACATCCAGGTGGCTTTCCTATACTGCAGTTTTGGTGACAGGGAACGGTGTCACACTGTATATTCGCAGGCCCACAGTAGTCATCTATTTCTTTGTTCATTAACCCATGTATCTTCGCTAGGATTCTCCTAAATAGAATAATACCTAGTCTCGCCGAAAATGTTCTCCCAGAATCACAGTGCGGCTTTCGCGCATACAGAGGAACTACTGACATGGTCTTTGCCCTCAGACATCTCCAAGAAAAGTGCAAAGAACAAAACAAAGGACTCTACATCACCTTTGTTGACCTCACCAAAGCCTTTGACACCATGAATAGGAAAGGGCTTTGGCAAATACTAGAGCGCCTCGGATGCCCCCCAAAGTTCCTCAACATGGTTATCCAACTGCATGAAAACCAACAAGGTCGGGTCAGATACAGCAATGAGCTCTCTGAACCCTTCTCCATTAACAATGGTGTGAAGCAAGGCTGCGTTCTCACACCAACCCTCTTTTCAATCTTCTTCAGCATGATGCTGAAACAAGCCATGAAAGACCTCAACAATGGTTTACATCCGGTACCGCACGGATGGCAGTCTCTTCAATCTGAGGCGCCTGCAAGCTCACACCAAGACACAAGAGCAACTTGTCCGTGAACTACTCTTTGCAGACTATGCCGCTTTAGTTGCCCATTCAGAGCCAGCTCTTCAGCTCTTGACGTCTTGTTTTGCGGAAACTGCAAAAATGTTTGGCCTGGAAGTCAGCCTGAAGAAAACTGAGGTCCTCCATCAGCCAGCTCCCCACCATGACTACCAGCCCCCCCACATCTCCATCGGGCACACAAAACTCAAAACGGACAACCAGTTTACCTATCTCGGCTGCACCATTTCATCAGATAGACAACAGACTCGCAAGGCAAATAGCGTCTTTGGAAGACTACACAAAAGAGTCTAGAAAAACAACCAACTGAAAAACCTCACAAAGATTAGCGTATACAGAGCCGTTGTCATACCCACATTCTTGTTCGGCTCCGAATCATGGGTCCTCCACCGGCATCACCTACGGCTCCTAGAACGCTTCCACCAGCGTTGTCTCCGCTCCATCCTCAACATTCATTGGAGTGACTTCATCCCAAACATCGAAGTACTCGAGATGGCAGAGGCCGACAGCATCGAATCCACACTGCTGAAGATCCAACTGCGCTGGGTAGGTCACGTCTCCAGAATGGAGGACCATCGCCTTCCCAAGATCGTGTTATATGGGAGCTCTCCACTGGCCACCGAGACAGAGGTGCACCAACGAAGAGGTACAAGGACTGCCTAAAGAGATCTCTTGGTGCCTGCCACATTGACCACCGCCAGTGGACTGATATCGCCTCAAACCGTGCATCTTGGCGCCTCACAGTTCGGCGGGCAGCAACCTCCTTTGAAGAAAACCGCAGAGCCCACCTCACCGACAAAAGACAAAGGAGGAAAAACCCAACACCCAACCCCAACCAACAAATTTTCCCTTGCAACCGCTGCAACCGTGTCTGCCTGTCCCACATCGGACTTGTCAGCCACAAACGAGCATGCAGCTGACGTGGACACTACCCCTCCATTAATCTTCATCCGCAAAGCCAAGCCAAAGTAGTATCCCATGTATGAATCATGGAGGCTTAGAGCAGTGCATTACTTCAACAGATAAAAGGTTGTGATTCTACCTGCAGCGTTATGCAGAGGTGGCCAGTTTCATTTTGCCATATGAAACCATCTACACAAATCCAGCTCCTCCCCTATTTGGGGGAACTGTAGTTGCAAATTATGTGCATTCCCGAACCGTGGTGCATCATGCACAGAATGTCAGCCTTTTTTATAACAAGGATTCCTCATAGGATGGTCATGGAGACTTATAAAAAGAATAGTATTCTTGCAAACATTATCCTTAGGTCTTTAGAGGGAACTAGATAGCAAATTTATGTCTCAATAAAAGGTGACCATTGATGTGGTGAATTTCAATCTATAGATATGAAGCTGGAAAAAAATACCCCTTCCAGACTGACAATCAAGTGAGAGTCATAATTTTTTTTCAGATCAAGATGAGAATGTGTACGTTCTGAGAAAAAAATGATGCCTAACTGAGGTTGTGAAAATTTTACATCATATTTTTTTAGATGGGACAAAAGTCATAAGTGTGAAAAAACTGGCAAAACATGTTTTTTTTTTCCCCCCAGCATTTATTGAACTTGTATACTGAAAAAATAGTATGTTACTTGTTCACTTCCTATTGAATTTATCCACTGAAGGACAGCTCTAAAGTTAGTTGCATGCCAGATTTACAAGGTAATATCCCATTTTTGTGATATTTGTGATCTATCAATATATAAAGGATCTCAATCAGCTATCCAACCATTAATTTCAGGGATATGTTTCTGAGGTTTCTCTCAGAGTAATTTGTTGCATTATATCTTTTCACTACAAAAAAATCTTGCCTTTGAATGAATGGCATTTGTTCAACGAACTCCAGGTAGAATTGGAGTCCGCTACACAGATGGCTGCCCATCTGTTGAAATCAGATTTTGTTAAAGTAACAATGTTCAGCCAGTGTAATTCTTTAGAAAAACTTCAGAAAGGTAATTTTACTCTTGGAAATCTTCAGCTGCTGAAACAATGGTATAATTTACTTAATCTTCTGCCAATTAAAGAAACTGGTTAAAAACCAAATCCAATCAAACTGAGGCGAACAATCACAAATCTTGCTCCATCAATATCTGAAATTTATATCAAACTCTAAATAATTTCCACTTTTGACAATGCCATAGAGTTGTACAGCACAGAACAATGTTGATTTTATAATTTACTCTGTAATTTTCATTACTCGTTCTCTCCAAATTGTAAGCCTCTGCACCCACCTCTGCAACTCGATCCTTGGCTTCTTCAATGGACGACCACTGTCAGTGTGTCTTCACGACGCCATGTATGTGCCACAAAATTTGTTGTTTTGTGACTGCATTACAGGTGCAAATATTGCTATATATTACATTAGATTAGTTCAAAAGAGAAAGTTAATGGCTGTAGTTTATTGTCCATTCAGAAATCTGATGGCAGAGGGGAAGAAGCTGCTTTTGTGTCACTGGACTTCAAGCTCCTATACCTCCTTCCTGATGGTAGGAGAGTAAAGAGGGCATGGCCTGGTTGGTGAAGGTCCTTGAGGATAGACGGTGCTTTCTTAGACACCGCCTTTGCAGATGTCCACGATGCAGTGAAGACTGATGCTCTTGATGGCACAAGTTGAGTTCACAACCCTCTGTAGTCTTTTCCTGTCCTGTGCATTGGCACCTCCAAACTATAGAGTGATGCAGCCAGTCAGAATGTTCTCTATGGTACACCTGTAGACATTTGCAAGAGTCTTTGGTGGCACATCAAATCTTCTCAAACTCCTCACAATGTGCAGCCGAACACACAGGTGAGCCTTCTTCGTGATTGCATCAACATAGCCCCAGAAGAGATCTTGAGAGACATCCAAGAATTTAAAATTTTGAAGTCTGTTCCCAAGACTAGGTCTTCTAATCCAGATCATCTGAAATGTCTGTCTTCTCCCACAAACGTGGCATCGCCTTCACCACCATCAACTCACCCCTCATCTGCATCTCCTCCATTTCCCACTCCTCTGCCCTGGCCCCCTCTGCCCCTAGATGCCACAGATATAGGATTCTCCTTGTCCTTACCTACCACCCCATCAGCCTCCGCTTCCAACACATTAGCCTCCAGAATTTCTGGCACTTTCTAAAAGATCCCACTACCAGACACTTCTTCCTCTCTCCTCTCCTATCTGCCTTCTGTAAGGACCTCTCCCTCTGTGACTCCCTTGTGCACTCATTGCTTCCTACCCATTGCCCCCCCAATGCAGGAAATGCCGTACTTGCGCCCACACCTCCTCCACCCTCACCACAGTCCGAGCCCCCAACCAGGCCTTTCAAATTAAGCAACACCACTTGTGTAACCATTGGATTGATTTACTGTATCCGGTCCTCCCTTTGTGGCCTTCTCCATATTGGAGAGACTGGGCACCGGCTGAGAGATCGCTTCGCTAAGCACCTTCTCTCTCTCCACACCAGTAACAGGGACCTCATCGGGGAACAATAGACTGACCACTCAAATGATAAATTGTTTGTACAATTTTCTTCACATGAGGACATCTAGCAACTGGGTACTTATTTATATTTGACAGCAGTAGTCTTGAGGACTGAAAGCATTTCCAACAGACCTGAAAAATATAGAGCAGATGCAGAGTGCAAATCTTAATTTTGCAACCTGGAAAATATTTCAGCTGTTCTTGCAAATCCTCATTTTTGTTTTTGGTGAACATTTCATGGTACCCTCAGTCTGAGGGTATATTAATTCACAATAATGGACGTTTCTATGGCAGTTTCTGAATGTCTGTTTCCATTTGCATTAAATGATATTCTAGAATTGTTACTGGTACTTTGGGGATTCAATTTAATGATTTAGTCCTTAGTATCCTGCACCTATTGGAGATTAGTAGATGCCAGATAATTGCATTTTCCAGTTTCTTGAGAGTTACATTTACAATGCCTGCCTTAAGAATGAACAGTTTAAAACTGTTTTACACTGGGGGAGAGATACAGGAGGATCAGAGCCAGCACCATCAGGCTGAGGGACAGCTTCTGAACGACCAAAGTAACTGCTCATAGTAACCATCCAAGACTCTCCTATTCATGAAACAATTTTTATTTATTTATATATATAGATGAAATACTTGTCCTGCATATGTATTGTTTGTCTGTATGTGAGTTATGTCTGATTATATGTCTGTGTGTTTTGCACCGAGGAACAGAGAATGCTGTTTCATCGGGTTGTACTTGTGCAATCAGATGACAATAAACTTGACTTAAATCTAGTGTGTATTACATAAAGAAGACATGCAGATGGTATTATACATTAATATTGCGCAGTTATTTCTCCATAATCTGATTCTCTTAGTACCCACCTACACTGCAGATCATTTACAATGGGTAATCAATCTACCAACCAGATCGGTTTTTGGGAATGGGAGGGAATAAGAACACCTCGAAAATATCAAAGATGTGCAAATTCCCCACAGACAGCATCATTCAGGATCAAATTTCTCTCACCGAATCTATGAGGCAATACTCAGGAGTTTGCGGAGGCTTGGTACAACATCAGAATCCCTGGCAAATTTCTACAGGTGTGTAGTGGAAAGTGTACTGACTGGCTGCATCATGGTCTGGTATGGGAACATCAATACCCCTGAGTTGCAAAAGGTAGTGGGCATGGTCCTGGACATCACAGGCATCAACCTCCCCACAATGGAGAACATTCACGGGGAATGCTGCAGTCAGAGAGCAGCAGCAACCATCAAGGATCCACACCACCCAGCACATGCCCTGTTCTCGCTGCAACCATCAAGAAAGAGGTCTAGGTTCCACAGACTCACACCACCAGGTTCAGGAACTGCTATACCCCTCTACCATCGAACTCCTCAACAACAGACTCAATCAGGGACTCATTTAAGGACTCTTACTTTTGAACTTTATTGTTTTTTTCCCCTCTCTCTATTACATAATCAGTTTGTTTACACTTTTTTATTTGTACATTGTGTCGTTTTTTGTTGCACTACCAATCAGTGGTCATTCTGCCTGGCCCGTAGAAGAAAGAATCTCAGGGTTGTATGTGATGTCATGTACGTTCTCTGGTAATAAATGTGAAATCTGAAATCTGGTGCAGAATATTTGCTGATCCACTATGAGCACAGACATTCCACAGTTCAACCTCACCTAGGGAACTGTGAAAAATGGTGCCACTCAGCAGCCTTAGGGTTCATGGACATTGAGTTCTTCATTCAGGGAGGAGAGAGGTGATCTTTTCAAGGGCACAGAAAATCTCTATAATGAACTATCTGAGGGCAGTCACAAGAGAGAGCCAGAGTAGTCGAAATGCTGCAAGGTTCATCAATGACATCATTATCTTTTTAGTTTAATTATATGGAAATGGAAATTTTATTTATGCTATTGGGTTATTGAATCAAAAACAGTATTTCAAATGAGATCTGATTTTTATTCAAATAGCATCTATTCTGCTCTGTCAACATACTGTAAAATTGCTGACTGGTTTATACTTGCTTCTGAAAATTGGGTAACTATTGATTGTGTCAGTCATAGCTTTAATGCAGCTTTCAACGGTCAAGTGCATAACCCTTAAGATAATAGACAGCTCTCACCAAAGCACATTCCTGATTCATACAGTCTTTATGAAAAGAAAATCAATTGTAGAATCTCAGAATTCAGCACATTTAAAATACGGGTAGGTATTCTTTCATATTTGCATATTCTTTTTAAATGAATGTTTATTTGGAAAATAGCTTTTTTGATACTCGAGACTGAGCCCATATTATATTCATACACCTTTCTTTGGGGATTCAATATATTTCCTGTTGATATGTTACAACAATTGATTTTTAACATAGATGGCATAAACAGAGATAGTTGTCTAATTCATAAACTGTAAAGGGAGGGAGTCAGCTTTATAAAATATAATTACTTACAAAAATATTTTTTTGGTCCTCTTAGACCTGTATTATTATTCAAAAGCAAAGAGGTGGTAAATTAAACAAAACAAGCTTCTCTTTTTTCCTCCAAATCAATTTCTACTCCTCTCACTTGTTATGGAAATGCTTGCTAGAATTATTCCCTCCGACTGTGATTTGCCCCTTCTTTTGATAGAGAGCCTCATTGGGTCAAAGATTACTTATTTCTACACCAGATTTGAGGGTTCTTCATGACGAATGAAACCACTCTGTGAGTACAAACTCTTCCACAGATGGGGCAAGTGATCTCTGATGAGGGAAATGGATGGATAATTTGTGAGACGGTCTCCTCCTTGCATCACTCTCAGGGAACCTTTTGTATGCTCAGGATGAATAGTCTCAAGATTCTCAAAACCATCCTGAATGTCCTTCTTCACTTGAGTGGCCATAGGCCAGAGATTCCAAGAGATACCATTGCTTTTCTCAAGGAGGCTTTGTGTATATCCATGAATCTTTTCCTCTATCCACCTAATAATTGCTTTCCATGACTGAACTCAAAATAGACAGTTTTGGGAATCTGGCATTGGGTTCAGTCAGTGGTTACATTTTAAATTTAGACATATAGTACGGTAACAGGCCCTTCCAGCCCATGAGCCCATGCCACCCAATTACACCCAACTGACGTACAACCCCTGTGCGCTTTGAAGGGTAAGAAGAGCACCCAGAGGAAACCCACACAAGCATGGGGACAACGTACCCTGTTATCAGTAACAATTTGCTGACCACTGTTGTTCTGTCAACAATAAGTGGATGTGTATTGTAGTGGTACACCACCGGCCTACTGCAGGGGTAACCTCTGTACCTGCAGGAATGTACCGCCGGCCTCCTGCAGGGGGCAACCTCTGTACCTGCAGGAGTGTACCACCGGCCTACTGCAGGGGGTAACCTCTGTACCTGCAGGAGTGTACCACCGGCCTACTGCAGGGGTAACCTCTGTACCTGCAGGAGTGTACCACCGGCCTACTGCAGGGGGTAACCTCTGTACCTGCAGGAGTGTAAGGGGACAGGACAACACCTGGCCAGCTGTCAATCACTCGGCCTGAAGGGATCAAGCCCCACCCAGTCAGGTGTCAATCACCCTCCGAGATATAAGCCTGCGCCGGCCTCCCGAGGCCTCACTCAGAGTTGCTGCAGCCACAGCCAGTCTGGCTCTGTGGAAGTCTTTGTGGATTAAAGCCTGTTGTACAGTCTTAATCTTTGTGCGTGTCTGATTCTGGCTAACGGTGCACAACATGTATTGTGAACACTATTGGTCAGCCACTTGGTTAACTTTACAGAGATGTTGGTGTGATTTGTTTAAGCTTTTTTAAACAAAAAAATAGACTTTATTCACAATAAATTATTTACAAAAGAAAATCTATTCAAAGTCTCTCCCCACCCTTAATTTTGTATCCATACATTTCCATCATTGTACATTATTATATCCATTTCTATTTACACCTATACCATAACTGTGGCACCTTATCACTTCACACCCCTGCCTTGTTTGAGGGACTTCCCCTCAGTTGCTGGTCATCAATACCCACTAATGGGAGGAATGTGGTCCTTCCCCACAGAACTAAGCAATTGCTTAGAAAATATCTGAGCCACCTGATTTGAAAGCGTGCATGAAGGACAAATGCAAAAGAGCAGGTATATTGAATTCAGGCCAATTTAGTATTCAACTAAGGCCATTTTAACGGGATGGGAGAATGTTATAAATAATGATGATGAGGAGACAGAAGTCATGTTACATTTTTGATCGTGAACTAAGAGGATAGGAAACTGACCAGAAAAGAAAAGAGATTTCATAAAAACATAGAAATGCTGGAGGAACTCAGCCGGTCTCGCAGCGTCCATAGGAGGTAAAGATATTTTATCGATGTTTCGGGCCTGCGTCCTTCTTCAAGGAATAAGCAAAGAACAGGAAGGCTTCAGAATAAAGACGAGACTGGCTGGGGTGGAGACCGGGCCAACAAAAGGTTTTTATTGGATATGATAAGAGGAGGGGTGAGAATTGATTTTAGTTCTGCAAAAGGAGGAAGAGGGAAAGGGAGGGGGGCAGAGAGAGAGAGAGAAAGATAGGGGAAAGAGATGGGGGAGGTTAACGGAAGTCAGAGAAATCAGTGTTAAAGCCATCAGGTTGAAGGGTGCTCAGTCAGAAGATGAGGTGTTGTTCCTCCAATTTGCTGGTGGTCGCAGTCTGGCAATGAATGAGATCATGGACAGACATATCAGTAGGGGAGTTGCATGATTGTTTGAGGACCGAAGTTTGGTCCTTGAGCTTAGGTTAGTGCCTGAGAAGAGTTTCAAAAATGGTTCCTACATCAGAAGAAGAGTCCAATCTACGCATTTAAAGAATAATCTAGCTCTCTCAATCACTCAGAAAAGCAGGTTAAAAATGCCATCAAGGCCTTAGCAGGTAAATCTTGCAGGTTGATTTCAACTACTGAGCAGCTACAGTTAAAATTGCTCCAAAAGGCTGGTTTACTTTCCTTATTTTATTTAATACCAAGAGCTTCACCCATTACTTAACAAAGATGAAATAAGCAATAACTAAACCTTGAATGGATAAACAAACTAAATTGCTCCACTAACAGAACTATCTTTACAGAAAGCCTAACTGCAGCATTAAAATTCTCCCACAAATATGAAGATGAAGCTTATTAAATACATTTTCATTGCTGAATAAATTCTCATTGACTAAACGGCCTTCCAAATAATGCTGGAAATGTTCCCTGGTGATTATCAATTATTACTAAATAGTTTATCGGAATACATCAGCTTCCGCCATTATATTGATAAAAGGCCACCAGATGCACAAGCATTTTGTTGCTCTGGTGAAAAAAGCACATTAGCAGGTCATACCACCAGCTGCTATCTTATTCGTATCCTTCCAATAAGAGGGCTAATTGTCATAAAGACCATACCTGTCACGATGGCACTTTCAGTGTATAAACACTTCCTCCTGATCGTCATAACCATTCTCCTATCTCAACAAGAAGATTCTCCATTTCCACTGATAATAACCCACCAGTAATAACATATATTTAACAGTGAAATAATTTAATATACCTGATATCAACTTTCAAATTAATTCAGTGAATGCAGAATAACAGCTTATTATTTATTCATTAATCTTTTAATATGCACTGTATTTGCTGATTTTCTGTTTATTGTTGGCAGCCTCCATGCCTCTATGCTTGGATAACAAAACAAGTGCCGTGCTCAGATGTCTGTAATTACCTTCAGTAGACTTGAACCGAATCCATTAGTTCCTCAGGACTGATATATTAAACAATCATTAAAAACACATTAAAAGATTTGCAAATCATTAAAATAATGAAATTATAATAATTAAATATAACAATTCACCTTCCCCATTCTGCAGACAGAAAGTCCCTGGTGAAATGAATAAAGTTTCTGGCCTGGCATAGTTAGTCAACTAAGTAGCGATAGCCTTGAAATGACTCAATTGATGGGCGATGCACAAACAGTTCCAGTTTAATCCCAACCAGAGAGGGCTGCGGGCTTAGGATAAGCATGTTCTTGTAGTGACTTATTGTGTAGATTTCTCCCAGCTGCTCCGGATTCCTCCCAGATCCTAAAGAGATGCTGGTAGAATAATTGGCTGCTGCAGTGTAGGTGGATAGTAGGAGAATTAAAGGAGGCTTTAGACTTGCTGGGCATCTGAAAGGGATTAGTTTACAGAGAAGTAAGAGGCAGATGGAAGTGATGGGAAGGCTCTCAGATCCAACGTGAATTCAATGAGCTGAATGTCCTCTATGTCAAAAGGAAATAAGAGAGATGGGAGAGCTGCCACTGTGTGCCCTGGATTTTGAAAGAGATCCATTGTCACATAATCTACCCACTTCTCCAAATTTTGAAGTCAGTGCAGCACAATGGTGAGGGAGAGTGGAGCAAGCTGAAAGATGAGATGATTGACCAACATTTCTGCAGTTCAAAATTTAGTGAAGTTGGGCTTATATCTGATATAATGTCATCTCCACCTTAGGCTAAATGTAACTAAATTTAATGAAGGTTAATTTCCATAGAGGGTAGCAGCACATTTATGCATTCCCATCACAATTCTGGGGCTCAGTGAAGGTACTGGCCAGGGACTCTGTCACTACGCACATTGAGCCCAGCACTATAGCCCGCTCTTTTCAGCTTTCTCCAGCCTTACTTCTTCACAGACTTGTACGACCAGGTTCAGGAACAGTTGCGATCCCTCCACCATCAGACTCCTAAACAACAGACTCAATCAGAGACTCATTGATTGATTCTTACTTCGTCTATTATTTATTACTGGATATATTTTTTTCCTGTTTTTTAACAGCTTATTTACATTTCTTTCTTTGTTTACATTTCCCTCTTTTGTAGATATATCTTTTTCTTGAGTACAATTTACAATTGAGTAATTAGAAATTCTGCCTGGCATGCAGGAAAAAGCTTAGGGTTGTATGTACTCTGGCGATAAATTTGAACTTGAACTTGAGGTGAGGTCATACATTTTTATATTTATTTTTCTTCAGCGATTATAGTAATTTGTAATGATTTATGCATATTTTAACATATTTATAGCATTTAACCTCTTTTAATTCTTTATTAATAGATTTAATTTTAATTTTAACATCCAAGGCACTAAAAAAAAACTTCTAAAATTCCTATAGAATTTACAACAATCTAAGCTTTGGTTTCTTGCTGAGTTTGGCTCAGTGACACAACCATCCTTAAACCCATGTTCAAGCATGAAGGCTCGCCATTGGCTATACTTTGTGAGGTGTTTGAGGAGATTCGATATGTCACCGAAGACTCTCACAAACTTCTTCAGGTGTAGCGTGGAGAGTATTCTGGCTGGTTGCATCTCTGTTATGGAGGTGCCAACTCTTAGGACCAGAAAAAACTCCAGAGGGTTGTTAACTTGGCCTGTGACATCACGGACACCAGACTTCACTCCACTGAGGACATCTACAAGAGGCAGTGTCCTAAGAAAGCAGCCTCTATCTTCAATGACCCCCCCCCCCCCACCCAGGCCATGCCCTCTTCACTCTGCTACTACTAGGAAAAAGGTACGGGAGCCTAAAGATGAGCACTCAGTGGCACAAGGACAGCCTCTTCCCCGCTGCCATCAGATTCCTGAATGATTAATGAACAAAAGACTGCCTTACTTTGACTTTTCGTGCACTGTTTTTGTATATTTTCTGTAAGGTGTTTTATATGAATGTTTGCACTGTGATAAAACAACAAATTTCATGACTCATTCATGAAAATAAATTTTGATACTGATTTTGATTCCAACTTCCAATGCTGTCCTTGTGGAGTATCCAGTAATGAGGAGCATTTCCCCTGGTGTTCTCCAGTTTTCGCTCACATCCCAATGACATGCAGGATGGTGGGTTACTTTGCCACTGTAAATCAGTCGTAGTCTGTAGGTTAATGGTAGGATCTGAAAGGAATTGATAGAAAAGTGGCACAGTAAGCTACATGGAAATGTGGGATGGGACTGATATGATTACTCTATCGGCTGGTACTGTCTTGATGGACTGTACGGCCTTCTATGGCATAAGGACATATGAAATGCTAGTTGGGTTACACAGAAACAGGGTCTTCACACTGCACCACCCATGGTCTACTGGGCCTTCAAGACCTCTCTGCCAAACTTTGGGTGCAGAGCATCACCAGGTTTGAACCTCTATATCAAGCTCAAGTAACATTGTATGGCAAGGAACCTTAAGTTGCAGCTGTGCCCAATAAAATCCAGCCTATTAGAAAATCAGAAGCTTCCATAATTGCATATCTTAAATATGCTGGAGGACGTATTAATGTCCTCTGTCTGTTTTGCAGCTAACTTAAAAGTTTCAGGGATTTTAGACTGTAATTGAGCTGTCCTCAAAACTTCTTGCTTTTAAGGGTTTGGTGATTTTCATGCTGGTCGAAAATCTAATCCACCTGCATCCAATCTGGCAGTAGAACTTGGTCGCACTAACATTTCAAAATTATGAGATTTCACTGGTTGTGTATAGGAAAACACCTGGTATTCGGGACCTAAAGGGATTGGTAAATGCTGGATAAGCATATTTTCTGGTTGCTTGAGACTTAATCTTACAATGCCTAAGTAATAAATCTGCATTAAGAATAAACAGTTTAAAAGACAAAAATTCCATACAGTACTTATACAGAATGAACCTCACTTTCATTGATATATAAACCTTAAAGCATTTTACTTTATTTTCAGCTTCCTTCCCCTCCACGGAGCCACCCGAAAGGCCAACAATAACATTAGAGATAATTAACACCTCCCTCACCAAAGTTTACAGATAAAGCCTCCAACCAGGGTGACTCTTACACTTTAAGAGAGTCACCTCAATGACGAGCAGCATCAACCAGTTTTTCATCCTTGGGGTTTTACAGTACTATATTCAAATGGCAGCTACGAGCAAAGTGGGACCAAGTCACTCTGGTTGCTCAATATTTGCTCCCATCTTCACAAAAGGTTTATATGTTACTTCAGGGAACACTTACTTTTACAATTTTAAACTTACGTCTTTTTACCTATTATTTTATTCTTATTTTATTTGATTTTCATATTTTATTTTCCTTGATTATTTTTTGCCAGTTGCTTGAGGCTGCTGGTTGCTTGAATTCCAAATACCAGGGGTTTTAATGTATTGCGATTATGGGATTTCATTTTGAATTTGTTTTATTTGGCACATGTACTAGAAGAGTATGTTCTAAAATATTTTCAATTTAAAACATATATCAAGGAACTATCAAATAAAACTATTAACAGCCAGGTATTTTAATAATTATTTCCAAGGAGATGACCGCAAGGACTGGGCACGTACTTAAACGTACTTCTGATGATAAATATTTTCGACTCTATTAATACAACAGCACCAGGCCCACTTCTTGAAATACGGTGTTCTCTGGACCATGACTGTCTTTGAATTGAGGTCTATTTAAACTGCTAATCAGGTTACTGCAACTGGGTAGGAAAAAATGCAAGGCTAACATCACCAGAAGAAATTAATGACGAGTGTATCTGTGGGTTTGCAACATGTGCAGCAATGTTAGTGAGGATCTTCAGAACCTAGACCAACTCCAGGAAATTTGGGAGCTCCGATGTCTAACTGTGTAGGGCATTCTTTCACGTGATTATGAATGGCATTAGGGTTTCTCTGATAACTGTTGGCTATCAGAGAGGCCATAGTGTTCACCTCTTCCTATAGAATTATAAAAGCACTCGACATCTGGTCCCAACTTGCAGGTGAACAGAATATAGCTGACACAGTGAATTGCAATCCCCAGCATGCCTGGAGGCAAATAATACACTCATTGTATACACCCAGTAAGGTACACTGAATGCCACTAAAATTAATACCAAGCAATGCATGTTCATTTTAATGATGCAACAGATGGAGGCGTGACAAAGAATGCAACGAGTTCATAAGTCTCCTTAAGATGAATGGTTCGGATGCTGCAATGAGCATGGTATTAAAGCCACAAATGCTGGAAATGTACAATAGGTTCAGTAGCAACTATGGAGAGGGAAAAAACATTAAATTTTCTGGTGAATATTGTTTTATTTTCAGATTTAAAATTTCCATTGACTGTAACTTTTTTGCTGTTGGAATAGTAAGTATGGCTACGGCAGCAGACTCTGCCTAAAAGGGCCCAGAAACCAAGTTCACTTCTGGTCATATCT
The DNA here is from genome assembly GCF_036971445.1 of Narcine bancroftii. Lineage (NCBI taxonomy): Eukaryota > Metazoa > Chordata > Chondrichthyes > Torpediniformes > Narcinidae > Narcine > Narcine bancroftii. The sequence continues at coordinate 84,227,581 of NC_091479.1, read as the reverse complement.
GGTAAAAATTCATAAATAAATTATTTTTCTCTTTCTTTTTCAGTAAAAAGCCTGACAAAATATTTGCTTTAAAAGTGGAAGAATATGATCACCCTGATCAATTACCATGGAAGCACAATATCATAAAGATAATTTCTCAAACATAAAAAAGACAAACATGATTTGGAACTGTTTAAGAAGAGTTGGTTGTGGCAATGTATATTCTCAGACAAATCATACCAAAATATTCATATTACAAATAAGTATTTTGACCAGGGTATTTATATCTTGCTTGTGTTTGGTTTCCTCACAGGTTGCTTAAAAGGAATGAGGTTTAATTTGGGTAGCAATCATTCTTCCCAGGTGGGATGAGGAGGTATGAAGACCTGAGTTACTGTAGTTATTAAATGAAGTTGAAAATGAGTAACCCTACACCAGCATTGGTCAGGCACATGACCTTGATTTCCAAATTAACATAAATGATGTCGATGCTTTGCTGACAATACCAAATGTATTTATTAATTCCTGCAAAGAAACCATGGAGTGATATTTGTGCCTTCCCTCCAGTAGGAAATGGGGCTACGGCCCTCTGACAATGGAGAGGATTACCTCCTCTCTTGTTTCCATCATTAAAATGATGACCCCAGTTCTCCTCAAGACCTACAACCTCTCTGAGATGAACAGCTTTTAATGTACAGATTGGATCTCTCATAATGGACATAGAATCAAACGTTGTCATTCAAACCAATGTGTAAGTGGTAATTATTTTTACGGGAGTCATTATTGCAGGTCAGCTTCTTTAGATTAAAGTCTGGTTAGGATAGAAGGGGAGGTGAATCAACCTCATGTCTCCCAATTCCATGACAAGTTGCTAGAGTGGATGTCCCCAGGCAGCAATAACATCATTGTGTTGTAAGGATGTTTAAGGAGTTTACCTCACTGTTAATAAAATGTACTGTAAGAAGGCTTGTCATCTCCTCGCTCAGTCTCCTGCTGTGATGTGTTCTATCTGTCAAACACAATATTGACACTACTTTTTATGTTCCACACTGATTCATGTGAAATACATTGTTTTAACAACAGAAAGGTGTGAGAGTGTGATCAATTACTATAAACATCAATAATAATTTCATTTAATAGACATTCTCTGCATGTATCACATTGAACAGGACAATAAAACAATTATTTAAGCTTAAATTCCTTTTAAACTAGTTTATACATTGCTTGATAGTTTGTTGTGAGGCACAGAATGGCTGTTTACATCGAATGTTTGATTACTTTGCTTGTCAGTAATTGATGATCACTGAAAGATGGCCCAGCTGTGGTGGATTTAGGATTCATTTATCTTTCTAACTGAGTCCTTTTGCTTAAAGTTAAATCTGGAAAGGCACGTTTTCCTTTGAGCAGGCTGTCTGCTGGAGTATGCAGGTTGATCACCTTTTTGTGGAGCCAAGAGGTAAACTGCACCCTCACCTTATTAAGAGAAGTAGGTAGTTTTGGACTTCTCTTGATCTGGAATTCCAGCTGAAGCAGGCTCTACCCTATGTCTCCTCCCCCCACCCCACCAAGAGGAGATCACTTTGTCGAGAACCTTGGCTCTGTCCGCTGCAATAGTCTGGATCTTCCAGTGACCACTCATTTCAATTCCCTGTCCCATTCCCTTTCTGGCATGTTTGCCCAGGGTCTCATGCACTGCCAGACTGAGACCACCTGCAAATTAGAGGAACAACACCTCATCTTACATCTGGGCACCCTCCAACTAGATTAACATTAACTTCTCCAGTTTCCATTAAACCCCTCCCCCCACTTCTTCTTCCCCCTGTCATCGCTCCCCTAGCATTTGTGCTCTCTCTCTCTCTCTCTCTCGCTCTTCACTTTTCCTTCTGTCTCTTTTCACAGAGCCAAAATCAATTCACACCTTTCTGATTATTATATTCCAATGAACACCTTTTGTTGTCTGGATTCCTCCCCCATCCTGTCTTCAGTTTAATTATTCTGATTCCTTCCTCTTCTTGAAGAAGAGGAAGCCCTTGAAGAAGGGCTGAAAAATCAGTAAAATATCTTTATCTCCTGTGGACGCTGCAAGACCGGCTTAATTCTTCCAGCATTTCTATGTATTTTTACTACAATCGCAGCATCTGCAGACTTTTGTGTTTCACAAAGATTGTTAAATATCCGAGGATCTCAGAAAAATAGCAGCACTTAAAAAACAAAAGATAAATATAATATATACCTTATAAAAACCTTGGTAAACTTGGTACAAAGGTTGTATTGTGACAGCAGATTCTCTTTTCACAGTTATTTCTTCATGGGATTAGTTTGGTCAGCATGGACAAGTTGGGCTGAAGGGCCTATTTCCAAGCTGCAGAAATCTCCGACACAGTGGTCTACATCTCTGTCATGGACAGCAATATCAGAGAATGACCTTTGTCTCTGGACAGTTACAGCCACCAGTCCCCACTGAATGTTCCCTTGTGCTGACGCTTCAATGCCTGCAGACCTTCACTTTCACTGAGCTCTCTGTGCTTGATGGATGGACTGTATCAACCTTCCTCCAAAGTGTTTTTTTTTCCCAAAATCAGAAACTGATGACAAAAAATGGGAAGAATCATCTCGATTCCAATAGGCTGAGCTCTTAGGGAATGCAGAATTAATCCATCAGGTTACTCAGGTGAATCAAGGGTTACAAATAATGGGAAGTTACATTGTTCAGATAATTTCCTAGCTTTACCTTTCTCAATACCTTGAGCTTTTTCTGGATCACTAATTTCTGGTACTTCATGCTTCATTAGATTGAAGACAACAATTCTTTCTTCTTCTTTTCTTCTTTGGCTTGGCTTCGCGGACGAAGATTTATGGAGGGGGTAAATATCAATTACACATATAACCATATAACCGTTTACAGCACAGAAACAGGCCATTTCGGCCCTTCAAGTCCGTACCGGTTCACTTGAACAATTCCACTAGCTCCTCCACAAACTCCTGAAGAAGTAGAGGCTTTCTTCATGATGTCATTGGTGTGTTGGTTCCAGGAAAGATCTTCCGAGATAGTGACTCCCAAGAACCTACATTTGCTCATCCTCTCAGACAATTAAAATTTGACTTTAACAGTGGTAACATATGTAGGTAGTGATATTGATGCAAGATATTTTTCCCCTTCCCTCCCACCCCTGATCTATGTGATGCTTTGTCTTGCCAAAAAGTGAATGGCTAGTGAAGCCAGTGAGAAGTTGTGCACGTCCTGCCTTTGCTGAGAACTGATGGGCAAAGAACAATGGAATCACCATGGAATGGAGGTAAATAGGAAGTCAAATGTCTGGAATGAAAAATAAGGAAGAGATCTCAAGAGGAACTGGTTTTCTTCTGGGTTCTATGAGGACAAAATTCTATGTGAAGTGAGCAAAGGAAAGGGAGAATATGTTTGGAATGAGAAAGCAGCAGGGCAGTGAACTATTGTGATTCTCCAATGGAGGATATGATGGAAAGGGAAGAGCTCTGCTTTGTGGTCGGGGTTAAACTGCTGTTCAAGGCCTTGAACTTGTTCTCTACATGAGCAAAATACGTCATTGCTATAGCCACCAAGTGCATATAAATCTCTGTGTGCATTGAATTGTACATCACTGGCTGTCTTGGTAAAATAGCTGCAAAGGAAAGTATCCACTTACTTGATCAAGCTTAGAATGCTGAACACTTCTGTCACCTGCACTGGCAACCAGCTGCCATCCCTCCAATGGGCGTGATGAGAAGCAATCATAAATACATGAGTGTCAGAGAGCAAAGATTGGAGCTGACTGTGAAAGCTTGGGAACTGCTGTCAATCTAATCTACTCCATTAAAGTGAGTAAAAATATATTAGAAAGGAGTCTAGATGTTAACATATTAATAAGGATTCTACAAGTTAAAATATGTTATTAGCCTATTTTTTTCACATGAAGGAATATTAAAAATATAGTCAGAATATCAAGGCCAGGAAACATTACAGATGAGTTTATCTGCTCATCCCTTGTCATCTGACTTCCACCCAATGCTTCATAATCCCGGCTATATTCTCGATCCTGGAAACAGTTACATTTGGGAAATTGATGTTTTGTGTCCATTAGAGAATTGCACTAGTGTGGGGAATCAGTATAAGACCCTCCCTTCCTCTATTCCTTTTGGGCCGCCCACAGTGAAGTAATACTTGTTCATAGCCACACGTTGATAGTTTTTACAGAGCCAGGTACTCAGCAGGTTGGTCAGCATCTGTGGAGAGAGAATCAGACACAAACTTACATATCACAGATGCTTCATAAGAATTGGATGTCAACTTATTTAAAATAGCAGGAGAGAGGAATTAAAAGAACAGAGGGAATATCTGTGAGAGCGTATGGACTAGAGTTGTTGAAATAAACCTTATTTTAAAAATAACAGAGACAGAAAATAAACAAAAGGATAACATCAAAATGAAATATCCTGTAAAAATAAGTTGAACGATATTGATTTCTATGGGCCACAACATACCTGGATGGAAGATGAGGTGCAGTTCCTCTGGCATCCACATGTAAAGCTACTTTTAAAAGTTCATCTGTTTTAATAAGATCAGCTCTCCTTCCAAGTGCCAAAAAATAGTTAATTCAACCATTTCTCAAAGTATGAGCCAACCAATGCAGAAATGTATATAAAGATGCAAGGATATCATTGCAAGGTGAAAAAAATTAGAAATATTTAGAATGCTCCAAATGTGATTGTAGCAACACTTCAAAATTGCAGTAAAACTTAAATTGCATTTCCCTCCTGGTCAGTCCTCGCTGTTTCTCTCTAATCCTTAACTCGGCCAAGTGAGATGATAAGTACCTTTTATATGCTATTAAAATTATTCCATCTCTTGGTTCATACTAAAATAAGAAATTAAACAATTATGTAAGTCTCACATTTGCTTCTCTCTCAAGAGATACTGTTGACCTGATGACTACCTCCTGGCTTTTCGAGCTTGTGAATAAAACCTGATTTCCAGTGTGTGCTTGCTTATTTGCTTTTCTTTCAAATTCAAGTTTATTGCTTGAACTTGAAATAAACGTGAACTTCAATTTTTCAGCAATTGCTGTATGCTGGATGATGGAATTTTATATGGAGAATCAATAAACCAACAAGCATAAACAATGAATTGCTTTTCAAGACAATACCTAAACGGTCATTGGCTTAGAAGGGTGTGCTGGATGGAGCGAGAGCATGGTTCTGGCACTTAGGAGGAACAAGCCACAATAAAAAGAAATCAGCTGACCTTGATTTTTAAAAAATAAAAGCTGCAAATCTATATTTGCTGAAAGCCATGTTGAAATTTCAGAAATTATCTAAATTTATTCCACCTCAGTATAGGGGAATGTTTTCCACTACCATTGTACACCCATGGGGAATACACATGGAAGTAAGTGAATCATCCAACTTCTTTAAGATATCAGGTATGTTTAATTGAACAATTAATAGTTTTTCTTTCTTATATTGCTTCACTTTCATTATTGATTTGATGATTACTGAACACTGATACTTAAGAATTTGTTTCATTTCCATTCTGTTCTTTCTATCTACTACCTTACTGATAATACTGATGGCAGAACAAAGTAATCCTTCGATGGGTCCAATGACGCGCATAGGTTTGGAATCTTATGGTTTTCTCTGATCGTTATTTCTGTGCCTGTTGTGTGATATATCAAGTCAAATTTATTGTCATCTGATTGCACAAGTACAACCCGACAAAACAGCATTCTCTAGTCCTCAGTGCAAAACATACAGACATACAACCAGACGTGAGACACATGCAGACAATATATATGCAGAACAAGTATTCATGCATAGAAGTAAATAAATAGATAGATAGATAGATAGATAGATAGATAGATAGATAGATAGATAGATAGATAGATAGATAAATTTTGTTTCATGAATATGAGAGTCTTGGATGGTTAGTGTGAACAGTTCCTTTGGTCGTTCAGCATTCTCATTGCTTGTGGGAAGAAGCTGTTCCCTGGCCTGGTGGTGCTGGCTCTGATCCTCCGGTATCTCTTTCCTGACAGGAGCAGCTGAAAGATGCTATTTGCAGTGCAGAAAGGGTGCTCAGTGATTTCAGACAACGATCCCAGTAGATCACGTCGATGGGGTGGGGTGGGGTGAGGAAGCGGGGAGGGAGACTCCAGTGATTCTCTCTGCCACTCTTATCATGCTGTGGATTGACCTTTGATCCATTTCTCTGCAGCATCCATACCATACCATGATGCAGCTGATAAGAATGCTCTTGATAGAACACCTATAAAAGGTTGATATAACGGTGGCCTGTCGTCTTGCCGCTTCAGTCTTAGGAAGTGCAGTCACTGTTGTTAACTGAGGACAGATAGACACCTAATGTTTCCTAAGCATATGTATAAGGAGGCTTTACTTTGGAGCTTTCTTTAGAAAAATAGAATGCTAAGTGACTGTGCTATCTCCTGGAGACTGACCTGAAGACAGTTTGTAGATAGCAGCACAATACAACTATAAGATGTGGGAACAGTAGGACAATCTATCACTAATCGCTCCTTGTCTATAGACATGGTAACTGCTAAATCACCGGCAGTTTATAGCAATCTGCACCTTTTGGCAAATGTTTGTCTCATAGGGACAATAATTTCTCTGGGGCAGAGAAGTTTAAATTCAACAACACTTGTTTCCTGGGTGGCAATGTTCCCAAGATTACTGAGACTCAACTCAACAGGTGCAGGGGCTAAACAGTTAATTGGAAGTGTAATTGGCTGGCACATAAAAAACAAAGGATCATGATGGAAGAGTGTTAATGTGGCTGGAGGCCCATGACGAGTGGTGTTCTGCAACGAGCGATGTTGGGACCTCCGTTGTTGGACATATTTACAAATGAAAAAGTAGGTGAGTGGATCAGTAAATTTGGAGATGATACAAAGATTGATGGAGTTCTAGATATGTAGATTGCTACCAAAGAAAACAAGACATGTCAATGACAGATGTGGGCAGAGAAATGGCCGTTGGAGTTTAATCTGGACAAATGTGAGGAGTTGCACTGGTTGTGAGGTCAAATATAAGAGGAATATACTCAGTAATGGCAAGACTCTTAAAAGCATTGATGTGCAGTGAGATCTGGGGTTGTCCAGGTCCATAACTCATTGAAAGTGGCCACCCAATAAGATAGGGTTGCAAAGAAGGCATGTGGTATGCTTGACTTCATTGGGCAGAAAAGTAAGGAAATCATATTGCAGAACTTTGTTTGGACTGCATCTGGAATACTTGGTGCAATTTTGGTGTTTCTGTGGAACTCGATCAAATAGTTTGAAGTTCCTGAATGCATCGCGAACACCACCAGCAGCAGCAACTTTTTGGATCCCCTTGAATTTGCAGGGAAAGAGATCACTGAGGAATGTGGTGAAATAGCTAAACTTTGGACTAATAACCATATTTAATCACCAAAACTTGCTACATGTGCAATCACACTGTTCTTTATTATAGACTCCAATGTAAAATTAATAATTATGATTTCCTGATTACTCCCTGAATTTTCTTCTTTGGAATATAACTTTGTATTCTATCTCCCTTTGAGTGAAAATAACATTTCAATTCTTATGAAGGATAAGATGGGCTGAAATTGTTTTCCTTGGATAAGAGACTGTCAGAAGTATACAATATTACGAACGCATAGATAGGGTGGACAGTAAGAAACCTTTCCCCAAACAGGAGCGTCCAAATAGCATAGAGGGTACAGGTTTGGGTAAAGGGCGTGAGGATTTAAGGAAGAATAATTTTTTATTTTACTCAGAGAGTGGTTGGAATCTGGAACACACAGCCTAGATGACTGGTGGAATCAAATATTCCCACAACATTTAACAAGTTTCTTTTTGTTCAGTTTTATAGAAGACTGCGATCCAATGTTGTGGTCAATAGAGCCACAAGAGATTGCAACTGCTAGAATCTGGAGCAAAATATATCCTCAAGAAACTTAGCAGGTCAAGCAGCATCTGTGGAAGCAAAACAATGATTGACATTTGGGGATGAGACTCCTGTTTGCTTCTTGGGTAAATGGGATCAGTAAATGGGATGAGTAAATGGCAATTGTTGACATGGACATGGCGTAGTGAATTGGCTTTTTCTTTGGTGAATATCTCTCTGACTTTAGTGCTGCTGACCTAAGAAGCTGTTTTTTTGATTAACATTTCCTGAATATGCAATTAAGTCTTTAATAAAAACACTCAAGAAGGTCTCATTATTTGCTGGTGTCCTGCCTAATAGTGAGAATTTTCTTCCATGGTTTCTGTAGATTGTCTTGCAGGGCTTCGATGGTGATCAGTGAAACCTATGATTATCATGGATTTCCATCAAACTTCCAGACAAAATTAGAGCAGTCATCAAAATGAACCTGTGGGGAAATTCTTACTGTATGTTATTATGTCAAAATGCATTTATCTTTCTGATACAAAATACCAGGTTTTCCAATTCATGCAGATCCTTGCTCAGTTATTACAACACAAATAGAAATGTTGACCCTGTTGCCATGCAATCAGATTTTCATTTGATTTTCTTTTTTTCATTTAAACATTTCAAATTGTGAAAGCAAGCCTTTCAGACCGCAATTGCCTCTGCAGAGCTGTGAAACTATATTTTATCATGGGGCAGGCTTTCAGAAATTCCAAAATGCTGCATGGTGTAAATCCCTAGCCTTGGATTGGGTGCTGTCCATGTATTTGCTTGCCCTGCAGTACAATTTTACCCAGAGAAAGTTACACTTAAAAAATGTCTGGGTTGAAACAATTTGCATTGGTGCACCTCATGCTTTCTGGGTATCTGGTACCAAACAATGTCATCATTTGCGTCAATGGAGCACATAACTACTGAGTGCAGCACCTCCAGATTCAAGGTCAGTTTCTTACCTGCTGTTATCAGACTCTTGAATAGACCTTGCATTAATCTAAGATTATACCTTTTGCTGTCTAAATGTGCTGTTCTCTTTAACAGTATACTTTGTGTAGCAATTTTCTTCCTATTCACTTATATAGTTGTTTGGAGGTTAAGTTAGGGGTTTGTCTGCAACATGCTTTCAGTAATTTCCAGTACAAGTTTAGTTGTATTTAAATCCTTTATTGTTAACACGCAAAACTTGTAACCTTCTCTCCTGATAGTCTATATAAAAGATTCTTAACAGAAAAAATATTCTTAAAAACCAATGCTGATTAAACAGTCAACAGAAATTGCTGGATCCCTAACTTCCCCTACTCTGGTTTCCAAACTGTAGACACACCCTAGCGAACCTCCTTTTAAGCGTGCCCGAAACTACTGCACGTGATCCTTTGAATGGGCTTTCTCCCAGCTTCAACTGCAGACACAGAGCCAAGTGTGCGTGCTTATTGAAGGACACACTGGTCCTCGCTGAATGGCTCTCTGCTGGCACTGAGCCAACCATGCACGCGCTGCCATGTTCCTCCAGCACTCACATCCAGAAGTCAACATGGCCGAGTGCGGCCTACTAATTTTCGGAACCCGCTGACACCTATGGGGGCCAATGGAATGCCAACCAACCACAACCAAAGATGAGATTTTGGTTATTACACCTGCCCCTAATTATTATAATATGACACTATAGCTGTAATTCCAATAATTACTATCATAAAGAAAAACAAACACACAATATAATAAACAATTAACTGCGTAACATTCAAAACGTAACGAAGATCTTCTTTCTTCATCTTTACCATCACCCTGCAGTCTGTGCATGCACAAAACCCAACAAAATAAAGTTAGTTTGTATCTATTGTTGAATCCATGAGCAAAAACATCGACCAGCAAACCTCAGGTTTCCCTCAGACAGAATAGATACAGCTTACCGTTTAAATTTAACATGAGGTACATCTTCATCCGGTTGTTTGGATTTTTCCTTTTTCCAGCATTTCACTTCCCATAGTAAGAATTTGACTAGGTTAGAACCAGATTATGAATATTTATCTGATTCTCTCGATTTCAATGAATGAGTCTTGTTAACCTTACCTGCAACAGGTTTGTTCATCTTTTTCTTGCTTTCTCACAGTTGGTCATAGATAAAGTAAAACTCGAACAACAGTAGCTCTTTAAACTCATCAATAGCCCCTGCATTTGTAGACTCTTTCTACAAAGAAGTAGACTGGTCCCACTTATGGCTCCTACAAATGTCTTTAACTAGAGCCGTTTCAACCACTATTGTCTATTGTCTTTTCCTGAAATTCCAGATCCAATTTTAGTACTTCCAATTCATTTTCAATTCTCATTTTCTGATGGTTTATTTTGAAGCCTTTTATTAGGCTCTCTCTCTCTCTCTCTCTCTCTCTCTCTCTCTCTCTCTCTCTGCATTAAATTTTTTTGATAAGAAAATAATTCTCTCATCATCTTCCAAGAAAGATCATGTGATACCTTGATATTTCTGTTTCAGCACTGCAAAATAGTAAACTCAAAGTGTCTGAATTTCTTCATCTTGTTTGTAACATTGCTGGTATGTAATTTCTCTTCCTTCTGCATTGTTATTGGCTGGGCCTTTGAGTTATATTCTTGTTTTTTAGAGTAAACTGTCTTGTGTTATTAACCAACGACTTGTTCTCATTCAAAAAATGATTCTCCTCCTCCAACCTTTTGCATCTTGGTAAGGCTGAATCCCTTTCCTCATTAACTGCATTCATCTATTCAGTAGTCACCATTTTCTTCAGCTCTTTGACCCCGCAAACTCTATCCACAACTAGATCTCCACTCTTGTCAGCCGCTCTCTGGACCTTTCCCTTGGTCACTTTGGAAACCAAAGAACCATTAGACTCATTCTCATCCCTTTTGAAATCCAGTTTTGTTTCCAAGTACAAAGTAAAAAGCTCTCTGTTCACTGTTCTCATGACTGTCCAATATTTCCAAGTCCTTTCTCAACATTTTGTTCTCTGAATGCAGTCACATCAAATTGTCAGTCACATGCTCCTTCATTGCGCTGTGACCTCTGGGCTACAGAAGCTACCCTCAGATTTATTTTCAGTCATTTGTTTTAGTCCTGCCTCAGATTCAATTACCCAGGAATAATCACCAGCAGTATTTGCAACATCTTCTACTACTTAATTTTCATCTATTATTGATGAAAATAATTCCCTCAGTATTGGTTTGATTTGTATTCACATTGATCTGTTTCCTTTTCTTTACAAGTGAATTCCTTATTTACAGTCTTTTGCAGTTTCCATAACTCATCCTGTCTCAGAACCAAAATCCTGTTGACCAAGGGGGTTATTGTTGGTGTTCAAGCTCCGGCGACACCGTGCTTGGAGAGGATTTGTCCATGTATATTCATCCCTTGTGACTATAGTACAGAAGGTTCTGCGTTAACATCAAAAGCTCTCATTTCATTTGATGGCTTCTTAAAATCTGACTTCTTAGTTAGGTCACTTCAAACAACAGATCCTTTTAAACTTGTCAGTACCTTCACTTCCGCCTTCTCAGCAATAACTTTGGATTTCAGATCCGATTTTACACTTTTTCTCTTTAACTCCAATTGCTACTTTCTTAGCTGCTCCTCCTGTTCCATTTGCTGCTTTAATTGCTGGCACTGGCCACCAGGGGCATATCTAAAATATGGCAGGCATGGCATGTGCTCGGGGCGCCCCTCAAAGGCACCCACCCACTCCGGCCAACGCCACCACTGTCACTACCACTCTGGACACACAAGGAACACACACACCTGTTTCTTCTGCACTCAGTCTCATCGACAAACACAACATGGCAGCCACCAAGGCCCCTCTCACGAGACATCCTTGTCGCCGTCTATTTTGATGCATTGGCCATCCCTGCCATAGGTGCTATTTTGTGTAGATACACCCCTGCTGGTCACAGGGAACAGATTCTGGCCTACCCTCTACTTCCCTTTCTTCTCACATCCATATGCTCATCAATTACAGCAGCCAAATGAAGATGCAGAAGAAAATATACAACAACCAGGATGGGTGTAGAAAATGCCATTGGCTTCCTCAACACTAAGATTTGTTGCCTGCATCAATCCATGGAACCATGGAACACACCAAAACGATGCAGAGCCTGCTTTGTGTGCTGCACATTACAACCAACCTGTGCTGGAGGAAGGATGTAGAGAGAGATGAGAAACAGCCTTTGGAGCAACAGGAATAAGAATAACAGGAGGAAGAGAGAGCCCCCAGGAGATGTCCCTACTGAGCATCTAGGAGCCTCATTTCCCAACTGAACTGAGGAGTTAGAGAAGGCTACGTAGAAGCTACTACATTGTGTTACTTATCTTTGCACAAAATGAAAATGTTTTTTAATAATGTTACTTGTCAAAAATACATTGTAACATTGGGAAATCAAATGAAATTTTTTAAAAATTAATATATTTCAGTGGAGTTTCTTATCCCAATGCTTTTTCCGCCTCACAATCTTGTATATAGGTTTTAAAGTCCCGACATGAAATCATTGCCTCCTCTCTTTGGCTGTAGTCCAACTGCTGTAAGATGGTTTTTCCTTTTGAATTGACGTGGATGTCCTTGAATTACAAGAGAGGCAAGCCAGATGCAGTCTGCTGCCCACGGCCACTTGGAGGACAGTCTTTTATAGCTGGGCATGTGAGTGTCCAAAACCAGGCAGAACATAACACAAACTCTTCTCCCATCCTTGGACTCCACCTACATCTCCTGTTGCTTAGGAAAGGGAGTCAACATCCTGAAGGAGGTAGCATGCCCTCATCTCTCTCCAATCAGGGAAAAGGCTTTAGAGCATGAAAGCCCAAACCAACAGGCTTAAATACATCTTCTTCCCCACAGCCATCTGAATGAACTCCATAATGGTGCTATCATGTTCCCTTTGCTGGGTGTTAAATGACCTTTCTTTTCATTGCAATCCTACACTCTGTTAATTGGGCTCCTTATAACGCTCCATGAATGTTTAGTAGCCTACTTGCAGAAAAAGCCTTCTCATTGTACAAGGTATTGTATACAAATAAACTTAAACGTAGACCCATGACTGAATGGTTTGACTGTTGATGTTTGGCAACTATAGTTTCAGCTTCCAGTCACAGAGCTGACAGATCAATCCCTACTTTCTTCCCTCTTCTTGTTTTTTTATAGTCAATTCTCAGTACAGAGTAGAACTCAACTCTTTATCAAGAGAAGCGTGGGGATGCCTCTGTCTCTGGAGAAGTGAGACACGATCCACAAAGCCATGGATCCATTCCTGCATATCTCTACCTGTGAAGGAAACCAATTTGCTGATTGGAATGCTCTTTTGGTTTTTTGCCTTGTTGAATATCCAAGAGCAGCAAATAAACAAGGGCCTCCAGTTTCCCTAATTTTATTCAAACGAAACGATAATGGCAGTGCACAAGATGGAGATCCAACAGCTGGCGAGATTAGAATCGCCTTCAATATTAAAATCTGTTATTTTTGGATGCTGATGCTTGTCAAGAATGCTGAATGTATTAGAGTGAGAGATTAAAGTATTCCATTTCAGAGGAAAGAGAAGTTGATAGAAATAATAAGTTGCCATACATACCTTCTTGCCACTAGCTGATGATGTGCTTCATTCATTGCAAAAATAAATGAGGTGGCCTCATCAGAAATGAAAGAGTACAATTGAAAAAGGGTCAAGGAAATTGGTCCTGCAGTTCTACTTATGAGTTATCTTTCATATTAATTCAGTTTTTCATTCACGATATTGAATTCCAATGACTATAAATGCATTTTTATAAACGAATTAAATTATAATTAGGGTATTTGTCATCTGAAATGTTTCCTTGCCACTCTTTTCTCTGGGTGATAACTAGTGGCTAGTTCACAACTGCAGCAATCTCTTAGCTGAAATAACATGTTAAAATTGGAATGTTGATCAAGAGAATGTGTTAAAGCAACCTCAGGCAGCTTACTAATTGCCTTGACGCATATTATTTTGCTAACTATAATGAAGTAGATAATTTGGAGAGTGATCCAGCAGAATTAAATATTCTTACTGCTGGGGGAGATTTCAAAAAGGCTCATCTCCTTAAATGTAAATGGATGGGGAGAGCATAATTTAAAATGTCAATCATACTTTAATGATCACATTTTATAATATTAAACTCAAAAGTATTAACAAGTGAAATACAGTTTTTAAAAATGGATACTCAGTATGATGTGCAAACATCATACATGCAAGTGCCATGAAGACAGATGTTTTGATGAAGTTTATTCTAATGTGGAACATAATTTACAGCCCTGAAATATAATGAACGCTTTGATTGGCAAAGCTTCCATTCGCATATTTTCTTTTTGGGAGATACTGTTTTGTTTTATGTGATCAAGCAAATATAAAATGAATAAGGACATTCTTAGTGTATCTTACTTTTGAATAAATTTTCTTAAAAATAGCATTGACCTTTAAACTCATTTTCTTATACTTGAAAAATGCTAAGTTCTCTTAAACAAGCAATGCTGTGTATAAAGTTTAGAAATTATGAAGGGCATAAAGAAGAATAAATTAGAAATTGAAAAGCCATTGATTCAGTTAATTTTACTTGTTGACCCTGACAATCTCAGTGACATTGCCTTCACTTACAAGTTACTAAAGTGTTCTAATAGGTAAAGGCGGCAGTTTGTTAATTCCATTATCAGCCTTAAATCAGTCAACAGGATTTAAAAACCAAAGAAGAGTACATATTGTCACTGTAGATATTATCATTTTACAAGTTTTCAATCGAGTTTGTCATGTCATAGTTTAAAGGTACTAAAATCATTGGTAATGTAGGCATGTAAATCTTTACATCGTAAGAAGGAAAGTCTAAAACTCACTAAGGCCTTCTCTGGTTAATGGGAGCTTGTTCGAATGTATGGGTGTCTGATTTATAGTGGCCCCAACATTTGAACGAGCTCCCACAGTATTACTAAATTCAAAAGTATGACATCTGCAGAAATCTTGCTTCCTTCAAATGATGGAACTGATTTTCTCTCTCTCTCTCTCTCTCTCTCTCTCTCTCTCTCTCTCTCTCTCTCTCTCTCTCTCTCTCGCTCTCTCTCGCTCTCTCTCGCTCTCGCTCTCGCTCTCTCTCTCTCTCTCGCTCCACATTTAGAGATCATTTTTATCAGTCTTAAGTGCTTTTGATGATATTCATTACAGATTAGTACAGATACAGTTACAATCTCGTGATTTTTGTGTATTTTCAAACTTATTGATAAAATTGACTAATAAATGTTTGTAAAATTGAAACCTGTCCATTATCTGGGGCAGATTGATGCAGAAACGATCAGTAGGATGAAGAGTCTCCTGGGGGTACTCCTGCAATGTTCTATCAGAATCCCATGAAATGGTACATTTGCCTATATAACCTACTGAATAAAGTATCATCTTTATGCGTTGCAAGTTTACAAGAGTGCACAAGTTATGATGTCTGAATTTTTCAGAATGAAAATAAAGTGCTCCTCTAACTCCATCACATTGCACATAAACATTTAGAAAGAATGGACTACAGACTCTCTGCTTCAAAACTGATGGATAGCATTTCCTCCATGGAACTGGAGGCCTTTTCATTTTGACCTAACTGATCAATTTGTTTTTGGTATCTAATACTTTCTAAACTGCCATGCAGGTAGTGGATATTGAATGAACTGTTGTTTCTTGCCTGTGCACTGCCCAAGAGTGATACAATAAACATCAGGTTCACAAATATAAAGAGTCTCATTGGAATTCCAGATAATTTCCTTTCGTAACTGGCTGCTTCCATGCTGTCTTTATTTGGGGAGAAACCCCATATGGCTCTCTGCTCAAGCAACCGTTAAAATTACAGTCAGATCCTGAGGATATCATGAGAATGAAAGGAAAGACCTTTCCGACTTTGTGCATCGGCCTTTCCTAATTTCTCAGCAGAAATAGTCAGACATCATCACTATGTAACCTGAACAGTTTGAACTACTTACCTACCCTATTGCAGCTGTAACTTTGAGAATTATTAACTGCAAAGAAATATAAAACTTTCCGTGATTCATTTTAACAAGCAACATTCACAAAATTTATAAACAAATGGTGATCACTTCTAATTTTCCAAAGGTTACTTGCTTAAAATTCACTTCTATTTGGCAGGAAAACTATTATGTAATTACAAACCACATTGTACAGCTTTCTTCCTTACTGTGTAATTAAAACTAAGATGAATTCATTCCTTTTATTCCCATTATATCACATTCACTTCCATTTAATTACAGGATTGTTTCCTGGCAGGTTTTCTTTATACCACTTCTAATTATGCCTGTTATTTACTCAGCTCTCTCTAGACTTGAGCCCACCCTGTGGATTACTTGCTACTACTTTGCTACCACATACTCACTCATTCTCTATGCTTGACCTCTTGAACCAAGCAATATCACTGGTGTTCATGTGGATTTTATAGCATGTGCACAAAGCAAATTTAGTCATGCCTGCTGCCTGGGAGGGTCACATTGTCCATACCCCAAGGAGGCATGATTAGTGGTATGTGGCCATCACCAGTGGTTGTCCCGGCCTGCCTTGGGACAAGGCAAGCATGCCATTTACTTGTATATTTGATTGTGGTTTTTTTTTTCAAACTTTATTTAAAGGATAATAAAAACATAGCATACAATATAAAAATAGTCAAAAAATTTTCATTAATACCCATTCCCCCCCCCCCCTCCAGCCAGCTCCCTTAAGGGAAGCAAAAAAAAATTATTATACATATATATTTTAAAAATTATAAATGTTAACAACATTTCAAAGTATATCTAAATGTATATATTTCAAATACGGAGACCACTTACTAACAAAAGAAGAATAATTATCATGTAAAGTATAAGTAATTTTTTCCATACAACACATACTTTCAATTCATTATGCCAACGTGCTATATTAATCTCAGTATCATCTTTCCAAGTACTAGCAACACATTTACACGCTACTGATAACACCAAATGTACAAAAGCAATTTGAATTTTATCCAATTCCATTCCCCATAACGAATATAAATTTCCCAACAAGAAAATCGTTTGATCTAACGGTAGTATAAAATTATATAATTTCTCCAAAACTACTTTAATTCCTTGCCAAAATGATTGAACTTTAACATAATTCCATACAGCATGTAAAAAAGTTCCAATACATGAACCACATCTAAAACAAGAATCCGAATTACTAAACCCATATTTTTTTTTACTTTTTCCGGGGTCAAATATAATTGATGTAAAAAATTATAATTAACCATTCCATAATCACACATTAGTCAATTTAATTACATTGTCTTGAGACATATTCGTCCAATCTTCTTCAGGAAAAAAAACTACTAAATCACTCTCCCATTTAAGTTTAGATTTCTCCCAATCTGGTTTATCCATACTGTCTTGTAACAAATTATACATAACAGAAATAAAACCCTTTTTGGGTATAGAGGAAATCAAAGATTCAAATCTCGACAAAGTAGGTAAAATCATCTCTCTACCATAATTATCTTTTATCAAAGCCCTAAGTTGATAATACACAAACAAAAAATTTACAGGTATATCAAATCTTTCTCTCAGTTGGTTAAAAACAAGAAATTGCCCCTCTACAAAACAATCTTGTATTATCTTTATACCTTTAGAATCCCAAATCTTGAAATGATTGTTAAACATTGAAAAAGGAATAAGCTGATTCTTATAAAATGGAGTTAAAATTGATAATTTATCTTTCAACCCTAACACCCTATTTTTTTTAACCAAATCTTTAATAAATGTTTCAATATCGCCATATCATATTGCTGTAACAAATTCAAATTCCGACAAAATATAAATTCATGTATTTCAACCCTAGGAATACACGTCATGTATATTTGATTGTTGAGAGAATAGTATCATCACTGGTAGAAATGAACGAAGCTCGCCTGATAAGGGGAGTGATGATCAACATTTGAATGTATTTTCCAATCTGTAAGAGCTAAAGCAAGATATTAGCCAGCTTAATTCTAAAAGGAATGGAAAGAAATGACATTACTGGTTGCTGCAGCCATGAATGCTGTCTGAATTCTTGGCCTCAGTTTACAACTTTACAAGGACAGGTTTCCTCAGAACAGCCAAAATACCGAACCCTGATTTCTACTTTCCATTGGAAAACAAAAAAAATTAAGGTATCAGCTAGAAATTTGTCTCTGGCTTCCAAACCAAAAAAAAAGAGCATATAGAAGTCTGAAGCAGCAGCAGAAAATATAACAATAAAGGAAGGGATCTCAAAATTGCTTCGTAAATAGCACGTTAATGGAGGGAAGGTACCAGAAATTATCGGCCAAGAAACATCCCTATAGCTCGGTGGATGGGAGCAATATAACACAACTGAAGAAAGGAAAGTGATTACCACACCTGAATAGCAGCAAAGATAAATTTCTACCACAGGCTTGAAATATGCCTCTTTCTTCATATATAAAGCATAGCCTCATAGTAATTTATGTAAGAAATTGATATGTTCAATGTTCAAGGTTCTTTTTATTGTCATGAAATAACAATGTAAAAATTTAACATAAATGCTAGATGTATGATTTGCCCGCCTTAAGGGCAGACAAAGAGTCATCATTAGAATTTCCTGGCACCTCTGACATTACGAAAGAAAGAGAAGCAAAAGAGAGTATCTCCAAAATCACTTGAGTTTACATGAATTTGCCTCCAGAGCTCCCGCAGCCTCTGCAGCCACACTTCTGTTTGATATATCGGCAACCTGTAGGTTCCAGATCTAAACCTCTACATCTCTGACGTGATCAGGAAACCTCCAGAACCTGAGGTATTTTGGGAGCCCTTCTTTCCTTTAGTACCTACTCAAATCTCACTTCTGATACCTGGTTCCCACGAGCCCGTGAAGGTCCTCAGTTGCTGAGCCCCTCGCTGGTCTTCAGCCCTGGTCGCCAGGATCCTTCAGTCGCTGATTACCTCACTGGTCTGCTGACATGGCCACCATCCTGTAGGGTCATCTCCTCCATCTCCTTCTCACTAGGAGGGTGTTTGTCTTGTTTCTGGTGCCCTCCGCCGGTCCGCTGCTCCCACTAGAGACTGCATCCCCCTCATGGCCACTGCTGAGCACAGCCATTGCCATCTTGGGCACTGACCTCGCGATTGCAGGATTTTACTTACAAACACTGTCCACCCCTTTAACAGACCATTTAAGCAGAATCATTGGTATTAGGACCAGGTGGTTGAAACCTTTGGAGCAGTGCTGTGTCTCCACTCTCCGCTTTCCCAGATCCACACCAGCGGCAGTGCTTCCATTATTGCAGCTCCGTTAGTATGGGTAATTTTTTTTTACGGTGGGAAGATCTTATTTGTAATATAAAAACCTTTTCTCCATGGAATTACACAGTGAGCAAACATAGGAGGAGGTCATTCTTGTGCCAAGTTAAATCTTCCCTCTAGTCCACTCCCTTTCCCTTCATTGAGGAAGTGTATTCCAGTTCACAGATTTTTCACTGAAGACCAAAATATTTTTCTATGTCACCTATCATTGATCTGTTAAATATTAAGCCATCTGACAAGTTTTCAGGGCCAATGAACCAGCCATCTTTTGTTATTTACAGCATGAAAGTTAGTCATTTTGAATATCATGAGCAAGTTTTTTTCTTTACCTTTTCCACAGAGAGGAAAACAAAGCAGTTTCTCTAGTCACGGCATGTGAACATATTAACTACATTCAAGTGTCTGCGGACTTTCTTGTTTCACATAAATGTTGTCTTTTTCCCTCTGATATTCTAATGAAATATTTCTGCTTTGACCTCTTAAAATGAGGTTCCATAAATTGAATACAGTTACCAAGATGAAGATCATTTCCTTGATTTTGAATTCTATTCCTGTTTTCATAACACTAGAGATTCTGTCGGTTTTCTAATAGCCATCTGATTTTATACCGTTAAAGATATATGTGGCCAGGTTTCTCTGTTCTTGACCTCCTTTAATACTGCACCAATTAGTTATGTTGTCTCTTCTCACCAACTTTTTTAAAAATCTTGTTTCATCTGTCCTTGTCCATCCATTTCCTCTTGAAGCTGGTACTGTCCACTTTAGGTGCTTTCACACTGCCCTGAAAGCCAGCATTTAATTGTCTTTTTACCGTTGGACCTTCTGTGTGAACAGGACCAACACAGGATGGGAGCCATTTGATGCATTTTACATTGGCTCATGTGTAAAAGGCTTACTTACCTTCCTGGGATGCCAACGATGTAATGCTGCAGGTCCCGACTGCTTTGTCCCTATGTAAAAGGTCACACTGAACCAGTTTTTCTTATTTCAGTGTGAACGCTCCAATCCGACCCGACCTGGCTTTAAACACGGGTCATTGACATGCCAGTTTACTGGGATCTCAGTGTGAAAGCATCTGTTGTTTGTTACGTTTATAGATTGATGTGTGTATAATTTTTGAAATTACGGACAGTCTAACAACAAAAGCTGGAGAAACACGAAAGGTATGTTGGAATGAGGAGCAAAACACAAGCTACTGGAGGATCTCAGCAGGTCAAATAGCATCAGAGGGCGAAAAATAATAGCTGATGTTCAGAACCCTTCATGAACGGCTGATCACATTAGTAAAGGAGGAAAAGTTTGAGAATGTAACTAGGGTCAGTTTTAATGTGTTCATTTTGTGATTCAAGGGCCTAAGCAACTGTTAGTACTGAGTAACTGGTCTGTTTTAAAACCAAACCAGTTACAATTCTCCAATAATCTTGGTTATTACTTTGGAATGCTGCAGAATCCAGCATTTTATAATCAGGGAAAATAATGGAGTTATACAATAATCTTATTAAATAGCAGGCTCAAGGCCCAAGATAGGAACATAAGAAATTGGACCAGGAGAAGGCCTTCAAGCCTGTTGAGTCGGCTTTTCCAATCAGTAAGACATGGCTGATCGTGCTGTGGACTCAGCTCCACCTACCTGCATTTCCCTCATAAACCCTTCATTCCCCTACTATGCAAAACTCTATCCAACCATGCTCCTAGTGAGAAGGAGATGGTGGAGATGACCCTACAGGATGGTGGCCATGTCAGCAGACCAGTGAGGTAATCAGCGACTGAAGGATCCTGAAGGGAAGGCTTAAATATATTCAATGAGGCAGCATCAGACAGAGAATTCTACATGCTCTTTGCTCTCTGGGGAAAAACAGTTCCTTCTCCATCTTAAGTGTACTCCCCTGAATCTTGAGCTTTTGAAGCTCTAATCTCCTCTACCAGTGGAAACAATATTCCTCCCTCTATATTGTCTATCATTTTATAATTTTATATGCTTTTATAAGATTCCCTTTCATTCTGCTGAATTCCAACAAGTCTTTAGATATATATATATTCTTTTTTTAATTTTAACTTAGATAGATATACAGGCTCTTTCAGCCCACATGTCTGTCTTGTCCAATTACACCAAATTGACCCCCAGTACATTTTGAACAGTGGGAGGAAACCGGACGTGCCAGGGAAAACCCACGTAGACACGGGGAGAATGTACAAACTCCTTACAGACAGTGAACCCCAGTCCTGATCGTTGGCGCTGTAATGGCGTTGAGCTAACCACTACGCCAACTGTGCTGTATAGTATAGTTACATGTGACTCAATATCTCCTCATAGGTTAAGTCCCTCTTCTCTGGAAGAAATGAGGTGAACTTCCTCTGCACCAACTCCAAAGCCAGCATCTATTTTAACCTTATAACCATATACAGCACAGAACAGGCCAGTTTGGCCCTACTCGTCCATGCCAGAACAAATCCCCACCCTCCTAGTCCCACTGACCAGCACCTGGTCCATACCCCTCCAATCCTCTCCCCTCCATGTAATTATCCAGTCTTTCCTTAAATGTAAATAAAGTTCCTGCTTCAACCACCTCCGCCGGAAGCTTATTCCACATCCCAACCACCCTTTGCGTGAAGAAATTTCCCCTCATGTTCCCCATATAATTTTCCTCCTTCTCCTATTTCTTATGTTTTTAGTGTTCATGCCCCATCCCAAAAGTCATCATCAGGATCACTGCACTAACTCCTGATTGCCTCTACGCCCAATACAATATCAATGTTTTTGACATTTTTGCTGAATTAATTCTTTTCAGAACTTTTGTGACTTAGTGAGGATTTTTTTTATACATCAGAAACCAGAATTTCAAACCCATACCTTAAACAGCAGGAATCCAAAATTCTTCACAGCGGTGACTGAGGATGTGATTCATGGATCTGTCCTGAAATCCAAATGTTTGTCAGTTTCTCTCTGCTCCCCAAATCTCACAGATTAAACTGGTTATTAAAACAAAATAGCGATCAACAAAATAACTTCATTAATTGAAGCAAACCAATAGTTCCTGTAAACCAGGTTACACCAAAGGTAAAGTCTCTCTGGTTCCTCAGCTTGAGATGTCCTGCTGCTTTGTACTGTCACTTTTGGAATACTCTCACCAAGCGACCTGTTTTTGATACTTAATACTGTTTACAGCTTTTTCTATTCTAAGATTTTGACTACATCTTCCACTCATCTCATTGTGTCCATATATTTTTGGCCCATTAGCAAACATCTATGGGTCTTTGCTTAGGCAGACCAACAAAGTTTCTGGTCTGATTCTGGGGACTTTACTCTGACTTTAATTATTGGGCTTGTTTCTTATTCAACATCAGAACTTGCCGAGATATATTCAAAGAAAGTCTCACAGCTTTGCCTTTGTGTGATAGAACTACTTATTCCACAATGTTTGTGATTGAAAGTTTGAATCAGTTTTTACCGTATATTTGATTATCTTCAGAAGTTGTGGGTTTTGTGAAAATTCACTTTGATGTTTTTAAACTTTTTTGACTTGGAACTTTACTCATTATCTACAAATTCTGGCTTCAGTTCTTTGATGGCTGGAAATGCATTTGCATTTTTTATGAGACCCTTCATTCATCTGGATGCAATAACATCAGATCCCCACAAACTACTAAATCCCTGTACTTTGCTAAGTAATTTTGCATTATATCTGTAACTTTTATGCAACTTTCTACTAATTTATCCCTTTTTTTCTAAATGATTTTAACATCAGTTTACATTAATGTTTCACCAAATGGCATTCAAATTCAAGTCAAGTTCAATTTATTATCATCCGACTGTAACTATAAAACCAGACAAAACAACGTTTCTCTGGACCACAATGCACACACACACACTACACAACAAATAATGATCACATACTGCACATACATATACTATGTATTTTGGCATAAAAGTCGACCAACATATAAGTCAACATATTAGTCTCATTTTAATGGATTTATGATATATCTGGGATATAAGTTGACCTCCATGTTCTGGCGATCCACAACCCAATTTTTTTAAAACACCCCAATGGCCAAGTAACAAAGCTGTAAATTAACATAAGCAAGTAAAAAGAAACAGTAAAAGAAACCTTGACCCACGTGGCAGGAGTGGTGACCTCCATCTCCCAGTGGGAGCGGGAACCTTGGACCTATGTGGCAGGAGAGGCGATCTTGTTCTCCCGAGCAGGAGCAGTGACCTCATTCTCCTGGCAAGAGTGGCGACCTTGGCCTACGTAGCAGAAGCAGCGACCTCGGCTTACCAGGCAGGAGCGGCAACCTTGTTCGCCCACCAGGAGCAGGAACCTTGGCCTACTGGGCATGAGCGGTGACCTCAGTCTGCCGGTTAGGAGCTGTAATTGTAGAATGTCTGAATGGGTTATGGCGGTGCCTGGCGGTGGGGAGGTGTTGGGGAACAGTGGTAGGGAGGTGCTTCCAGGGTCGACTAATACACCAAATTGTCAATTCCAGGGTCGACTTATATGCCGAATCAACGTCAAACAGATTTTGACCTGAATTTAAGGTCTCAAAAGTATATCTGGCGTATAAGAGTCGAACCCAATTTTTTGAGTGATTTTTGAGGGTTTTACGACTTGACTTATACACTGAAATATGCGGTAGGTAAAAGATAAAATAAATATATGTAAATATTTTGGAATAATTTACTCAGTTACAGGGTACCGTTCATCAATTTGGCAGCCTATTGGGTAGAACCTATTTCCCATCTTGGAATTCTAGAGATTAATAAATACTCTTCTTCTTTGGCTTGGCTTCGCGAACGAAGATTTATGGAGGGGTATGTCCACGTCTGCTGCAGGCTCGTTGGTGACTGACAAGTCCGATGCGGGACAGGCAGGCATGGTTGCAGCGGTTGCAAGGGAAAATTGGTTGGTTGGGGTTGGGTGTTGGGTTTTTCCTCCTTTGTCTTTTGTCAGTGAGGTGGGCTCTGCGGTCTTCTTCAAAGGAGGTTGCTGCCCGCCGAACTGTGAGGCGCCAAGATGCACGGTTTGAGGCGATATCAGCCCACTAGCGGTGGTCAATGTGGCAGGCACCAAGAGATTTCTTTAAGCAGACCTTGTACCTCTTCTTTGGTGCACCTCTGTCTCGGTGGCCAGTGGAGAGCTCGCCATATAACACGATCTTGGGAAGGCGATGGTCCTCTATTCTGGAGACATGACCCACCCAGTGCAGTTGGGTCTTCAGCAGCATGGATTCGATGCTTGCGGACTCTGCCAGCTCAAGTACTTCGATGTTGGTGATGAAGTCGCTCCAATGAATGTTGAGGATGGAGCAGAGACAGCGCTGATGGAAGCGTTCTACGAGCCATAGGTGATGCCGGTAGAGGACCCATGATTCAGAGCCGAACAGGAGCGTGGGTATGACAACGGCTCTGTATACGCTAATCTTTGTGAGGTTTTTCAGTTGGTTGTTTTTCCAGACTCTTTTGTGTAGTCTTCCAAAGGCGCTATTTGCCTTGGCGAGTCTGTTGTCTATCTCTTTGTCGATCCTTGCATCAGATGAAATGGTGCAGCCGAGGTAGGTAAACTGGTTGACCGTTTTGAGTTCAGTGTGCCTGATGGAGATGTGGGTGGGGGGGGGGGGTGCTGGTGGTCATGGTGGGGAGCTACTAAATAAATAAATCACCCACTGAAATTGGAGAATTTTTGATATCTCAAAGTATAAGAAGTTGAATGCTCTTGGGAACAATGGACAATTGCTGAAGTGGAGGCAAGGCAGAAGCATCACTTATCACAGAACATAAATTCGCATTTTTACCCACATTACATTCTACATTGTGAAACTCTTCTGCCACAGAAACTGCCTACGTCTCTCTAATTTTGCATCCTTCTCATAGGTCAGATCCTTATCTGCTTTCTATTAATAAAAAACTACATCACACTGTGCCTTTCCATTGTCATTAAATTAAATCATGTATGGTTCAGCCTAATGTCAATCCCTGAGGCTCTCTAAATACAAACAGGCTGCTACCCTCTAAGCCACATGTATTTTCTTCCTGCTTTCTGTTTTCTCTCCTTTAATTTTCCATGGTAAGATGCTATTCCAAGTCCAAAATTAGAGCCCTAACTTGTGTTATACTTTACAAATACTGGTAATACTGCCTTCCCCTTATCTATCCAGAATATGATATGGGGAACTATATCTTCTCCTAAACTTCTAGTAAACATTTTAAATGTTATTTTACATTCAACAGGCCATGTTGAGTGCCTAATCATATCTCCCAAAAGCAATCCTATCATTTCTTCAACCATTGGATTTTCATTTTTTATTCCATTCTTAATGGAATAAAAATAATGGAGGGTTGGGTTGGTAAGTTGGGGGATGTCACAAAGGTTGGAGGTGTTGTAGATAGTGTGGAGGGCTGTCAGAGGTTGCAGCAGGACAGTGATAGGATGCAAAACTGGGCTGAGAAGTGGCAGATGGCATTAAACCCAGACAGATGTGAAGTGGTTCATTTTGGTAGGTCAAATATGATGGCAGAATATAGTATTGGCAGTGTGAAGAATCAGAGATTTTGGGGTCCGAGTCCATAGGACACTTAAAACAACTGTGCAGGTTGATTCTGTGGTTAAGAAAGCATACAGTGCATTGGCCTTCATTAATCGTGGAATTGAATTTAGGAGCTGAGAGATAATGTTGCAGCTATATAGGACCTTGGTCAGGCACCACTTGGAGTGCTGTGTGCAGTTCTGGTCACCTCACCATCAGAAGGATGAGAAAGTCGTAGAAAGGGTGCAGAGTAGATTTACAAGAATATTTCCTGGTTTAGGGAGCAGGCCTTATGAAAACAGGTTGAGTGAACTCAGCCTTTTCTCCTTGGAGTGGCGGAGGATGAGGTGACCTGATAGAGGTGTTTAAAATGATGAGAGGCATTGATCATGTAGATAGTTAGTGGCTTTTTCCCAGGGCTGAAATGGTTGCCACAGGAGGAAATGGGTTTAAGCTGTTGGGGAATAGGTACAGAGATATCAGGGGCAAGATTTTTATGCAGAGAGTGGTAGGTCTGTGGAATGGGCTGCCACCAATGGTAGTGGGGGTGGATACGATGGGAACCTTTAAGAGACTTTTGGATAGGTACACGGAGGTTAGAAAACTAGAGGGCTATGGGTAAGCTTAGTAATTTCTAAGGAAGGGACATGGTCAGCACAACTTTGTGGGCCTGTATTGTGCTCTAAGTTATCTATGTTTCCATGTGAATTGTCTGTGTTACATTTCTTATCTATTGGGACAGTTCCACACTCTGGGCAGTTTTGGAAGATGATTGCTAATATAGCTACTATCAATGCAACTATCACTTTCAGAATCCTGGGGTGAAGCTACTAGGTGCAGCAGGGTTTTTCTGGTTTTTGGACACATATTTCTCCAGTATTTGTAGCCACATTGATGATTTTCCTCCACCTTGTCATTCGAATTCTGGCTCCTCTCTATTTCTGCTACATTTATTATATCTTCTACAATGAAGACAGGCACGAAGAGTCAGAAGACTGTACTGGCCCATCCATTATTCCAATTGCCTGACTTTGTGTTGCAAGGCAAACTTTGAACTGAATGGACCTGATCAATGACTTTGTGTTGCAAGGCAAACTTTGAACTGAATGGATCTGATCAAGACGAAAGCTTTGATGTATTCCAACATAAGGAGTTTCATTTAAGCTCAAGATTCTTTTCCAGTTGCTTGGTTTCTCTCGTGATTTAGCTGCCAGGTTTTAGCTTATGTGTTCTCTTATCCTCAGAGGATGATTATTCTAATTAACTTGCAGATAAAATCTTCATTGGTTCCATGAAATATTGTTTCAGAAAACTGTCCTTCAGGCATTCTATGAACTAACTCAGCTTCCAAACTGATTTTGTCTTTTTGATTCACCTGATAAGAATCAATATTACAATGTTTTTTTGAGAGCTTTTCTTATTTCTTGATTTGATTCTCTCTCCAATTTCGTAACTCCTTTTAATTATTCCAATGATCTTTTATCTCCACTCATAAAGATACTATTCCCTTTCCTTCTGTGGTAAGATCATTTCACCCTAATACCACTTTTCTTTTGGGCTATCCTCACACCTCTGTTCCTGCTAAATGTAATGTTTAATTCGCAGTCTTGGCCATCATGCAACTGAATTTTCACGATAGCTATTACGTCTGTATTCCTATTAATAATTCACTTCTTTCATACCGAATGCTTTATTTATATAGATACAATCCTTTTAAGTTTTATATACATTTTCCTTTGAATTGACTTTGCTTTACTAAGGTGCAACATCTAGTAAACTTTCCATGATTTTCCTCTCTCTCTTTCTTTCTTTCTTTCTTTCTCTCCTTTCCCCCTCCCTCTTCCTGTCTCTTTCTGCTTCTCATTTGTCTAAACTGCTTTGCTCTTTGATCTTCAAATCTATTGTGTAGGAAAAAAAATAGGTAATTATAATACTTTTAAGGTCTTTGGAGTGTTCACAGAGCAGGTTGTACATGCTTGGGAGAAATAATGGATCAGAATGCATTTGCCATGCTTTAGTTATAAGTAAGGCATGAGGAGATATTTCATGTGCAACTTACCTCATGGTATATTGTCATTCCAGTTGTATGTAGGTTACAGAGTTTGTATGTTCCTGTCAGGATCAAAGGCAAGGTTAGCAGGCATTGGGAACCTTGGTTTTCGAGGGATATTGGGGATCTGGTTTGGAAGAAGAGAGGTGTATAACAGGTATAGGCAACATGGAGCAAATGCAGTATTTGAGGAATATAAAAAATGCAAGAAAAAAAAAAATCTCAAGAAATCAGGAAGCCTAAAAGAAGACATGAGGTTGTTTGGCAAACAATGTGAAGGAAAATCCTAATGGTTTCCACAGGAATATTAAGAGCAAAAGGATAGTAAGGGACAAAATTGGTCCTCTTGAAGATCAGAGTGGTCGGCTTTCAATTGAGCCAAAAGAGATGAGAGAGATCTTCAATGATCTTTTCATCAGTATTCACTCAGGAAAAGGGCACAGAGTGGTGGGAAGTAAGGAAAACAAGCAGTGACGTCACGGAACCTGTAAAGATTAAAGAGGAGGAGGTGCTTGCTGTTTTAGAACAAATAAGGGTGGATAAATCCCCAGGGCCTGACAAGATATTTCCTCGGAGCTAGAGGGAAGCTAGTGTAGAAATTGCAGGGGCTCTGGCAGAAATATTTAAAATGCCCTTAGCCACGGGTGTGGTGCCAGAGGATTGGCAGGTAGCTCCAATTCTGTTGTTTTAAAAGAAATCTCCAAAACTAATCCTGGAAATTATAGGCCAGTGAGCCTGATGTCTGTAATAGGTAAATTATTGGAAGGTGTTCTGAGAATCCGGATGCACAATTATTTGGATAGCCATGGACTGATTAGGGATGGTTAACATGGCTTTGTGCATGACAGGTCATGTTTTTCAAGGAGGTTACTGGGAAAGTTGATGAAGGAAAGGTTGTGGATGTTGTCTACGTGGATGTTAGCCTTTGATAAGGTCTGCATGGGAGGTTAGTAAGGAAGGGTCAGACACTAGGTATTCATGGTGAGGTGGTGAACTGGATTTGACAATGACTGGAGGAGCCAAAATGTATGATTGGTGGATGATTGCTTCTCAGACTGGAGGCCTGTGACTAGTGGTGTACTTCAGGGGTCAGTGCTGGGACCATGGTTATTTGTCATCTATATCAATGATCTGGATGATAATGTGATAAATTGGATCAGCAGGTTTGTAGATGACACTGAGATTGGAGGTGTTGTGGTCAATAAGAAGGATTTTTGAGATCTGGACCAGCTAGAAAGATGGGCTGAAAAATAACAGATGGAATTTAATGAAGACAAGTATTAGGTATTGCACGTTGGAAGGACAAACCAAGAAAGGCCATATACAGTAAATTATAGGGCACTGAGGGGTGCTGTAAAACAGAGGGATCTGGGAATACAGATACATAATTCCCTGAAAGTGGTGTCACAGGTGGATAGAGCTGTAAAGAGAGCTTTTGGCATATTGGCCTTCATAAATCAAAGCATTGAGTACTGGAGTTGAGATGTTATGTTAAAGTTGTATAAGACATTATTGAGGCCAAACTTGGAGTACTGAATTGTGTCAGTTTTGGTCACCTAATGCCAGGAAAGACACCAATAAGATAAAAAGAGTGTAGAGAAGATTTACTAGGATGTTGCCCAGACTTCAAGAACTGAGTTACAGGTTAGGTCTTTATTCCCTGGAGCATAAAAGAATGAGGGGAGGTTTGATAGAGGTATTTAAAATTATGTGGGGGATAGATAGAATAAATGTAGATAGGCTTTTTTCCACTGAGAGTAGGTGAGGTACAAACTAGAGAACATGGGCTAAGGGTGAAATGGGAAAAGTTTAGGGGGAACATCTTCACACAGTGAGTGGTGGGGGTGTGGAAAGACCTTCCACCTGAAGTGGTGAATGCAGGCTCAATTTTAACATTTAAGAGGAATTTGGACAGGTACATGGATGGGAGAAGTATGGAGGGCTATGGACTGGGTTCAGGTCAGTGGGACTAGGCAAAAATAAAATGGTTCAGCACAGACTAGAAGGGCCAAATAGGCCTGTTTGAATCTATGGTTCTAGAATGGTGAATGCCAATCACCATCCAATCTAGGTAAAGGTTCCATTATTATAACTTAATACTACATGAAATTCTTTAACTTTGTATACCATAAGGCAAAGAGAGAGTTGACACTTGTCCAGCGCCCCCTCACAGAAAATAGGCCCCAGGGAGGAATGAAATTGCAACCTCTGGTCAGTGCTCTCATCACTGAGCTATCGGAGCTCCTTGTATAAAGCAGAACTTTATGGGAGAGACATGACCCAACACCAAAAAACAGATTAATGAAAATTGAGGAGAGAATTTCAAACTTCCAGTTAATTAATTGGGATTCCTAGCAGCAATTAGCAATATCTGACAGTATCCGACGTGCTTCCGCCAGCATAGCATAAGAATGAGCATTTTTATGCCGATTACAATTCATTTGTTCATTACTTCTTGTTTCGTGTTTGTTCAATTTCTATTAGATTTATTCATTTCTATTTTGGTCAGTATTCTTTACTTTGAATTGTCTCGGTTTCATTTTATCCACTTTTTTCACCTTCACATGGTGTGATGTGATTCAGCAAAATGATAGGAGACAGATGTTTTTCTCACTATAGCTGTCATTAAGTGCGAGATTTTGCTGGTGTGATTATATCTGTCAGTACTCAGAGTACCTACATCATGTTCTCTTTCTCTGGGGAGGAGCATATATTTGACACAATTCACACTTTCTTGACTGAAAAATGAATCACGCATGTCTCGACATCTGGTCTTTTAATGGAGTATTATCAAGGGTCAAAAAGGATTGTCTCCCAAAAAATAAATGCTGGGATTCTGCTTTTAGTTTTCTGATTAATGCTAATAGTCCACAATCGTTTTGTGCTCACTGTTCATTACACATAGAAGCAGCCCCAAGGAAGGTAAATTTTAAAAAAACCTCTTCTTGTCCTGCTGGCAACTGACCAGTAAACCACATGGGGACTGCATGTGCTTCATGCACCCACTCAGAAGGCAGTTGAACAGACACTTAATCCAAAGACCTGGATGCCTAAGGCAAAAAGTACAATTGCCATGTATTAGGAGTCAAGGCACCATCAGATCCATAACTCCACAGTCATCAATTATTAACCAATATAAATAAGGACTTTCCCCTAGCTAGATGAAGGGCTCAGACCTGAAATGCTGGTTAAACAGCATATCTTTGCCTCCGAGATGTACGGTTGTTCCTTCAAGGAGAACAACCTCGAGTGGTTAAAAGCTTAAACAACTTTATTTTCGAGCTGCTTGAACCCACAGCGCACTCAACTTCTGTCGTAGCCTACTTTTTGTTCCTGTGCAATCCACACACATTGCATACTGAGAAGTGTAGTTCTTTATTATGCACAATAACGCATCTTTCCCCTTTTTAAAAACAAAAAAAAACAAACACAAAACTATGTCTACATAAACAGTTATCTACAATCCATGGCCAATCTCTTCAACTCAGCATATTTCACTCAGTCTCTGAAGTGGTTTAACAGTCCTTTTTGGTCTGGTATGTGTTTCCACCAGTGCATCACTTGCATTTGCTGCATTAGTATTTGTGTCTTTCTATGAACTCTGAACAACATGTTCCTTTTCTACATGTGCTGGCCCCTTGTGTGTAATGACATGACCACAGGTTGGAGCTTGTGGTTGCAGATCCACACGGTTCCTTCTCAGAGGTGTCCCTCCCTCCCTCTGGATCTGGTAGGAATGTGGAATCTATTTCCTCTTGCACATATCCTTGCATGGGGTATGTATCAGAAATGTGATCTTGGATTCGCACTTGAACTCCAGGCTTCAGGACTGGTAGGCTTTTCACAATCTTTTCATGATATTGTTTCTATTTTATCCCTGGCTACTGGAAATGAGGTGATAATCATTTTAAAATAGGACTGTATCTCTGCAGTAACCTCTTTTCATTCTTTTCTTTCTTGTTAACTGCTTGAGACAGTGCATCGGCTGCAAGCATGTCAAAGATCATGTCGATGATTTTTATAATAGAATTCTGGTGCAGACAAAATCCCGTATTGCAGCCAAAAAAAAGTGGGTATCTTTCTTGTGGAGAATTGAAAGATCATTGTCTCGAATTTGCTTCATCTGCCAAAATGCCCGCAACATG
This sequence comes from Narcine bancroftii, assembly GCF_036971445.1. Taxonomy (NCBI): domain Eukaryota; kingdom Metazoa; phylum Chordata; class Chondrichthyes; order Torpediniformes; family Narcinidae; genus Narcine; species Narcine bancroftii. The sequence continues at coordinate 84,195,626 of NC_091479.1, read as the reverse complement.
TCAACTTTGTTAAACCACTTGGCACCCGCAAACTGGGACAAGATTTCCTCCCATGTCAGCAATTTAAAATGTTCTCTCTTGATGGGTTTATTGAGATCTCTTGGATCAGACATGTAAGCAATGCTCCGTTTTTCTTTGGCACGATGACCAGTGAGTTGACCCAATCTGTAGGTTCTTAAATTTTCTGTATAACTTTCATCTGTTCCATGCATGCTAGTTCTAGGTTAAGTTTGTTTATAAGTGGCAACGGAACTTCCCTGCATGCATGGACAACAGGAGCCACTGTCTCATCTACGTGAATATTGCGTACATCAGGTAAATATCTAAGCCCATCAAAGACATCTGCATACCCTTCCATGACTGCTGTGTGCTCATCTTTGGTCTATGAAGCAACTATGAAAACTCTTTTCACCAGGCCGAGCTCTTCACATGCACTCAGACCTAATTTTGGCTGTAGTCTCCTTTCTACAATCAGTAGCTGTGATTTTAGATGCTATCCTTTGTGTTTGAAGGTCACCATACAGCTTCCAGTGTCGAGCTTAAATGGTATTACTGCCTCATTTTCAGTCACTGGAACAATCTATTCCATTTTTCCAGCAGCAGTGTGTAGTGAATCCATGAAGAATTCCTCCATTTCTTCGTCCACTGTGTGCACCTTTTTCTTGGTAGACCCTGCTTTGCAGCACTTTGCAAAATGATTCTCCTTCCCGCATTTATTGCAGGACTATCCATGGGCAGGACACATCTTTGGAATATGTCTGCCTCTGCACCTGCTGCATTTGCTGTTTGAGCCAACCTCTGTGCTTTGCCGTAGCTTTGGGAAACTCAAGGTGCTCTGCTTCTCTGTTGTCACCACATGGACTGTCGTGTCCATCCTGTGCAGCTCCTTAGCATGTGCTCGTGTGGTCTCTGCTGCCCTACACCTATTCACAGTCTTTTCCAGTGTCAAATCTTTCTCACGCAACTTTCTCTAAGCCTATTAGCTGGGATTTTGTAATTTAATCAGTCTCTAATGAGTGAGTTTTTCAAATCTCCAAATTCACAGGACTTACTCAGTGTGTGAAGCTTGGCTAAGTATAGGTCAAAACTCATATCTTGTTTATGGACACAGGAGAAAAACTTGAATATTTCAATTGTGACATTTTTACTTGGAGCAAAATATTCCTCAAATTTTGTCATCAGAGTGTCCAATGTGAAAGCTGTCTCATTAAGTTGAAAACTGTTATTGATGTCCAAGGCATCTTCATCCATCAAATGAAGAAACATAGACGCTTTCCATTTCTCATCGGTCTCTCCCGCTCCACCAACCTCTAAATAAATGTTGAATCACTGTTTGAAGCATTTTCAATTATCCGTTACATTGCCAGTAAACTGCATCAGTATGAGAGCACTTAACTTGTCCATGATGGGAACTATTGTCTTTTCTTACTTACACACTTCTGACGTCATGTTATGTTTGTTCTTTGAAGAATAGTCTTGGGTGGGTTTAATGCTTAAACAATTTTATTTTTGAGCTGCTTGAACCCACAGTGCACTCAACTTCTGTCGTAGACTATTTTTTGTTCCCACACAATCTGTGTGCATTGCCTACTGGGAAATGTAGTTTTTTATTATACACGCATACTAACACACTATGGACACTGCACAACCTGCTGTGTTCCTCTGGCAATTTTGTGTATTTACTACAATCAAGCCAATGGTGTGAACTCCAACTCTATAAAAGGAGCCATTACAGCCTCAATAAATCTCAGAGCTTAACCTCCCACACTGTGAGTGTGTGTGTTTCTTTATAGCATTCGGCTACAGGGTATATTAAATTCATGGACTCTAACAGTCTCAAGTTGATACGTCTTGATTTCCCAGGTCATCAGTTAATTTCCTACGGGATCCTCTATCCCACTGAAGTTTCCTTAGCCAATATATTCAGCTTGTGAAATTCAAGCTAATCTCCAGTAGATTCAGATTATTGTCTACAATTTTTCATCAGTCACCACTAAAATGAATCTCAAACCTTATTAAGAATGCAAATATGAATTGCAATGTTTTAATTCGAGCATATCTGTCAAAGCTCCTGTGTCATTTTCATTGGAAATCTATATCAGGGGACGTTTGTTGATTCTAATATTCATTATTTAGCTTCTGAATGTGAATTTTGGAATTTGTCCTCTGCTGGATAAGCTACCCAGTCAAAGACATCAAGATAACAGTAGACAATCAATAGTGAAGTGTCAATCTGAAGGAAGTGAGTGAATATCATGGAGATAGCACAGAAGTTAGAGATGTGTAATGGGCACAAAATGATATACTGACAAAGATTAGAAATCAAAGTGTGTGGATAACATATATTCCCATGGGGAGATAGACTCAGGAATGCCAATTTAACAAAATTCTGTACTGGCAGGACTTGGAAAAATAATGTTGTTTCTTCTTATTACCTGGAGATACTACACACAGACTACGTTTACATGGCGATCACATCGTGTAGCCTCTATATCCTTACTTCTTAACAAGTGGTAATGGCGATATCCAAAAACAAATAAAAGTCTAATATCGCTTGCTATAAATAAGTGATAATATACAGCTAGCTGAATGTTACCTTTTCGTTGTAAGCTGAGTTATGATATAACTATGCCTTTAATTATAGAATGTCATTAATTTTGAAAGTGCTTTGTTTTTTTTTAAAGGCAGTTGTATAATTAAGGATGCTACATTTTTAAGAAAAGGGAGTGATGGTGAATTTGGAAATGCTGGATAGAAGAAAATAATGATGACTATTTCCTGGCAAATGAGCTTCATATTCAGATTTGATGATTTCCTCCACTTGGATGAACAATGAATGACAAAAATAACACACTTTGATGTTAAGTCCTGATTATGTGGGAGCAAAAGCATTTCACATTTCATTGACAATTCTGTTAGGCTATAGTTGTTGCATCTTTACGATTTAACAATGTTTACCTAAAAAGTTGCTGGAGTGGGCGCTGTTCACACATCTGATTGCATCACATCCTTGCTGGCCGATATTAAATTAGCAAGAAGTTATTTATTTCAGGAAAATCAACTGTATGGGTAGCAACAAATTTCTATTCTCTGATTCCTGAGTTGGTGCAATTAACATTTTTAGCTTGTTTACAAGAGTTAAAGAACTTAACGTCCTCCTGAGAGTGTGAGATTCATCTGCCTCTCCCCAGGATGAGAGTACAGTCAATGGAATAATGTGGACTCATCAGGACTCTAGGCTTCCCAGTGGTGCAAGGTGCCTTTGACTATGTTCACATCATCTTGAGAAGCCTGGATCTGAATGCTATTCTCTGCCATCATTAGGTCATACAATACATCTATTTTGTACTAGTTGGTTGTGATCCCACCACCAGATACATCTTCTCCTCTTCACCTTTACATCCCTCCATGATTCCCTCATCAACTCCTCCCTTCCTACCAATCACACCCTTGGCACCTACCCTTGAGACTGCAGGAGTTGCCACACACCTCCTCCCTCACCACCATTCAGGCCCAAACAGCCCTTCTAAGTGAAGCAACACTTCACTTGTGGATCTGCTGCGCTCATCTACTGCATTCAGTGCTGCCGCTGTGGTCTCCTCTACATCAGAGAAATAGACAGACTGGGAGATTACTTCATTGAGCACCTTTGTTGTCCATCTTAAGAGCAGGGATATCCCAGTGGCCACCTATTTCAATTCTTTTCCCCATTCCCATACCAACATGCCTGTCCATGTTCTCATGCATTGCCAGACTGAGTCCACCCACAAATTGAAGGATCAACACCTCATATTCCGTATGGACACCCTCGAACCAGATGGCATTAACATCAACTTCTCTAGTTTCTATTAACTCCACTACCCCATCTATCTTTCCTTATTTCTATGTCTTCTTCCTGTTGGCTGTCACTTTCCCATCCGTTTCCACCTGGAATGTGACCACCAACTGTTATAACAACACTTATTAAATAACATAACAATATCAGCAGAAATTGCAGCCTTCCAGATATAATGTTAGATTCTACAATTGCAGGTAACTTCCTTTCTCTGTATCAGAAATGGCCAGTTCATCTGCAATATTAGCTCAGCTTTTCTTTCTCCCATAATAGACTGTGGGGTTCCACCGGCCTTCACTTTGCAACTTGGATGTCCCCTGTTCAGCTTCTTAACTTCTAAATGTCCTAATTTCATAAGTCTTGTGTTCTTTTGTTCAAGTTCATTCATTTTCTCTCCCTCTCTCCCTCCCTTTTCCATCTCCTTTCTGCAAGCTCTGCTTTGGCAGAGCTACAACCCTCCCCCAAAAGCTTCTCACCTTTCTCTCCTATCCTCCTTGCTGTGTCCAATTATTGCCTCCCCCGGCCCCTCCCTCTGCCTTTTTATTCAGGCACCTGCCTGTTTTTATTGTTCATACTTGATGAAGGGCTCAGGCCCGAAACATTGGTTATATATCTTTACCCCCTAAGGAGCCTGCGAGTTCCTCCATCATTTCTGGTTTTTTTTTTACTGCCATCACAGTGTCTGCAGACATTTGTGTTTCACTCCTTCCTTCTTTATGCCATTGTATTCAATCAAAGGGAAGCTACAGACTCTTCCCAATCTGGGTCCGTCTCCTGTAAATGCACTGGTCAACAAGAGCAATACACAGCAAACTACCATTTGTTGGTAATTTGTTGATCAATAGAGAAAAAGTAAATAATATTCTAACAAATGCTTGATGAAAAATTTGATTATTTATATCATTAAAATAATTATTAATGCTATGTCTCTATAACCAATTAATATTTAAAAATTCCCTCATCCTATTATGGATTTCCCTTTCTCTGGTGTCTCTGCCTGTCCTACAATTCTTAAGTCACAGTGTTCTTACAAATATCGTCTTCTGTGAACCAGTGCTCTAATATAGCAATCACGTGGCCCATTTTGGAAAGCATGCTTATTCTTCATGCAAAGCTTACAATTAAGAATTTTTTTTGAGTGAGATTCAGTAAGAGGTGAGTCTGAAGTTCGGCGCTCACAGAGGGGAGAAAAGAGACATTAGAAAGAAACAAGGAGCATTGCATAAAAATTAACCTGTGTTTGAATTAATCATGTACATTAACAGAGATTAAGTAACAGCCCTGATGTTAACTTCATTTCCATGCATAGTAATCATGGCAACATTATTCAAATTTTCCATTCCTTCTTTGTTTAGAATTGTGGAATTTTCCATACCAGAAAATTCAGCATGTCTTTGCCAGCATTTTATAATGAGCCTATTCCCCTCCCTTTTCCCTATAGCTTCCTAATTCCTCAACATTATTCTTCTAAAGAACATTTATTAAAGATTGGCAATGTATTAAATTTGCTGTCTCACCAATTTTTATATTGAATGGATTGAATTTAGTCATGCGCACATACCTGGCATTCCCATGCTTGTATTTTAAGATCCTGTGACAAATGTTTCATTGAACAAAACTGTCCTGATCATCACTGACAAAGTTCACTGGATGTAAATTGATATTCAGGAACATTTAAAAGCTATTAAAATTAAAGACTTATAAACACATTAATTAATTAAACAATTAATTAACACAAATATAAATAATAGTTTATTTGTCTGGGCCTCGCAGTGAATTCAAATGGACACTGATTCAATGGTCAGAGTTGGCATAATCGGTATTTGTGGTGAAAGGCATTTGCATAGATGTATGGACTGACCAGTCCGAACCTTCCTGACCTTCCCTAACTCCTCCCTGGATTTCCCAATAAAGACTGGTGTGCCCGGATTCCCCCCCCTGGTAGTGTATCAGTAAAGCTCAGGTTTTTGGTAATTAAAGTTATTTAATCACTCCATCATGTCGACGTGATTATTGTCTGCTCCACAGTATTATCATCAAGAAATTCACTAAAAACGTTGCTGCCTCTCAGAAAAATCAGGGGTGGGGGAGGGGGGAGTAGTTTGTGTTCACCTTCAGCTGAAGGTTTCTCCAAGAACAATGCCCCATGATGCTCTAAGTGTTGTGGACCTTTGCGATGGATCCAGGCCCCAACTTCCCCCTGCTGCAATGGAGACCCTATTCATTAGAATAGTTTTGCAAAATAAACAAAGGTTTAGTTTGTCATGCTGTGTGCGCGCGCGCGCGTGCGTGTGTACTTACAGTTGTGTGTTGAAATGTTCCCTTTTGCTTTTGTACTATATTAAAATTATTTAAATCTTTGTAAATGTCTCTGAAGACCCAAGATATTTTAACCATTTCCAAAGGCCATCAGGGGGTTCTGAGGTAAAGGGCGCCAAGATCTTGCCATACGGAGGCTGTCATGCCTTCGAGATCTCAGAGCCACGGGGCGGTGCATGAGCCGTGGTTGCTAGACCAGTTTGGGCAGGCAGCAGCTGCAGGGGCAAGTCGACCTGGACCCAATGGCGTTGCTGATTCATCTGTACATCAACTTCATGTGTTTCATTCAGAAATCTGTCACTTCAGTGACTTCTGGAACTGACCCTTTTAGCTTTCCTATTTAGTTTTCTTGAGATATTTCCAGCTGGAGGTTGGGGTTGGGCGAAGTGTTGGAGAAAGAGTGGAGGGTTGAAGAATTCTGTAAAGTGGAGAAGATAAGTATGGGTTTTGAAGCTCTAGATAGATAAAGCCTGAACTTAATAAACACTGTCCTAATTTCATAGGTCTTGTGTTCTTTTGTTCAAGTTCTCTCTCTCTCTCTGAACATAATCTTCATTACTATCTCATTTATTATCTTCTTTCTGATTCTTTCCTGGATTCTGATTCTGAACTTTTAACTGGATACAATGCATCTTAATTAATGATCCATTATAATTAAATTTCACCCGGAGATTATTGAACCTGGAAAACTTTCAAAAAATTGGCTATCTCAAAATTTGTTCAGCTGAATTCTTCAGTAATGAATAATAATGGGAAAACTATGTGCATTCTACTTTTTTGGTCCAAAACTGATGGAACATTCGAGCATCTGCGAATTGTTTACTGTGATTCCTAGCTCTTCCACAAGCTGCACTGTTACAATCTTTACAAATGGAATTAACTCATAAATGTATTTGCCTGTTGTAGTGCCCTATGCTGACTGAATGTCCTTTGAAATTTGTAAACCTGATTGAACAAGGATGATGGTAACTGAATTTTCAGCATCTTGGTTAATGTAATAGCTGAAAATCTTTAATGGCCCTGACAAACCTTTTTTCTGATGTATAGGAAGTCCTGCTGCAGGCAAATGGGATTGGTGTAGAATGGCAAAAAGTTTGGTGTTACTTTTAAGTTCCTGCTGATCTGTATGTGAGAATTGTTAAAGTGATGAGTTGTACAAACTGCCTGATGACATCATTGATGATCTGGCAGATGCTCCCCATAAAAGGCCCCAAATTAAGTTTTTCATTATTAAAGTGTCACTGCTATGCGTGGCCTGCCAATAATTGTTTCTACCGGATATTTTTTAAATTGTAAAGAACTCATCACAACACAAATATATTGATCATCATTTATCCATTCAAAATGCACTATGAACATTCCTCAAAGACCCTTTGTGGAAACATTTCTTTAGTCAGAGGGACGTGAGTCTGTGGAATTTGTTGCCACAGGTGGCTGTAGAAGCAACATTATTGGTGTATTTAAGACAGATTGACAGGTATTTGATTAGCCAGGGCATCAAGGGTTATGGGGAGTGGGGCTGAGTGGGACGGTGGATCAGCTCATGATTCGAATGGCGGAGTAGACTCGATGGGCCATTGGGCCTATTTCTGCTCCTATATTTTGTGAAAATCAAAACTGAGAAAGCACATTAGGGTTAAAGTAAATTTCTTTATAAAGAAGGCAGCATTCTTGATTATAAACTGTTGATAAAGCTCTAAACATTTCTGTCGTTCATTGAGAGAGTTATTTAATGAAGAGAAGAGTGAAGGATAAGAACTTGCTGCTTCAGAGAGTGGCCAATAAAAGGAATGATGCAACATTTGTTTTATTTCAGTATTGTCCATAAAATTTAATTTTAAATATTTTGGTTGTTTTCTATATTTGATCTATGAGTGACCACGTTCGACACTGAGAATGTTATCAACACTTCCAATAGGACCTGTAGCCGTATCAGCATTTTATCCAATCTCGTGCTCATTCGTGCTCCTGCAGATTCATGTGGTGCAGAAAGACCAATTGTCTATTGTACAGCATGCACCCAATGCTCTGCACGCTGGTTTGTGTTCACTAGTTTGCCTTCTAACTCACTAAAGCATGTAAATTAATTACAAAAGTATTAAATACTTGGAGCAAAACCTTTTATCATACAGAATATCAGTAGTTGGCGTTGAAATAGACTCTTTACTAATTTTAGATTTCCTTTTATATTTATTTTCAAGATTTAAATTGAGAATGATGACTTTTCTGCTTTCAACTGCAATCTTTCCTCAGAGGCACAAATGTATTTGAAGAAGGCATATTTGAAATACTTATTTAGCTGGCATTTCACATTGATTCATTTTGATCCATTTTATCTGAATGTCCGAAATTTTTCTTTTATTTTCAATTGGGTGTATTAAGTCAGTGTTGCCAAACTCATCCTTTCTTCAATCTTTTCTACAGACGCTGCTTCTCTGAAATGTTAAATACAATATCAAGTGTCAGGCTCTTTCATAAGGATGTAGAATTTATGCTAACACTTGATGTCATGACCAAATATCATCTCATATTTTAGAATGGCACATTTATGAGTTTGCAAGTTATTTTTATAGGAAAGTCACACGAAACAGATTGCTTGCGTTTCTTCTATGAGCATCATAAAATAAATAAACATTTGCCATTTATCTTGTGGGCAGAGTTACTAGTTCACGTCAGTGATTTTGACTGAGTGTTTACAAAATATTGGTGTAAAATTTAATTTTGGTTTCTTGTTGGGAGCAGAACTCCAGATCAATTATCTTGTTCTCTGTATGCTTTCATTTGCATGACATTACTCCAGTTTGTGGAGTCACCATGCAGTCACCTATGAACTCATCATTTTCTTTAAGTTTTAGGGAAGGTTGAAAGCTGGGGAAAGAATATTGGTGTCCAGTTTCACCCCAAGACCCCTGGCTATCCAATTAGAAACTGATGAAACCAAACCTGCCCGTTCAGGTCCGAACAAAATGTGCTGTTATCTAGGCATGCTGAGTTCTTCTGTATCCACTCTTACATTGCAATTAAAGTAAAATTACAATTTTCAGAGTTGTTGCAATTTACTTCATAATTTCATTTATGTAGCATTTTATCGCTTTTCTGAAACCTCCCAAAGAACTTGATGTGTAATTCATTACCTTGTTGAGCATCACAGATCAAATATGGCCCGTTGTGTCACAAACTACACTACAGAAGCAATGACCTATTTTGGTATTGCACATTGCAGGAGCATTGAAGAACTTACCATCATTTTGAATGACAATAGGGCAGCTGGTTAGAGTAACATTATTGCAGTTTGAATACACCAGTCTCTAAAGAGTTTTCATGTTCCTCCCATATCCACATGGGTTTCCCCCAGATGCTCTGGTTTCCAAAGGACACAGAGTTAGTAAGTTAAATTGGTAACGTGGATATAATTGGGCAGTGCGGGCAAGAGGCCAAACAGGTCTGTTACAGTGTTGTATCTGTAAGTAATATGATCTGAACCCATACTAGTGATGTAACATCTGTGTATGTTCCCTCATCACACTATACTATTGCACTATTCATTTGATATTGTTTTGTTTATATACATTACAATAAAAATGTTACATCATTGCATCATCCATGAATTTTGTGGGGGATCTTTGTTTTTACCTGGAGAGAAAAAAAATGCTGTTCCCTGCCTTTATTCAGTTTGTTGTGGTGTTATCTTTCAAATGTTACAAATATGGTTGCTTTTCCTGTCAGAACTATTCTTGAATTTAATTTCAGAAGGTTGATTTCCTTCAGTTTGTGATTTAAACAGTTGATTTGCCGAAATAAACCACTGCTTCTGTCTTCCTGCCTCAGACATTAGCGATGTAACATTTAATTCTTTGTCCGTTTCCACCACCAAGCAGGCAGCTCAAATCAACACTGCCTACTCAAGCCATTCCTTACTAAATCAGAAATGTTGCTGTGATGTAGCAATATAATTGGGGTAAGGAATAAGTTCCAGTATGTATAAGGTCAAAAGCACTACCAGGGAAAGCAGACACTAATTTAGTTGCTAGTCAAGGTCTTGATCTTTGCAGTTTCTGTTTCCATGGCAGCAATTGCACTGTGGATACATTACTGAAGGCAGGATCGAGGCCAACAGCCAAGGTGCCCCGTTGAGTACTTGCCATGTAACCGGGTCACTTCATTTATTTACAATGAATTCTGAGGTGAGACTGGCTATCATGAAACCAATTCTATTTCTGCAAATTCAAAGCAACAAATTTGAGAATGCAAATATATCAAGTCAAGTTTATTGTCATCTGATTGTACGTACAACCTGACGAAATAGCATTCTCCAGTCCATGGTGCAAAACAAGCACACACACAACCAGATATAACTCACTCATACAGACGAATACATATGCAGAACAAGTTTTTCATCTATACAAATAAATGAATAAATAAATTTGGTTTTGTGCATCTGAGAGTCTCGGAGGGTCAGTGTGAGCAGTTCCTTTGGTCATTCAGCATTCTCACTGCCCGTGGGAAGAAGCTGCTCCTCAGCTTGGTGGTGCTGGCTCTGATCCTCCTGTATCTCTTCCCCGATGGGAGCAGCTGAAAGATGCTGTGTGCAGTGTGGAAGGGGTCCTCATTGATTTTTCATGCCCTCTTCAGACAATGATCTCAGTAGATCACATCAATGGTGGAGGTGATGGAGACTCCAGTGATCCTCTCTGTCATTCTTATGGTCCTGTGGATTGACCTCCAATCCATTTCTCTGCAGCAACCGCACCACACTGTGATGCAGTCGGCCAGGTGCTCTTCATAGAGCTCCTATAGAAGGTTAACATAATGGTGGCCGGTAGCCTTGCCTGCTTCAGTCTTTTCAGTAAGTGGAGTCACTGTTGCACCTTCCTGACAAATAAGGAGATGTTGAGTGTCCACAACAGGCCACTAGTTTTGTGAACTCCAAGGAACCTCCTGAAGCTCTACAATCATCTCCTTCATCTTGTCCACGTTGAGACTCGGGTTGTTATTCTTGTGCCATTCCATAAGATTTTCCACCTCTTCTCTGTAGTGCGCCTTGTCATTGTTGCTGATGAGGCCAACTAGTGTTGTGTCTCCTGCAAACTTGATGACACTGTTGGAGCTGGATCTGGTGATGCAATCATGGGCCACTAGCTTGAACAGGAACAGGCTGAGCACACAGCGCTGAGGTGTGACAGCGTTCAGTGTGATGGTGCTCAATGTTCTGCTGACAACCTGGACGGACTGTGGTCTTTCCATTAGGAAATCCAGGATCCAGTTACTGAGAGGGGTGTCGAGTCCCAGAGAGGATAGCTTCTCCACCAACCTCTGGGGAATGACCACATTAAATGCCAGGATGAAGTAAATGAACAGCAGCCTGGCATATGAGGCCCAGGTGGGCCAGGATGGAGTGAAGTGACAAAGCTATAGCATCATCTGTGGAACAGTTTCTTCTATAAGCTATTGAAATGGGTCTAGCATCTCTGGGAGATGTGCTTTGATGTGTTCCATCACTAGATGCTCAAAACACTTCATAATGGAGGAGGTCAATGCCACATGGTGGTAGTCAATGAGGCCTGTTATTGTCGCCCTCTTGGGTACAGGGATGCTGGTGGCTGTCTTGAACCCTCCGGGAATGATGGACTGCTGAAGTGAGGTGTTGAACATACCCATGAAGACCTCTGTCACTTGGTCTGCACATTCCTTCAGTACCCAACCAGTAATGTTGTCTGGACCCAGCATCTTGTGTGGGTTCATCTTGTATAGGATTCTCTTCTCCTCAGCCACGGCTATGCAGGGGGCCCATTCATCAGGAGTTTATGAAGATTTATTTGGAGTCATACTATTTCTTTGGCTTGGCTTCGCGGATGAAGGTTTATGGAGGGGTATGTCCACGTCTGCTGCAGGCTTGTTGGTGACTGACAAGTCCAATGCGGGACAGGCAGGCACGGTTGCAGCGGTTGCAAGGGAAAATTGGTTGGTTGGGGTTGGGTGTTGGGTTTTTCCTCCTTTGTTTTTGTCAGTGAGCTGGGCTCTGCGGTCTTCTTCAAAGGAGGTTGCTGCCCGCCGAACTGTGAGGCGCCAAGATGCACGGTTGGAGGCGATATCAGCCCACTGGTGGTGGTCAATGTGGCAGGCACCAGGAGATTTCTTTAAGCAGACCTTGTACCTCTTCTTTGGTGCACCTCTGTCTCGGTGGCCAGTGGAGAGCTCGCCATATAACACGATCTTGGGAAGGCGATGGTCCTCCATTCTGGAGACGTGACCCACCCAGCGCAGTTGGGTCTTCAGCAGCGTGGATTCGATGCTTGCGGACTCTGCCAGCTCGAGTACTTCGATGTTGGTGATGAAGTCACTCCAATGAATGTTGAGGATGGAGCGGAGACAGCGCTGATGGAAGCGTTCTAGGAGTTGTAGGTGATGCCGGTAGAGGACCCATGATTCGGAGCCGAACGGGAGCGTGGGTATGACAACGGCTCTGTACACGCTAATCTTTGTGTGTTTCTTCAGTTGGTTGTTTTTCTAGACTCTTTTGTGTAGTCTTCTAAAGGCACTATTTGCCTTGGCGAGTCTGTTGTCTATCTGGTTGTCGATCCTTGCATCCGATGAAATGGTGCAGCCGAGATAGGTAAACTGGTTGACCGTTTTGAGTTCAGTGTGCCCGATGGAGATATGGGGGGGGCTGGTGGTCATGGTGGGGAGCTGGCTGATGGAGGACCTCAGATTTCTTCAGGCTGACTTCCAGGCCAAACATTTTGGCAGTTTCCGCAAATCGTTTGAAGTCATACTATACAGTATATGCTTATGGTATTGAATGATAAACTCTAAATTTCAATGCTCTACACTATTAATGAGATTTTTGGTATCAAATCAATAAAGCAGTGCAGTTTAGCTACTGGCAGGTCCATTCATTCTCAGTACATATGTGGCTGTGGACAGCAGCAGCAAATCAGGAAATGTTCTACTAGTAATACAATTTATGGTAGTTTACTGCAAAACTATGAATTTGATTCATTTAATACTCTGTCTCCTTATGTGCAATCCTCTTTTCTATTTAAGATACTGGATAGAAATTAAATATCTTACAGTTATATAAATTTAAATTTCTTGCATGCATGCATTCTATGCTTCTTAAGTGAGCTAATTAATGAAAAAGAGTTCCAGATCATGCAGTGTGGTATTGGAATCTGGTGCATTAATTATGTTGCCAAGGACAACTTTATTACTGCTCTGTTTTCCACTGTGAATCTAAGCAAAGACAAAAAATAAATAAAAAAGATACTGCTTCTGAATCTTTGTCCAATTTTTAATTCCTCTTCTTATCCGTCATCATTTATTACTATTTTAAGTGAACACACACACACACACACACACACACACACACACACACACACACACACACACACACACATATATACACACACACACACACACACACACACACACACACACACAGACACACACACACACACACACACACACACACACACGATAGTGGGGTTAAGTAGTGGAAAGAACTGAATAGTAAAAGGGATTAGGAGGTGGCAATTTTTATATTTTTAAATTTAAGACAGACAGCACGGTTACAGGCCAGTTCAACCCATGAGCTCTTACTCCCCATTTACATCCAATTGATCTAAAACCCCGGTACGTTTTTTATTTGAATGGGGGGAGGAAACCGGAGCACTCAGAGGAAACTCAAACAGACACAGGAAGAACACACAAGCCCCTTACAGAAAGTGTCAAATATGAATTCCTGTTCCTGGCAAAGTAACAGTGTTGTGTGAACCATGCCACGCAATATGCTGTCCGTACTGCAATGTAGAGAATGGTGAACAAACTTGAAAAAAAATTATGATGGTACAGAATGAATAATCTGAATGGAAAGGTATATTCAAATATGTTGAATATCACACAGCTGGATGGAATAAAATCTCAAATTGCCAAAAAATGACAATATGAAAGTGGTAAATTATTTTCAAGGTTGTAGAGATAATAGCTTATTAGTCAACAAAAATAGAATATTCACTTCATTGTCATTGATAGAATCATTATATCAGGTTACTTCAGATCACAAGATGTGGGAGCAGAAGTCGGCCCATTGGCCCATCGAGTCTGCTTCACCATTCTAATCATGAGCTGATCCATCCACCACTCAACATCACTCCCTGGCATTCTCCGCTTAACCCATGATGCCCTGACTAATCAAATACCTGTCAATCTCTGCCTTAAAAACATACAACGATCCCACTGCCACAGTCGCCTGTATTACAAGCTTCCATTTTAATAAAATGGGATTGTCACTGTAAGGGATAGTATAGACTGGAGGAATAAATAGTCATAGTTAACATTCGCTATCACAACTGAAGACGCAGTCCAGCAACAATTTGATACCTTGGAAGAACTGAGGGAGTCTGTCACAGTCAGTTCCAGATTTGAGACATTGTGATTTTGCAAGGGAGAACAAGTCTGGCTGCTGAAGAGAAAACAGCTTTTTGAAGCAGCTCTTGTGGCCAGCCATTTCTGTGGAATTCAGAGCAAAGCATGTTCTATGAATGACTGAGCCTTTTCGGTGGATTGACCTGAGCCAGGAGGGTCTTTTAGGAAAAAAAAGTGCTTCATTTTGAGTGTGACTAACAATGAAGGTCACTTAGAGAGACCGGTGCCAGTGTCTTGGAAGCTTCGTGGAGGCCGCCCAGTTCAAAAAGGACCAGAGGCGTTATGATCACAGCTCGTGTGGATGGACATTTCTTCACAGGTAACGCAAGGAGAATTCATGAGTCTGTAGCAGACACAACTCCAGTCTTCCCGTCACTTCAACATTAATTCTGAGCATCAAATTTCAAAGGCCTATGATTCAACACTGAATTTGAAAGGTTGAACTTTGACATAACTTTCGAGATTTTGGCCTGGACTGTAATGGTTTGGTTTGGTTATATCACACACACACACACACACACACACACACACACACACACACACACACACACACACACACACACACCACACACACACACACACACACACACACACACATGTAAACCTGCGCATAGTTGGGGATAGATTTAGAGTTAAGGATAATTTAAGAGTTAAGATTATAGTTTGAGTTAGAAATAAAACAGTTTTAAAATTAAACACTGTCTTGTTCAATGTCTATTGCTGCTCGTTACGCAAGGTTCGTAACACCTGTGGCAAGAAATTCCAGACTCACGACCCTCTTACTAAAGAAACTTTTCTCTGTTTTAAATTAAATTTTTCATGTTACTCTGTTTTAAAATTTGAAGCCCTCCTCCCCTACCAAGGGAAACATCCTTGCCACATCCTTTCACCAGTCCTTTCACCATTCAAAGTGTCTCTATGAGGTCTCCCTTATCATTCTGTACTCCAGTGAGTACAGTCCAAGATCTGACAAGCTTCTCTGAACCCTCTCCAAAGCCAACATGTCTTTTCTCAAATACAGTGCTCAGAACTGTACATAAGGACCTTTGAAAGACCAAATATATACCATCCTCTGATTCTCCCCATTTGATCTCTTCCAAAAAACTGCAATAGATTTGTCAGGCATGATTTTCCTTTAAGGAAACCATGCTGACTTTTCATGCACCTCTGGGTACTCTGTAATCTCATCCTTGACAATCGACTCCAACGTCGACATCAGGCTAATAGGTCTATAATTTCTTTTTTGCTGCCTGCTCCCTTCTTAAACAGCAGAGTGACATTCATGATCCTCCAGTCCACCAGAACCCTGCCAGACTCCATTGATTCCTGGGAGATTATGATCAATGCCTCCACAATCTCTACAGCTACCTCCTTTAAAGCCAGAGGGGGTATTCCATCCGGTCTGGGAGACTTATCTACCCTTGATCATTTATCTTCCCAAGGACCTTTTCTCTCGTGATCTTGACTGCGCTCGCTTCTCTTCCAAGAGAGCCATGCTACTAATGTCTTTCAGAGTGGACTAATCCAAAATATTCATTCATTTCCTCTGCCATCTCCTTGTCTCCCATGACAATTTCTCTCCAGCATCATTTTTCTCTTGGGCCTATCTCTACTTTGGTCACACTTTCACTCCTTATATATTTAAAAAAAAGCATCGAGTGTCCTCTTTGATGTTACTTGCTATCTTCTTTTCATAATTCATCTTTTCATTCTTAATCACCTTCTTAGTTGTCGTCAGATGTGGGGATTACGTAAGTGTTTTAATATCGAGGTTTTAAAAAGAACTCAGAAACTATCATAAATCACAAGGTGTTTATCAAAATTACCGCAGTGAAGGAGGGTGACAGCAGGAGGAGAATGGTTGGCTGGGCAGCGCTGGCACAATGTATTGTGACAGATCAGCTGGCAGCTTTGTCAGAGACAGCCATTCAGCAACACCAGCAGGAGCAACTTGTGACATTTCACCACAGTATAGTCCCAAGAAATAAGACACAATAAATTGTAGGTTCATAGTTATAATTCATAACTGTGTCAATATTTGGAGTTCTGTATTCAATTATTTTTATCCATTGCTAATGGCACATTGTTTACAAAACCGTTTTACCCAATGATTAGTGTTTCTTCTGCTGTAGATGTACATAATGAAATCATAATCATTATTGCAGAAAGTAATTCTCAGAGTAAGTACTCCCTTGAGGGTCATGCCTTGTGGTTGGTATGGAAAGATGAAACTAGGGAAGATGATAAGTGCAGTGGGTGCTGGAGATGTTTCAATTACAGACAAAATAAAATGCATTTTTTTTTCATGGACCTCTCCCATTCATTCATCGTGAGGTAGTTGAAAGAACGACAGAAAATGGTCTAAGTTGCTATTAATGCCATTTGTTTCTGTTTCTGCAGTACTTCATCCCCCTCTTGGAAAATCTCCCTCTTATTTTTGACCCCATTGGACAATGCAAATATGGGCACTTATTAACACTCATATTAAGCAATTCAATCTGTATTATAAGACAAATTGTGTGCTTTTGCAACTTGGTTTCACAATGTTTTTTCGATTTAGCACTCAAGCATTTTAACAACAGAGAACACCACTACAGGCAGTCCCAGATATGAGTTCCATTACCTAGGTCTGTCTTTAACCCGAATTTGTATTTAAGTCGGAACCAGTACTTGTGGTCCTTATTTAGCGTCAGTTAATCAAATGTTTATCTTAGTATACATAGTATATATTTTACTTTTATATGCATATAAAACACTTCCCAATACACTAAAACATCTTAAACGTAATTACACGATACACAATAAAGCAGTTCATAAAAATAATAATAAAATGCAGGTAATACAGTACTGTGCAATAATAAAAATACATACATACAGTTATAACATCATGATTAAAAGTTAACACTTACAGGAGAAGATGATGGAATTCAAATTTCATGCCCAGCAACTTTGCTCGCTCTTCGCTCCCCACTCCAACCCTCCACGGTAGAGCAATTGCACTTTAAGGCTGGGCTGCCATTTTGAAGGGCTGAGCAGCAACCATTTTGTGGGGCATTGCGATGGTGCACGTTGCTTCTTCTACTTCTTCTTCTCTCCCTCCCTCCCTCATCAGTGGTGCAATTTTACTTTAAGGGAGAGGGGTGGCCATTTTGCGGGGCCAAGTAGCGGTCATTTTGCGAGACATCACGATGGCACATACTGATTCTTCTCCACCCCCAACCCCCCCCCCCTCTGCTCGGCTGCTTGTCCCCTCACCCACCTGCTGCTTTGCCCAGGTCGTGTGTGACGTAGCCTGACAGTGGATGTGCATCACGGGCCACGTGATAATCAACGGGGCAGTGAGCCCCGCTTGAACCGGAAGTAGACATCATTCTCCTTCCGACTGGCTTGATGGTTCGTAACTATGGGTTGTTCGTAAATCAGATGTTTTCATCCCGGGGACTGCCTGTAATTAATTGAAAGAAAGTTATCAGAAAAATTTACAAAGTATACGAGCTTGATTATATTGTTTCATTTTTAAGGAGAATTCAGTAAATCTCTCTAGAGGATTGAAATCAATAATGACTTTGGGATATCCTGCAAAATGGAAATATATACTCTGCCTCCTCAGACTGTTGATGGGGAAAATAAAGAAAAGGCTAATTCTAAAAACCTTACATCTGGAATTTGCAGAATGACCAATGAAGGCAAAATGGTTACAAGAAAGTTACAAGGAGGAATATAGACAGGATGCAAAATTGGCAGAAAAGTAACAGATGGATTTTACTCTGGATTAGTGTGAGGTGATTCATTTTGGAAGGACATAGAAACATAGAAAATAGGTGTAGGAGTAGGCCATTTGGCCCTTCAAGCCTACACCACCATTCATTTTGATCATGGCTGATCATCCACTCAGTACCCTGTTCCAGCTCTCTCTCCATATCCCCTGATCCCCCTAGTCACGTACTAAATCTAACTCTCTCTTAAATATAGCTATGGAACCGGCCTCAATCACTTCCTGTGGCAGAGAATTCCATAAATTCACCACCCTCTGAGTGAAAAAATTCTTCCTCATCTCAGTCCTAAAGGACTTCCCCTTTATCCTTATACTGTGACCCCTGGTTCTAGACTTGCTCAACATTGGGAACAATCTTCCTGTATCTAGCCTGTCAAATCCTTTAAGAATTTTGAACGTTTCTATCAAATCTCCTCTTAATCATCTAAACTCCAGCGAGTACAAGCTCAGTCATTCTAGCCTTTCTTCATATGCAAGTTCCGCCATCCCTGGTATCAATCTGGTCAACCTTTTCTGCACTCTCTCCATGGCAATGATGTCCCTCCTCAGGTAAGGAGACCAAAACTGAACACAATACTCCAGGTGAGGTCTCACCAAGGCCCTATACAACTGCATCAATACCTCTCTGCTCCTGTACTCGAATCCTCTTGATATAAACGCCAACATACCATTCGCCTTTTTTACTGCTTGCTGCACCTGCATGCCCACTTTTGATGCCCACTGATGCACAGCAACACCCAGGTCTCTTTGCATCTCCCCTTTTCCTAATTGGACACCATTAAAATAGTACTCAGCTCTCCCATTCTTTCCACCAAAGTGGATAACCACACACTTATCCACATTATATTGCATCTGCCATGCATTTGCCCACTCACCCAATCCAGAAGGCTGAGTACAGGGTTAATGGCCAGTTACTTAAGAGTGTGGATGAACAGAGGGGTCTTGAGGTGCAAATCCATACATCCACTAAGGTCGCCGCACAGGTTGATAAGATAATCAAGAAGCCCTATGGGATGCTGAGTTTCATTAATAGGGGGACTGAATTTAGGGATAGAGAGGTAATGTTGCAACTCTACAAATCTTTAGTAAGACCACACTGAGAGTATTGTGTTCAGTTCTGGTCACCTCATCATAGGAAGGATATGGAAGCTATGGAGAGGGTGTAGAGGAGATTTATCAGGATGTTCCCTGAATGGGAAGCAAGTCTTATGAGGCACGGTTAGCAGAGCTGGGTCTTTTCTCTTTGGAGCGTAGAAGGATGAGAGGAGACTTGATAGAAGTCTACAAGATTATGAGATGCATAGAGAGAGAAGACAGCCAGCACCTGTTTCCTAGGGCAGGATCACCAAACACCGGAGGACATATGTTCAAAATTAAGGGAGCAATGTTTAGAGGAGGTATCAGGGGTAAGATTTTTACACAGAGAGTTGTGGGGGCCTGGAATATCTTGTTGGGGATGGTGGTGGAGGCTGAAACATTTTGGACATTTAAGAGACTCTTAGACACATGGATGAAAGAAAAATAGAGGGTTATGGGGTAGGGAGGGTTTAGTACTTTTTTCAGGAAGGAATATGTGGGTTGGCTCAACATCGAGGACCGAAGGGCCTGTGTTATTCCATGTTCTGTTTTGATGGTGAGGAGTTCATTGACCCTAACAGCATCTCCAGCTTATCCCATGTATGCAGTTAGTCTAGAGGCTAGTTTCTACATACTATAGCTGAATCATTAGTGGAACCTATAAGCATTTCTTTAGACTTCATAAACCAGAAGAGTTTTCTTGAAATTTTCAAAATGCAATTATCTAAATAAATATATCTCCCAGGCAATAGTCATGATGCCTTCATTTTATGACAGTTCATGGTACTGCGGTTATTTAACTTACAAACAATTCTGGACATGCAACAGAGCATCCTGCACAGCGTAAACACAAGCTGTGCCATCTCAAATGTGCTACCTGAACACAAAGAAGTGACTTATTCTGAGAACAGCACAGCAGCGATGACATAGCCTGAGAACTGCAAATGCACTGAGTTTCACACAGCATCAGAATCACCATTTGATCCAAAACAGACATGAATGCTTGAGATGCCTGAATCATGGTTCGAACAGAAGGTTGAGTGAGTGTGGAGGCTGCAGGCGCACTGGATATGAAGCCATGGTCATTCAGTGACCCTGATTGTATGCGGAATGGGTTTGATGGGTCTGAAAAGCAACAAGTCTAGGCACAGTTCAAATGTGACAACAGTTTTTATTTGCCACAAGGGAAATGTGCCACAGAGAATCGCAATCACTCACACACTCTCAGAAAGTACAGAAAGCAATCACAATGGATACAAATAAACAAGCCCCTGACAATGCTACCATCCTCCATTTTTCGGGTCGCGACTAAAGTCGCAAAATAATGTCCACGATTCAGTAGAAACCAGTCAGCATATCTCCGGCTCCTCTGAGTATATTAAACTTAACTCTGCAATATTTCAAACTGCTTCCAGATTATATTCACCACAGTAATATAGCTTTCCGTCTTCAAGTGTCCACTCCTTGGGTCAATTGTTGATGCACATCCAGCAAGCGTTCTGGAGTCTGATCTGGATTCATAAAGAATCTACTTGGACCTCCTTGATCAAATACTTTCAGAGTTGCAGGATAACACAGAGTGAAAGTATATCCCTGTGGTGGTACACCACCGGCCTACTGCAGGGGGCAATCTCTGTACCTGCAGGAGTGTAAGGGGACAGGACAACACCTGGCCAGCTGTCAATCAGTCAGCCTGAAGGGATCAAGCCCCACCTGGGTGGGTGTCAATCACCCTCTGGGATATAAGCCTGCACCGGCCTCCTGAAGCTCACTCAGAGTTAATGCAGCTACAGCCTATTGTACAGTCTTTACCTTGTGTGTGTCTGATTCTGGCTAACAGCGCACCACAATTTAATCCACAAAATTTTCCATCGGCTGCCATGGAAAAACTCCTGAGTGCAGGAAGCCTCAAAGTCGACCCATGCCACCCGGAAGCCCAGACACGCTTCAAGATCTGGCAGCACGCAGTAAGACAGCTGTCTTACCTGGGACACCTGCAAGAGATGGCCCGACTGTGTCTGGCTGAACCCGGGGTAGGCACAGAGGAGGTTGAGAGGCTGATCCGGGATGCCTTCGTCCGAGGGCTACGCTCAAGGGCCATCTGGCAGAAGCTGCTGGAAGACAATATCAATGACCTAACCAAGACAATGGAAGTGGTCCAAACCCTAGAAGCGGCAGCCCTGCTCATCAAAGCCTTTAATTCCAGGTTCCCCCAGGCTCCCTCATGGCCCTCTCACACTTCAGCTGCAGCCCCAGACCAAGCTGGGGAGGAAATCGTCACTGTGGCAGGCACCCAGCGCCCCTGTACGTACTGTGGGTCCTGGTGTGTGTCAGACCGACGATCGCGCCAAAACTGCCCTGCTAGGAACCAGTATAGTTCCTGATACAGCAAGAAAGGCCACTTCGCTAAAGTGTGCCTCTCAAAACTAGCTACCAGCTCAGCGGCCCTCTATGACCTCCCGACCACCTCCGCAGACCCCTCTACATTGTTCCCGCTACAACTTCTGCCTTTGCCGATTTCGACGGTGCAGCATCCGGCCCCACCAGCGACGGTTGCATTGTGTGCCCTGAGCAACTGGACCAGCCCCCGCCCTCTCCAGCGTCGCTCACCGAGAACTACAGCGACATCACTTCCGATCCACGACATTACGTCACTTCTGGCTGACGTAATGACGTCACTCCCCCGGTGTAACGAACACGGCTGGGGAAGGAGGGCAGCCACACAGCGGGTCCCCACGTGCCCTCACCATCTTGGGCCAGGCAGCGGCTGACATGGAGGGCCCCCGACAATAATGAGAATTATGTGGTCAACACGGGCGACCAGGCCGCCCAACCGACACTTCCCATGCCTCCGGGTGCCAACGGATGCCACACACCGCACCCGACAACTGATATCAACGTGGTCAACATGGGCGATGACCAGGCTGCCCTACCAACGCTCCCCATGCCTCCCCATGCCTCCGAGACAGTCCTGGCCGCCACCACGCTGACCAGGGACATACCTCATTACCTCAGACACTCTATGATGGACGTGCAAGTCAACAGGCAGGTAACAAAGTGCCTGTTCGAGAGTGACAGCACCAAGAGCTTCATTCACCTGAGTGTGGCCACTCCCTGAGATTAAAAGTCCACCCCACCACCTTCTTGATCACCCTCACCACCAAGCATAAGACTGTTGGTACCCTCGGAAGCTGCTCGGCTGATATAACTGTGGGAGGGGAGAATTACACAGGGTTCAGGCTCCTGGTCATGCCCAAACTCTGCGCCCCATTCCTCCTTGGCCTTGATTTCCAGTGCCACCTGCAGAATGTTACCCTTGCCTCCGGGGGGCCCCAACCTCCACTCACATTACATAGCACGCCAACCAACCAGCCCCGGCCAACCTGTGGCATCTCCACACTACGCATCACCCAACCAGCGCTTTTCCCACATCTTGTGCTAGGCTGCAAACTGATCACCGCCAGAAGTAGGCGCTATTGCACCACAGAGAGACTTCACCAAGGCGGAGGTGCAGCGACTCCTGGTGGAAGGTGTCAAAGAGCCCAGTAACAGACCTTGAAGAGCCCAAGTCCTGGTGGTGAAAAGGGAAAGTAAGCTGAGGATGGTTGTAGATTACAGCTAGACCATTAACCAGTACTGGACGCCAACCCCCTGCCAAGGATTGCCAACATGGTCAATGAAATAGCCCACTACTGGGTTTTTTCAACAATTGACCTGAAGTCGGTGTATCACCAAATCCCCATCCACAAGAAGGACAAACCCTACACCATCTTTGAGGCAGATGGGTGCCTATACCAGTTCCGCCGAGATCCCTTTGGGGTCACGAACGGGATCTCCGTCTTCCAGCGAGAGATGGATCGCGTGGTAGACTGGCACAAGCTGAAGGCGACGTTCCCGTATCTGGATAACATCACTATCTGCGGCCGTGACCAGCAGGACCACGATGCTAACCTGGAGAAATTCCTCCAGACGGCCGGCGAGCTGAACCTCACCTACAACAAGGAGAAGTGTGTGTTCAGCACCACCATCCTGTGGTACATCGTGGCCCATGGGGTCGTCGGTCCAGATCCAGAAAAGATGCACCCATTAATGGAGTTAACTCTCCTCCCCACGCTAAAGACCCTCCAGAGGTACCTTGGCCTATTCCCTTATAACTCGCAATGGGTTCCTCACTTCTCGGACAAGATCCACCCACTAGCCCAAGCTACAACTTTTCCCCTCCCACCTGAGGCGCAGGCAGCCATCATCTGCATCAGGCAAGACATCGCGGACCCCACGATGCAGACTTTGGATAAGGACTCCCCCTTCCAGGTGGGGAGCAATGCCTCCCAGGTAGTCCTCGCTACTACCCTCAACCAAGAGGGACGCCCTGTCGCTTTCTTCTCTAGGACCCTCAAGGCTCTAAGCTAGGGCATTCCGCCATTGAAAAGGAGTCCCAGGCGAATGTGGAAGCGGTCCGCCACTGGTGCCACTACCTTGCCGGCAGGAGATTCACCCTCCTCATAGACCAGATGGCTGTGGCGTTCATGTTTAACACTACCCACAAGAGCAAGATCAAGAATGACAAGATCCTGCACTGGAGAGTTGAGCTGGCAACCTACAGCTATGACATCCAGTACCGCCCCAGGAAGTTTAACAATTCCCCGATGCCCTCACTCGCACCTGTGCGTCTATGCATGAGAACAGGCTGCAGGCATTGAATGAGTCCCTCTGCCATCCGGGTGTCACCAGGTTGTACCACTTCATTAAGTTCCGGATCCTGCTGTATACCATCAGGGATGTCAGCGACATAACTGAGGCCTGCCGGGTCTGCGCGGAGTGTAAACCCCATTTCTTCCGCCCGACCCAGGCCCATGTTGTAAAGGCTACTCAGCCCTTCGAGCATCTCAGCATGGACTTCAAAGGGCTTCTGCCTTCCACGAACCGAAACTTCCACTTCCTCACGGTAGTGGACGAATACTCACGTTTCCCTTTCGCTATCCCTTGCCCAGACACCTCCATGGCCCCCCGTCATCAGGGCCCTGGGGCAGATCTTCACCATGTTTGGCTACTCCGCTTTCATCCACAGTGACCTGGGGTCTAGTTTCCTGAGTGACGAGCTGCACCAGTACCTGATGGCGAGGGGCATTGCAACTAGTCGCATGACGAGGTATAACCCGAGAGGCAATGGGCAAGTGGAACGTGAAAATGGGGTGGTCTGGAAGGCAGTCCTCCTGGCTCTCAAGTTGAAAGGGTGGGCCGTGGAGTACTGGCAAG
Source organism: Narcine bancroftii (assembly GCF_036971445.1). Taxonomy (NCBI): domain Eukaryota; kingdom Metazoa; phylum Chordata; class Chondrichthyes; order Torpediniformes; family Narcinidae; genus Narcine; species Narcine bancroftii. Next base: position 84,170,940 of record NC_091479.1, on the reverse strand, counting down.
ATGCTCTGCCTGTGGCTCTCTATGCCATTTAGTCGCTGCTGTGCACGGCTACCAGTGAAACCCCTCATGAATGTCTGTTCTCATTCCCCAGGAAGTCGGTGACTGGAATGTCCCTCCCAGCATGATTCACATCCCCGGGACCAGTGCTCCTGTGTAAGCTCGTATGGACATACTAGGCCGAAGCCCTGGTCGAACAGGTCTTCGTCCTACATGCGAACCATGACTACACCTACGTTAGGTTCGGCAGTGGCGGGGAGGACACCGTCTCAACCAGGGACTTGGCACCAGCAGGAGCACCCGCCATACCACGCCATCCTTCAGCCCAGAACGATGACAACCGGGCATACATCCCCGTCCCCAGGCACCTAGGGGCGCGCAGGACCTCCTTGACCACCAGGGGCCCGCTTCAGCCCTGGGAGATGAACCTGCCTCCCCACCCATCCAATACGACCCTCATACATCGACTCTGGCCCCCCCGGCCACCCTTCCATGCGGCACAGCAGTCACACAGACCCCTGCTGCCAGACCCCCATTCTCCTCCGACCAGAGACCAGGAGCCAGTCCTACGACGGTCACAGAACCGGGGGCTGCCGGACCGTCTCAACCTGTAAATATTGTATGTTGTATAGTGGGTGCGATTCCTTGTTACTGCTCCCCCACCCCGGGAAAATTTTAAAGAAGGGGGTGAATGTGGTGGAACACCACCGGCCTACTGCAGGGTTAACCATTGTACCTGCAGGAGTGTAAGGGGACAGAACAACACCTGGCCAGCTGTCAATCAGTCAGCCTGAATGGATCAAGCCCCACCCGGTTGGGTGTCAATCACCCTCTGGGATATAAGTCTGCGCTGTGTTAGGTCTGCTTTGTTCATGAATGAGTGAGACAAACACCAGGCTGAGTCGAAATCAGGGTTCTTTGTTCTTTATTACCGGATTGTAACACTTGCGACTAACAAAGTTAGTCGGAGAATGCATTCTGCCGTTATCAGCAAAATGGTGATTTTTTATACCCTTGGATACATGCTTAGAACATCATCATATCATTACTTGTCCAATGACTAAAACTGTTGCTATCCTTTCCCTGCTAGCTTCCTGCCTCTCAATCCATCAATGTCTCTCTTATCTTGTAAGTACAAGGATGCATTCTGTTACTCCTTAGTACTGGGTGACTCCTTCTCCGGTCCCATCTCATGATGTTTTACCTAACAGGAGTACAAGGACACCTCCCCTTCTTGTTACTGCCCTGTACAGGGTAACTCCCTACACATTCCCATCTCATGATGTTTTACCTTACAGCTGGCCTCCCAAGGCCTCACACAGAGTTGCTGCAGCCACAGTCAGCCTGGCTCTGTGGAAGTCTTTGTGGATTAAAGCCTGTTGTACAGTCTTTACCTTGTCTGTGTCTGATTCTGTCTAACAGTGCACCACAATCCCCTCTTCCACAGTATATTTTTAACTGGATTGAAACTCTTCCTTTTCTTCAATAATTCAAAGCTTATATCGGGATAAAAGAAAATATTGTTCCCTCCAAATTCTAAAGGTGTTTTTCTTTCTTTAGCCTTGTTTGGCTGCTAATTCCAATTTTTTTTCCTTTACTTGGCAACGAAGAAATTTGACCAAAATGGGCCTCTGCTTTTGATCCGGCTGAGGTTTAGGTCTAAGGCCTCTGTGGGCTCGCTCAATCTCAATATCTCCTTTAAAATGTTCTTGCTCAAAAGTGGAATCCAACACTGTAAAAACTGAATAATATCTTTTCCTTCCTCTCCTTCCTTCAGGCCAATAATCTTAATATTATTTCTTTGACTAAAACTTTCTAATTGACTACTTTATCTATCAATTGCTTATTCATCGCAAACACCTTTAATCCTTCATCCACTTTACATTTTCTTGAAGAAATTGATTTTCCAAATTAATACTTTGAATTTTTTCTTCTATTTCTTGATGTTTTTTCCGCATCTCTAACAAATTTGCATACTTGATTAACTTTAGACTCTGATCTCTTAACTTTTAACTCTTCCATAATCATAGCTACTGGGTCTTGAAACTTAGGGATAATTTTAGTTTTCTTTTTTATCCCTTCTTCTTCTTCCAATAATTCCTCTGAGCGTTGTTGTTCCTCTTCTTCTCCCTCCTCCTCCTCCTCTCCTTTTTATTCCAGTTTTTTCTCCCTCAGACAGCCTTTTGGACTGCTTGGAAGCCTGTTAGGGCTTCCCATTGTTGCTAACTGCTCAAGCACGACTCCTCACGCATGTGCAGTCGAATCGCTCCTCTCCCCAACTCGACCGGGCAGCCCTGCTGTTACAGGGACATTGCAGCTTGCCGGGAGGCGAGTCAGTAGGCCCTCTTTGATCAGAGAGAAGGCTTCACCACAGGTCCTGGCTTGTTCTCTAAGGTAGGCCTTTCTTTCTCCTCCAATTGTTTTTCTTCCATCTTCTATGTAGTTTCTTCTACTTCTTTATTTTTCTTTGGTGGCATTGCATTTTTTTCCTTGATTATTTATAATTTGTTCTGGTGAGTTTTACAAGTTTTCTCTCCACTTTTTTTTCCCCATTTTTTTTTAATTTTTCTCGGAAGAGCTAGATTTTCCGTCCTAGCCCTACGTCATCACGTGACGTCCCCCATTCCCCCCCCCCCAGCTTTCTCTTCTCATAGAAAATCAAACCCAGCCTATCTATTTACTCCTCAAAGGTGAAACACTCCACTACATACAACACCTTTGTGAATCTCCTCTGCACCTTTTCCAGTGCAGACTACCTCCAATAAAATCTAGTTCCTCTCATGAAGTCAGATTATACTGTGCTTGCATTTTTCATAATTAAATAAATCGATCGCTTGACTTTCTTAAATTTGCCGTGTCACTTCATTGGGAACCAATTTCAAGGTTTCCAAGAAGAATGAGAGATACGTTTTTGGATATGTTCTCTTTTTATGTTATTTTGCAATTTCCTTTTAACCAGCGGAAGTGATCAAATAGAGCAGTAGAAATAAAATATTTGTTGCAAAATCTTTAAACCTGCTTGATTTAAAACAATTTCATAATTGTTTTAATTTTGGAAGGGAAAATCAAAATACATTTAATCAAAAAAAGTAAGTTATAATTTATAAGCTAATTTGCAATAACATTTACATTTCTCAGCAAATTTTCAGCCATGATGCTAATTTTAAGTATAGTTCAAGAATTTTAAGAATGAAATTGTCCAAGTAAGTGAATACAATTTTAAAAATATTTAATACCATTTCATTCAGTTAGTGCGGGTTACAAAATATAATTGATCAGCTTTTATTGGCAATATATAATCTACTCAAGGTCCGTCGACCTTTAATTTCCCTATGGAATTGTTTGAGAGAATTCTATTTATATTCTGCTTCTAATAAAAACTGTTGATGGAAAGTATCGAGCATGCAATATATCTTGGGTTTATGGCATGACAGCAAATCCATCTTGAGTTCTAATAACATCCTTACAGTAAATAGCATATTTAGTTGTTTCTTATAGTCGTTACCCTCCATTCAAAATATCTTACACACAGCCAATGGTTACCAGAATTAAACACCAAAGCCCATACAATTGATCTCTGTGATAATTTAGTGTTGATCCCATTATGTTGTAAAACATTTTAAAGAACATCACTTGTATCTTTTTTTAAATTTGTTCGCTGTTTGCAATTTGCTGTTAAATATCAGTTTTAATGGCTACATTTAGCACCAGGACAGATGAAGAAATAAACTTTCCCTTGGCCATTTTCCATACATATTAACACCCTATTGAAACCCAACGACAAAAGGTGTTGCCATCGAATCAAAATACGGTTAATAACAAGGCAGCATTCATTCATGCATTTTGACCAAATGAAAGCGTTAAATTACCCACAGCTCAAAAATTGAGAGAAATATCTGATTTCATATAATTTATGAGCTACTCACGGATTGAAATATGCAGTTTCAGAAAATACAATTTCATTAGTGGTATTGAAGAAAACAGCGGACAATCATGGCACAGTGTGTCAGCAGTTCCTTCAAACAATTTAGGCACTTAATAAGGCACTTAATCAGTATAACCCGAATGCTTGTTAATCCAGCTGTGCATTTTGTGTGGAAATGGTTCAATAAAAATGGAGACAATCCTGATTCATCCCAAAGGCCATGTTTCTATCAGTATATCTGCCATTCAGATTGAACGTCCAGAGCTCCAAGTCGGTGAACCAAACACAAATCCATTTGTTGCATGAAGTTTCAACAAAGCACTTAACAAAGTTGTTAATTAATTTTTAATTTGATTTTTAGCCTCAACATGCCAGGCAATGAAGGTTAATTATGGTGGGAAAAAATATTTCTGATGATCACCAGCAGTTCTATGGAAACAATCAGCTGATTGAAATACTTGAGTCAGCTCACTACTGACTCCTGCTCCAAGCTAAAGTTCTCACCTGCGTTCAGAAGTCCACTATTATCTCTATGCCAAAGAAGGGCATGACAGCTGTGGCAGGGTCTAAATGACATAATCTACTACAAAACCAAATCTGATGCAGAAGGAGGCAGCAAAGCTTCACTCCCAGAACAACTCAGCACCTTCTGTGTCTGATTAGACCACAAGAACAAAAAAAGAACCACCACTGTACACCCCCATGTCACCAGATGACCCTATCCTGCCTGTACTTGAGGATGATGTGTGGGCTTCCTTCAGGAGAGGGAATCTGAGGAAAGCATTAGGTCCAGGAAAGCATTACATTCAGCCATGTACTCTGCGTTAAAAATCTGTGCTGACCAATTTACCAATGTGTTCACAATATCTTCAACATCTCACTCCAGCGGGGCGTGGTATTTCAAACAGGCATCAATTATACCGGTGTCCAAGAAAAGTGCAGTAACCTTCCTAAATGACTATTGACCAATGGCACTCACAGTGATGGTGTTTTTAAAGGATGGTGTTAAAACATATCAGCTCCTGTCTGAGTGGTGACATGGATCCATTTTAATTGGCCTATCGTAGCAACAGGACTACGGTAGATGCCATCTCACTGGCTTGACACAAAGCCCTGGAACACCTGGCCAGCAAAGATTCATACATCAGGATGCTCTTTATCGACTACAGTTTGGCATTTAACACAATCATCCTTCAAAATTGATCAACAAACTCCAAGACCTGGGACTCAACATGCCACTGTGTAATTGGATCCTTGATTTCCTCACCTCTAGTCCATAATCAGTGAGGATTGGAAGAACATTTCCTCCATAATCTCCATCACTACTAAGTACCACAGGGCTACATTCTTAGCCCCCTGCTCTACTCACTTTATACCAATGACTGTGCCTCAGTATAACAAAACCATCTATAATTTCACTGATGATACCTTGGTAGTGGGTTGTACAAAAAGTCGCAATGACTCAGCACAGGAAAGAGATTGAAAATGTGTCTAAATGGTGCACCAACATCAATGTTGCACTCAATGTCACCAAAACCAAGTTGCTGATTGTTGACTTTAGGAAGGGAAAACCAGAGGTCTACAATCCATTGATTATTGGGGGAATCAGAGGTGGAGAGGGTGAGCAAATTTAACTTCTTGGTAGTCACTATCTCGGAGGACATTTCCTGGACCCATCACACTAATGACATTGTGAAGAAAGATGTCAGTGCCTCAACTTCCTCAGGAGTTTGCTTATATTTGGTATGACACCAGAAACCCTGGTAAATTTCTACACAAGTGTGGTGTAAAGAGTGTTGACCGGCTGCATCATGGTCTAGTATGGGGTCACCAATACCTCTGAGTGTAAAACCCTGGAAAAAAAAGTAGTGGACACAGCCCATGACATCACAGGCAAAACCCTCCCCATTATCAAGAATATGTACAGAGAATGCTGCTGTCAGAGAGCAGCAACAATCATCAAGGATCCACACCATCCAGCACATAATCTGTTCTTGCTGCTACCATCAGGGAAGAGGTTTAGGTGCCACAAGACTCGCACCACCAGGTTCAGGAACAGCTGCTACCCCCCTCCACCATCAGACTCCCCAACAACAAACTCAATCAGGGATGAACTTAAGGACTCTTTCTTGTGCACTTTATTGATTATTTTTTATTCTCTCTGTATTGCATGGCTTGTTTACATTTGTTATCTGTTTACAGTTCTTCATTGGTTGACATGTATATGCTGTGTACAGTTTTTTTTGCATTACCTATTAGTGGTAATTCTACCTCGCTGGCAGTAAGAAAGAATCTCAGGGTGTTATGTGATGTCATGTATGTACTCTGACAATAAATCTAATTCAACTTTTATTAATACATATTTACCTCTGTTATCTGCCTTGATAAATGATGATCATCCAGATCATTGCTGGCAGGCAGTACACACTTAACTTATGGACAAGATTCATAAGAATCCTGTTGGAATACAATAAACTTACAATCACAAGAATCGTTAGTTGCTTTGACTTAACCCTCCCTAAAGCACAAAAATCACATTCTGTGCAATATGCGCCATTCAGTGGTGTTACCTACAAAAGTTGCTATGAATTTTTGATAATTTCACATACAAAACTGTCAGATGATCTACTGATGTTGAGATAATGATGAAGTTTCAAGAAACAATGTTGGTTCTCAGGAGTGCGTATTTCAGCTTAAATACAAAATGTCCATAACAGCCTAAATCTTAATTAAGCCTGAATTGGTTAAAAGACAGGAAGGAAGACAAATTTCAGGTGTATTTGAATGGATCAACAATAATACTGCTAGTGTGATATGTAGCAGTCAGTGATTTTACTATTAGCAAATACATATAAACAAAAATGTTAACAATTGAGATAATGTGCTTCAAGCTGCCGTCTCTAAATTTATAAAATTTAAGTAATTGACTCATTCACAAAGTATGCAGTTTAAATCTGAATTTAAAAATAATTTTGGTTGTGGACAGTCAGAACACTTTACACAATGAGAAACTGCAACCCAGTCTGTCTGACTGGAAGGCACAATTTCCTTAGAATCAAACTTAAAAAACGTCTAGAGTGAAACTCGATGAGATAAACAAGGGAGGTTACAGCTCTCATCTACACCATTCCCAGCAATTTCTGCCTCGCCGTAGTGATTGTCTGTACATTTACTATGGTATATCATTTAATGTAATTGTTGGCAGATTCTTTCCTCTCTTCACATCACGTGCTAACATGCTCTTTTCAAGTTCTACCACGTTCTTCCCTGCTATGTCTGGGTCAAGAAATGGCAGAAAAAAGTACAGTTTAATTAAATTTGGTGCTAAAATTTAATGGCTGGAGTGGCTTGTTGAATTGCTTCAGTGATTCAATTATATGAAAGTCAGGGACAAGAGTTTACAATGTGTTGCTCTGTGGTACATTTCCAGTTTAGTGAGTCCTCAATGCTCCATTTCTTCCATGAGTAAGTATTGTCATACAACTGTAACTGAGCACAGTTCAGTGATTACATTGCAGTTAGAATCTTAAAAGCTCAATCATTGGATTTTGACCAAATTATTATCATTTTCAATGTCCAGACTGAACAATAAAAGTTGGAATACATGTGAACAATAATGGACAAGCAATATTTTCAGACAGCAGGCACATAGAGATATCCATTATCTCTTAATTTCAAATTCTTTCTCAGCATGGAGGGAGTGATGCTTAATAACATTGATCTGGGTCAGAAGAATGAGAACACGGTTGCCGGAATTGATCAAAATATGACTTCAACATTCAATAACACTGACACTCATGGCAATGTCCATCTGGGAGTCAGTGGGAGAGATTCACTACCAGGCAGGATTTCAAATATAGCCTAGTATAATTTCAAAATGTTTCACAGTCCAAAACTGATGAATGAAAATTTTAGGAATATTAATTTCATTAACATATGAGTTGCACGTACATTAAACAAATTGGACATGCTGTCCAAACAAGTGTAACTGTAATAGACTAGAATTAACCATGTATCTGTGCATTTTGCTTGATGACTTCTGCTGGTTAAAATCTTCGAACCCAGGAAAGCTGCAGCTCTGCAAAACAGTCATTTGGATCCATCTATCATATGTCTTATAATTACAGAGCCATAAAATCTCTAATTCATGCAAGGCTACATCTCAAGTTTTAATCAGTGCTTCCAGATCTTAGCATCTGCTTTCTCTGGATTCCAGCTCACATGGTAAAATATCTTGAAATTTTTCTTGTAAACAGGATGCTTTGAGAATGTCTCAACATATCTAGTCTCTCCAGGCGTTTCTATTTTGATCCCTTGACCTTTACAGTCATAGAATTAAAGCAGTGCAACACAGAAATAGGTCCTACAGACCACCAATTCCATACCAAACACTTTGCCACCCATATCAATCTCATCCTTATCCTTCTGCATCTTGCAGATAGCTCTCTAAATGTCTCTTAAACTTAGTGATTGTATCACATTCTATCCTCACCTCTAGCAGCAAAAAACTTACACCACAAATTCCCTTTAAAACATTCCAAAAATGCCCTTTAAAACTCCTTCCTCCCACCAGAAACCTTTTTTTTTTGATACTCCCATCATGAGAAAAATATCCACCAATGCTATCTATGCTTCCTCAGGCCTTGGTCTCATTCACTCCAAGGAAAACAAGCCCAGCCTCTTCAATCAATGTCAATTAATAATGTCCTCTAACATTCTGATCAATCTTCTTTGCCCACTTTCTAGTGCAAACATGTGTTTTCTATAAGTGAACTGCACTCAATACACTCAAGTGATGCCTAATTAGTTTTTTTTAAATATAAATTTGAAACATAATGTCCCAACTTCACCTCCCCATCTACCTACACAGCCATTTTCAGGGAACCATGAACCTGAAACCCAAAATTTGCCTGTACATCAATATTCTTTCTTTTTCTTTGGCTTGGCTTCGCGGTTGAAGATTTATGGAGGGGGTAAATGTCCATGTCAGCTGCAGGCTCGTTTGTGGCTGACAAGTCCGATGCGGGACAGGCAGACACGGTTGCAGCGGTTGCAGGGGAAAATTGGTTGGTTGGGGTTGGGTGTTGGGTTTTTCCTCCTTTGCCTTTTGTCAGTGAGGTGGGCTCTGCGGTCTTCTTCAAAGGAGGTTGCTGCCCGCCAAACTGTGAGGTGCCAAGATGCACGGTTTGAGGCGTTATCAGCCCACTGGCGGTGGTCAATGTGGCAGGCACCAAGAGATACTGTACTTTAAATAAACGTATAAATCTTAAAGCATTTTATTTTATTTTATTTTCAGTCACATTCTTTGAAAACATTTAACCGTCGCTGCATCAGTAGGTTCCTCCCCCTCCATGGAGCCGCCCGAAAGACGAACTATAACATTATAAATAATTAACACTCCCCCTCCCTCCCAAGTTTACAAATGAAGCCTGTAACTGGGGCAACTCTTAATGAAAGCTGGAATAAGGAGACACTTTAAGAGAGTTACCCCAACAACGAGCAGCATCAACCTGCTCTTCATCCTGGCCGATGCCATTACCGTTTCACACAACTTTATTCAAACAGCAGCTATGAGAAAAGCACGGCCAAGGCTCTCCGCTGGCTGAATATTTGATCCCATCTTCACCAAAATTGTATGTGTTACTTCAGAGAACATTAACAATTTTAAATTTACATATTTTTTAACTTAGTATTTTATTCTTATTTTTTACCTTATTCTCCTTGATAGGCTTTGAATAGCCCATTAACGGATCTGAAGCAGGTTTTTATTTGAAATCTGCATCCATAGGTCTGCTCCCAAGATGGCAGCACCTATTAATCGGTAGCAGCCATGAGGGGCTGCAGAATCAGGGAAAGAGGAGGACTGGAGCAGGGCACCGGAGGACAGGAAGGTCACGCAGCATCTGAAAGGGAGAAGAGGAGGAGATGCCCTGCGGGGTCAGTGAGTGGGCTCTGCAGCTGAGGGACCAGCGCATGCAGTGGGCTACTGCGGACTTGAAGTGAGGAACCTGTGGAAGTTGTGGGCTGCTGAAGACTGCTGTCGGGAGACTTGCGCTGGGCTGCAGACTGCTTAGAGACTGGTTTGAACTGGCTGGAGGGGTGCCAGGTATCAGAACTGGGATATGAGGAGGTGCTGAGGGCACTGAAGGGTTCCTGACAGTGTCGAGGGTTCAGATGCAGAGCTTGGATTTTTAATGGCTTGGAGTGGAATCTGTGTGGCTGCACGGGCTGCAGAAGCACTGGAGCAAATCTATGGACACTCGGTGACTCTGGGAAGCCTCTCTTTTGCAACTCTCTCTGATAGACTGAACGTCTGACTGTAAGAACTAAATTGCCAGTGGTAAATCTGTCTGCCTTGCATCAAGCAAAAAGAAATTTCATGTAATACGACACTGATTTACTACTATGACAAAAAAATTGAATCTTGAATCTTGAATATTAATCTTTAGGTATATAAAATTCTATATATATTTTTAGTAAAGTTATTTTGTGGGTTTGAATATTGAGACACTCACAGACGCAGACCCTTGCACACAGAAATAATTTTGGAAGTCGAAATGTCTGCTAAATTCATTGTTTAATGGAAGCTGTGAAAACAGCTATATAGCAAGCAAGCAATGAAGACAATGAATGTTTACTCAGAGAAACAGCTGTGTATTCAAGAAAGACATTTGCTGGTTGGTCAGCAGATCGGAGGCATTGGCACATAAAACTTTTGGAAGAGATAAAGTCATATGCTTTTACATGTGAAGTAACACTGAAGTAATTTCAAAGATAGCAATGATGTCATGTCACATGATTAAAGACATTTTCAGAGAACATATTTCTGAAATTAGAGACATTTGAAACCAGAAGAAGTTGCTTGGCCATCCAAGACTGGATTGAAGATACAGTAACCAGAAATGTACTGTTATGTGTTATTCCTGGTCAAAGGAGAACACAGAATAAATGGCTTCAAAAGAGAATGACCACTTCTGACTGTCTCTTTAACAAAGAGAGAGAAAGAGAGCAGTCTTGCTGTGTCCATTGCCTCATAGGCACTTCATATAACACTTGCCTGTGTTTATTGCAATAATCGTGAAAGAAAACACAAGTTCTATAACCTCCATCCAAGGGGGGGGGGGGGGTGGATTCAATTGTATGAAGAAAGAATTCTCTGAAAACAACTTTACAAAAATTTTGTGTGTTTTTACAAGTCTGATACCTCACACTTACTCCATAATTTCTGTTGAGCAACAATTTAAAGAATTGTAATGGTTTTGGTATTGCACACACACACACACACACACACACACACACACACACACACACACACACACACACACACACACACACACACACACACACACGATAGTGGGGTTAAGTTAGAGTTAAGTTTAGACCAGTGGCTCTCAACCATTTTCTTTCCATTCACATACCACTTTAAGTATTCCCTTTGTCATTGGTGATCTGTGATAAGTAAGGGATTGCTTAAGGTGGTGTGTGAGTGGGAACGGAATGTTGAGAACCATTGCTCTAGACCCAATTGTTACTGAAATATTTTGCGTTGAGAAAAATTGTCATTGGCCCATTTCCTTTGGAGTTATGAAACAGTGCACATAACGAGTCAATTAGGTACGATTAAAACAGTGATTTTCAACCTTTTCTTTCCACCCAGATACCACCTTAAGCAAGCACAGAGCATCTATGGCATAGGGAATACCTAAAGAGGTATGTGAGTAGAAAGAAAAAGGTTGAAAATCACTGTTTTAATCGTACCTAATTGACTCGTTATGTGCACTGTTTCATAACTCCAAAGGAAATGGGCCAATGACAATTTTTCTCAACGCAAAATATTTCAGTAACAATTAGAGTTAAATAAGAAGTGTTGTTATTAAGAGTTATTAATAAAAATTATTATTCTAAAGATACCATTGTCTTGGTGAATTTCTATTGCTGCTCGTCTAGTACATAACAATTACTTAGACTTTTCTCTACTATATGAATTGGTAAAACCTTAGAAAATTTAGAAACTATTGGTAAGCTCAAAAGGAACAAGTGTTGCTGAATAAGATATTTTACTAAATGGAGACTGAAATGGCTTACATATTGTTAAATACTATTGATTCAAGTTTTGGAAGTATGTCTGAGCTCTTTTCTGATGTACCACATTAAGGCACGAGGTTACAATAAGTTTTGTTGCAGAATCAATGTTAAAAAAGTAGAATTCATAGATAGACCAATAGACATACACTGTGTTTTTACTTTAGGGACTGAGCAAGGAAATAATTTGACGGTTCAGTGAATCCCAGATTACGATTTGATAAATGGAGTTCTTTTCAACTGTTCTATCATGCTGTGTTAATAACAGATATGTGATTTTTTTCCACATCATTCCCTTTCTAACAGATGTTATCCTTGTGTTAAAACAAAACACTATTTGATAACTTTCCTTGATCAAACACCTGTGAAGCATATTCCTTCTGCAATGAGACTGGAGGTACAAAAACTAGTTATAAAGCTTCAACCATGCCAGATTTCATTCTGGCTATTTAAAAAAGTAATATATCTTCAAAAGGAAAAAAATGCTCATGAAGACCAGCAAAAGGAAGCAGTCCTGTTGCCTGCCAGATTCATTTATTTTTCATTGTTGAGGCAATTTTTCCCTTATCTGTTCTCTAGACTTTGTATAAAAATATGACAAATGCTCAGAAAATGAAGACTATCTGCTGTTTGCAGAGTTTGTTTGTGTATTTTTATTTTCTGTTGCTACTCCCATTCTTCTACCAATTCTTTTACAATATGAGAGAAAAAAAGTTACAGGGCTTGTGTCCTTTATGTGACTCATTAATTGCACATATAAAATGAACAAGCTAATTTTGAGGAGCTGAATTGTACTTGCTTTTAGTTAGCCACCTGGATTGGTGATCATTAGTAAATAAATCATTGAGAAATACATGCAATCTGAAGAAGCAGCTCATTTACCTCATCAAAATACACATATTTTTGACAAAAAGAGGCATAAATATTAAAAATCTGTACATTTCACCATGAATTCTCAAATGAAGTTTGACTGATCAATGTTTTACTTAAATTCACTTAATCTTAATGTTGTATTATTCATGAAATGCAGGTATTAGATATTCATCACCATTTTGCGCATGAGTTAAACAAGTCAAAAAACAGTATGTGTACTTTGTAAGCCAGCTCCAAAATTTGATTTCATTACAGGCAATGGAAATTAATTTTGCAAGCAGAATATATTGAGTATATGGTTGGTTTAGGACAAGTGACCAAGGATAAATTTCCATTCTTTCTACATAGGCCTTAACATGTACTCTCTTATACAATTACTGAATTGACAAACTTAAATCCACTCAGGTGTTACCAGGAGTCTATTATCAAAGCCCTACGCTTGGTCTTCGTAACCACAAAGGAAGCATTCTGGAGATTGCATAAGCTCCGTGGAAAGTTGAAATGATATACTGTACATTGGCTTGAGCGTTGATGTTGATGGTCTACAACCACTGAAGGAAACTGGTGTGGCAATGACAATACATCAAAATGTGAACCTGTAGCTGAGCTAAGGTTATTCTGAAGGACAGTGTGTAATTTCATGCAGATTGTGCAATGATGCATACATTTGTTGAAAAATGATGTGAAAAGGATATGGGGCAAGGAGAAACAAAGGGCATATGACAAATGAAAGAAAAGCTTTGCAACTTACGTTCTCCTTATTCTTCATAATTCGAGGGAATATGTTGGACATAGTTCAGGTCCACTGATAATCCACTTGATGGATGATTGGCAAAATAAACCTAAGTTTTCACTTATTCACTCATATGATGCAAGGATAGTCATGAAAAACCTAGCAGGAAGTGTTTGGAAAAGTATTTCCAATCAAGAAACGTCATCCATTTTTTACTGGGCTAATACTTCACCTGAGTAACGAATCATAAATCAGCACTAATCATTTGGTCCCAAGTCAACAATATCTACCAATAGACATCAAGTCCCAAAAAGCCTGACAAGACATGTGAAACCTCTTTGTGTTTCTCTGACCCATTGTATCAAAGATCCACTGTCATAAAGAAGGAGGTACGAGACTGTCAGGTGGAAAATAGGTTTTCCTTGCAGGCTGTGAAGCTGATGAACAGTATCCTGTAACTGAGAAAATAATTCCAAAATATTTATATATGTTAATTTTAAATTACATTTTTATGTATGTGATTATTATATACCATGTATGATATGGGTTTGTGTGTGTGCCATGGTCTGGAGAAACATGGTTTCATTGGGTTGTATTACACAGTCAGTTAACAACTTTTGACAATGAAGATTTTGCACCCTAAAAATTTTTGGGTGTATTTTATGGATTTCTGGCTGCTGATCACAAAATTCACCTTAAAATTCTACTATCACATACCATTTTTTCAGATATAACATATTTTATGATCTGTCATATTTTAAGTCTCCTAGTATATTGCCAACACAGCAAGCTGTTTTGGTCAATCAAAGCATGCCGGTGCATGCAGTCAGTGCAGATGCTATGCAATTGTTGTCTTAGGCCTGGCCAGGCTTAGACAGGATAGATGCAGACAGGCAATAAAAGCAGCTCATATATACAGATGCTGTGTATTACATTGATATAGATAGAACGCATGTTGATGCACATGTTGTTAAACAATAGCATAGTGAATGTACTTAATAATAGTATTTGTTGTTTTCAGGAAGATTCAATACGGAAGAAATGTCTTGGCAATATTGCAACAGCTGCGATGCATTCTATTACATTTGTGGCAAGTATACACTTAATGCTAAATTCAATAAAAGCAAATGTAATGTTTCTACAAATCCTATATGATACAACAAATCTGAAATTATCTGATCATCTTGAAATTGTCTATCATAATCCCTATTTTTTTTTCAGGAGGCAGACCTTTTGAAAAAAAATGTCATCCAGTAATAAACTTGAACTTGAAAACCAGAACAGAAGATTTCAGAAATAGATTCAAAACCAAAGTCCATAAAATTATTTTCACTGGAATAAACCAAGAACCAGCTTCATATTTGAGTTGTTCAACATATTGTAGATACTTGGTGCAGTGGAACACTGTAATGCATACATTGTAATGGTTGGCCCACCCATGATACTGTAATTCCTCCCGCTTCAGGATTTCTAATAAAGGCGGTACCAGCCAATCCCCTCCCTCTGTACTGCCTTGGAATTGTAAGATATGCCTGTAAGTTTATAGAGATTAAAGCCTATTAATCTCAACTTATAGTCTGTCAGGTCTAATTGATAGCGTTACACCGGGTTCATATCTGACAGATAATATCATCTTGATGAGCGCTCATTGAGCATAATAAATTTGAAATTGATTATCCATTTGGCTCTTGGTTTGAAGAAACTCTATAAATGAATTCAGTGAAGATCAACTGTGTAAGGAAATAAAGTATTGTGTGGACCCTTAATGTCCTCATTAGTTTGCACTAGAAATATAGACTATATTTAGGAAATAGAACATCAACTGTTCATTTTACTTCCTCTTGTATGCATAAAGATTTAATTTAATTGGCACTGTACTTAAATCGGTTTATTTATGTTGCAGGATGCATGTGTGAGATTGTTGTTAAATGCTATTTTAAAATGTGGGGTTGCAACTTTCAAAGTTAGAAGCATTTAATGATTCTGCATAGCCAGGCACAAAATAATGGCTTGAATATTTAATAAAGAAAGAAGAAAAAAAGTATTTACATGATGCCTTTATGACTTTAGAAAACCCAACCAGAGAAAATGAGATTTAGATTTTGTGCTAGGAGATATTTACTCCTTCAGAGAGTACTGGTGCCTTGTCATTTACGCACTATATCTGAATAAGTCTAAACAATCTGCAGCCTTATTTTGAAATGCAGTCACTGTTGTAATGTAGAAAAGATGCCCAGTAATTGCATGCAGCAAACCCACAAATATGTGTTCACATCCAGATAATTTGACCTTTGTGGTTTTAGTGGAAGGACAAATATTAGCCAATGAGCTAAGACATATATTAATATATTTTTAATACCAATAACATTCATATTATATTTGTTTTTATTTCAGTAAATTCAAAACATCAGAAAATTCCCACTATAGTTGAATTATTTCCCAGACATACTTATGATTCAAGTGTTTTTTTACACAGTAAAACACATAGAAATGCTGCTTCTTAGTTCTTAAAATTGTCAATTTTAGTTAGGAGTGCTCAAAATTGCTCTGGTAATTCATCTGAATTCATCCCCTTGAATTTTAGAAAGCCTTTGCTTAAAGTGGTTAACTTTGTTCAAATTTATACATTTCTAGATCATCTGGATCATAGTGTAACAAAACATGTTAAAAATGGGAGCGTAGCTAGAATGTTTAAAGTAGCAAAATTATGATATTGGTGATTTTGCTTCATATTACATACCTATGCAAGTATATCATTACCATGGTATATTTGTGTCTTTTTCAACTGAAATGTGTGTGGCCTCCATCAGTTGTGGTCAACCATGGGTACTGGGCCTCTAAACGGACCTGGACTGGCCTCTCCAGGGCAGATTTGATATGGAGATCCATCTGTTGCCCATGCAGTGGGACCCCTCCCCTTTCCATGCTAATGACAGGACTAAAGGAACGATGAAAGTCGATACAGTTTGGTGTTAGCAACATTGCAGGAGTTACTGTGCCAGTGCTGGGTACAGCAGTCAGCTGCCTTCTGGACTCTAACTCTGGATTTTTCCTTGGGGTTTACTCCCAAAGCCTTTCCCATGAGTGGGTATAGCCACAAGGCAACAGAGGTTTGAAATCAGAGTTTTCCCCTCTCTTAGATGAGTTACCATCCATGGTTAATGAGCCCCATCTGCCCGGAGCAACTGGTTTTGAGGTGCCTTTGCCCCTTCTCCTGTCAGTGAGAACAGTTCCACTGGGCTAAGAACTATGCCACACATGAAGACCAGGAGTTGGACTTGGTTGTCAGAGGCTATTTGAGATGCACGCCATGAAGAGAATTTATGTAGCAGTGGGAGTTCGTCCCCATGACCACCCTTCAGCTATTGCAACCTTTAGTGCAAACTGATATATATCTATACTAAAATACTAATACAGAACGGAATACATCCTTTTTGTTATTCACTTTTGCTATTGTAGGCATAAAGAAGAATAAGGCCAACAAATTTAATTATCCAAAAGACTTTACAGATACTGAAATTTTGAATTAAAACAAAAACAGTGGTCAGAGAAATAAGACTAACATTGTGTATCGGAACTGAGAAAGGGCAGCAAAAGAAAAGAGATGCAGGGAAAGATGGGAGGAAAGAAGAGATGTCAAAGAAAAATGTTCTCTTGTCTTCCACCTCATAAAAGACATTCTATCTGTCAGTTATACAAACATGACAGGCACTCACTAATGCATTTCTTTCCCTCTTACAGGCCAAGACAGCACATAGCCAGGAACAACAAGGACAGCTAAACTACCAGGAAAAAGGTGCAGTCTGGTAATCTTCCCACTTTACCGAAACATGATCGGTGATAGGCTGGAATAATACAGGTCTTGTCAGTGATGCTCACATTGTTGGATAGATAGAACATGTTTCATGGACAGGGGAGTCAAGAACTGGAGGGCACAGGTTTACCGTGAAATTTTTAATGGAGATCTGAGATGTGAGTTTTCACACTGAAAATGGTGAATATCTGGAATGAGCTGACAGAGGAAATTACAATGTTTAAAAGGTGTTTGGACAGGTGCTTAGATAGGAAAAGTGTGATGGGATAAGGACTAATGTGGGAAAAAGAGATCAGTGCAGAGAGGCAACACCTTCAACACAGAGAAGGTGGCCCAAAACGTCCACTTCTGTGCTGCATTATACTATAATTCTTGCTTTATTCTCTCTCTCTCTCTCTTTCTCTCAGTCCACAATGGCTTCTGATTTGCAAGTGACTAATGGTACCATTATGCACCTACTACTAATCTCAAAAGAAGGCTACCCTTCTTCATTTCAAGAGATGCATTCTGACAGTCAATTTATTGGAATGAAGGATTGAGTTGACATGGCTAACATCAGCTCAGATAGCACCATAGCCTGCTATGTAGGGAATGGAGATGATATTTATGCTTAATTAGAACAACCAGCGTGAGCCTGTAGAAAAGGGAGTAGGAAATGGTAGTGCCTCTGTCAGTTGACCAGTAGCTCATTGTTCTGCTTCAGAAGAATCAGGTGAAGTCTTTGAAGTAGCAACATTTTCTTTAATCATTCAGGAAAATATATCTTCAGGCAACTAGCAACTAACACTTGGGTCAGAAGAGAAAAAAAATGTAATAGAGCAGGTAGAATAGAACTGAATTTACTGCCTTGCATTCAAACTAATTCTTCTCCCAGACATTGATAGATTAAATGAGATTATGGGGAGCAAAAGGCCACCTACTTCAGACCTGAGAAGGGTGAATTAACGTATTTCCTAAATGTTGAGAAGCTGGGGGAACAAAATAAGATATTTCTGTATCGGAGATCACTACATTCTAATGATAGGACAGACAATAATTTAGAAAAATCATGGAAAATTAGCCTTTATCTCAAGGGGACTGGAAATTGATATGATGGGTGTTAAGACACTACTATGTGAAATTCTGGCTAGAATGGACCATATTTCGACTTCTACCTTCATCTCTGGATAACACACCACTGGAAAGCTACATAGTCTTCCACAGCAAATTCAACAGGACAATACTATACTGAAAAAAAAGAACCATGAGGCAGGTTACATGGATTAAATTTGTATTGTCATTAGTATGTAAAAATATAAGTGGATATAATTA
The DNA here is from genome assembly GCF_036971445.1 of Narcine bancroftii. Lineage (NCBI taxonomy): Eukaryota > Metazoa > Chordata > Chondrichthyes > Torpediniformes > Narcinidae > Narcine > Narcine bancroftii. Next base: position 84,152,205 of record NC_091479.1, on the reverse strand, counting down.
AAAGAGTTTAACAGGTTAGATGGAAGGGTGCTAATGGCAATATTGACTAGATCCATACAAGAGAGGGGTTAAAAAAATGAGGTTTATGATAGGGAGCAAGGGATATAAATTATTGTGGAATTCCCTTAGAGTGCCCAAGTACAGCTTTGGCCAGTAATTGAATGGGAGACCACTGGAAACTGTACATGCAGGAAGCATGCTACCTTGGAAATCTAATGATCTGAACAGGAGACTGGATTTAACAGGAATCTGCATCACATTGCACACCCCATTAATGCTGTAACTGAGTTGATGAGCTGAACTGTTTACCCCTGTTCATATATCCTAATTCTCTCGCGCCTTATATAATCCTAGTTTACTAAATGTAACCATAGTTGGCTATTCCATTTTTTTTGTATCAAATAATGATACTTCTAGGATTCAAAATCAGACCTGTTATATAGTAAAGTAGAAGGCAGATAAACAGGTTTCTTTATTGTTGAACTTTATAATTTGGCTCAATAAGTATGTATAATTACGATTAAGCAATCACATTACTTTTGCTGCAGGTCTGTTGGACTTTGGAATCTTGCCTTGCCTTTTGGGTACATTGTGCTGGGAAATGTAATTTCACAGTATCTATGATAATTGATGCATGAAATGCCTCCAGGAAGAAGCAGAACCTACTTTCACGGTAATTTGAAGTGCTTACTTGTGCCTTCTTTAAAGGTTAAATGTCGTGTATTTGAATTAGGATTTTGCGAATTTTGAATCTTTGGTTCAGTTTTATAATTCTTTGACAGATGATACGTATAATATAATGATATTTAATTAATATTTGCACCATATAGGACTACATTGTTGGATTACATATTAATCTAATTTAAGAGTTAAAATAACCTGCAACATAAGCTTATGCCAACCCGGGGAGGAAAATTGGATCGCATGCTGCTATTGCAATGTGATTTTGGTGCACAATCTTTGTAGAAGAACAGCAAATAGCTGTCCCAAACTGAAGATGTAGCTCTGTGTGGCTTTAAAAGAGGAAAATCCTATAACCACAAGGCCCAAGAATCAATAGTACATTAAAGTGGGAAGAGGTCATGCTCATGGTATATGGTGTGAACAAGGCACCAGGAACATAAATGCAATGAGACAGGATTTAATGATCTCACAATGTTGATGTCATTGAACAATGTATTCAACAAATCCCATCTTTCAGCAAATGATACCATAAGCTTCAATGTGAAGTGCCCTGGTGTGCAGGTGAATGATAGAGCTAGTAGGGTAAGGAGTTGATGGAAATAAGGGGAGAGTAAAATGGAAATAGATAGTATTAATATAAATGGGTGCTTGATGTTTGACAGTCTTTGTGGCACCTGTTTACATGCTGTAGGACTCAAGGACTGTACTATTTCATGTGATGCACCACAATCTTAAATCTCATAACATTCTCCACCAATCAGCCTTCTTATTCCTCAAACATCCTAAGGCACACATCACTATCTTCAGGCTCAGATTATTTCACAACTTACTTCCAGCTATTGGCTACGTCAGGAAGATTTTCTCTTTTCTTGCAATTGGAGGAAGTGGTTGATGCACAGCTCTGGGTAAGCTATGTCCACTTACCCAGTAGACCTGGTCTTCGGATCCTCCCCTCATTTTCCTATAGGGTCAGCAGGATAATAAAGTGGCAATTAAGCTATGGAAAATGGATCCTTTGAATCCTTGTAAAATCATTTTCAAATACCTCAGATAAGGTATATTGAATTATGAGAGACATGGATAGGATAGATAAGTAAGACATTTTCCCTCAGGGCAAAGGTATTCTAGACAGAGGTCAAACATTTAAGGTAAGGGGTAGGAAATTTGTTTTTTTTTTAAAGCCAGAGAGTGGTTGAAATCTGGAACCAGCTGCCGCAGGGGATGGTGAATGGAGGAATTTTCACATTAAATGAGCACTCATGGAAAGAAGGTCATGGGCCAAAAGTTGAGAAATATTTAGCATTGATAGTTACCTGCTGGCCTATCTGGACACACACCTATCTCCTTGCCTCAATGGCTCTGCAGCATTCTTAAAAAATAAAATAAACTCTGCTGTCAACTCTATTCCCAACCAGTCAGCAACATTTCAACAAATCCCTTTAAATAGCACATATTTCAGATTTCTTTCTACTTCTAAACAGAAGGCTGAATGTGCAAGGTTCTCACAAGGTGCTGGCAAGTATCTTGATGCAGTTGTCACTAACTACCTTGAATGTGCTGTCCAAATTCTTGAATGGCGCAAATTGGACTAAAATGTGTGCTTACAATGTGCAATGGATATTGGAAGCAAATTGGCATCCATTGCTCTGAAAAATATTGGCTCCATGCAGCCTTATTTCACAGCTCATTACTTTAAATTTATTATTTTTTCAATTTCTTAAGTGAATGCTTTGGCATTTTGGTATTTGTGAGAAAGTTGTGTCAGCATTTTTTATATTAATGTTTTGAATTTCTGTGTCCATCTATGAATTTAGAAACAGTCATGCTAGCAGAAACATATATATAATATATATATATATATATATATATATATATATACATACATACATTTGGATGCCATTTATATATATATATATATATATATATACACATACATACATTTGGATGCCATTTATATATATATATATATATATATATATATATATATAAATGGCATCCAAATATTCTCAAACCACTTTGATAATAAATTAAGAATGATGCTGTGTCAAGTGATATAGGGGGCAACTGTATTGTTTTGTAAGGATCAGATTCATTTGCTTGTGAATTCATCTTTAAAGATCAAAATAGAAAGGGGTTAAAATTAATTAACACATGAAGAGCAAACATTCTTTTTTTTTTAATTGCGATGAACTGTGAGGAGCAGATATGTAAAATATTATTCAAATTTATAAGCAGGAAAAGTTGAAGAGGGGTATTTTTTTCTTCAACGTGTTATGGTGTGAGAGTAACCAACCTGAGTCTCAACATGGACAAGATGAAAGAGATGACTGTGGACTTCAGGAGGACCAGGAATGATCACTCTCCATTACACATGAACAACTCTGCAGTGGAGAGCCCCAACTTCCTTGGAGTTTACTTAACTAGTGACCTATTGTGGTCACTCAATATCTCCTCACTTGTCGGAAGGCTAAACAGCGACTATACTCCCTGAGAAGACTGAAATGGACAAGGCGACTGGCCACCATCATGTCAACCTGCAAAAGGAGTTCTATCAAGAGCATCCTGGCCAGTTGCATCACAATGTCACATGGTTGCTACAGAGAAATGGATTGGTGGTCAATGCACAGTGGCAGAGAGGATCACTGGTCTTCCCCTCCACCATCGACATGATCAGCTGGATTGTTGTCTGAACAATCCAGCGCAAAATCATTGAGGACTCCTTCCACCCTACACACAGCATCTTTCAGCCGCTCCCGTCGGGAAAGAGATACAGGTATATCAGAGCCAGGCTGAGGAACAGCATCTTCCCTCAGGCACTGAGAATGCCGATCGACCAAAGGTACTGCTCACGCTAACCATCCAAGACTCTCATATTCATGAAGCAATATTTATTTATTTATTTGCATATATGAACATTTGTTGGGATGTGTGCCTGTGTGTTATGCGTCGAAGATCAGAAACAATGTCTCGTCCCTATTTAGCTGAGTTACTTTTTGCTTTCTTAGCAGACAAAAAGTGATACTGTACAAAATGAAATTTAGGAACAGAGGATAGATTTAAGTGCACTTGACATGATTGCAAAATAGCAGGGTGATAGACAGCAATAAATAATCATACAGGGTTGTTGCTAATTGATGAGGATGTGACAAAGCAAGTAACTAACTCTCATTTAAATAAACAAAGGATCTGTTTGTATCAAATTTGACCACAGACATAGACCATATTGAGAAAAAGTGTAAAAAATATACAAAAACATGTAAAGTCCCTTGCCTTAAAATCAGCCTTTTGATTAACAAGTGCCACTGCAAAAGACACACACAAATATGTTTAAAATTGCACAAGTTATGGATCCACATGTCACATTCAGTAAACCTTAATTGGTTGAAAATACTGTAAATACTCAAAAAACACTTCTTTTTTGGAAAAAAAAATTGGTTTAAAATGCAGAGGAAAGCATAAAACACTCATGCCAATCAGTCAGTATTTGGAATTGGAATTTATAAAATAAAAAGTTGAAAAATGTAGTTTTTCTTTCAACAAAATAAAAATATCTCATGTAGGTTCAGATGACAAGTAGGAATGTTGGAGTAAAGATAAAAGATTTTCTGGTGAAATCACAGCTGTAATGTATCTGTCCACACTTGAAGTGAATATTTTCTAATTATATAAGATTCAGGTGTCCTTTAAAACTTGAAAATAATGTCACCAAATTTCCATCAGAAAAGGTGAAGCATTAATATTCAAGCTGAAAGTGTAATGCTTGTCTTGTTCAGACAGAGTGGTTGGGTTAGATACGAGGCATTTGTCCTCGAAGGCAATTTCCTCAAGGAATCTATGGTTCAATGGAGTAGGAAATTCTGGTTATGTGCCCAAAATGCTTTTTCAGAAATACCATATCAAGTTAGGAGGTCTTGAAAGTCTCTGATAAAGAAAGGCCTCAGAAAATCCAATGGCATGAAGAGTAAAAGACAAGAGGTAAGAGGCTATGCACCATTGCCTGCAGACCAGAAGCGACAGGATCGTCATTATTGGTAATAGGAAGAGCTAGCATTCAACCACATTGCCATTCAAGTCTGCTCCCTTGTTCATTAAGACCATGACTCAGGTTCCAGTCAGCACCACTTCTCTTTTAGATTTTACAGCCATGGAAAACATATTTCCTGTAACTAGCCTGTAAGAAATCTTCAAGCTTTATTGCCTCTCATTATTAAAAATCTATAGAATATGTCCCACTCTCATTAGGCAATCCTGCCATCTTTGGAGCCAGTTTGGTGAACCTCACTGTACTCCCTTTGGTTGAAGTGTATCAGCCTGCAGCTGACGTGGACTTTTTACCCCCTCCATAAATCTTCGTCCGCGAAGCCAAGCCAAAGAAAAGAAAAAATCTTTTCTTAAGGAAAGTATATGTCAAATCTCCCGACTATCATCTGCTGACCTGATCACTGGATCAGAAATCCCCTAACCTCAACTCAACTCATCTCCCCTCCTGAATAGCACCCATTCTCCCTGATCCACATCAAACACCATCAGATATCAAGTTTACTTATCACTCGATTGTACAAGTAAAACCCTACAAAACCATGTTCTCAGGTCCTCGGTGCCAAAAAAGTACTGCAAATACAGTACACCTACAGGCATAACACACATACAAATGATTCATCTGCACAGTACCTATTTACAAATATTAAAATAAATAAATGTTATTATTAAATAAATAGTAGAGCTGTGTTCTCGCACCAACCCTCTTTTCAATCTTCTTCAGCATGATGCTGAACCAAGCCATGAAAGACCCCAACAATGAAGACGCTGTTTACATCCGGTACCGCACGGATGGCAGTCTCTTCAATCTGAGGCGCCTGCAAGCTCACACCAAGACACAAGAGAAACTTGTCCGTGAACTACTCTTTGCAGATGATGCCGCTTTAGTTGCCCATTCAGAGCCAGCTCTTCAGCACTTGACATCCTGCTTTGCGGAAACTGCCAAAATGTTTGGCCTGGAAGTCAGCCTGAAGAAAACTGAGGTCCTCCATCAGCCAGCTCCCCACCATGACTACCAGCCCCCCCACATCTCCATCGGGCACACAAAACTCAAAACGGTCAACCAGTTTACCTATCTCGGCTGCACCATTTCATCAGATGCAAGGATCGACAATGAGATAGACAACAGACTCGCCAAGGCAAATAGCGCCTTTGGAAGACTACACAAAAGAGTCTGGAAAAACAACCAACTGAAATACCTCACAAAGATAAGCGTATACAGAGCCGTTGTCATACCCACACTCCTGTTCGGCTCCGAATCATGGGTCCTCTACCGGCACCACCTACGGCTCCTAGAACGCTTCCACCAGCGTTGTCTCCGCTCCATCCTCAACATCCATTGGAGCGCTCACACCCCTAACGTCGAGGTACTCGAGATGGCAGAGGTCGACAGCATCGAGTCCACGCTGCTGAAGATCCAGCTGCGCTGGATGGGTCACGTCTCCAGAATGGAGGACCATCGCCTTCCCAAGATCGTATTATATGGCGAGCTCTCCACTGGCCACCGTGACAGAGGTGCACCAAAGAAAAGGTACAAGGACTGCCTAAAGAAATCTCTTGGTGCCTGCCACATTGACCACCGCCAGTGGGCTGATAACGCCTCAAACCGTGCATCTTGGCGCCTCACAGTTTGGCGGGCAGCAGCCTCCTTTGAAGAAGACCGCAGAGCCCACCTCACTGACAAAAGGCAAAGGAGGAAAAACCCAACACCCAACCCCAACCAACCAATTTTCCCTTGCAACCGCTGCAATCGTGTCTGCCTGTCCCGCATCGGACTGGTCAGCCACAAACGAGCCTGCAGCTGACGTGGACTTTTTTACCCCCTCCATAAATCTTCGTCCGCGAAGCCAAGCCAAAGAAGAGTAGAGACACAAAGGGTTTATATGAGCAGTTCACCAGTCATTTAGCAGTCTCACTGCCTGTGGAAAGAAGTTGTTTCTCAGTCTGGTGGTTCTAGCTCTTTTCCCAATGGGAGTAACTGAAAGATGCTGCATGCAGGGTGGTACAGGTCCACGCTGATTTTGTGAGCCCTCTTTATACAGAGATCCCAATTAGGGTGTTGGCGGGGGGGGGGGGGTGTGGGGCGTTGGAGAGACTCCATTGATCCCCTCTGCCAATCTTATGGTCTGATTTGATGCTCTACAGTAGCCATACTGTGATGCAGCCAGACAGAATGTTCTTAATAGAGATCCTGTAGAAAGTTGACATGATGGTAGCCAGTAACCTTGCCCACTTCAGTCTCCTCAGATAGTGCAATTGTAGTTATGACATCCTGACAAGTGAGGAAATGTTATGTGTCTTGGGTAGGTCTCTTTTTAAGCGGACTCCAAGGAACTTGGTACTCTCGACTGTCTCCACTACCCAACTATTACTGTGTAGTAGAGGATGGTCATCCCTGGTCCTGCTGATGTCCACAATCATCTCCTTGATCTTGTTCACTTTGAGACTCAGGTTTTTACCATCTCCCCTAATCAATATTTGAATCCATAACCACTATCCACACATATACCCTGACCTTCTTTCTTCAAACTGGCATCTTTTATCAATGGTAATGTTTCATTTGAGAGTTGTATATTAAGTATGTTTGATACCATTGTCAAAGTGATGAATTCTGAAACTAGGGATGCAAGACCTATCTCTGTACCCCTAACTTCCTTCTCTGTCATTCACACATTATTGGCCAGTACTATGAATGAATATACTATTTATACTAGCTTCTCTCAGAGTAGTAGAGTTTATTTTTCAGTAATTCATTATCATATAATAATATAAGAAATAGGAGCATCTGGCCTGTCAGACCTGCTTTGCAATTCAAAAGATCATAGCTGATCTGGCTGTGGACTCAGTTCTGCTTATCTGTCTTTGCCCATACCCCTGAATTCCCCTACTATACAAAAGTCTATCAAACTCTGTCTTAAATATAAATAATGAGACAGTCTCCTCTGCTCTCTTAGGCAGAGAATTCCATAAAGATTCACCACTCTCCTTTGCTTCTCTTTCTCTGACTGTAAGGGATGCCAGGCAATTTCTGCTGATGGCAAATCTTTATCTGGCTTATGGTAGACTAAAGGAAATTTCGTGTCATGTCACATTTTTTGTTTTATTACACGACAATAAAATAATCTTGAATATTGACTCCAATCTCTCTGGGAAAAGCGGTTCCTCCTCATCTCCATCCGAAGACGATTGTGCCTAATCTTGAAGCTATATTCCCCGGTACTAGTCCCACCTACCAATGGAAAAAGCTTTCCTGCCTCTATCTTATCTATCCCTTTCATAATTTTGTTACTGTAAGATTTCCTCTTATTCTTCTGAATTCCATAAATATCTCTCCTCAAGGGCAAACTCCTTCTTCTCTAGAATTAACCTGTTATAACCTACTCCAAAGCCAGTATTTAATTCCAGTAAGGTGACAAGACCTGCATGCAGTACTCCAGATGTAACCTCATCAGTACCCTGGCCAATTGCAATATTAAGTTCCTGCTCTTAAATTCAATCCCTCTAACAATGAAGGCCAACATTCCATTTGATTACTTGATTACCTGAATGTGAATTCAACAGAATGCTGCAATCCTTCACTATGTAAATAACAATCTGATCTTGTATTTTTTTTTCCGTAGACGATCACCTTGCACTTAGCAACATTGTACTCCATCAGCCAGACTCTTGTCCACTCATTTAACTTATCTATATCTCACTTCAGATTTTCTGTATCTGCTCTGAAATATGCTTTTCCACTTAATTTAGTATAACTTAAGATGTTATGGTAAAGGTAAATGGTAAAGTAAAAATCTTATTCAATGCAGTTTGCAAAGGTGTAGTGGAGCTGATTAAATGGGTCCACTTTTGTCCACAGATTAATTTTATTTCAGCTCAGCCAGATTTCTACATTGGCAGAACTGAATCCTAGATTTTATTGCATAAATATTTGATCCATGAATTCTCTGGCATCCCATCATTAATTCTTTATCCACATAGCATTTAATATTCTCATTACAGGAAAATTTAATTCTCTAAAAAAAATTAGAGTTGTTTCAGCAATAATTTCGAGAGTGACTTTTTTCTCTCACTTTCCCCTTTAATTCTCTTTCTGCTTGAATTTATACTTTCTTTGAATTATATCATCTACCCAAGGAAATTATCTACTCAAAAGCCTCACTTAAAGGTACTTCTGGGCAGGAATGGAGAACAAAATATACACATAAGTGCATTGATCATTCTGTGAATTGAGATAAATAAAGCAGAGTACAGTCCAGCAATCAAACCGAAATCTTCTTCATCTTTGTAGGTCACCTACTCAGAACATGAGTTATTAGTGCAGGAGAGCACTTAAATTCGGGAGATCTAATGGTACATTTGGTTTTTAGAATGTAAAGTAAGTATGATAAATTGCTTTGCTCTGTGAAGAAACCTCCAGTATGCCTTGTATTAAAAAAAATTATAAAATTATGTCTTCTTTGGCTTGGCTTCACGGACGAAGATTTATGGAGGGGGTAAAAAGTCCACGTCAGCTGCAGGCTCGTTTGTGGCTCACAAGTCCGATGCGGGACAGGCAGACACGATTGCAGCGGTTGCAGGGGAAAATTGGTTGGTTGGGGTTGGGTGTTGGGTTTTTCCTCCTTTGCCTTTTGTCAGTGAGGTGGGCTCTGCGGTCTTCTTCAAAGGAGGTTGCTGCCCGCCAAACTGTGAGGCGCCAAGATGCACGGTTTGAGGCGTTATCAGCCCACTGGCGGTGGTCAATGTGGCAGGCACCAAGAGATTTCTTTAGGCAGTCCTTGTACCTTTTCTTTGGTGCACCTCTGTCACGGTGGCCAGTGGAGAGCTCGCCATATAACACGATCTTGGGAAGGCGATGGTCCTCCATTCTGGAGACGTGACCCATCCAGCGCAGCTGGATCTTCAGCAGCGTGGACTCGATGCTGTCGACCTCTGCCATCTCGAGTACTTCGACGTTAGGGATGTAAGCGCTCCAATGGATGTTGAGGATGGAGCGGAGACAACGCTGGTGGAAGCGTTCTAGGAGCCGTAGGTGGTGCCGGTAGAGGACCCATGATTCAGAGCCGAACAGGAGTGTGGGTATGACAACGGCTCTGTATACGCTTATCTTTGTGAGGTTTTTCAGTTGGTTGTTTTTCCAGACTCTTTTGTGTAGTCTTCCAAAGGTGCTATTTGCCTTGGCGAGTCTGTTGTCTATCTCGTTGTCGATCCTTGCATCTGATGAAATGGTGCAGCCGAGATAGGTAAACTGGTTGACCGTTTTGAGTTTTGTGTGCCCGATGGAGATGTGGGGGGGCTGGTAATCATGGTGGGGAGCTGGCTGATGGAGGACCTCAGTTTTCTTCAGGCTGACTTCCAGGCCAAACATTTTGGCAGTTTCCGCAAAGCAGGACGTCAAGCGCTGAAGAGCTGGCTCTGAATGGGCAACTAAAGCGGCATCGTCTGCAAAGAGTAGTTCACGGACTAGTTTCTCTTGTGTCTTGGTGTGAGCTTGCAGGCGCCTCAGATTGAAGAGACTGCCTAAACAGCGTCTTCATTGTTGGGGTCTTTCATGGCTTGGTTCAGCATCATGCTGAAGAAGATTGAAAAGAGGGTTGGTGCGAGAACACAGCCTTGCTTCACGCCATTTTTAATGGAGAAGGGTTCAGAGAGCTCATTGCTGTATCTGACCCGACCTTGTTGGTTTTCGTGCAGTTGGATAATCATGTTGAGGAACTTTGGGGGACATCCGATGCGCTCTAGTATTTGCCAAAGCCCTTTCCTGCTCACGGTGTCGAAGGCTTTGGTGAGGTCAACAAAGGTGATGTAGTGTCCTTTGTTTTGTTCTCTGCACTTTTCTTGGAGCTGTCTGAGGGCAAAGACCATGTCAGTAGTTCCTCTGTTTGCGCGAAAGCCGCACTGTGATTCTGGGAGAATATTCTCGGCGACACTAGGTATTATTCTATTTAGTAGAATCCTAGCGAAGATTTTGCCTGCAATGGAGAGCAACGTGATTCCCCTGTAGTTTGAGCAGTCTGATTTCTCGCCTTTGTTTTTGTACTGGGTGATGATGGTGGCATCACGAAGATCCTGAGGCAGTTTACCTTGGTCCCAACAAAGCTTGAAAAACTCATGCAGTTTGGCATGCAGAGTTTTGCCGCCAGCCTTCCAGACTTCTGGGGGGATTCCATCCATACCTGCTGCTTTGCCACTTTTCAGTTGTTCGATTGCCTTATATGTCTCATCCAGGGTGGGAACCTCATCCAGCTCTAGCCTTAGGGGCTGTTGAGGGAGCTGGAGCAGGGCGGAATCTTGGACTGAGCGGTTGGCACTGAAAAGAGATTGGAAGTGTTCTGACCATCGGTTGAGGATGGAGATCTTGTCGCTGAGGAGGACTTTGCCATCTGAGCTGCGCAGCGGGCTTTGGACTTGGGGTGAGGGGCCGTACACAGCCTTTAGAGCCTCGTAGAAACCCCTGAAGTCGCCAATGTCCGCGCTGAGCTGGGTTCGTTTGGCGAGGCTAGTCCACCACTCATTTTGGATCTCCCGGAGTTTGCGCTGAAGATGGCTGCATGCGCGACGGAAGGCTTGTTTCTTCTCTGGACAGGACGGCTTTGTAAGGTGAGCCTGGTGTAATTATGTAATTTGCTACAAAATCAACCATATTATCAAATCAAATGGACACAGAATTCCAGAAAATGGACCTTGCCTGAATTCAGGTTAAAAAGTGCATTTAGCTTCCAAGAAAGCTTTAGTTACTGTTTATTGGCGCAAGATTGCAGGGCTCATTAATAGGTTTTTGTTCACAGTTTTCTCTTGACAAAACTCTCTGCAGCAAGTGTAATTTTTTTTAAAGGACCCTAAGGAAGTACTCAGCGACTGAACTGATGAAGACCATTTTTAGCTCGCACTCTAAAGGCCATGGCTGTCATAAGCATGCTGGTGTGGAAAGGAAATGCACTCTGAACCCTTATCAGTTTTGTGGAAATGGATATGTTCAGGTTGAATTTTATTTTATTTATTCATTTGTGGGTTGGGGGCACTACTGAAGAGGTCATTGAGAAGAGACTGAGTTATCTGGGACTGTACTCACTGGAATTTAGATAAATGAGAGGGGATCTTATAGAAACATATAAAATTATGAAAGGCACAGATCAGATAGAGGGAGGCACGTTGTTCCCATTGTAGGGGGAGACTAGAACTAAGGGACATAGCTTTAGGTTCCAGGGTAGTAGATTTAGGACGGAGATGAGAAGGAATGCTTTTCCCAGAGGGTGGTGCATCAATGGAATTTCCTGCCACTTGAAACAGTGGAAGTGACCTCAGTAAATATATCTCACCCAAGGTTAGATAAATTATTACAAAGTAGGGGATTTAAGAGATATGGGGAAAAGGCAGGTAGGACGAGATGAGCCTATCATCAGATCAGTCAGGCTTGACAGGCGGATCCCCTACTCTTGCACCTATTTCTTATGTTTTTATCTCACAGAAGGAGCTTTGAGACTTTGACAGCAACATTGCAGTAAAGGTGATCGTTTCCTCAACAGGGTGAGTGTAACTTGGAAGGAAAGTTGTCTAATGGTGCTCCTATACTTCTATGTGTTTGGAGGTTTGGGAGAAAGTGGTCTTAGGTTGACAAGTCTTCTGATCCTGATGGGCTTTATTCTGGAATCTTAAAAACAGTGGCTACTCATGTAGTTGAGAGGTTATTATGCAGGTTAGATTTTTCTTACTGTGGGTTGGCAAGACATAAGAGGTAGGTCTTCTATTAACTTAAATTACTGAGCAATGTTTACCTCGCTGGATAGATGCTGGTGTAGCCATTGTGTTGGAAGGGCTTGGCTGGAGGATGTGGTTGTTTCAGGAGCACTGGTCTATAGCCAAAATGTTCACAGGTCCCACAGATTTGCAGTTTCTAGTGCTTTCAGCATTTCATGTAAGCAAAAGAATGATGCTTATCATTATATTGGCAGGTGCACTCGAGGTAATGGTGGGGTGGTGTTGGTGGGAAAGGCATGTGGGAACTGAGATGTATCATCTATAGGCGCACCTGGCTCTATAATTTGTTGGTATGATCCTGTTTAAGTATTTTCCTTCTAGTATTTTTCCCACACAGTGATCCAGAATGTGCTCATGATTACGTATTGTAATTCATTTTTTATATATATTTTGATATGATGGAATGTCGAAAATAATTGTTTGGATGAACTTACATTTTTGATGGCACACAGCTCCTCATTATTTTCTCAATGTAATTTGCAGTATCATGAAATGACTGCAGTGTTCATTTATTTAAGACCTTCCTTTACTTGTTGATATCTCACTTTCTGCAGACCACAAATAAGAGAAGCAGTGAGCATTGGTAGATTACATTTTCTTACACACCACAAATCTGTGCAATTTAAGGTATAGGATTCAGGTGCAATAGGACAGGAGTATAAAACTCATCTGCAACTATATAACAATATTTTTGAAATATCCACAGAGATTTGTAGCAATACACCAAGAAATATTCTGCGACAAAATAAGAAATTTTATCTCATAAGAAATAGTTTGGGTAGCTCTTATAAATAGCAATAGCCAAGCATGGGTCTTTGATTTGTGTTTATTTCTCTTCAATGGTGATGTAATTTCATGAGACTGTTCAGCAAGCAAATAATTTTCATCATCAGATTGATTCCAAATACCCTTATTAAATATTCATTTGTCAAGGAAGTCTAATCTCAGGTGATGGGATAGACTAATGTGCTACTTTTATTTGTGATTGTACATTAACATTGTGTGCCAGTGATGTGGGACTACCCTGGGAATGAAGTACCTAAATCAAGAACATTGTCTTATTATTTAAAGGGTGTGAAAACCTTTGTTTACTTGACTCTTCAATGAACATTTAATTTGACATTAGATAGTTAGATTTCCAAAGGTGTCTACAAAAGCTATTTTTGCTTCATTGGGGTTCATGAAAATTGTGTTTTTACTTCAACCACAGTGTCTGCAGATATTTGTGTTTCACTTCTGACTACTACAAATCTCTCAAATCTCTTTGAGGGATGCCTACCTTGAAGAAGTTCTCCTTTGCTCTGAAGGGAGTTCTGTGGGATTCTTTCTCATTGATCCCATAGAACCATAGAACACTACAGGCCATTCAGCCCTGCTGAAATATTATCTGTTAGTGTCTAGTCCCATTGACCAGCACCCAGTCCATAACAATCTAGACATCTCCCACCAATGTATCTATCCAATTTATTCTTAAAACTTAAGAGTGACCCCACATTTACCACATCAGATGAGAGCTTGTTCCACACTCCCACCACTCTTGGAGTGAAGAATTTCCCCTTAATGTTTCCCCTAAAACTTTCCCCTTATCTCTCCTCATCTAAGTGGAAAGAGCCTACTTGCATTTACTCTGTCTATACACCTCATAATTTTATAAACCTCCATCAAATCTCCCCTCATTCTTCTATGCTCCAAGGAATAAAGTCCTAATCTGTTTAATCTTTCCCCATAACTCAACCTTTGAAGACCCGGCAACACCCTAGTAGATCTTCTCTGCACTTTTTTAATCTTACTAATATCCTTCCTGTAGTGAGGCGATTAGAACTGCTCACAATACTCCAAATTTGGCCTCACTAATATCTTTACAACCTCACCATGACATCCCAACTCCTATACTCAATATGTTGATTTATGAAGGCCAAGATGACAAAAGCTTTCTTTACAACCCTGTCTACTTGTGATGCCACCTTCAGGGAATTATGTAGCTGTATTCCCAGATCCCTTTGTTCCTCCTCACTCCTCAGTGCCCTACCATTTACTGTGTATGTCGCACATTGGTTTGTCCTTCCAAAATGCAACATACTTGCCTGCATTAAATTCTATCTGCCATTTTCTGGCCCTTTTTGCCTGTCTGCATCTATTTTGACTAAGCATGCCCAGGCCTATGACAACACTTGCATAGCCCTTGCAGTGAGTGCATGCCCAGGAATATTTGGACTGACTAAAACAGCTTGCTTTGTGGGCAATATTCTAGTAGATTTAAAATATGATAGGAAATCACGTGATAAGGCTATATCTAAATAACAGTTCATGATTGGAATATTTTAAGGTGATTTTCATGATCTGCAGCCCATAATCCATAAAGTACACCCAAAAGTGCTCAGGAAGCAAAATCATCGTTGTCCCATGTAATTAGGATGAAGCCACAACATAAACTTGAAGAAGAATATATTATATTCCTATTGGGTAGCCTAAAACCCAACAGCATGAACAATGGGTTTTCCTCCTCCCCCTGCCCCTGTGGTCTCCTCTCCTGCCTGTCTCTCCATCTCTCCCATCTTCACTTGTCCAGCATCAAATCACTTCTTGGGCCTCCCATCATCCCCTTTTTATATTTGCCATCTCCCCACCCACTCTGGTATCGACAAAGAGCCCCGACCCAAAATGTTGACTGACTATTTCACTCTGTGGATGCTCCCCTAATCCATAGAATCCCACCAGATTCTCTGTGTTCACTCAAGATTCCAGCATCTGTGGTGGTTTACACCGGCAATTGAACCACTCAGTCATTAGGCACAAGGATTATGGGTAGACCAAATTCAGGGTGCTAGTTATGGCACAACATTGAAGCTTATATTTGTGCACTGAATGACAGAAAACATTTCCTGGCAGAAGACTCCGTTAACATTACAAATTCATTAGTGAAGGAATTAAGGAGGAAAGGACTAGCATATTTCCATCTGACAGCCAGGGAATGAGGTCCAAAATGACCAAGAACCACCCATTTTGATCTTCTGATTTGGAAGTGGCATTGGGTGAAATTCCATGACCTTACCCTGGCTTTTATTATAAGACTTAGAATTATAGTAAATAATATAACACATGGCTAGCAAGCTGCTCAGTATGTACTCTGCATTGCCTTCCCTATTTCCCTCAGCATAAATTAACAATAGTCTACTGATTTGACATTTGTGATGCAAGGAGTGAAGGTCCAGTTGATTTTACCTTGAGGAGTTGGGTTATGTACAGTTTTTCTTTCATCTGTTAAAACCACAGAAACCATTGCTTTTGGAAAATACTTCCATGGCGCACTGCATCAAAGGGAACCATTGCATGATAATAGAATTTGAATAATTATATTATTTTCAATATAATGCACTACCTTCCTCATTGATATTTCTTTTGTGTATATTTTTCTTTATTCCCTGCTGAAGATGAAGCAAAAGTGAATAAAATATTCCAGAATGCAACCAATGAAATGGGATGCAGATATGTACTTTTAATCACTTGCCTTGTCCTTTTCTGCAAGCAAAATATCCAGAATATAAATTAATACCTTTTAAAACATCGAGGGAATACAAACAAAATAATATTTCAGAAAGAAAATTTTCCTCAAAGATGAGAAGAAATGTGGAACATATGTCTTTATATCTTCAATAAATAAATTAAAATCAACCATTGAGAAAGAGCAGACATTAAAATCATTCTAATCAAAATAGGTCAAATACTCAATGACAACCACAATCCATCAAAAGACAATTTAACATTTTCACCCATCAATCAACCTCATAAACAATGAAATAGAAGCCAGAGAAAATATTGTTACCAATTAAATACGAATGTCTACAGATGCTGGAATCAAGTGCAATACAAAAATATGCTGGGAACTTCAGGAGGTCACGCAGCATCGACAAGAAGTAATTGGTTACCAATATTTGATGGACTACTTTAGTCAAAAGTATTTTGAATTCATTATCAATGACTGTCTTCTAGTTTGAAAATCATAAGTTCTAATTATATTTTTTTAAATATTAACTGATTTAAATTCCACACCTGCCATAGAGGGATTTCAGGTGGGGGTTGCTGGATTTTCAATCCATGTCCCTGGATTACCAGTGTGGTGTTTTAGCAGTTAAGAGGGGCAGGGAGTTCAGAGAGGAAATTCTAGTGCTAACTTCATGAGTAGCTGAGGGCATTCTTCCAGCAGTGAGTCAAGTAAACATGAAGTTATCTAAAGGCCAAGGTCCAGGGCTGGATGCCCTAAGCACAGCCCAAAAATTATTCTCCCTCGACCCTTCCATTGTCTAACTGACAAGACATTAAGACTTAATAAATTCTGAATGTGAAATAATAGGTTAAAAATTCAATTTTTCTTCCAGGCCAGACCCCACAACTGTATTAGAAATGTGTTTTTTTCATTTATTGTGGGGGGGGGGCTTTTTTTGCAGGGCCCTAGTTCAGCTGCACCATGGTAAATCCAGCAGTGGATTTACCCCTTCCCTGGGTGCCCTAAGCACATGCTTATTTTGCTTAATGGTTAATCCAGGCCTGTCAGGGTCAGAGGAGTGAAGACATGTCAGGTTGTAGAGCGGGAGGTAAGTACAAACATAGATCAGGAGAGGGCCATGGAGATAGCTGAACCATGATGATACTAAAAGCAAGTTTAATTGAAAGCCTAAATAGATCAGCAAGTACAGGATGAGTGGACATGCTGTGAGCAAATTAAAGGTTGCAGAATTTTAGATTAACTTTATGGAAACTGAAACATGAGAGGTTAGCCATAGTCAGCTAATCTAATCCAAATCTATTTCTTTTGTTTGCACATTTCATAAGATTTATGGTTATATCCATTTATTTTCATATTCATAGTGAATTATTTAATTTTGAAGACACTGTCAGAGAATGGAGTAGCAGATTATAATTATTAAGCTACCACTAATACAATGACAAATAATAGCATGGCTTCAGCTGGAAAAAGACACAGGATATTCCTACAGAATCAGAATTTATTGTCATGAACATGTCATGAAATCCGTTGTTTTGTGGCAACATCCCCAGTGCAAACACTGTATAAACCATCTTATAAAATAAGTAAAAATGGTGCAAGAAAACAAAAAAGTCAAAGAAAGGCAGTCTTCAGTTCATTATTCATTCAAGGATCTGATGGCAGAGGAGAAGAAGCAGTCCTTGTGCTGTTGAGTAACAGTCTTCCGGCTCCTGTACCTTTCTTCCAATGGTAGCAGAGTGAAGAGGGCCATGGCCTGGGTGGAGGGGGTCCTTGAGGATAGAGGTTGATTCCTCAAGACACCACCTCTTGTAGATGTCTCAATGGAGTGAAGACTGGTGCCCGTGATGTCACAGGCTGAGTTAACAACCCTCTGGAGTTTTTTCTTGTTCTGAGCATTGGCACCTCCGTACCAGACAGTGATGCAACCAGCCAGAATGCTCTCCACAGTACATCTGTAAAGGTTTTCAACTCTTTGGTGACATACCAAATCTCTTCAAACTCTTCACAAAGTATAGCTGCTTTGAGCCTTCTTCATGGTTCTATCGACAGATCCTCGGAGATGTTGACACCCAGAAATTTGAAGATCTTGAACCTCTCCACTGCTGACCTCTCGATGAAAACTGATTTGTGTTCTCCTGAAGTCTACAATTATCTTTTTGGTTTGCTAATGCTGAGTGCAAGCTTGTTGTTGCAACGTCACTCAACCAGCTGATCTATCTCGCTCCAGTACTTTTCCTCATTGCCATTTGTGATTCTTCTGACAACCGTGGTGTCATCAGCAAATTTGTAGATAGCATTGAAATTGTGGCTAGCCACTCATTCATGAGTGTAGCGTGAGTAGAGCAGTGGGCTAAGCACACATCCTTAAGGTGCCCCTGCATCGATCATCAGTGAGGAAGAGCCGTTGTTTCTAATTTGTACTAACTGTGGTCTTCCGATGAGGAAGACAAGGATTCTGTTGCAGAGCAGGGTCCAGAGGCCCAGGGTTTGAAACTTGTTGACCAGCACTGAGGGAATAATGGTGTTGAAGTCTGAGCTGTGGTCAATGAAGAGCAGCCGTATATATGAGTTGCTCTTTTCTAGGTGATCCAGAGCTGAGCGGGAGCCAATGAAATAGTGTCTGCTGTGGAGCGATTGTGACAGTAGGTGAATTCCAGTGGGGCCAGAACCTTTACTTAGGTACGTGTTAATTCTGGCCATGACCAACCTCTCAAAGCAGTTCATCAGAGTGGACTAGAGTGCTACTGGAATGATTGATGCCCTTTTGAAGCAGGTGATAACTTCTGAATGCAGCAGTGAGAAATTGAAAAAGTCCATAAACACCCTGGCTGGTTAGTTGACACCTATTTTCAGTTCCTTGCCAGGTACATCATCAGGGCCTGACACCTTGCAAGGGTTCACTCTCTTAAATGATGTTTTGATGGAAGCCTCAGCGACTGCTATCACAGGGTCGTCAGCCTTTGCAGGGATTCTCATATGTATTATTGAGTTCTTCTTCTCAAAATAGGAAAGAAGGTGTTCAGCTCATTATGTAATGAAGCATCACAGCCCTCATGGTGTTCATCCTTACTTTGTGGGATGTAATATACAGGCCATTTGGGCCCTTCTAGTCTGCCCCGAACTAAGTACTCTCCTCTAGTCCCACCTACTTTCCCTCCCATCCATATACCTATCGAATTTTTCCTTAAATTACAAAATTGACCCTGCCGCCAGTACTTCTCCCAGAAGCTCATTCCACACAGCCACCACTCTCTGAGTGAAGTTCCCCCTCATGTTACTTTTAAACTTTTGCTCCTTAACCCATGACCTCTGGTTTCAATCTCTCCTACTCGCAATGGAAAAAAGCCTATCCACATCAACTTTATCTATCCCTCTCATAATCTTAAATACCTCAATCAAATGCCCCCTCAACCTTCTATGCTCAATCCCTGCCGTGGCAGGTGTGTATCTGTCTCTGCCTCAAGCTTTCTTCAAAATTGCTTCTTCGTTGCTGAGATAGCCTTCTGCAGGTCGTACCTGGACTTCCTGTAGAGGTCTGTATCACCAGCCTTAATCATTCTCAGCAGGTTGCAAATCACTCCAGCATTCCAGACTTGTCTGAATCTGTTCTCAAGATCACTCATAAGACTCTGGATCCAAAATATATCACAGAGGATTGTCTAAATGCTCAAATATGTCTGTGTTGAAGGGAAGTTTTAATTCTAACTCCCTACATATCTCTACACAAAGGGCACAAAGGTCAGGGCATAATAACATTCAGATATTAAATTCAGAAGTAGGCATTTTTGAATATAAGCACGCAAGAGCATGCTGCCTGCATTTTATTCCCATCTGGACTTTCAGACTAATTTTAATCACTGCTGTTATGAATTGACTAATGGATCATTCCAGAAGGGACTCGTGCTTTATGATACTTTAATCTGACTCACCCCTGGACTGACGCTATTTATATCCTGCAATATGGATTGTGAAATACATCAGTACTCACATTTGGACAACCCATTCTCAATACATTTTACCATATAAACAACTTTACCTCATTGAATAGTGTTACAAGATCAAACCAGCAACCACAAACGCATATCACACAGGGGTAAAGATGAACAATGACTTTATTAACAAAAAAATTCACCTTCAAACTTTAATTGAAAAACCCCCTTTTTATAACAATGCCCACTGGTTACTATGCAAATTTCTATAACAGTGTAAAACTAATAAATTCCCCAGCCTAAATATAACATGTGTAATTAAAGTCTAAGTTATATTTCTAACCAGCTCACAGAAAAACTTAGACACAAAACAAACACAAAACACACAAGACTCACAAAACTTCGATCTCAACCAAAGCAAAGATCATAAACAAAATTCAGTTTGTTTGATAAACTGAAGCCAAAAGATCTTTGAGAGAGAGAGCACAAAATTCGAAGTGGTCTTGTGTTGCTTGCAGAGAGAGGAACAATTGGCTTGGTCCGGATCCTTCTGCTGCCTTCGGAATGTTTATCCTTTTTGAAATCCCAACATTCTAAACTGTCCTCCAGACCATGACTCATGCTCTGGGCCTTCTTCCACTCCACAGCACCACCCAGTGGTGGTTTATCATCCAAGTCCAGAAATTTTTATATCATTTTCTGCACATGCTCAGTTCATTTCCCACTCTCTCAGTAGTCCACCTTCACCTTGGCTCTCCAAGGCAAACTGTCACTTTTCAACACAAAACCACACAACACATAGGCCAATACACAACACAGAATTCTGTAACAATAGAAATATATTTCTCATAACTTTTGAGCTTTAGAGATAAAAAGATTGACCAATGTAAGAAAAATATATTTTTGGGGACAAGCCTTTTTCCTGGATTTGTCAACAAAAGCTAAGGAAATTGAATATACAAAGATGGCATAATGAATTGCAATCGTGTTTATATTTGGAAAAAATAACAATTTGTGAAATAATTATTCTTTCTTTATTAAAATGTGGAGTTTATATTTGAATTGTATGAGTATTGTTCTTAAGTAGGAGTTAAATAAAGAGTTGGCACATTGATTAACTAATATTAAATGTATATTTTAAGGCTCCGAGGGGTGAGGGAGGGAGTTAAGATGTCGTAGTTAGTAGAGGGAGGGAGGGGTGTGCGGGGTTATTATCACCATCAGTATTAATTTTTATTTTTTATGTTTTTCCTTCTTTTTATATATCTGTATTTGTATTTGTTATTTTTTTTGTATTATTCTGTAAAATTCTTAAATAAAATTTTCAACAAAAAAAAACCCAAAAGCTAAGGAAGTTCAAATTCAGCAAAGGTTTTGACAAATAATGAGCAACGTAACAAGCTTCCTTTTTAACTGTTTTTAACTTTTTATTGTCTGAATAGTAAAGTTGTCAAAAGAGTAGCACTATCGATCACTTTGGCTTGGCTTCGCGGACGAAGATTTATAGGTGGGGGTAAATGTCCACGTCAGCTGCAGGCTCGTTTGTGGCTGACAAGTCCGATGCGGGACAGGCAGACACGGTTGCAGCGGTTGCAGGGGAAAATTGGTTGGTTGGGGTTGGGTGTTGGGTTTTTCCTCCTTTGTCTTTTGTCAGTGAGGTGGGCTCTGCGGTCTTCTTCAAAGGAGGTTGCTGTCCGCCGAACTGTGAGGCGCCAAGCTGCACGGTTTGAGGTGATATCAGCCCAATGGCGGTGGTCAATGTGGCAGGCACCAAGAGATTTCTTTAGGCAGTCCTTGTACCTCTTCTTTGGTGCACCTCTGTCACGGTAGCCAGTGGAGAGCTCGTCATATAACACGATCTTGGGAAGGCGATGGTCCTCCATTCTGGAGACGTGACCTACCCAGCGCAGTTGGATCTTCAGCAGCATGGATTCGATGCTGTCGGCCTCTGCCATCTCGAGTACTTCGATGTTAGGGATGAAGTCGCTCCAGTGAATGTTGAGGATGGAGCGGAGACAACGCTGGTGGAAGCGTTCTAGGAGCCGTAGGTGATGCCGGTTGAGGACCCATGATTCGGAGCCGAACAGGAGTGTGGGTATGACAACGGCTCTGTATACGCTTATCTTTGTGAGGTTTTTCAGTTGGTTGTTTTTCCAGACACTTTTGTGTAGTCTTCCAAAGGCACTATTTGCCTTGGCGAGTGTTGTCTATCTCGTTGTCGATCCTTGCATCTGATGAAATGGTGCAGCCGAGATAGGTAAACTGGTTGACCGTTTTGAGTTTTGTGTGCCCGATGGAGATGTGGGGGGGGCTCCCCACCATGACTACCAGCCCCCCACATCTCCATCGAGCACCAGCACTATCGATTTATAGTTGAAGGAAGTAATGTAAAATGCACAATATACTGTAAGTGAGATTTGTCCTGAATTTACCGTGACGAAGGTCAGGTCTTTACACATTGTCCTCCAGTATTATTTGCTGATAAGCAGTGAGATGCAGCTTTGGTCCTGGAGGCAGCATGTGTGTCCAAAGAGGAACCATCATCAGCTGATGTGGTTGCGACTTGACAAGAAAGAAAGAAAGCCAAACGGGGCAGAATTCACAGCAACAGCCTCCAGGTATAAACCTGTTCTATCCAGCACTGCATTTAAGCAACTGAAGAATTCCCAATAAAATCCTCCAGAGGCTGACTGCAGTTTACATTATGCAAGACAAGTGCTATGATCATGGGCAATCAAAATGTTGCAAGCTGATTTCAAACATCATAAAAGACCCATCACCCTGACCACATTCGTGCTCCTACCTTCAGGCAGAGATACAGAAGCCTTACGTCTGGCATCTCTACCTTCAAGAACAGATTATTCCCAATTACTATCAGGCTCTTGAATCTCCCTGTGCTACCCTTATCATAATACTACTTCAAGACCACCAAAGGACTGACCGCATTACTAACTCAGCACATTTTTTGAACTGATTTATTTCCATCTGCAAATATTTTTATTATTATTTTTTCCTCTTCCTTGCATTTTATTATCTTTTTCTCTTATTGGTTGTACATTTTATGTACCTGGAAAGCTATAGCAAGTGCATCTTTAATTGCATCTGTATATTTTATTTATGTAAGTGACAATAAACATCATTCTTTCAATCATTCACTCATTGAACTGGCAGCCAAATCCACATGTATGCACAATTTAAGCATGGCCTGCACATCAAAGGAGACCTCTTCATTCATCTGGCAAGCATCACATTCACAGCCAGCGTAACAATTGTGCACACCACCCACTATTTTAAATCCTTGAATGCCAATATTACAGAATAGGTATGACACAAAGAAAATTTAAGAAAAAAATGATGTCTGACTGCAGTTACACAGATCACTGGAACATTGAATACAGATATAAGATCCTTCCACACAAAAAAGTGTAAGCAAGTGAAGCAAAGATTCATCAGTCTGGTTTTTAAGATGATGGATTAGCATACGAAGTTAGAGTTTGAAGCTGGGCCTCTATTCTAAGGAAATTAGAAGAATGAGAGCTGATATCAGTGAAGTTGCAAAATTCTTACAATACAGGGGAACATTTCTCTGAGCAGAGTAGGAGAGAGCCCAGGAGTCAGATCTCAGACTGAACAGTGGGCCATTTAGTAGAGAGAAGAGTAGAATTTTCTTAACTCTTTTATCAGCTTTAGAATCAGTCAGTAATTGATAAATGGAGGTTGCATTAAGTCCAGTGGTATGTGAAATGTGATTGTCTAGTTGAAGTTGTCTGTTTTGGTGCTGTGCAAATACTCAGCAAGAGGACGTGAAAGGCATTCCTTCCGTCCGATAGCCTACAGGTCAGCCTTGGGCAAGATGCAGTACCTGTTTAGCTTCCCCTCCCAATCAAGATCACATGAAGCCATGTTTTGCAGGTGATAGATGGTTTTTACACGCAGATTCTACAATTTGGAATTTATGATTGTAAAACTAAAAACGTTGGGCAGATGAATCAGCTGATCAATGGTCAGGGTTACCCATCCAGAATGGACACTACAACTAAAGAAGGCAACAGGAAACCACTTCAGTGTTTTTCCCTTGTATAATCATGAACTCAACATCAACTAAGGTCTCAGCTCAAAGATGGAGCCTTCACCGAACGAGAACAAGGGAAGCAACAACTACAATTTAGAGGGTCAGAAATCGTAACGGGTGGAGAGACATGATCGTCCATGCCAAACGGCAAGGCACCTGAATGAAAGTTGAAGTTAATCAAAACATAGTTAGTCAACTGGAGACAGGGATACATCACTGTTGAAGCATTGATTAATATATGGAATAAAGTAAATAATGAAATGGAAATAAGGAATTAGGGGTTAATTAAAATGCCTTTGATTCAAAATACATATTATTTACCATAAATAATAGACTTTTTACTATTTGGTTCACTAAAGGATTTAGAAATATAGCAGATAATTATGAAGGATGAAATTTAATGTCATTTGATCAATTAAAAAATAAATATGGGATACAAAATACAATATCTTATTACCAATTAAAAGCATAGTTACAAGATCATTTGGGTCCAACAATGATATTTGCCTGAAAGAAGTGAAATAGAAATTTTGACGTCATTTAAGAAATTTATATCTGCTATGCATATATTATTGCAAAGGGGAACTTTGAAGCAGGGAATCCATAGATTTAGAGAGAGATGGGAAATAGATTTAAATATAAGAATTGCAGAGAAATATTGGCAGGAATGATGTTATGATAGAATGACAAATACAATAAATATTAGATATGGATTGAAATCACATTTATCAGATAAATGTTTTAGGTGTAGTCGAGAGATAGGTACCTTTTTGCATTCTACATGGTCATGTTCAAAATTGAGACCATTTTGGATAGAGTTAGGAAAAGTTTTGGAACAAGTTATAGGAATTAAATTTTCGCAAGATCCAATGCTTTTCTTACTGAGTAATATTTCGGCCATAAGACTAAAATGAATACTGAAAATTTTGCAGAAGGAATTTATAGAAATTGCATTAGCAGTTCTAAGAAAATATATGAAAATCAGATTTCCATTTAGGAATGGAAAGATGGCATGCAGAAATATATAGTTGTATACCCCTTGAGAAAATTGCATATAATTTAAGGAATAATTATGATCATTTTTTGAAAATTTGGTGCCCAGTCTAAGGTATTAATTTATAAAGAGCTTTCCCTGAACATCATGAAACCTTGCTAACTCCTTGGGATAAATAAATGATAATATTGAGAAGGCAAAGTTGTGTGAATGGTGAGAATATTTTGGTAACCAGGTTTGTTTTCTCTTTTTTTCTCAACTTTTCTATATTCTTTTTTTTTTCTCCCTTTTGTTTTTTCTTTCTTGGAGGTTATTATTTGGGGGGAGGGGGTTGGTGGGGTTTATTGAAGTTTAATACGTAGCATATAAAACTGATTTGAACTATATGATTGTCACTTTATGTATTTGGATATCAATACATGCACAGAAATGTAAATAAAATATTTTTTTAAAAGCCATAGTTAGTCCAAAGTGTCCTGGCTGATAATCTCTCCCAATGCATATTCACAAAATTTCTGGGATTATTTGGCAATTATTACACTTGTGGTTTTCACAGCTTGCTGGGCAATTGGATGCAGTGGCATATATATCTAAGGTATGGCAGGTGTGACACGTGCCCTGGGTACCACTTGAAGGGAGGTGCCTCTGAGCAGCTTACATTAAAGGAAGACCTTGTAAAGAAGAATTTCTGAACACTTTTGCCTATGCATCAACGTTGCTGCCCTAAATGGTTCCATCTCTAGAGAAATGACGTGCCAGTTTCCATGGGAATGGGAGTACATGCCACGATCTCCATGGAGACGGGACTCAGAGTATGGATCTGGCAGTGAGGTCTGTCCCTGTTCTGGCCATCTCAGTTGATGACCCCCGCCTCGAGTGGTTCTGAGATCGTGTTTACAAGGCGTTCAGTCCGAGCAAGCCCGAGTGTTTCAAGGAGCTGCTGAACTGCGATGATGGGCTGCAGGAGCTCGTCATCCTGCACCTTCTCAATGACATGTACGTTGAAGACTGCCCGTCCGTCATGCTGGTCTTCAGGAGCAGGCTGTACTGAGCCTCCATGAGTTAAAACAGGCTCTGTGATCTTGCTCTGCTGAGTGCAGAAGGAAGGTGAAAAAACTGGCTTTGATCACACCATAGACCAATTTGCATCAGTAAGAGCAAGGAATGTACAGTTATAATTTTCATGAGGTGCCATAATTTGTTAATTAAAAGATTAACAAGCCTGATGTATTTTTGAGCTCATATTATGGTAAAGTTAATCAAAAGATGGGTGTCAGATGTTTGGACAGGGGTGCAATTTCAGTGCTTGCCGTAGGAGCTATTTTTCCATAGATAAGCCCCTGATTGGATACCATATTTTAATAATGACTACTCTCCAAAAATATTTCTTTGGGACATCTTGAAAGGTAAATAAGTGAGTGAAACTGCTGTGTAATAAATAATACATCAAGAATCTAATAGCACAAATTTATTCTTATTTATTATTTTCTTAGGATTAATTTAAGGTGTGCAACACTTCTCCTGGTAAAGATTCTCCCATGGATTGTTGGATGGGAACTCCCAGAATTTAGACCCAGCAAAGAATAGCAATTTCCAAGCCAAGATGAAATGAAACATAAAGTGGGACCTGCAGGTGGTGGTGTTACCAAGTGTCTGCTGCTCTCATTGTTGTTCATCGTGGGGCTTTTAAATTCAGGAGAGCTTTTGGAGAACCCTGAGTCAGTAACAGCAGTATATTTTGCAGAATACCCACTACATCTACAGTGCAGCAGTGAAAGAGGTAATTAGTGCTTTCTGTGTGGGCAGGAATCGGCAGAATAGTCTTAGATGGTGTTGAATGTCTTTAGTAATGTTGGAGGTGAACTTACGAAGTTCAGAGCATTTTATTGTACCTCTCATAGGTACTGAACATCTTTGGAGTGTAGGGGAGGAGGGGTTCAGGTAAGTCAGTTGTCCCAGTTGTCGCTGGTCCGGTTGAGTTTCTGGATAATTATGACTCTCCGCAGGATGTTGATAATGCTCTATAATAATGCATTGGAACATCAAGGGTTGGCCAATTGGACTCAATGTTGTGGGTGATTGTCAATGTCTGGCACTGTGGTATGATTGTTACTTGTCACATATCAGCCAATTCCTGTGCTTCTTCCAGAACTTGTAGAACACAGGCTTGGACTTGTTAATTTGCTGAAAAGTTGTCAATGGATTGTAAACATAATCACTTGATTGCCTTTGCGGTTGGAACGACATGGTTGAATTTTGGATGGATATTATTGCTTGTTATATTTACTGTTAATGAACTGAATCCCAGGATGCCCCAGGACTATGCAAACAGCATTAAAATTGCAACTGCAGCTGTTACTTCGCAGAAGTTTCCCATTCTCTTGTGTTGTTGAATGCTCAGACATGTCATTTTATTTTTGAAATAAATTTATGTTTATGCGGGGTCTCTGCAACTTTGTCAGGCTGCACTAATCCTACACAATCTGTGGAAAAGCACTCAGAAGTTCCATGACTGTGTTGTCAAGAATTTCCAATGCTGCAACAAATATGAACTCAGATTGACATAAATATCATTCCAATATACTAACAAAATAATGCAGAGTGACATCAATTTGGAAATGGGAACTATACCATGACACCATCATCTATAAATCGACTATTCTATTTAAACTTGAAGATTGAATTCAGGGCACAGCTGAGTGGCAACTCAATCTGCTTTCTTGTTATGTGAATAGTTATACCAATCAGATGTTTAACTCCACCCACACCATTTAGAATCAACTTCAGAGGTCTTTCTTTAACAACTTATCTTGACCTACAAGATGGAGATGAGGATACATTTTTTTTCACTCAGGGGGTAGTGAACAAGTGGATTCTCTATCACAGAAGATGGTAGAGGCCCAGACATTGAATATATTTCAGAAAGATGTAGATAGATCACTGGATACTAAAACTATCGGGGAACATGGGGAAAGAATGGGTACATGATATCGAGAGAAAAAGTATCAGTTATGATTGTACTAAATGGTCGCGCAGGCTCTTAGAGCCAAAAATGCAAGCTATCTTTTTAATTCATTTGTCATCTCCAGAGAGGGGGCAGCAGTTTTACATAAATGCAGGTTAATGAGAATACAAGATCAAAATTTTACTCAGAAAGTAATATCATGAATAACTCAGCAGTAATAGAACAATGATATATACAAGTGAATTTGAAGCGAGTTTATCACTAAAGACTCTTGAATTTCTAGAGATGTACCATAGAGAGCATTCTGACTGAATACGTCACTGTCTGGAATGGATGTGCCAATGCATAGGACACGAAAAGGCTACAAAGTGTTGTGAACCTGGCCAACACCATCATGGGCATTAGCCTTCATTCAAGAAAGCAGGCTCTTTCATTAAGGACCCTCACCATGTTCTCTTCTCACTGCTACCAGCATGAAAGAGGTACCATAACCTGAAGGCAAACACTCAATAGCACAGAAACAGTTTCTTCCCCTCCTCCATCAGATTTCTGAATGGACAATGAATCATACACACTACCTCGCTTTTTCTCTTCCTTTGCTCTAATTTATTTTTTGTTTTAAATAGTGCATTACAGAAATGTAATTTATTTTATTCTAATTTCTCATCAAAATGTGATGAATGTAAGACTGAGGAAGGTACATTATTTCATATGTTTTGGTTGTGTTCCTTGCTTTTCAGTTATTGGGAAAATATCTTCCATACCTTGTCGTTAGTTCTTAATGTTAATTTGGCTCCTAATCCCTTTTCTTGCCCTATTTTGAAGAAGTAAGTCAGCTGATATAAATGTGCCAGAAGAGGTGGAAGGAAGCTGCCCCTTCTACACAGACTCTGGTTCTCTGATGTGATGGCATGCCAGACTCCGGGAAAAATTAGGTGCTCTACTAATGTAATGAACCTTAATTTTCTAAATTTATGGGGTCAGTTCCTTAATTATTTTCAGAATTTATAAGATTATTGGATCCCATTTTACGGTTTGCTTGTCCTTTCATACATAAATGGAACATTTATGTTTAATCATAACTTCACAAGGGTTAGATTATTAGAATAATTGTCACTGTTTTTTGTCTCATTCATAGGTTATTTACAACTATTTGTTCATATACATTTTATTTGATTGATACATGTCCTTGCTATTACCTATGTATGAGTGTGTGTGTGTGTGTGTGTGTGTGTGTGTGCGCGCGCGCGCGTGTGACACGTGTTCATCACAATTAATTATGATTCTGAACGTGGTGAGTTTTTGTGATCTAGATGGTGTGAGATTAGAAGCTCAACACAGGATTGACAAGGAGTAGGTGAAAGGATTGATCTTCCAGTGATTAATTCTATCTTGCTTAGTCTCTGAAATGATACATATTATGGAGAAGATTAAAATGAAGAGAAAAGAAAGAATTGTATATCTGCTCATGACTTTGAAAATGCTCAACAACAGGATAAAATCTGCTGTCATCAAATACAAAACGTTCAAATAGAACTTCTTTGCCCTCATTTGAGGTGAGGAGGAGAGCATTGTTTAATATCTAATGATGAGTGGACCATTTCTACACTTTCATTAGCTTTGTAAGTGAGACTGAGGTACATCAGAAAATGATGAGCTAAGTAGTGCATTTAATTATGAACATTTTATAAAGGTTTTAGAGACTTTTTACATCAATTGAATTAAAGTGTTAAATTTATTATCTTCCCTCTGCTCAGAACATATATTCTATCAATTCTGCTATTTTCTTTAACATTATGTTGTACTTATAAGTTATTTCCATTTTTAAAATTAAAATAGCCATATATTATTGGGTATTACAGAGGTAAATAATTTAAGCTTTTATTCTACAGATTGATGAAGGATAGCGATTGGAAAGATGTAGAAGGTGCTCCAAACACCCCTTCTATTTCAGAGAAACCAATTGTATTCCATATATTTCCAGCTTTAGTACCCATTTTCTAGCATTATTTTAACATTCAAGAGGCACCCACACAGAATAATTGTCACATTCCTAACTTTGGAGCAATTGAAAAGTCTTGATATTTGAACCTCTGTATCACTATAAGGATCAAAACTGTATAGCAATGGAATATATGGTCTCCCAACTGAATACTTTACTGCACCATGCATAGGGGCTGTTCCTCCTCACCTTTGAAGCCTCTCTTTGTACAACACAGGAAACAAAAAGAAAAAAAATGGTAATAATTACTGTCACAAAAAAAAGAAAGTAAAAAACTGAAGGCAAACGTGGAAAAAATCAATTCCTGTAATTGCTATATATCTGTGGAAATAAATCAGAATAAATACTTGTTCATTGTTTGAATCTTAAAACCAAAATGTATTCATGCTATGGTGGCAAGTTTAAACTGTCAAAAACATTAAAATCTATCTGTCAAAGTGTAAACATGAATTTGCAACATCCCATCAGAATTTCATCTTGCCTGAAGCGGAGCACTTCTGACATGTCTGA
Source organism: Narcine bancroftii (assembly GCF_036971445.1). Lineage (NCBI taxonomy): Eukaryota > Metazoa > Chordata > Chondrichthyes > Torpediniformes > Narcinidae > Narcine > Narcine bancroftii. Next base: position 84,121,751 of record NC_091479.1, on the reverse strand, counting down.
ACAAATCAAAAGATAATTCATGATAATTATTGCATACTGCTGTCTGCTTGGGGTGGGCTGGCAGCAGACACAGCAGGCGAGCAGCTTCACAGTTTGTTTTGCATACATGATATTGTTTGTAGAAATAAATGTTTGCATCATAATCAGGCAGGAAGGATTCCTGAGCTGAATCTATAACTCAGGAAGAAGTAGTAGTTTGTTGGCAGCTGCAAATATACCGTCTTGTTGATACCAATTTCATTTTCAACAAGACAAAGGGGCTGTGAAGTAAAATACTTCCCCTTGCTTTGGTTTTGTTTGGAGACTTGGCCATCCATGTGTGATCGAATGTTAAAGTAAGCAGATAAACTGCGAGCAATAAAGGTCATTGCTTTGTTGTTCTTCTGCCTTCCCCAGGGAATTAAATGAAAGCAGGAGATGGCACTCCGGGCCATGTCAGTGCTGAAGCCTACTTATGAAGATAAAATGACGCGTGTTCGCTGTCAATTAACTTTTGTTTGAAATAACCAACTATTCAAAGTGGAGCCGATTCCGTCAATATGGATTTAAAAACATATTGCTCATTGCTCTCATCTACAGGAACGTCTAGCTATCTGCCATTGAAGGATTCCACTGGCCAAAGATTGCTGACAAACAGAGAGCTGTACTTAGAGCTGTGTGCAATAAAAATTGTGGTGTTATTTCCCTTATTGTTGAAATGTGATTCAGGTGATCTTGTCTTTGAATTGGAACATTGGGGGTGGGGGGGGGGGGGGGTGGGAGCTGCTGCACATGCAGTCATTTTATATGTTTCTTTGGCTTGGCTTCGCGAACGAAGATTTATGGAGGGGGTAAAAGTCCACATCAGCTGCAGGCTCGTTTGTGGCTGACAAGTCCGATGCGGGACAGGCAGACACGGTTGCAGTGGTTGCAGGGGAAAATTGGTGGGTTGGGGTTGGGTGTTGGGTTTTTCCTCCTTCGTCTTTTGTCAGTGAGGTGGGCTCTGCGGTCTTCTTCAAAGGAGGTTGCTGCCCGCCAAACTGTGAGGCGCCAAGATGGACGGTTTGAAGCGATATCAGCCCACTGGCGGTGGTCAATGTGGCAGGCACCAAGAGATTTCTTTAGGCAGTCCTTGAACCTCTTCTTTGGTGCACCTCTGTCACAGTGGCCAGTGGAAAGCTCGCCATATAACACGATCTTGGGAAGGCAATGGTCCTCCATTCTGGAGACGTGACCCATCCAGCGCAGCTGGATCTTCAGCAGCGTGGACTCGATGCTGTCGACCTCTGCCATCTCGAGTACTTCGACGTTAGGGATGAAAGCGCTCCAATGGATGTTGAGGATGGAGCGGAGACAACACTGGTGGAAGCGTTCTAGGAGCCGTAGGTGATGCCGGTAGAGGACCCATGATTCGGAGCCGAACATATGTGTAAACAGACACAAAAACAGACACAAAAACCACTAGTTTTGTGGGGGGGGGGGATGGTTGGTCATTGATTGTAGACCCACCTTCAACCCAGATTCAAATCAGGGATTTTTCCAACAACTTTACATCCACAGGCAGAGAATTCGTCAAAGGGATCAATGATGCAGCATGTGACTGACCTTGGCCATCTCCTCCCACAGACTTTGGAGACTGAACGTGTTCCTCATCTATATGAACCAGGCTAAAGAAATATGCACTCATAATTCACAAAAAAAGGAAGCAAAGCAATGCATTTTGAGGCCCTTATTTTCTATTCCCTTCTTTCTCTTCGGAATAACTTAGAAATATGTTCAACAAATCCAATTTGAAATCTGCTCAATGATTTTGATTAAGGCCCCTGAACCTTCCCAAGACCCAATATTGAATTTAGTGTCAAGTTTAGAAATGAAATAAGTTGAAGAAATGGGAAACATGTTGCTGTAATTAAGAGAAAATCTACTTTTTAAAAATTTGTTTACAGGATGTGGACTTCAGAAGCAACAAACACATTCATTTTCTATCATTATTTCTCATTGAACTGAGGGGAAACAAGTACCACATTAATAGGTCTGGATTTATTCACAAGTCAGACGTCACAACACAAAATTACTGCTGAAGCTGACAATCTGAAATAAAAACAGACAACTTTGGAAATAATCAATGTTGGTGGAAGGAGAAGTTGAATCAACATTTTGTCTTTATGACCTTTCCTCAGATATTTCTCGGTTCTACTGAGAGTTTGTGGACATGATACATTGAGTCAGTTCATCTCTGCCGATGCTGCTCAATCTGCTGAGTTTCTCGAGACTTTTCTGTTTCAATGGCAGATTTCTTTCCTGGAAAGGCAGTAGTGAAAGATATTTTACAATAATCTATTGGTCTTGCAATTACTAGTACCAGGTTTTTATTTCAGATTTATTTCATTTAATTATGCTTTGTGGACTTAAGGTGAGAATAAAGTGTGAACATGTAATTCAGATTCATTGTATGGTGTAAAGAAAAGTAATTGAACCTGGAGACTTCACAGTTTAAAATGATAAAAATTGACTGAAGAAAGTTAAATGGCAATCTAATGTAGAAAGAGTTGTGAATAATGGAGTCGATAATCTTGACAGGAGGTCCATGGACTCTGAATGCCAAAATAATTGTTTTAATTTCATTGAAAAATAAACTATTTATTTTTAAAAATGGTATGACAGCACATTCTTCTTCCAGGACAGGAGGTGGACAAGGTTGGTGAAATGTTGGATCTGTCCGCCACTTGAGAATCACTTATAGCTTATGTGGAAAGTTGGTTTACAGGTGCTTCCCTACTTACAATGGTCCGACTTACAATTTTTCGAAGTTACGATGGTACAACAGCATGACTGCCGTTATTTACTTTCAGGTAATACGTTAAAGTAAAGTAATCGCAACCATCGTTGATTTTTCCAATAAATTCCTCCAAGGTGAATTCTTTGCAACCTCCTTGATCAATCACTTCTTTTAGTTTAGTTAGAAAGCTTGCAAAGACTGATACAGTGCTGTCGAGGGAGAGTGGGGCAGTGGGATCAGTGTGGGGAATATTGGGAGATAACTGGACAGTGGGATCAGTTAGGAATGAAAAAGGGCTGTAGGGAGAGAGTGAGTAGTGGGATCAGTGTGGGGGCTGAGTCAGCATTATACAAGGTTTACCTGTATTCCTTTTTGACTTAATAATTTTTGTGACTTGCGATGGGTTTTCCAGAATGTATCCCTATCGTAAGTTGAAGAGCACCTGTATAGAATTGTCTAGAGAGAGAGATAAAAATGTCAAAATAGAAAGAGAGACATAGTAAAGCAGGGTCATATTTTGCAGAATGGAATTGTTAATGAACAATGTTTCCTAAAACGTAAATTAATTTACTGCTTTACATGAAACTCTTGTCACATTAGTAGTTAAAAGGATAAGACTGAAATTAATAACAGTAGACTACAGATACGGTTCGATGAGAAGAATAGGCTGATGTCAAAAAAACACTTCATCTCTCATTAAATAACAGGCCCTTGCATTGCCACAGCCAAAGTGAGGAGAATCCTATCCAAGGTGAACCTGCACAAGGCAGCGGGACTCAGACAACATACCCAGCCGGGTATTGAAGGACTGTGCAGACCAACTAACAGAGGTCCTTATCAATATCTTCAACACATCATTACAGCACTGACCTCCACCATTATAAAATGATTTGTTCCATCACCAGATGCTTGAAACAAAGCACATCTCCCAGAGACTCTAGACCCATTTCATTTATCTATAGTCAGAACCATTCCACTGACAATGCTATAGCTTTGTCCCTCTATTCTGTTCTTCTGCTGTTCATTGACTTCAGCTCAGCATTGCATACAATCATATCCTAGAGGCAGGTGGAGAAGCTGCTCTCGCTGGAACTGGATTCTGAACTTCCTAGCAGAAAGACCAGACAGGGTTGGCAAAAGAATGTCAAGCACATCACGCACCTCTGGGCTGTGGGCTCAGCCCAATCCTATTTATGCTATTGATCCACGATTGCAATGCCAGATCCATCAAGTTTGCGGATGACACGACAGAAAATGGCCTCATCAGCATCAATGATGAATCTTACTACACAGAAGAGGTTCAATATCTCACAAAATGATGCGAGAATAAGTAACCTGAGTCTCAATGTGGTCAAGTCAAAGGAAATGGTTGGGGACTTCAGGAGGACCACCCTTCACTACACATAGCACGGTAGTGCAGAGAGAACACAAAGTTCCTCAGAATCCACTTAAGAATGGATTTATCTTGGATACGCAAAATCAGGAAGGCACAAAGATGACTGTGTTTCTTTAGAAGGCCAAGGTGGGCAAGGCTCCCGGCCACCTATTCTATCAATTTTCTACGGCAGCTCAATTGAGAGTGCTATAATGCTGTCGAGAATTAGATTGGCGGTCGATCCACAGGATCAAAAAAGCAGCAGAGAGGGTAACTGGGGGTCTCTGTCTCCTCAACACTGTGATGTACTGGGTGCAGCATCTTCCAGCTACTCCCTTCGGGAAAGGGATGTTGAAGTTATCAGAGTCAGAACCACCAGGCTGAGGAACAGCTTCTTTCCACAGGCAGTGAGACGGCCGAATGATTGATGAGCTTCGAGATGCCCCTATTTATTAATACTTTTTATTTTAAACATATGTTTCTTCTTTGGCTTGGCTTCGCGGACGAAGATTTATGGAGGGGGTATGCATTATACTGTGTGTGCTACGTCTGTACACATGTTTGCGCTGTGGACCGAAGAATGCGCTTTGCTTGAGTTGCACTGGTCCAATTGAATGATAAAGAAACTTGAAGTTGAATTTGACTCTTATGGTGCACCTTCACAAGAGCAGCACTGGAGAAAGAGCCAAACTCTTGTATCTCAATGGAAGTCCGCATCTTTATGAGAAGAAAGTTGAGGAAACCAAAACTCAGGAACAAGAAGTGAATGACTGTCCTTCTGTTTGGTTCTTGGATCTCTCTAGTACTTTATTTTTCTAGTTTTCATTTGTTCAAATCCTATATTTTGGCTCTATCTTTTATTAATCTCTGAGTTTACCTCCTTATTTTGTCTTCTGATTTTGCTACCACCTTCATGTCATCCAGCCATCTGTTCTATTGTTATTACTTTTGTCCCCCTAATCTTCCCACAACTTGCATCCGTACATGTCTTTTGCCCATTGTTCTCACTAACCCAGCTTTCTCCAAGCAGTTTTATTGGCCCGGCTCCTCTTTGCCTAATGATATTGGCAGTATTTTAGTGAAGACTAGAGGATTGACAGATGGTTACAGAGAATTGCAAACTGCATCCAGCTCCGTATCAAAATACGCCCATACCAACTGGGGCGAGGGCCATTAGCAAGTATAAACAGTATTTTGATGTAATGGAAATGTGCATGTCAAGTCACAGCGCAGAGATGGCCAGGAAGGGCAAGCAGTTCCACAATATGTTCAGTAAAATCATTGCAAAAAGAGCAGAAGCCTTCACTACAGCAGTAATGCCAAATTATATTGCACAATCCCAACGCCTTGCGTCACTCTTGATATTTGCAATAACACAAAAAAAATCTATGGGAAACTTGTGTATTTACCTCAGTTACTTAAAAGTAAATTAAGGATTAAGAAGTGGATGACTTTAGGCCAGTGGTTTTCAAACTGCCCCCCTAAACTCATATTCCACCTTACCATGGGCTCTTATTCTCACCATCTTTCTTCACTCTGTATCTATAATTTACTTTATTTCAGAGATCTCTGAGAGAGACAGATACGGGCAATGTTAAATTCAATGATTTCCTTCAAAAATGATCTAAAAATAAAAAGCATTTTTTTCTTATTCAGCTAATAATGTTTAGAAGCTTATTAGTATATTTAATATGTAGCTTTATAGATGAACAATGCTTGACAGATGAGAACAGCGGTGAGGTCAGGATTATGATCGTGACAGCATGGGGGAAGAGATGTAAGAGTATCAGAGCCAGCGCCACCAGTCTGAATGACCAAAAGAACGGCTCACATTAAACGTCCGAGTCTCTTGTATAAATGAAATACTCGTCCTTCAAATGTATTGCTTGTCTGTATGTATGTGTATTATGTCTGGATATGTATCTGCATGCTTTGCAGTAAGGACCACAGAACATTGTTTCATTGCGTTGCACATACAATCAGATGACAATAAACTTGACGAGTACTTGAGGCCTGTTCAATACATTGCTTAGTCAACAAGCCAAATGGTAGCTTTTAGAGAAGTCCTTTTGCCTCATGGCTCCTGCTGGATAGAAAGGAGAAGTGAAGATAACTCTATGAGAAAATGGAGCTCGAAACTGTAGCCATGAGGCAGACCAGTCAAGGGACGTCCATTGGAGAAACATAAAAGCTGTAGATGTGATGAGAAGAATACTGGAATAGAAAGTGTCAATTACATTCCAGCGAGGTGGTCTAAATTTTTAATTTAAAAGTCTCATTATTAAAAGTTTGAACAGACACAATAACTGAGGTGTGTTTGACAAGGTACGAGTTTTCTTGAGTGCACAGTGGCTTATTTTAGATGTTGTTTAAATAGCCTGGGCCACTATGTATATTTGATCACAGACTGACTGTATTGTCAAAATATGACAAGGGATAAGAGAAACGTTATCTTTAGTGGAAGGAAAATTGATCCAATTTCTATAAGAGAAATGCAGAGACCTATCTCTTTTATATCTGTATCATTTCTGAGCTATTGAATTTATACATCTCTCAGGAGCTGACTTTATTTGAGGAAAAATTGCTTAAACAGACTTAAAATTTATTGGGTTGAAACAGTAGTCTGATTTGAACCAGTCTTAATTTCTATTGGGTAACTTGTTCAAATGGGAGATAATACTTGTTTGGATTACTTGGTTAAAACAAAGACATTTAGGTTTGAATTTATGAGTTTTAAAAAGCTATTGATTTTAACTTTGAATATATTCAGTCTCCACAATTTTCTTGGGTAAAATGCAGAATTCCAAAAGGTATTTTTCTTCACATCAGCCTTAAATAGTTGTCCTCTTGCTCAGGGACAATGCCCTCTGGTTGCAGACCCCTAGTAAAGGAAACAATCTCCTGGCCCTTACACTGTGAAAAACTTAAGAATCTTTTGGTTCACTAAACTCACTTCTCATTCGTCATAACTCCAGTTACTATAGGAGCAACCTATTCAACTTTTCCTCTGCAGACAATTTCTCCATTCCCAGGATCTTGCTAATGAACTCCTGTAATAATGTCTTTCCTTATATGTGGGGACCAAAACTATAGAATACTTCCCTACTACTTTCTATCAAATCATAGACAGCTTGAAATAAATTAAAAACCAGAATTCCATTAGTTTCCCCAAATACCTATTGTACCTGCGAGTTATTTCTTTGTGGTTGTGGGATGTCCCTCAAATCACTTTGAGCTGCAGCTTTCTGCAGTCTGTCTTGAAGTAAATAGATATCATCCTGCTCTGGGCTCCTTCACCCTTACCAACTGTAAATTTGAACTCCTCTCAAAATCTCTGACACTGTAATTTATCTTCTTAGACCATTAATGCTGACTGGAAATGCTATCCACCGTTTCCTATCAGCACACAAGGCCAGGTAGTTAAAATAAGCCGACCCAACTTCATGCTACCAAAGTCAGGCTGACTTCCTGCCTGACTCCTCCTCCAAATTTCAGCTCCAGTTAAACTTTCCATTGAATCCGATGATTAAATAAAATGAAATGATGAAGTGTTTTGAAAGGCTGGTACTGAAGCATACCAGCTCCTATCTGAGCAGATATATGGATATGTTCCAGTTCAGCTACAATAACAATAGGTCTATGGTGAATGCCATCTCACTGGCCCTACACAAAGCCCTGGAACACCTGGACAGGAAATATGCATTTATCAGGATTATCTTTATCGACTACAGTTCAGCAACTAACACCATCATCCAAATTCCAAGACCTGGGACTCAACACCGCCCTGTGAAATTGTTTCATGGATTTCCTCACCTCCAGACCACAATCAGTGAAAAATGGTAAAACCATCTCCTCCACAATCTCCATCAGTACCGGAGCATCACAGGGCTGCGTTCTTATCCCCCCTCCCTACTCACTTTACACCCATGACTGTGTGGCTTGTTATGGCAATACCATTATCTACAAACGTGTGGATGATAGCAGTATAGTGGGTTGTATAAAGGAAGGAGATGAGTCAGTGTACAGGATGGAGATTGAAAACTTAGCTGAATGATGCTCCAACAACAGCCTTGCACTCAATGTCACCAAAACTAAGGAGCCGATTGTTGACTTCAGGAAAGGAAAGCCAGAGGTGTACAGTCCAGTGATCATTGAGGTGGAGAAAGTGAGCACATTTAGGTTTTTGGGAGTCATTATCTCGGAGGATCTTTTCTGGACCCAACACACTAATGGCATCGTGAAGAAAACATGTCAGCACCCCTACTTCCTCAGGAGTTTGCAGATGTTTGGTATGATACCAGAAACCCTGGCAAATTTCGACAGGTGTGTGGTGGAAAGTGTGTTGACTAGCTGCATCCCTGTCTGGTATGGGGACACCAATATCCCTGAACATAAAGCCTTCCAAATGGTACTGGACACAGACCAGGACGTCACAGGCAAAACCTTCCCCACTATTGAAAACATCTACAGTGAATTCTGCCATTGGAGAGCAACAGTAATCATCAAAGACCCTCACCACCCAGCACATGCTCTGTTCTCACTGCTGCCATCAGGAACAAGATAGAGGTTGTGGTGGGCTGCAGTATTCCTGATAACCTGATTCTACCTCATTTTGTGACTGTACATGTGGTCACTCCCTCCTGCCCTTGGAATACGTTGCATCTCTCACCAGGCAGTGCTTTTGGAGATGTTTTGACTGGCTGCAGAAGTAGCACTTAGAGTGCTCCTGGGAGACAGAGGCTGTGGTGAGCTCATTAATCGGGCGTGAAAGTGGACCAGTGGCCTGTAGACCCGCATTCCAGGATGGTGACCCCCGTGTAGGCCCATTTTCAGATCAATTGCTCCTTTTAAGTCTGACTTACTCTGCTTGAGTAATGTAGTCACACCTGATGCCTGCAACATAGGTGTCCCAGATCACGTCATCAATATTTTGGGCAGCCAATACTGCCTATAAGTTGCACACACATGCTAGACCCCACAGGGCCCTAAGGAACTCATCATCTGATTCACCCAGTCTCTGTCTGCAGATGGCCAGCATGTGCCTGGTGTATACTTTGTAAACTTTCTCCCTGTATTGTCCCTTAAATATATCCATTGCCTCCACTTAGGTGGTGGCATCCCTGATCATTGAGAACACTCTAGATCTGACCCAGGAGAAGAGAAGATACAGCCTGTTTGCATCAGTGGCCACAATGCCTGCTGAGTTTTTTTAGGAAGACTTCGAAACAGAGTAGCCAGAGTTCAAAGCTGTCTGAGGCATCAGGTGACTGTGGATTGATCTCCAGCTTGTCAGGTTTTAGGAGTTAGTCCATTATTGGCAATGAAAACAAAAATGGTGAATAAAATTTACGTGCTATAAATAACTCGAGAGGCCAAGAGTGAGTCACTGATCTACAGGCTTTTATTCACAATGGTCAAGGACATCATCCTGTTCCGTGACCCAGGTTTTCTGGGGAAGGGTCAAAGTGTTAGAGATTTTATACAAGGTCAAAAGAGGTAATCAGGAATATAGCAGTTCAGCACAAGACTCATTCCACCAGGTTCATGAACAGCTGCTACCCCTCCACTATCAGACTCCTCAACAACAAACTTAATCAGGGACTCATTTAAGGACTCTGACTTTTGCACTACAGAGAGAATTTCTTTTAAAAATCAATAGTCATTTTGTTTACATTCATTTTCTGTTTACAGTTCTTTATTTGTTTACATGTATATGCTGTGTACCGTTTTTTTTTACACTACCAATATGTGGTCATTCTGCCTTGCTCACAGGGGAAAGAATCTCAGGGTTGTATACGATCTAATCTATGTACCCTAGCAATCAATCTGAAACTCATATGTCAAAAGTGATGATTCAATCCAAAATAGTTGTTAGATTTTTAAAAATTAAAATTAAAATTTGGACATGCAGCACGATAACAGGCCTTTTCGGCCCACGAGCCCGGCCGCACAATTACACCAAATTAACCTGCAACCCCGTTACATTTTGAATAGTGGGAGAAAACCTGAGCACCTGGAGAAAATTAATGCAGAACTGGGGAGAATGCACAAATTCCTTACCAACAGCATGGGATTCGAACCCTGATCGTTGGTAGTGCAACACTGTTGCACTAACTGTACACTAACGGTGTGGTTAATGGTTATTATAAGATGAGAGGCGTGCTGAAGGTAAATCAGTCATAATAGTGAAATCAAAGATCAACACCAAGAAGAAAAACATGTTATAAGACTTTACACAAATGTCAATGCAATTACGATGGAGTAAGGAGAGTGGTGTCTTTCAGAAATGTGTTTACAATCTAGGATATATATTTGTTCAGAAAAGTCATTTTGATTTTCTTCCAGGGAAATTGTGTTAATGAACAAATAACAGAGCTGAGTCACAGGGTTATTTTCATTTTGTGAGCACTAAATATTTGTTTCAAGAGAGATTGAGTTCAGGAGGGCTTCATATATTTTAACAACACAGCTGAAGCCATTGCACAGTATACCTTAGCACAGTCACAAAGAGATCATTTCTACATTTAACATCAACGTCCTTCATAATTGTTATTTTTAATTAGCACCAACATATAATTGTAAGCAATATGGACTAATGTTCAATTGGACCTAGTTAAGAGTTTATTTGGAACTTGAAAAGACATCAGGGATCATATACTTGCATCCCTCCATCTGTTCTGGATTCAATCCAGGATAAGGTTCTGTTCTAATTGATGCTTTGCGGGGGTTTTTTTGTGATCTACTTAGTGAAATATTCACAGAAATCATGTCGTATGTTTATATTGATTAAAAAAGTTAGATTGGAAATTACACTCTTGCCTAGAAATTCAGCACCCAATTGTTGCATTAGAAAATGGGTTTCAGTGCTGTGTGTTTGGCATCCGAAAGTCATTCCATTAACTTCAATAGAATAAATTTCAGAGGGAGGCAGAGTGGATTGTGCAAACATTCTTCAATGCTTAGCACTCCTGACCTGGGTACACCTTCAGACACCACTGTTGCATAAAATTAAATTATTCAAAAATATTAAAGATGATGAACATTCTGGGGAAAAATGAATGCCATGCCCCCTTGGAGTATAATTAGGAAAAAAGTGTACAATATTGTCCAGTAATTGTTTTAAATCTCAGATCTGACGGTTTCTGTCCCTATAAAATCTCTGATTACATCACTAATGAGGTGTTGCCGCATGTTTGAGCTCACTTTACAGCAATACCAGAAGTAACTTATTCCTACCAGTTGTGTTTAACTGTTCAAAGCATAAACAGCTCATCTCATTACTTTTCAAAAAAAAAGTATCCCTTCACCTTTTGTTCATTTCTTTGCTTCTAATCAGTTTAAATGAAGACAATGCTAATAGAATGTCACAACAACTTATTTCCACAGCACAGAAATGCCATGCATGAACCAACTTGCTATGGTTCTTAGCACTGGGGTTGCAGGTAAATATAAATTACTGTGGAACCAAAGAAAGACTAAAAGCAGAAACCAAACCCTGTTGTAACACAAGTTACAATTTTAACTCCAGCTTAGTCCAATATGAAATCAGCTGCTCTTTTTTTTTCACAAGCACATTGTCCTCTCAAGATGAAAAATGGACTCTGGGGTATCTAATTTGTTTTTCCATCAGTGAAAGCTCACTCTCAAAGTGCATTGCCATATAATCTCAGTGAGGCAGAGTTAAATTATTAGCTCAATGGAAGAGTCATTTAATGAAATGATACCAAGAAGAACAGATCTAATAATTAAATTGAAACAGTATAAACAATATGCAAAGTAAGGTGTTTCCTTATTTCTTGATACAGTTACAGTGGATACCTAAAGTGAAGGTAATAGCCCTGTTGATAGCTTTATACAATGTAAGCCTCCTCTGTTCAAGGATGTGAGTGGGATAATTTTAATGCCTCTTATATTCAGCCAACTGATTAAGAATTATGTTCATGAAAATGATTAAACTAATACCATCAAATTATGCTTAAATAAGCATTATTTTTATTATGTTTTTCCGAGAGAGATTAATGCGTCCCCACAAATGAAAAGCTATCTGAATTAACTTTAGAATTATAATGTTGCTTTTCTAATTGCAGTGATAAAGTAGCGAAGCACTCAAGTTCTGAGACAATGTTCAAGATCACACAATTATGTTATCTACATCTGGGAATATTGTCAGCCATATTTGATATAATGAATATTTATAGACATGTATTCAAGGACAGCTATCTCAAATGCTGATCTTACCGAAACAGTCCATTTGTTTGAGTGAAAGATACTGATTAAGATACTAAATCACGACATCATTCATTTGGAAAATATCCTCCAATTGATGCTATCTCATTTATTTTCTGATGTGACAGCCAGTGTCAAGATAATTGTACTGTATAACAATTCCTACTGATTCTTTGACAATATATCTCATAGGTCCATGCTTAGGTTGATTGACTACAGAGTAAAATGAACTTACTGTATACAACACCAAATGTATGTGTTTCATTTTCCTGCTTTGCAGTGGTGAGAAGCAAATGTCCTTGTATTATTAATTCAATTTTCTTAATATATCAACACTGATAAATATGTGGATGTGGTTTGTCTAGGGAAATAATAAAGCAACAAATGAAAAGATAAATCTAAAATCAATGGTTGGACCATGAATGATCTTCTCCTTTCTTTAAACCATTATAGTCTTATCACCTGGCTGAACTCGTACTTCTGATGTACAAGCAGAGATTGAAGACCACAGCACCAGTGATGAAAACAGTGAAAGTGTGGTCAAAGGAGGTGGAGGAGCAGCTGCAGGACTACTTTGAATCGGTGGACTGCAACATATTTAAGAGCTCATCCATAGTCTTGAAAGAACATGCAACTGGTGTCACTGACTTCATCAAGGCCTGCGTGGATGAGTGTGGGCCCATGCATTCATACCAGGTGTTCCCTAACCAGAAGCCCTGGATGAATCAGAGAATCTTCAGCCTACTGAGGGAGAGAACAATGGCATTTAAGGACAGGGATTGAGATCTTTACAAGAAGTTGAGGTACGTCCTGCGGAAGGCCATCTCTGAAGCAAAGTGGTGATTCCAAAGGAGGCTAGAGACAGACAGATACACGCCAGCCATGGCAGGGATTGCAGGCCATTATAGCTTACAAAGCAAAGGCAAATGCTATAGACAGCTATGATGCTTCACTGCCTGATGAACTGAATACCTATACCCACTTTGAAAAGAAAAACAAAACAGTGCCTACCGGAATCACTGAAAAAGATGAAGACCCTGTGATATCTGTCTCTGATGGAGACATCAGAACATCATTCAAGAGGGTGAACCCTCACAAGGTGACAGGCCTGGATGGTGTACCTAGCAGGGTACTGAAAACCTATTCCAACCAACTAGCCAGTGTGTTCACAGACATTTTCAACCTCTCATTACACCAGTTGGAGGTCCCAACCTGCTTCAAAAGGGCATCAATAATCCCAGTACCCAAGAAGACCAGCGTGGGCTGCCTCACTGACCATCGCTCAGAAGCACTAACTTCTACTGTGATGAAATGCTTTGAGAGGCTGGTCATGGCCAGAGTTAACATGTACCTAAGCAAAGATCTTGACCCAATGCAGTTCACTTATCGTCACAATCTCTCCACAGCAGATGCAATACTGCTGGCTCTCCATTCAGCTCTGGATCTTCTTGAAAACAATAGTTCATACATACAGTTGCTCTTCAACTACACCTCGGCCTTCAATACCATTATTCCCTCTGTGCTGGTCGGGAAGCTACAAACTCTAGGCCTCAGTACCTCCCTCTGCAACTAGATCCTTGACTTTCTCATCGTCAGACCACCGTCATTACGAATAGGAAACAACATCTCCTCCTCACTGATTATCAATACAGGCGCACTCCAAGGATGCGTTCTTAGCCCACTGCTCTACTCATTATACACCCATGACTGTGTGGCCAGGCACAATTCTGGTCTACAAGTTTGCCGATGCCAACAACTGTGGTGTCAGAATCATAAACAGCAATGAGGAAGGAGATAGATCAGCTCGTTGAAGGCTGAATGATAACAACCTTGCACTCAACGTCAGCAAAACCAAGGAGATTATTGTGGACTTCAGGAGGAAGTCAGGGAAGCACGACCCAGTCCTCATTGAGGGCTCAGCAGTGGGGAAGGTCAAGAGCGTCAAATTTCTGGGTGCCAACATCTCCGAGGATCTGTCCTGAAGCCAACACAATGATGCAATCTCAAAGAAGTCTTGCCAGCGGCTATACTTTGTTAGGCATCTGAGGAGATTTGGCATGTCACCAGAGACTTTTGTATTCTGACCGGTTGCATTACAGCTCGGCATGGAGGCGTCAACTCCCAAGACAAGAATGAACCCCAGAGGGTTGTTAACTCGGCCTGCGACATCACAGGCTCCAGGCTTCACTCTATCAAGGACATCTATATGAGGCAGTATCCTAAAAAAAAAAGCATCCTTAAAGACCTCCACCACTCAGGCCATGCCGTCTACATTTTGCTGCCATCAGGAAAAAGGTTCAGGAGTTTAAAGACAAGCACTCAATGGCACAAGGACAGCTTCTTCCCCACTGCCAGATTCTTGAATAATAATTAATTTTAAGAACCCAAAGACACTTACTTTTCATGCACTTATTTTTATTTATTTTTCCCCCTTACAGTGATATAGTAAGATGCTATAAAATGAATGAACAACAGTGATGGCTGCCGCAAAACACCAAATGTCATGACTTGTTTATGACAATAAATTCCGATTCTGATTATATACTTGACTACTTTCCCTCTCACGCCTTCTGTGTGGACTGCCTATATAACAAAGTGGCTTCTGCCAGGGCCTGGTGCTTCTGATTCAGAAAGCAATAGTAGTTTTCAATACTTAGCTGTACCCTTATCATTCTATTACGCTTGGTGGAGAATTTAAAAAAGTAGATATCTTCATCGATTCTAAATATTTGCATTAAAAAAAATGAACATCAAGAGCACTGGTCCATAGCAAGAAATGCTACGTATTCCAAGAAGAGACAATGTAATAAAGAGTGAATTAAAGAAATTTATGAACTTCTAATAAATCATTTTAATGCATTTTCTACAATGTCCTTGAATTTTTGAGTAACTAGATTTAAATGTCATTTTTTTTTATATCTGTGAGGCAGAATACATCAGAATTATAAATGCAGTTTATTAGAAACTCAATAATCGATGAATCATGATTGCATCCATACACTAGGAAAATTATTTCTTGGTTCAATGCAATTTTCTGCTCTACATTCTTTCAGTTCCAAATGAATCTGATAACATTCATTTCTGGAAAGAAGGAATTACAAAGAAATTCATGAAATACATTAAATGAGTTTATTGGATGTTGTAGGGGTGAGGGGGGTGCCCTTTCGGGGGGGATGGAGGGGGGTTATGCATGGAGAGAGTTTTTTTTTAAATATAATCTTGACTTTACTTTATATTCCCATTCAATTTTACTCTCCACTGAAGTTAGGGTAAAGTCAGATTTTAAAATAGGGAGCAGATATTTTTAATTATATATTCTTATGACAGAGGAGGCAAATTCAGCCTATCAAATCTGTGCCAGTTGTCAAAGAACTCCCATCTGTCCCATGTCCCTACCTGCTTTTCCAAAACCTTTTTTCTCTTACCACTCTCCCTATTCTTCCACCCACCTCTCTGGGGACCATTTACAGTGGCCAATTGCTATCTGAAGCATTATCCAATAGGTCGGAGAGGAAATTGCTCCAAACAAAGGGTTCCATGTGCTTGCTGTTGGAGGGTCATCGTATCAGGCAGGTTGATAGTCATTTCCGCATGTCAATATCGGTTAGCCCAACCTCAGGTGAGGGCACACCTTGCAATTGGCTATATCTGAGCCGGCCCCTCCAGCCAACTGCAATACAAAGTCCACCACAGAAGAACTTGCTCTTCTTTTCCCTGGGAACAAACCATAGCTTCACCCCCAGGTTGAGAGCATTGGTGATGCTGGAGAGTCGATTGCAAAGTGCATGCCGATACAGGGGGGTGGGAGGGCTATTGTGGTGCATACCGAGAAAGGACTCGTACTTGATATCAATGCGATTTAATTCTGTAGTTAAGTGGGATACCGTGCCTGCTAGTTAGCGAGGGGTGGTGAATGATGTTTATTTCATTCTTGTGTTTAGCCATGGAAACCATGACTATCAGCAATCTACGCTTTAACCATGGGAATCGCAATTAGCAGGAATTTGTGCCTTAAACCATGTCAGGAGTAGTGAGTATTTGTGTGCAGTTGCTTTGTCT
This sequence comes from Narcine bancroftii, assembly GCF_036971445.1. Lineage (NCBI taxonomy): Eukaryota > Metazoa > Chordata > Chondrichthyes > Torpediniformes > Narcinidae > Narcine > Narcine bancroftii. The sequence continues at coordinate 84,105,333 of NC_091479.1, read as the reverse complement.
GTGTGTGAGTGCTCCCAATTGTGAATTGCCCTACATGTAAATACTGTAAAGATCACTGTTACAGGACTTGTTACTCTTTCGACCCACCAATTCACCTGCCATTTTAGGATATGGGAGGCAACTGGAGCTCTTGAAAACCCATATAATACAGAATGTCTATTCCTTACTGGATAGTTGAAATATAATCTGTATGTGGGCTCTTCTTTCAACTGCATATAATGCATCACAAAAAAAATCTGAGCAAAGTGCAAAAGCTTACTCCACACCCCAAAACAACTGCAAATTTACATACACCAGAGCAGGTGGTTAGGCCAAATTCCTTCCTGACTTTGTGAGTGAATTTCAAAATTTAATTTTTAGCAGCGTACAAGCTCCTCTGTTGTAAGACTTCAATGAGGATCTTTTGTGTTGGTAATGATTGACAGGTGCATTTATGCCAACAGGACTTTGGGATGATGGATTATATTTAAGAGGACGTGAAGCATCCCTGCATTTTAATTAACAGATAATAGTAGCTTCTGGGAATGAGATTACCATTCCAGTACTCCATAAAAATCATGTCATTTATGTGCATAAATGAGAAACTTAGCTTGGTTATCTTGATTTAAAATATTTCACCTTTAACTTAGGATTTCTAAATAAATGTTTGTAAACTGACTAATTCAGTTAAAAATAAGATGGTACTTATTTCTGTTGCTGCAGTGCAATTAGTGTGAAATTTTGAATTAAGCAGCTTGGAAGAAAAAAAGAGAAAATCCACCTTTATAGACTGAATTTATTGTATTGATATTGGGAATATTCTTAACTAGGCAAGCCATAAACGATGCAGCTCTAATGTAGGCAGAGGCGAATAGTATAGCTGGGCAGAATGCTAAACATGGGCATGATGAAGTGAGAGGCCTGTTTCCATGCTGTCCATTCTCTATGAATTCATGACTGTAGGCATGTTTCCAGCCCTGACCCTTCCCTTCTCACCCTGTGTTTCCCACTTCCAATTATACCGGTGGATCCTGCATTAATGGGTGGGGTGGCATTGCTGGAAAATGGTCTATATGATGATTTCCCGTAGCACCGTATCATCTATTCGTGCCTCAAGAAATGTGAATTGAAAGAAAAGGACATTTTGTGTTTTACTTTCTCCCCAATATAAATAACACGAGTACAAATTTTATTCTGTATCTTACATTTTTGGGGAGAGACTTGTGCATTCTGGAAGGACAAATTTCTGTTCCCACAGGGCCAGAATGTTGGAGTCACCTGGACTGTTTTGTCTCCCTGCTCTCACAATCTACCTACAGGCTGCCTCAACTTTAAAACCAAGCTCCTGTACCAAAGAGTCCTGCTGATAGTTCTCAACATCTCACGTATCTTATTTATATGATGACCCAGAAAATATTCCCAGTCCCTCTCAGATTCATCTGTGTGCACACATTTCAGTCACAGGTAGCACCATTTAGTGTCAGTCACAGGTGCTGCACAAATTTCTAGACCAAAACTCTGTCCTGTCTGTGGCAGTGTCTGACATGGGGAAAAAAACCCTTCGAGCAGCTCTGATGTCAGAGTGTGAAGGACATTAAACTTGACAAGACAACACAGGCATCAAGTTATTTTGTGAAGATGTTATGCATCAAATCAATATGACCTCACCCAAGTGAATAACACCATTTGGTTTCAGGAGTTCCATAGTGAATGCTATGTTGCTTTTCATAGAACACTACAGCACAGTATAGGCTTTAAGGCCATCGATGTTGTGGCAACCCATATATTCCTTTTTAAAAAAAAGTACTATACCTTCCCTATCCCATAACCCTCTATTTTTCTTTTATCCATGTGCCTGTCATCTTTTTTGAAAAAAATATTTTTAGAGTTTAACATAGAAACTTTCAAAATATTAAGGAAAACACACAAATTATCTCATATATATACATATGTGTGTATATATATATATATATATATACACACAAGTACAAAAAAATATGAATGGAACTACATTGGACAATTCCTTAATCCACCTGAGAAACATGTTATTGAATTAATCTATGATAACCATGTTCAAACCCATATTTGCCAAATTAATCCAAATAAAAATTGATTTAATTTTTTCTAAAAACTGAAATCTAATCTACTCCCTCCCTCTAATCAAGGTAACCTTTGTTTGTTAAAAAAAAAGGAAATTGTGGATCGGATAGCAACCTCCAGACATTGGACGGAGAGTCTCCAGAATAATCATAGATGTGTCTGTCTAAAGTCTCTTAAATGCCCCTAACATTTCAGCCTCCACCACCATTCCCAACACGATATTCCAGGCACCCACAACTCTGTGTTAAAAAAAAACCTTACCCCTGATGTCTCCCGTAAACTTCTCTCCCTAAATTTGTGCACATGTCCTCTTATGTTTGTTATTCCTGCCCTGGGAAACAGGCACTGGTGTCCACCCTATTTATACCCCTCAGTCTTATAGACCTCTATCAAGTCATTCTAATTTTTCTACACTCCAAAGAGCAAAGTCCCAGTTCTGCTAACCTTGCTTCATAAGACTTGTTTCTCAATCCAGGCAACATCCTAATAAATCTCCTCTGTGCCCTCTCCAGAGCTTCCACATCCTTCCTATGATGAGGTGACCAGAACTGAACACAATACTCTTAAGTGTGGTCTTACTAAATATTTGTAGAGTTGTAACATGACCTCGACTCCAGAACTCAATCCCCAATATTAATGAAGCCCAGTATCAGATAGGCCTTCTTAACTATCCTATCAACCTGTGCAGTGACTTTGAGGGATATATGGATTTGCACCCCAAGGTCCCTTTGTTCATCCACACTCTTAAGTAACTGACATTTAACCCTGTACTCAGCTTTCTGGTTTGTCCTTCCAAAATGCACCACCTAACATTTATCTAGATTTAAATCCATCTGCCACTTTTCTGCCCAATTCTGGATCTTGTCTATATCCTCTTGTAACCTTTGACAACCTACAGCTCCATCCACAACTCTTTCAACCTTTGTGTCATCCAAAAACTTACAGGCCATCCTTCCACCTCTTCATCCAGGTCATTTATAAAAATCACAAAGAGCAGAGGTCCCAGAACTGATCCCTGTGGCACTCCACTAGTCACTGATCTCCAGGCAGAATACCTTTCTTCCATCACTACTCTCTACTTTCTACCTGCAAGCCTATTTTTTATCCATTCAACCAAGGTTCTATTGATCCTATGCCTCATGACTTTCTGGATGGCTCTCTCATGGGGGACCTTACCAATCTACCCTCTTCAATTTCTTTTGTTACCTCCTCAAAAAATTCAATTAGACTCGTGAGGCACAACCTTCCCTTTACAAAGGTCATGCTGACCATCCTTGAGTAGACTGTACTTCTCCAAATGGTCATGGATCCTATCCTTAAGAATCCTCTCCAATAGTTTGCACAATACTGATGCAAGACTCACTGGTCTAAACTTCCCAGGATTCTCCCTTGCTTCAAAAAAAGAGAAACACATTTGCCCTTCTCTAATCCTCCAGCAGACAAAGAGGATTCAAAGATCAGAGCTACTGAACCAACTATCTCAATTCTCACTTCCCACAGCAACCTGGGGTATATAATGTCCGGCCCTGGGGACTTAGCAATCTTGATGTTTTTAAAAAGATCCAACACTACCTGTTTCTTAATCTCCACATTGTCAAGCACATAGACCTGTTCTATTTCGACCTCACTGTTATCAAAGCCCTTTTCTGTTGTGAAAACTGAAGCAAAGTATTCATTTAGGACCTTGTCCACCTCCAGGTACATGTTGCCTCCTTTATCCTTTAGTGGCCCCAACTTCATTTCCATCATCCTTCTGTTCTTCACATATTAATAGAATGCCTTGGGGTTCTCCTTAATCCTACATGCCAAGGCCTTCACATGTCCCCTTTGAGCTCTCCCAAGACCTTTCTTAAGCTCCTTCCTGTCTGCTATACATTTCTCTTAAGCCCTTCCTGTTTCTTGCTTCCTATATCTAATGCATGCTTCCTTCTTCCTCTTGACTAATTGCCTGACCTATTTCGCCAGCCACGGTTCCCTTTTCCAACCATTTTTTCCTTGTCCCAGTGGGACAAACCTATCCTGAACCCAGCACAAGTAGTCCCTAAACTTCTTCCACATTACATCTGTGCTTTCACCCATGAACATGTTTCCAATTTACTCTCACTAGTTCCTGCCTCATCCCTTCATAATTAGCCCTTCCCCAGTTTGACGGTTTATATCCTTTTCCATAGCTATGTTGAAGCTAAGGGAGTTGTGGTCACTCTCACCAAAATATTCCCCCACTGAGAGGTCCACTACCTGACCAGGTTCATTACCCAGAACCAGATCCATTATGGACCCACCTTAGTCAGCTGGTCCACATTACTGGGTCAGGAAACCTTCTTGTACACACCTGACAAATTCAGCCCCATCTATCCCTCTTGCAGTCAGTAGGTGCCAGTCAATATCAGGGAAGTTGAAATCACCCATAACTACAACCCTGTATTTCCCGCACCTTCCCAAACTCTGCCTGCTTATTTGCTCCTCAGTATACCGAGGGCTATTTGATGGTGTATAGACTACTCCCAGGACAGTGATAGCTCCCTTCGAATTTCTGACTTCCACTCACACTGACTCAGTTAACACTTCCTCTGCTGCGGCCTCCCTTTCTATAGCCTGACCAGTAATGCTACTCCACCCTCTTTTTTACTTCACATCCTCTTTTTAAAACAACTACACCCAGGTACCTGCATCAGCCAATCTTGCCCTTCCTCCAGTCAAGTTTCAGTAATGGCCACAACATTATAGTTCCATGTAAGGATCCATGCTCTAAGTTCATTCCCTTAATTCCAAATACTCCCAGCTTTGAAACAAACATATCTTTTCCTCTGTCTTTCCTTCCTCACCAACTCGGAGCACATAGCATCATGCTTTTGTCCTGCTACCCTAATCTCTGCCTTCACATTCTGATTCCCACCCCTCCCCCCACACCCTGCCAAACTAATTTAAACCCTCCCCAACAGCTCTAGCAAAGCTGTCCGCCAGGATATTGGTCCCTCTCAGTGCAGCCTGCCCTTTTGGTACAGGTCAGACCTTCCCCAGAAGAGATCCCAATGATCCACAAAAGGGAAAGGTTTAGGGGGAACATTAAGGGGAAGTTTTCACTCAGATGGTGGTGGAAATGTGGAATGAGCTGCCTTCTGATATGGTGAATGCAGGCTCAATCATGTTTTAAGAGTAAATTGGATAGGTACATGGATGTGAGAGGACTGGAGGGTTATGGTATTGGAGCAGGTCAGTGGGACTAGGGAGATGATGGTCAGCATAGACTAAAGGGACTGAATGGTCTGTTTTCTGTGCTGTAGCATTCTATGGTTCTAAATCTGAACCCCTGCCAACTCTTCAGCCATGCATTCATTTGCCACAACTTCCTATTCCTACCTTCTCTGGCATGTGGGCACAGGCAGCAGTCCCGAGATTACCATCCCTGAAGTTTTTAAACTTATTCCCTCTTCAGGACCTCATCCCTACTCCAATCTATGTCATTGGTCCCCATATGGACCACAACATCCAGCTGCTTGCCCAGAATGCTATGAACTCGATCAGAGATGTCAGTGAACCTGGCACCTCGAGGGAACATACCATCCAGGAGCTTCAATCTTGTTCACAGAACCATATAACCATATAACCATATACAGCATAGAACAGGCCAGTTTGGCCCTACTAGTCCATGCCGGAACAAATCCCCACCCTCCTAGTCCCACTGACCAGCACCTGCTCCATACCCCTCCCATCCTCTCCCCTCCATGTAATTATCCAGTCTTTCCTTAAATGTAAATAACGTCCTTGCTTCAACCACCTCTGCTGGAAGCTTATTCCGCATCCCAACCACTCTTCTATCCACTTGAGTCCCCAGTTACGATCACTTTCCTCTTCTCCCCTTCCCTTCTCCCAAGGGGCCAGCCTCTGTGTCAGAGACATGACCACCCCAACTTGTCCCTGGCAGGTGATTCCCTCCCCCCCCCAACAGTATCTAAAACAGTGTACTTGTTGAGGGAAATGGCCTCAGGGGGGCTTTCTGCCTCTTCCCTCTCCTGACACCCAGTTACTTGTCTCTTGACCTTAAGGGGTGACTCCCCCCCCAAAAAAACTCTTGTCTATCACTATCTCTGCCTTCCCCAAGATCCGCAGTTCATCCAACCCCAACTCCAGGTCCGTAACTCAGTTTGTCAGGAGCTGCAGTTGAATGAACCTTTTGCAGGTGTAGTCATCAGGAACAAGCGTGTTGTCACTGACTTCCCACATCCTACAACCAGAGCACTGAACTGGCCTAACCACTGCCTCCATTACCCACACCTAAGTTAATTAAATTAATTAAAGAAACTTACCAGCCATACCTCACTGGGAGTAAGCTCTTCCTCATCCTCTTCTTGCCGAGGCCTCTCAAGCCAAAGCCTCAGAGCTCCACTCTTAAACTGTACCATTCACTCACTGGGCCACTCCTCTTTAGCTACCCTTCCTTTTATTTGTCCCTGCCAATTATCTCAATTACCCCTCCCTCCCACAAATCAACAATCTGCTTAACGCTTCAGATGTCTTTCCAACTCTTTTTAAACTTCTCCTGTCATTAGTTCCTCCTATCTCCTCGACTCTCCCGTGTTTCAAATGGTGATAAGCCATGCTTCTAACTCTTTTTAAACACTAATTTTGTCTCATCCTCCAGAAAGGTCAGGAAATGGATAGTTCCAGTACCAATTAGTCTGACATGCAGATGAGAACTTTAGCATGGGGCGCTAATAGGTATCCAGCATGAGTACTGACATGCCTATTAGAAAACCTACCTGCAAAGTCAGGGAGCAAGAATCTGGCACTAACCTTGAAGAAAGATTAGCTTGGAGTCCGCAGTCTATTGTGTAAGGCAGAGCAGGCAATGCCATTAAGCTCAGTTACATCTGACCATAGAACAGCATGAGATGGCTGATGCTTCAGTTTCCATTTCAGCAGGTTTCTCTTCTAGGGAGTTACACAGGGACAGCCAGCCTTGTCTGGTCTTATACACTCGACAATAATCCCAATTCACATCAATAGTAAAAACAACCTGCGCAGTGTCACAACAACCTAGGAGTCTCTAAGGTACTGTCAAAGGATGGACATGGCACAGCTGAGCACTAATCTTAGGATGACAGCACTCGTGATACCTCCAAAACTTGTATTTAAGACAATTTTCATTATGTAAGAAAGCACAAGGTGCTCATAGAATTATAGTAAATGTCGGTAAGAATCAAACAGCAACTAGCACACACATTGATTATTTCCCTGAATAGCTCTGGCAGGGTTTCTTTCAGCTGATGAACACATCCAGTTGTTCAAAGACAGGCCATTAACTAGAGTTGAACTCCAAAATAGACACGCTCACCTACTCAGCAGCCTATATTGCAATAAAGTGACGTTTCATACCAGCAGAGAAACAAAAGCTATAGAATATTTTGGAACTATATTTGCACCCATAGTATCCAAAAAACAAACTATAGAGCTAATTTTAACCTAAATAAAATGTGGCTTTGTTATTGTACCCAGTACTCACACAATCTTGCAATGAAGTTAATTTCCCAATGACATGCCGCCTTCTACATGTTTATTGAAATATTCGTTTTCTATTGCAGACCTTTTCTATATTAATTACATCTGGTTTGAAAGTGTAAAGAACTCATTGCCTGAAACGCTGGTGGTTTCAGACACCCTCATCACATGTAAAAGGTAACTGGATGACCACCATAACCCATGAGGCCATAGGCTGAGGAGAAGAAAGTTGGTCAGTACGGGCATGATGGGCCCAAAGGCCTCCTTTTATGGGGAAACTTTCAGTAATTCGATTGGTGAGTGAAAGCTGCTAACATGATCCCCATTTACCTGAGTGACAGGGCATTGCATGGTTGTATTTTAATGCATCACATGTCAGACTTTATACTGGATTCCATTACAGAGCACACACACATATCAAGCAATTATGTGTATTATAATTAGAGTTTAAATACAATAAAGAATATAAAATGCCCAAGTGCATTGACTTTTTAATTTAGTCCTGTTGCCTTATTTTATATTTTCTTATAATAAAAGATTAACTATTCTCCTTGTGATTATTGAAGACTCAATGGAGAGTCACACAAGCCCCCATCCTCATTATCAGGATGTTGCGTGCTATAATAAGATACATGTTGTCATTAATGATCCACATCAGAGTATCAAAAATCAAACCACAATGGTTTTAAAACAGAACATCATTTTGACGAAGCAATCTACCGTAAGGGTGAGATGCTGGCTAGCAATACCAACTGGTGAAATTTTAATCTTCTACAACTTGGGGAAAATCAAACAGATGGCAATTCTACATTTTAAAAAATATTTCTGGTCAAATTTATAATTTTAATCTGAACTATACCTGTATGATTTTTTTTAATTGCTTGTTAATGCAGTAGTGGGGGCCAAAATATCAATAGTTCAGTATGCTGTATATTCATGTCAATTTTTTTACTCACGCAAATGGTGATCACCACTCTAGTTCACTGTCACATTATCAGCTTTGACTCACCAAATGAATCACAGAAAGTACACCACGAGAGGATGCCTTGGGCTCATAATGTTCATGCTGACCAATTTCACGGGTTATGGCAAAAAATTAGCAGGTTCAGCTTTTTGAAAACATGATCTACCATCCTTATTTGCATGTGGATGCAATACCTTAACATGGGCTGGCCTCTAGAAGTGGCCCTTGCAAAACCAATCAGTTGTGCAGTCAAATAGAAAAGGGATGAAAATGAATAGGAGCAAGAATTAACCATGAAATAATGTTACACCCTGGAGATATTTAAGAATTATGTAGTCTGCAGGTTTTGCAACCTTGCCCATTAGTCCCTGTATTTCACAAATTTATTTGGATTTAAATGGATTTTAATTCCTGTTTTAGAATCAGAATCAAAACTTATTGTCATGAACAAGTTATGAAATTCAGTGTTTTGCAACAGGGTCACAGTGCGAACATTCATATAAACCACCTTGCAACAATAAATAAAAGTTGTGCATGAAATGTAAGGCTGTGTCTTTCATTCATTGATTATTCAGGCCAAGCTAACAACCCTCTGGAGTATTTTTTGTCCTGAGAGTTGGCGCCTCCTTAATAGGCAATGATGCAAGCAGCCAGAATGTTCTCCATGGTACACCTGTAGAAGTTTTAGAGAGTCTTTGGTGACGTACCAACTCTCCTCAAAGTCCTCACAAAGTATAGCCACTGGCGAACCTTCTTCATGATTTCATTGACAAGGAGTCTCAAGGACATTTCCTTGGAGATGTTCACACCCAGGAATTTGAATTTCTTGACTCTCTCCACTAATGAACCCCCAGTGAGGCATAGGTCATATTCCCCTGACTTCCTTCTGAAGTCCACGATCAACTATTTGGTTTTGCTAATGCTGAGCGCGATGAGCTGATCAATCTCCCTCCTGTACGCTTTCTCATTGTGGTTTGTGATTCTGTCGACAACTGTGGTGTCATCGGCAAATTTGTAGATAGCATTGGAATTGTTCCTGGCCATGCAGTCATGGGTGCATAATAAGTAGACCAGTGGGCTAAGCACGCATCCTTGGAGTGCACCTGTGTTGGTAATCAGTGAGGAGGAGATGTAGTTTCCAAATCATACTGACTGTGGTCTTCCGATGAGAAAGTCAAGTATCCAGTTGCAGAGAGGGGTGCAGAGGCTCAGAGTTATAGCTATTTGACCAGCACTGAGGGAATAATGGTGTTGAAGGTTGAGCTCTAGTCAATGAAGAGCAGCCGTATCTATGAGTTTCTATTTACGAGGTGATCCAGAGCTGAGTGGAGAGCCAGCGGTATAGTGTCTGCTATGGAGCAAGCGTGACAATAGGTGCATTGCAGTGGGTCAAGATCTTTACTTAGATACATATTAATTCTGGCCATGACCAGTCTCTCAAAATATTTCTTCACAGTAGAAGTTAATGCTACTGGGCAGTAGTCATTGAGACAACTCACACTGATCTTTTTGAGAACTAGGATGATTGATGCCCTTTTGAAGCAGATGGGAAACTCTGACTGCAGGAATGAGAGGTTGAAAATGTCCGTGAACACTCCAGCTAGTTGGTTGGTGCAGAATTTCAGTACTCTGCCAGGTATGCTGGCAGCGCCCGACGTCTTGCGAGGGTTCACCCTACAGAATGATGTTCTGACATTACTTTCAGAGACAAATATCACAGGGATTCTAGTAAGCACTGTTTGTTTTTTTTTTAACGTGGGCATAGAAGGTGTTCAGCTCATCGGGTAATGAAGCATCACAGCCATCTATGGTGTTGGCCCTCGCTTTGTAGGGTGTAATGACCTGAACTCCCTGCCACAGTTGGTGTGTATCTGTCTCTGTCTAGCTTCTTCCAGAATTGTCACTTTGCTTCAGAGATGGCCTTCTGCAGGTCGTACCTGGACTTCTTGCAGGTATCCAGATCTCCGGCCATAAACGCCCTTGATCTTGCCCTAAGCAGGTTGCAAATTGTTTGATTCATCCAAGGCTTCTGGTTGGGGAACACCCAGTACATACGAATGGGCACACACTCATCCACACCGATCTTGATGAAGTCGATTACAGCTATTGCCATTCATTCTAGTCTATGGATGAGTTCAAATGATTAAAGATTATGCTTAAATAGGAATTAAAATCCAAATGCATATTAAAATAACTACTCCTCAATGAATAATTATCCACAATAGTTTCCACATACTGAAAAAGATCAAAAGTAAATGTTCTTGTCCTCGTATTTAGAATACAATTAGAATCCTAGACTGAACTTGTTCAGCTATTGCCCAAAGGATAAAAAACTAAAATCTTTAAGATAAATAGACCCCTGGTGGATATTAAAAATGAGCATTGACTTTATTATGGCATTAATTTAGAATTCTGTTTTTACAACCTATTAATATATTCCAGTGGAAGTTAATATAAATATACATTCTTCTTCCTGGCCATTTTTTTCTCCTTCACACATTGACATCAGAAATCCCATTAACTGCATTAGTTCAATCTTGTTATCTTAAGATGGATTTTAGTTGGAAAATGCACCAACTTTCCATTATTATGGATGTACATGTACGATCTAACCTTGTAAATTCATGCCTAACTCCATGCATCAAATCCGTGTAGCCTGAATACATAGTCCATCAAGGAGGATTTTAGACATCAGAAAAGCCAGTAAAATTCTGCTCTGGTGTGCAAATCTCTTGAACAGGTTTTTGTTTTTACACATAGATCCCATTAAGTCTAATGATTACAGCTGACCTTTTGGGTATTGGTTTGTCAACTACCCTGTTCCAGATTTCAGATATTGTTCGATTCACTCGTTATGTGATTTTGCTTATTTGTGAAGTGTCTTTGTACATTGTGTTGCACAGAAGGTACTATACAAATTATATTTTTTTAATTTAGACATACACCACAGTAACAGGCCCTTTAGTCTGTGCCATCTAATTACACCCAATTGATTTACAACCCCCGGTACGCTTTTGAATGGTGGGTGGAATCCGGAGCCCCCAGGGAAATTCCGCGCAGCAAGGGGAGAATTTCAAACTCCTTAACGACATCGCGTGATTCGAACCCCGGTCTCGATCACTGGCACTGTAACAGCATTGTGCCAACCACTACACCATCCGTGCTTCCCCTTACAACAATGATTGATGAACGTTAGGGCTTATTGACGCAAAGCATAACTTCCTATTTATATTTGGGATCAGGAAACGTACAGCAATGCCAGACTCTCTCAGCTGATGATGAACTTTCTTTCTGAATTGCTGCAACATACAAAATGATGGTAGTCCGACAAGGTAAAGTATTGAATTGCAGGAATCAGATGTATGAAATGAGAAATAAAAACAAAAAAAATTTGATAATTAATTTTGTAATGGTCATCAGCTAATATATTTTAACATGGTAAACTCTTTTTTGAAAATAAATTACAATTATTCAATGTCATTTAACGGTTAGGCACCAATTCTTGAAAATTTGGCATCTTATCGAGGTGTGTCAAGAATTGTATTAAATCGTTTATTGCCATGTGTCCCAGTATACAGCTCTGTTTTGTGTGTTATCCAGGCATGTCAGCCCACACTTTCATTCAAAAATAAAACAAAACTGTTATTAGGATGAAGGGCAGGATTTAAAGAAAAATATGGTTAAACAGATAGCGACATCGCCTTTTTACTAATGCTGATTCAAGAGTCTGATAAAAGGAGGAAAGAAAATGTTCTTAAATATGCTGGTTCATGATTTCTATGAATTTCCATAGAAGGGGTAGAAGAGAGAGTGACTGGGGTGGGTTGGGTACTTTCCGGGGAAGCATTAGGGAGTTCGGAGAGAGTTGTTTGCCACTATCAGATTGGCCTTCCTGAGAGTGAAGCCACAGACAGTGACAGTCTGAGATGGAGTCCTGAGACAAGTCCTGCAAGCATACATGGGCCACCTGCAAGCAAGTGCTGCAAGCATACATGGGCCACCTGCAAGCAAGTCCTGCAAGCATACATGGGCCACCTGCAAGCAAGTCCTGCAAGCATACATGGGCCACCTGCAAGCAAGTCCTGCAAGCATACATGGGCCACCTGCAAGCAAGTCCTGCAAGCATACATGGGCCACCTGCAAGCAAGTCCTGCAAGCATACATGGGCCACCTGCAAGCAAGTCCTGCAAGCATACATGGGCCACCTGCAAGCAAGTCCTGCAAGCATACATGGGCCTCCTGCAAGCAAGTCCTGCAAGCATACATGGCCCACCTGCAAGCAAGTCCTGCAAGCATACATGGGCCAACTGCAAGCAAGTCCTGCAAGCATACATGGGCCACCTGCAAGCAAGTCCTGCAAGCATACATGGGCCACCTGCAAGCAAGTCCTGCAAGCATACATGGGCCACCTGAAAGCAAGTCCTGCAAGCATACATGGGCCTCCTGCAAGCAAGTCCTGCAAGCATACATGGGCCACCTGCAAGCAAGTCCTGCAAGCATACATGGGCCAACTGCAAGCAAGTCCTGCAAGCATTCATGGGCCACCTGCAAGCAAGTCCTGCAAGCATACATGGGCCACCTGCAAGCAAGTCCTGCAAGCATACATGGGCCACCTGCAAGCAAGTCCTGCAAGCATACATGGGCCTCCTGCAAGCAAGTCCTGCAAGCATACATGGGCCACCTGCAATCAAGTCCTGCAAGCATACATGGGCCACCTGCAAGCAAGTCCTGCAAGCATACATGGGCCACCTGCAAGCAAGTCCTGCAAGCATACATGGGCCTCCTGCAAGCAAGTCCTGCAAGCATACATGGGCCACCTGCAAGCAAGTCCTGCAAGCATACATGGGCCACCTGCAAGCAAGTCCTGCAAGCATACATGGGCCACCTGCAAGCAAGTCCTGCAAGCATACATGGGCCACCTGCAAGCAAGTCCTGCAAGCATACATGGGCCACCTGCAAGCAAGTCCTGCAAGCATACATGGGCCACCTGCAAGCAAGTCCTGCAAGCATACATGGGCCACCTGCAAGCAAGTCCTGCAAGCATACATGGGCCTCCTGCAAGCAAGTCCTGCAAGCATACATGGGCCACCTGCAAGCAAGTCCTGCAAGCATACATGGGCCACCTGCAAGCAAGTCCTGCAAGCATACATGGGCCACCTGCAAGCAAGTCCTGCAAGCATACATGGGCCTCCTGCAAGCAAGTCCTGCAAGCATACATGGGCCACCTGCAAGCAAGTCCTGCAAGCATACATGGGCCACCTGCAAGCAAGTCCTGCAAGCATACATGGGCCACCTGCAAGCAAGTCCTGCAAGCATACATGGGCCACCTGCAAGCAAGTCCTGCAAGCATACATGGGCCACCTGCAAGCAAGTCCTGCAAGCATACATGGGCCACCTGCAAGCAAGTCCTGCAAGCATACATGGGCCTCCTGCAAGCAAGTCCTGCAAGCATACATGGGCCACCTGCAAGCAAGTCCTGCAAGCATACATGGGCCACCTGCAAGCAAGTCCTGCAAGCATACATGGGCCACCTGCAAGCAAGTCCTGCAAGCATACATGGGCCACCTGCAAGCAAGTCCTGCAAGCATACATGGGCCACCTGCAAGCAAGTCCTGCAAGCATACATGGGCCACCTGCAAGCAAGTCCTGCAAGCATACATGGGCCACCTGAAAGCAAGTCCTGCAAGCATACATGGGCCTCCTGCAAGCAAGTCCTGCAAGCATACATGGGCCACCTGCAAGCAAGTCCTGCAAGCATACATGGGCCACCTGCAAGCAAGTCCTGCAAGCATACATGGGCCACCTGCAAGCAAGTCCTGCAAGCATACATGGGCCACCTGCAAGCAAGTCCTGCAAGCATACATGGGCCACCTGCAAGCAAGTCCTGCAAGCATACATGGGCCACCTGCAAGCAAGTCCAGCAAGCATACATGGGCCACCTGCAAGCAAGTCCTGCAAGCATACATGGGCCACCTGCAAGCAAGTCCTGCAAGCATACATGGGCCACCTGCAAGCAAGTCCTGCAAGCATACATGGGCCTCCTGCAAGCAAGTCCTGCAAGCATACATGGGCCACCTGCAAGCAAGTCCTGCAAGCATACATGGGCCAACTGCAAGCAAGTCCTGCAAGCATACATGGGCCACCTGCAAGCAAGTCCTGCAAGCATACATGGGCCACCTGCAAGCAAGTCCTGCAAGCATACATGGGCCACCTGATGGGAGCGTTCATGGACATGCTTAACCTCTCCCTGCTAGCTGCTGAAATTCTCTTGCTTTAAGAAGAAAATTATCATCCTGGTGCCAAAGATCCACCCCCCCCCCCCCATATGCTGACTGCTTAACTAACCCACACATTTGCGTTATAACACCCGCGTGTCACTTGGGTTATGTCATCAGCGTGGCACAGCAATTTTTCAAATCCACCAACAATTAAAAATTTTACAAGAAATCTGCTCTGAAAATGCAATTTGCCATATTTGCAACTGTGAAAATGTTGCTGTGACTGGAATTTAATGTGAGTGACCTCTGGCCATATGTTTGAATATAAGAATGATTCGCGGCTGAAAGAACATATGACATATTAGGGTGTATGCGTTCCTCAGGGGTTTAAGGGACCATAGAAATTTCTGCACTGCAATCGACAAGAAATTGAACATCCAAGAAACAGTCTTTGAGGGATAGACTACGGGGCCTAGCCGTTTCCCAGCTGCCATTTGTAGAAGCCACAAGGTGGAAAACAGAACCAGGCAACAGCACCCAAATTTCCATTGCTTCTACCACGTCCTCAACCACCACGATTCCAACCAGGTCGAAGGAGGAATTCCATTGCATGACCAAAGCCTGAACCTGCATAGTCAGTGCTGCATTTTGCTGCTTCAATTCAGTTATCTTTGATTGATAAGGTGCTGGAGCTTCACAAGGTGCAATAAGCAGTTGTTCCAACTCCATTTGCTTCTGCTAACTTGAATAAGCAGCCAATCTTTCTATCTTCATTGTGAAGGGCATGGACATAACGAGGTTGGCATCATCCGCCAACTGATCGAGAGTGGACATTGGAAAGACACTCACCAAATGTCCTTGAACATGATGAGGTAAACATTGGAAGAACCTTTGTTTCCAAAAATCCCCTTCAACAGGCTCTGCTACAGCAAGCCTATTCCATCTTCACCACATCTATCGCCTAGGCTGTTATCAGCTAGTCATTCGGCAATATGAGTCTCCCTACCTGGCTGAGTATGCTTCAGAATAACAGCCCTAAAGATGTCATATGGGAGATTATCATCCGGATCCACTAAAACTTCATTCACTTCACAGGCAATCTGCTCTGAAAGACGTGCCACAAGTAAACCATATTTCGTTTTCTGACTTGTCACACTGAGAGTAGATAAATATGCCTTGAGGATCGTGAACCACACTGGTGCATTATTAATATAAAGGGGGGGCGGGGGGGGGGGGAATCTCCATTTTGACCTCCCTGACTACTCACTATTCATTTTAAACTAAAAGATACTGTGAACTCATAGGGTCACCACTTGTAACAGCACTGTTTACGTACAATTAAAGAATACACTCACTTGTTTCTTTCAGCACACAATGGAGTCGACTATTTTTATTCCCTTCAGACACAACACTTCAACTCCCCAAGCACCACCCAAACAAGCCCCTCTGACCTTCTCATTGGCTCACTGCCACATGGGTGACCTTGATGCCCTCACTCTCCTTCTCCTGCATCCAAGACCCATCCCCGGTATGCTGGCTACTTAACTACGTGTGCATGCTATTTTATGTTATCAGTGGTGACCAGCACCACTCCCAACGCAGGTTAATACATGACCGTGACAGAATGATCTGCCCAATATTAAGCAGTAGAGGCTGCCTATTCAATATACTTAAGATGATGTCAGATTTTTGCATTGTAGTGCAATTAAGAGTGATGGGGGAAAGGCAGGTAAGTAGAGCTGAATCCATGGTGAGATTAGCCATGGCCTAATTGAATGGTGAACCAGGCTTGATACACCAGATGGCTGCTCCTATTTCTTATATTCTTATGTTCAATAGCCGTCTTGCTTTGTCTTAACTTCCCCAGCGTTCCCTCTTTGATGTTAGGGCCAATCACTCTCACCTCACGTGATTATGATTTGTTGCCCTCAAAGATTGCTGCTCACTCTGTCTCAATTAGACCTACCTCTTGTAATGGATGATCTGATGCTTTCCAACAATGGTAAGAAGAATGATTAAGAAAGCATTTGGAGTAATGAAATTCCTATCAGACAATTTTACTGAATGGGTGAT
Source organism: Narcine bancroftii (assembly GCF_036971445.1). Taxonomy (NCBI): domain Eukaryota; kingdom Metazoa; phylum Chordata; class Chondrichthyes; order Torpediniformes; family Narcinidae; genus Narcine; species Narcine bancroftii. The sequence goes on along the minus strand of NC_091479.1, from coordinate 84,088,500 downwards.
GGAATGTCAACAGCCCGCTTAATTCTTGGACAAGAAAAAATTGGATGCAATACAAAAGCAGCGTTCTCGCATATCATTGCCTATCTTATGCCTAACACAAACAGGATGATTTTTTTCTCTAGGCATTGAGGGAAGTTTATGGCTTCACTCTTTTGTTTGTTCTGTGTCAATTTGATTGCAAAATAAACTGCAATTGATGGATATCTGCGATAAAAACTTCAAATTTTGGAGACACTCAGGAAAACAGGGAGCAAGTGTGGCAAGGGAAGCTGAGCTCAAATGATCACAAAATTGCATTTAGTGAAAGTTAACGGTTAACAGTTATGGTGACAGACAAATGTCCAAATTCCAGGATAACCAACATATTGTTAGGTAACCATGCAAGTAGCTTGTTCCACACAAGATAAATGCTTTACAGAGTGTGGGTGATTGCAGTGTTGAAAAATCATGATTGCTTTACAAGGACATTCCTTGCTCCAGATTCACAGTACTCAGTGAAAATTCTGTCAGCCCGCTCAATAGTGCCATAGCAACAGCAAACTGCAATCACAATATAAACCCTTAAAATGAGCCCTGCATGACATTAACACCTGTAATGCACAATATTGCTGCCTAAAACAACAAATTTCATGATACATGTTCATGTCAATAAAACCTGATTCTGATTCTGAGAATGTACATCCTAATGTTGAATGTTGAGTGTAACCGGTTAAATAGATGTGAAAGGATCATTAATCATTTTTTTCTTTTTGTGTTGCCATGGAAATTAAAAGAACAACTCAGAATGACAAGAACATCATGCTTAGTCTGTCATCTAATTTTGAATGAACATTAAGAAAATGTATTTTTCCTCAGACAATCACAAAAAGGGAACGGGGAGAAGGGAAAGATTTAAAGAAGGACTCAAGGGACAAGTTTTTCACACAGAGAGTGATGTATACATGATACAAGCTGCAAGAGGAAGCTTTAAAGCCAGGGCCAATTCTGACATTTAAAGAGGACATTTGGACAGGTACATGGACAGGTCAGGTTTAGAGGGATATGGGTCAAATGCAGGCACACTAACTGAGAAAGGCTATTTGGTTGACACTGAAGGATTATACTGAAAAGGCCAGTTTCCAAGCCTTAGAGCTCTATGACTTGGGTTTAATGTCTGTATTTCAGAGCCAACTATTTACTCTTCTATATTCTTTTCTCATTTTTCTATTAATTTATTTGTTCCCATTTTCAGTTATCTATTCAGCCAGAGCATACACTGCATCTATTTAGTTCAACAATCATTGCTTTGGAGGGATGTAAGCCATTTTTCTCTTATGCATTGGACAGACAATGGACCACTTTAAGGAAATATGTACACCTATCATTATTAAACAGAATAATAATTTTTATTATGTCTGAGTCACATTAATCTCAGAAAATATCACAGCATTTATCTTTTGATTATTGTAGGTAACCAGAGTATTGTCTGAATCCTGTTATTATCAATTCCAATTTACTTCGTCATTTTTGTCATTTCTTCTGTCAATCTGTTCAGTTGAATATTGATGCCACAACCTCACAAGCTTAGGGCTAAAAGAATAATATTTGTAAGCAGAAGAGGAGGAAAATGAAGTAAAATACATCAGTCTGTGGAACTAGTTATTGAGCCTATTCTCGAGTTGGTATTAATCATATTTATATTGTGAGCTATGCTTCTCAGCCCTTGAGGAAACATTTATCAGGAACAATCTTGATTGTATTCATTCTGCACCGCATATGGCCAAGGAAGATCATGCTTTGTGATTTTAAATTGGACTTGTAAAGCAATCATAAACAAGCATTGCCTTGGCAACCTTACAGCTGCTAATAAACACATTAAATGCTTGGAGCTAAAACAATATGGGAAATTTTCGCATTACTATGGCTCAATTTGTGCGTAAAGGGCTGTTCTTATTATTGCCAGTGATAGTTAAATGAAAAGTAGCTGCCATCAGCAAAATCTGGATTGAGATTGGGAATATCTCAGGGTAGACAGGTGAATTTGAGATTTTGAAGCAGGTGAAACACCTGCTGCTCTGAAGTGATACGTGGTGGTATAGATGGCATAGTGGTTAATACCACGCCATTTTAGTGCCAGCAATCGGGACTGGGGTTCCACGCTTGAATCCCACGCTGTCTGTCCTGTCTGTAAGGACTTTGTACATTCTCCACCTGTCTGCGTGGGTTTTCCCCGGGGGCTCGGGTTTCCTCCCACCCTTCGAAATGTACCAGGGGTGTAGGTTAGTTGGGTGTAAATTGGGCAGTACAGACTCATGGGCCGAAATGCCCTGTTAGCATGCTCTATGTCTAAATTAAATGTTTTAATTGCCAATGGTCTTTTAAGACAGAGTTGCAGAAATTCTGCATATTCAGCTACTCGGCGTGAACATTAAGTGTATTTTTCTCAAATGGCCTAAAAAGAACTTCTCATTAGCAAATTGTACAGCCCTTGAATCTGGAATCTAGCTCAGCATTTACTAACAAAGACCACCAAAGTTAGTCTCAGAGAGTTCCAGCTGTCATTAAAGGAGTCTTAGCTGTTGGGTAATGGATTACAGAAGGCCTTGGTGACTTAAGTAAAGAGATAGAGTATAGTGAATGCCTGGAATGCATTGCAAGTGGTGATGGTGGAGGCTGGTAAAATGGAGACATTTAAAATACCCTCAGAGAGGCACATGGATGTAAGGAAAACAGAGGGTTCTGATTTGAGGTAAGGAAGGATTATATAGTTGTGTAGTAGGTTTACATTGGTCATCACAACATTGTGGACCAAAGGGCCCACTCTTTGCCATTATGTTCTATGTTCTCTGTCCTAAAATATTTTGGGAAGGAAATGTGCCCTACCAGACTGGTCTGTATGTGATTGCAGATTGGCCAGTCTTAAATGGCCTCTTTTCAAAAGTAATTAGAAATGGAAAGTATGTGTTGACCTTGCAACTGATAGCATGACATTGAATAATGAATAAATGTTTTTTTTAAATCTGCCTTGGCTTCATCTTGACAGTTTCTCATTGTGAATTCATGGAAAAAAAGGAAGTGAGTATATGAATGAGAATCTTCTTTCAAAAAGTTCTTGTTGCGTTAAATAATTCTCATTGGAGAAATAAGATTAATTCATGTCGTTTTTATGTATGTGAATATGAACCAAAGAGCAATAGAAGAGATGAATTTGAGGATGGGGGAGGGGTGAGTAGAGAATATACGAGCAATGCTCTTACCTTGGAAACTTTGGTGAGGCCATTGAACCTTTTGAAGGCTTTGAAAATATGTTGTGCAAGCTGTGCTACTCTGCATCCCATTCCAATTGCCACAGAGATAGGCCCTGGCACTTTTCCCATCCTGGAGAGGAGAATTTCTCTCAGGTGCAATCTAATTTCTATACCCCAATATTTCCATTAATACAATAATGCTTTGATTTGGCCTTTTAATGAGTTTCATTTTGCATTTTCCAAAGATGGCATTCATCTTTGGCTCTAATGTTGGTGTTTTCCTGCAAATATAGCTGTCAGAAATTCCAACACAAGAGATATAAAACTGCCTCTGTAATTCCGTGGCATTCGAGTATTAAGTAACTGGCTCTGTGGAGCTTTGACAGCTGGAAAAGAACAAAATCATTTGGCGTCAACTGTCAAGAACACTGACATATTTCAGCAAGCTTACATCAAATTATGAGTGTGTGAATTTAATGAGATACAACTTCTAAGGATACCTTTGTGTAAATATGCTAATAAAAAGCCACAGGATGCTGAAATGTAGCATTTTAAGGTGGCATAAAATATCCAAATGACATAAAATTGCAGATTTGCAGTGCACATTAGATGGAATATAACCATATAATTTACTGATGCATTATTGGATGTTCGTCCTAGTTTTGAAATTCAAGTTATCTTATTTTCATCAAAAATTGAAATACAGACCATTGTGAGGTTTTAAAGATGAAGACAGATAACATGCAATGTGTGTATATAGACACACACTTTCTCTTTTAGTTTAGATAGTTCAATTTTGTGCAAAACAAAATCTATGCTACCTCCAATCCCAGCATCTCATCATCCAGTTGGCCTTTTAAATAATTACCGGAAGTTCATCTCCACTAGCCCTCTCTGAAACTATTAATCTTTATGACGTGCTTGTTATTGCCAGTTATTCTTCCTCTACCTGAATCAATGATTCTATTATTTTGGTCACAGTTAGCTTTGAAAAATATGCAAGTTTGATCTGATCTTGCCTGTTCTCGTTGATGAAAAGCCAGAAGATTTCTTGCTTATTTCAGAACAGAGTAACCTCATAAAAGGCAGCGGGCATGTTGTGTTTCATGTTCTTGGATCTCATTTTTTACAAAATCAATTCTCTCCATTTCTTACCTCTAACACTCTGAGGCAGAAGCAAATGGATTCAAATTCCCACTCCACAATTGTGAGTGTTAAATACACACTCCAATCGAGATGTTGCACTGGCTAGAGAGCAGCTTCTTGGATGAGTCTTTAGCCATGCCTCTCTGAGAGTGACATAATGGGGCCCCATGGCAACACTTCAAAGAGCAGGTCTTTGAAGCCCTGGCCAATATTTGTTCCTCAGTCAAATTCACTCAGCTTGTTATCTTGCTGCTTGTGGGAGCTTGCCGTGGGCAAATTGGTTCTGCATGTCCCACATTATTTAATTGGCTCTAAGATATTCTGAAATCTCATGAAAGAGATGTTCAATGCTACTCTGATTTTCAGTCAAGGCAAAACAGAGTAGATTAGAAGACAAATTCATCATGATACCATAACACTTTTTCCATTTGCCAATACTTCATTCCATGTTAAAAAAAAAATTACTTCAAAGAGATGAATTAATTATTATATCAGGATCTCTTTAAGCTGCTGCCCTAGCTAATTCAAAACTATTCATAATCTAAAGACAATGTTGTGTTTGGGAAAGAATCAGGTTCAATGGGTTCACAGAGAGACAAGTCTGAACACAAGTATGACAATCAACGCTAACTTTATTGAACACGTGGAAGACATCAAATGATACTTAATTACTTTACTACTTAATGGCTATATAGACATTCACATCGGACCCAGGTTGGACTCCAACTCGAGTGGCCACCTATCTTCTACACGGTACGAGACAAAACTATAATGGTGTCAGCAGGCACAATAGGCACAAGGGAATCCAACATCGGTGGCTGCTTACCCTACCACACTGTCCCACGCGTGTACACACTTCACAAACAGGGACTTTCAAACACACTCCCAATTCCCTGTACCATTGGAGGAGTACAATAGTTCACCTTACCTGCATCTCCTCTAGCGATGTCAGCAGTAGTATACTGGCATGGAGCAACGTCCAGCACTTGGACCAAGAGGCCGGGAGAGAGAAAAATGTGGCATGCATTGATGTTTATACTTTCTAAGCATCTACTCAATGATGACGCTGAATCACTAAATGAGCCAATGGTAAGGTGTGCCCTGCTGGGGGGCCAGAGTCCAATCTTAATTGGCAGGTTATGAGACTTTCAATTAGGTTTCAGATCGGGAGGGCTTGTGATCCTCTACAATCCACAATGTTCCAGACAGGGAAGCCATATGTTCCTCCACAATCCACATATAACAGACCATTCTGTTGTCCTTCAGCTAACCCATGGTGACTTTCATTTACCATAATTCTGCCATTTGTAAATCTGACTGAGGTGCTATCAATAACTCGAAAGACTGGAGTTAAAGAACAATGGGCTTTTATTTACAATAAACTTGAAGGTCATCCTGCACTGTGACCCAGGCTTTCTGGGGAGGGGTTGTGGTGTTGAAGTCTTTATACAGGGTCAAGAGGGATGGATACAGTCACAGAACAGGCTGGAGCCAGATCAATGAGTGTACACCAGTTCACCACACTGATACAGATGCCTGGTTACTTGACAAGATTTGACCATCATTGTGCTCTCCCCTTCTCAGGATCTGCCCTGTATCTCACTTCTCCAGCATTTGTTTTTCGTTTTTCTAAAAATTTCATTCACCTCCTCCACTTAGCCCCATTTGTTATTTTACTGGCCTTTACTAACCTCTATTAGTCCAATTTTTTCCAACAATTAAACTCTCTTATACTTTATCTTTAATTCACCCACCCCTTCCACCTTGTGTGCTAAGACTTGCTTTAAGTCCAAGTTCAAATTTATTATTATCCAAATACACAAGGACAGCCCAATGAAACAGCGTTCTCTGGTCTTCGGGGCAAAATATCCACGCAACCACACATAACACACATATAGACAAATGCAGGACAAATATATACAGAATACTGTATATAAAAAGAAGTAAATCTTGTTGCATGAATATGAGAGTCTTGGATGATAACTGTGAGTAGTTCTTAATTTTTTCAAATTCTGATACCAGGTTACAAGTGGATACAGCAAATATCTGCAGGATAAATTGTTTCCAACTGTTCCCTGCATTTCAGGCATTCATCAACGTGATCCCTTGTACATATTGGCAGACAGATGTTTGGACTCTCCAGCAGTGAAATCACTTGTTCTTCCTTCACAGCTCCAGATTCTAATGTGCTGCTCTCAAGGCAATTTTTTTCAGTGATCAATTGTTCCTTGCTCCAACACAATCTTTGAGAAATCATTGCCTGTTGCTCCACATTCAAATTGGTGCAGTAGATAAATCCTGGACACTTACTGCAGAATAGCAAAGATGACAAAGGTTTCAGCTGCCACTAATTATGGTTTCTGAATTTATTACTATTGGCAGCATTTCTCCTCATGAAAATAAAGCTTGTTCATTGTTCGAATGGATTACAATACATTGTCTATTCTGTCCCAAGAAGAATTGGCAATTATTAGTAATAATTTTAATGGTCAAAACATTCTGCCAGAATAATAAAGCCATAAGTATTTTGAATTCAATTTTCTTTAAATTGAATAGGTTACTATTAAAAATTGACATGAGTAGCTGTTCAAACCCAATACTGATTATGTGTGGAAATTTGAACCTCACACTCAAGCGTATCACACTCAGAACATCAAATGATCTTCTAAATTACATTGTATATCATGTTGGGTTCATTTAGTAAATATCTGCCATAATCTCGCAAGGTATACTGAATATTATGCAGTAGTACACAGACAAATGCATTCCATGTAATGTGAGCATTGGAATCAGTAATTTGATCTTGTCAACAAAAGAATATCTAAAAAACAGACAGACAATAGTAAAAAGACATTCACCCTAAACTACCAAAAGCTAAAGTATTTAATAGGAAGAGTGTGTGTGTTTGCTCTACAGTCATACACTTTCAATTCGCCTCTTAATTGACCGATTTTATTTTGAACATACAGCACGGTAACAGCCCTTGCTGCCCAATTACACACAACTGACCCACAATCCCCATATATTTTGAAGGGTGGGAGGATACCAGAGCACCCAGAGGAAACCCATGCAGGATTGATGAGAAAGTACAAACACCTTACAGATTGCCTCGGATTTGAACCCAGGTCGTTGTCTCTGTAACAACATTGCGCTAACTGCTATGCCAACCCTAAGATAATAAATTCAATTATCTAAACATTGAAAGACTGAGGCTTATTTTGACTATCATGTGAATCCATATTCCTTTTCTTAAATCAGGATGGCCTGAATTAGGCAGATGGAAGATAATCAACTTAGCCAGGTTTCATTGTGACACTCAACTGCCACTCCTGATTACCTCAGAGTATCCAGCTTTCCAAAGAAAAGCCCAGCTTGTTTAACTTTACACTTCCTGCCATGTTCACTTTGATGTTCCGTCAATAGCAATAATACACATATTTTGCTTTTGCAATTACATTTTCCATTCAATTGCATGTAGGGTGGCCATTTCAAAGGAGGGACATGGTCATAGGTTACTATATATGTGTGTGTGTGTGTGTGTGTGTGTGTGTGTTTGTGTGTGTGTGTTTGTGTGTGTGTGTGTGTGTGTTTGTGTATGTGTTTGTGTGTGTTTGTGTGTGTGTGTGTTTGTGTGTGTGTGTTTATGTGTGTGTGTGTGTGTGTGTGTGTGTGTGTGTGTATAGACATTATTTATACATATATATATATACACTCACAGTAATATATGGTAAGATGACCATATCCTCCTTTGGAATGGCCAACCAAAAATTTACATATCAAGTTGCAAAATTTGTCCACCAATTTGTCCAGTAACCACTTCAGGGAGAACGGAACCAAACCCCTTGACAAGCAGTGTCAAATCTTTGGCATTACCTATTGATCACAATGTATGCATGACCTGGAAGCTATAGCAGACTAGGAACTGGGTAGTGGTGAGATAGTATCATCTCTATATTTTCTTATACCATGCACAAGTCAGGATTGCAACAGAATGCTTTGCATATGATGCCATGCATTCCTCTTTCAATTGTGAAAATTATTATTTCAACTAATTTTACATATCACCCACGCATGTCAGGTATAACAGGCTTTCGCATTATGCACGTGACCTAAAATGTATCCTTGTTATCCAAAGATATGCTTGTATCTCCTGATTTCTACTCAGGTTTATTGCTTATCACAAAATGTAAACTCTACCATAAGCCAGGACAGTCGGGGAGCACTTTGGAATGTAATAATTATTCCAAAAGTATGTTCCAAGCAATCCAATGTTGAACAATTGAAAATTAACCATTTATGAGTTAAACAATAGATCAACTCATGATTAAATGGCAGGGCAAACTCAATGGGCTGAATATAACTTATGGTCTTATGGGCTAAATTGATGACTAGTATTTCATTTTATTAATAAGCCAAAAAAATTTAAAAATAATTAGCGCTTAAAAAAATAATTTTGACAGGCACATTGAAGGCTCTCAAATGGCTGTAATTAGCAGAAACTTTCTCTACACAGAGGCATGATTGTTTCTATGGGCAGAACTGGCTTCTAGAATGTTCTGACTGAAGCTAGTGTGAAAGAGCACTTGAAATTTAATGGTGATGAACAACATTTGTCATTAAAAAAAAAATTGTTGCTTTTAAGCTAATTTAGCTGAATTCAGAAATGCACTGAAAAGGGCCATAAATTCATCCCCATAGCTTGCTCAAGAGCTTATAATCTTTACATGTATATTGGTATCATAAATCTACATTGAGAGAAACAGAAAATACAAAATGACTCAGTGAAGATTTAAAAAAAACAATAAACCCCTCTCCTTGCTACTACCATCCCAATGAGGGATCTCTCATTTTAGCTTTCTTGTCATTGCGTAGCTTTAGTCACACACCTGGAGTAATAAAGCCCAGACATGAATTACTATGTTTCCTGAATCTATGTGACCAGGCACATTCATTCTCAGTATCAGACTTAACTGAAAGGCCACCAAATTTCACTTTATGGGCTTTATTCACAGCAGCTGTTAAACTTAATGATCCATAGATTTCACGATTGGAATCACAGATGTTCATAGTGCATGCACAGGCCACTTGGCCCTTCATACTACTTAACTACTTTTTACCCTCCCTATGACCTTGTACTATTCACTATGATAAACATGTCCCTTAAAAGCTGCCAGAAGCATTCTCTGTGATGAAAATATGCTAACAAGCTCTTACCCCCTTTCCTCAATCTCTGAATTGTCTTAATCCTTCACATGTATTGCTAACTAAAAGCAATGCCTTCCTCCTTATTTACATATAAAAACCTGAAAAAATTAACAAAATCTCTTAACTATCTCTGCACATTTAAAATAACTCAGGTCTATTAAATCTCTCTTCATCTCAAATATTATCTATCCCTGGCAACATCCTGGTGAATTTATGACGAACTCAATCAATGATTTTAATTTCTTTTTTATGGTTATGGTCTTTAAAATGGCACCCAGCACTGTAATGATCAAACCCAAATTTTCTTTATATTCAACATTACTTCCTTCCTCTTTACTCAAATTTATGAAACAGATCCCATGGGATTTTGTATTTGGTTATCGGTCCACAAATTAAATTTCAGGAAATAAAAATTGATTTTCTAAATCAGCACTTTGCTAAATTTTCGATCAAGTGTATAATTCTCATTTGTTACATATAGCTCACAATTATACCCATGTTCAATTAGATCTTCCAGTTTTATAAATCTGTCCATTGTTCTAAAGTACTCCTTGTGACATATTTATGGTCATCCCTGATGGTGGTAGTCAAGATATTTACCTTCATTTTCCTACTTTATTATAGACTGACTACCAAAATGAACTCAGGATTGACCATTGGAGTACATTAATTATGACATTTCTCCATTGAGTTACATAAATCTTTGGATTGAAATGCCCAGGCCAATTTATGTAGTAATCATTTGAAGAATATCAGAATGTTGTTGTTGTTGTTGTGGTCTATGACTCGTTCAAATGAATCAGTACTAAAGTTGAGTTTTCCAGAGTTTATTAAACATTGTTAACATTATTACCAGTTTCTATACATTGTTACAAGCCATTAAACATTGTTATATGGTGCTAAAACTTTGTCAGATGGTCAATAAAAATTGTCGGACATTCTAATTCCTCACCATTTCATAGAACAAAACAAAACAAAACTAAACTAACATATGTAATCTCTCTAACATAAGACTTTGGCTCAAAGACATTGCTAGGAAACACTCATAGAAAATGAAGGCCACAAAATAAAATTTGCTTGCATGAAATACATTATAACCCTTATAACTTATGTAGATGCTAGATGGAAATTCACATCAGTTTCACTCCTCATCTTATTGATATATTCTTAAATTTCAAATGGAGTTCAGTTGCTTGCACTGGAGGCTAAACAGCTGTATGAAACAAGGTGCAGCCAATATTCTTTCACTATGGACTTCTTCTCAGAACACTTTGTTTTGGAAGTAATACTCCAACTATTTAGTCTATCTGAACATGTACTGAGAATGGGAATCAGATCCTGAATGCAATTACGATGTGTAATATCCTTCAAATGTCTCAAACTATATTATTCTCAACTAAACAGACAAATATAGTTTAATATCTTTATTAGGACCTACTAAACTTCAAATAGACTGCACAAAATATACCATAACCCCTCTTCCAGTTGTCAGAGATGTAAAACTTCATAAGCTTGGAATTGCTCTTATCTGGAAGTCTTCGGAGGAGCTAGTGGAGTTGTTCAAGTGAACCGGTACGGACTTGAAGGGCCGACATGGCCTGTTTCCATGCTGTAAACGGTTATATGATTATTTGGAGGTGAAATAGTGAGCAGCAGATGGTGGAAATCAGTTTGTGGCCCATGAAATGGACATCACATCCATTAATTATATTGGACAACAAATAATTTCAAAAGGTTTACTTCCTGAAAACAAATTGAGGATTATGATAGACAACTTCAAGCTAAACACAAAGATACATTTCAGATTTGTTGTATCGTAAAGGAAGTTGAAGAAACATTAAATTAACTTGTTGAATTTGGCATATTTAATCGCATAATGATGCTGACACATTGAGTTACTTCAACTGACTTAAAAATGATTTGCTACTGATTTTCATTTCTACTCAGCATCGGAAGCCTTCATGTCTAGATGGCCAGCCTTGATGGATCCACTTGCTCTGATACCACTTTTCCAGGGTTGCAAACTCCTGGTGAAACCTTTCATCAAAGTGTGAATGCAGAAAATGAATTTTCAATGACATTTGCACTTCATGGTCTTTGAATGCTTGAAGTAGATTTGAAATATGACAGGAAATCACAATAGCTTACATCTAAAAAAATAAAGTATTAAAAAAATAAAGAGGAATATTTTAAGGTGATTTTCATGACCACCCGCCCAAAATCCATAAAATATACACAAAAGTGTTCAGGAAGCAAAGTTTTTGTTGTCCATTGATATTTGAATGGTTCAGGTGTTGGTGGCATCATATTTAAATGGAACATTATTTCCACTTGTGGTTTCTTTGTTTCAGGAGGGGATATACTCATCCTGTAAACAAGTGAGAGAAAGTTCACTAGATTGATTTCTGCGGTAAAATGTTTGTCTCATGGGAAAAGCCTTAATATGGTGGGCTTAAACTCAATTGGATCTGAATTCACACTGAGCATGAACAAAGCAAAGGGTATGATGAAATCTGAAATAAAGACAGTGCTGGAAGCAAGTTAGGCAGCATCTGTGGAAAGAGAAACAGTTGACATCTCAGGCCTAGAATCCTTCATTGGATATGCAACCTTTAATATTTGAACCGGAAATGTTAGCTATTTTTCCTTCCACATATTCTGCCTGAGAACGTTTTCAGCATTCTCCAATTTTATTTCAGGAATTGCAGATTTCCCCACCCTCCCAAAAAAAACCTTTGGCATTCAGAGAAATACGAGATGACCTGACTCATACATGTACAGTTCCACAGAAGCTTGCTGGGGTAGATACTGATGGATCGAGTCACACCGCATGGGGACAGGGCATTTCGCCCACCACACCTGTGCCAAGCAATAGGGATTCATTGCTATCAAACCCTTCTTCCAGTGCTTAGCCCACTATGCCCAAGAAATTTAAGTACTCATCCATACGCGTCTTGTATGCTATCAATAACTCTGTTTTCACCACTCACTTGGTCTGTGCATTCCACAAACTCACTCTGGGTGAAAAAGATCCTCTTTAGAACCCTTTTAAATGCCATATCCCTTAACCAAAATTCATGTTCTCTAATTCTGTCAAGTTCTGATGTGAGGAATTGTTTCTGGCAGTCTTCTCTGTCTATGCCACTTATAAATTTATGCATTCCCTTCTTATCCTGATCCATTCCAGGGAAAAAACACGGACATTTTACAGTCTCTCCTCCTAATTGAATTGAACCATCCCAGGCAACATCCTTGTCAGAATCAAAATTTATTGTCATGAACAAGTCATGAAATTCAGTGTTTTGCGGTAGCCTCAGTGCAAATATTCATGTTATAACCATCTGACAACATTACTATATTAAAAAAAACTATACTGCACGAAAGGTCAGGCAGTGTCTTTGGTTCATTGATTATTCAGGAATCTGATGGCAGTGGGGAAGAAGCTGTCCTCGTGCTGTTGAGAGCTCGTCTTTAGGTTCCTGTACTTTTTCCCGATGGTAGCAGAGTGAAGAGGGCATGGCCTGGGTGATGGGGATCTTTGAGGATAGAGGCTGCTTTTTTAAGATACCATCTCATGTAGATGTCCTCAATGGAGTGGTCTGGTTCCTATGATGTTGCAGACCGAGTTAACAACCCTCTGGAGTTTATTCTTGCCTTGAGAGTTGGTGCCTCCATACCAGGCAGCGATGCAACCAGCCAGAATGCTCTCCATGGTACACCTACAGAAGTTTACAAGAGTCTTTGGCGATATACCCAAACTCTTCAGACCCTTCACAATGTATAGCTGCTGGTGAGCCTTCTTTGTGATTACATCAACATGGAGGTTCAAGGACAGATCCTCAGAGATGTTGACACCCAGGAATTTGAAGTTCTTGACCCGCTCCGCTACTGAGCCCTTGATGAGGACTGCGTCATGCTCCCCTGTCTTCTTCCTGAAGTCCACAATCATTTCCTTTGTTTTGCTGACATTGAGTGCAAGGTTGTTGTCATTTCACCATTCAACGAGCTGATCTATCTCCCTCCTGTATGCTTTCTCATTGCCGTTTGTGATTCTGCCAACAACTGTGATGTCATCAGCAAACTTGTAGATGGCATTGGAACTGTCCCTGGCCATACAGTTGTGGGTGAATAATGAATAGAGCAGTGGGCTAAGCACGCATCCTTGGAGTGCGCCTGTGTAAATAATCAGTGAAGAGGAGACTTTGTTTCCAATTCATACTGACTGTGGTCTTCCGATGAGAAAGTCAAGGATCCAGTTGCAGTGTGGGGTACAGAAGCCTAGAGTTTTCAGCTTCTTGAGCAGAACTGAAGGAATAATAGTATTGAAGGCTGAACTGTAGTTGATAAAGAGCAGCCATATGCATGAATTGCTGTTTTCAAAGTGATCCAGAGCTGAGTGGAGATCAAACGGTATTGTATGTGCTGTGGAGTGGCTGTGATGATAGGAGAATTACAGCAGGTCCAAATTTTTACTTAGGTACATGTTCATTCTGGCCATGATCTGCCTCTCAAAGCAATTCATCACAGTAGAAGTTAGTGCTACTGAGCGGTAGTTGTTGAGGCAGCTCACGCTACTTTTCTTGGGTGCCCTTTTGAAGCAGGTGGGAAATTCTGACTGCGGCAATGGGGAGGTGAGAGGGTGTTGAAAATGGCCTGAATGCTCTGGCTAGTTAGTTGGCACAGATTTTCAGTACCTGCCAGGTACGCCATCAGGGCTTGCTGCCTCATGAGGGTTCACCCTCCTGAATGATGTTCTGATGTCACCCTCGGTCCTCAGCCTTTTCAGGAATCTCTAGTAGGCACTGTTTGGTTCTTCTTCTCAAAGCGGACATATCCTCTGTGAATATCCTCTCCACTCTCTCCAGCACTATCACCTCTTTCCAATAAAAGGTGGTGGCGAGAACTACATCCAGTGCTCCTGCTAAGGTCTGGCCAATGTATTATAACCTTGGAGCATAACCTCTCTACTTTTAGGTTTAATGCCATGATTAATAAAGGCAGCAACCTTAATTATTTCTTAATCACTTTATCTACCTGTGCTGTCACTTTCAAGGATCTCTGGACTTGTACAATACCCACGAGGACAGTGCCATTCAGGGTCTATGTCCTAGCCTCATTTATATGCCAAAAATACATCACCTAACATTATCCGGATTAAATTCCCTTTTCTAACTTTCACCAACATAATTTATCATGTTGGTGAACCTAGAACTAGGATGCATAGTTTCAAAATAAAAGATTGACCATTTATTATGAAAGTGAAGAATTTTATTTTCTCCTTCGGACCATGAATCTTTGGGTATTTTTAGAGCCTGAATCATTGTTTAATTTCAAGGTGCAAATGGTCATAATTGTAATTATGGAAAGTGGGCAGGAAAGCCAGGCCAAAGATAAGGTTGGATCTAGGGCAGGCTTACTGAATGTTGGAGACTGCTTGAGATGTCACATGGTCTCCTTTGACTGCTGTTCCTAGATTTAAAAGGGCTTGTTTTTAAAAAAATATGCAGTGCTGTGGGAATTGTTAAAATTCAGTGCTCTTTTCGAAGACCAATCGTACAATCCACATTAGAAAGCATATTTATGAGATCTTCTTTCCGCTGTTGATGTGGAGATCTGTTGTAAGTGAACTAGTTTCAGATAAACAGGTGAGTACTTTGGGATGCTCTCCCAAGTAACACAATTGCATTGTTGGACGACAATAACTGAACCTCCTCCATTTAAAGGCCATTATTACTCCAGTAATGTTACTCAAGACCAAAGGAATGAAATCCACTTTCTTCAACGAGTCATACTTCTGAAACAAATGAGAAAGCTATGTGTCCGCTTCCTGATCAGAGAAACTTTCTCAATTATGCCAGTATATGCATTTTTTTTCTTCCCACTCCGACTATTGACCTGTTCCACCACAGTTTCCAATTCCTGCACTTTGCCGCTATCCAATTTGAAACATGGCCATCCGCTGGAGCAACTCATTTCCTTTCCCTTTTGGTTTTCCCAGGCAATGGGAGCATGTGTCTCCACTTGCTTCCCTGTTAATTTGGGTTACTACATCTATCTGTTGCTGGAGTTTATTCTCAGCACGTTGCACTGATCACTGTGACAGTCGCTGTTGGCTAGTTAGGCCCACTGAAAAGAGATAAGTTGCTTAAAATTCCTGGCTATCATGGACACCAATAAAATGTGTTATGACGCTACCTCTGACCATTTCTCTTGACATGCAAAAGAATTTTATTTTAAAATAAATAGGAAAATAAATCATTCACAGCAAAAAAAATGAATGTAAAATCTTGAATTCTTTTTAAATTTGTGTAAGTCTGAAAACAATTATATTTTAAATAACTAGGAAGCAGATTTTTAATTGACATTTAATAACAAGAGAAAAGATCATCTAATGTTGGATGTTCCAGTGGGTGGTCCAATCATATTGTATTCTTGGTCTTGCATCTGTGACATAAGTAATATTAGTTGGGTGCACTTTAAAAATGGAAGCCTGTGACTAGAAGTTTTTTGTGTTGAATGAAGACCTGATAACAGATGATGATTTCCGTTCTATATGAATTGTAATGTGCTTGTAATGCATCTCATGCATTCTCTAGGGCCTTATTTCAGTTTATGGTTTGGTACAAGTCTCCCCTTTTCTGTCAAATGAGAGACAATAACATCTTAACACCATTCCTATCTTATAGAGGTCAGCAAATATTTATTGTAGATTTCATCTTTAGGTGACCTTGCACTTTGACTTCCCTTTGTAACAAAAACTATGATAGCCGATGGTTTATCATCCATTGCAATGCACATTATATATCAAAGAGCTTACAGACAGCCAGGCAGCATTTCTATGCTGTGTGCTTACTTCGCCTAAGCCTGCAGCTTCTGATATGTTGTTCTGCCTTGTGGGTTCGTCATCGAGGCCAAAGGGTGTTCCATAATTTTTAGAATAGAGGGGCTGAAAGTTATTTGCACCTCACCCTTCAGCTTTAGGCCAGAGATATCTGGCATGGCCCATTCATTTGAAATGCATCTCCAGCCTTCATCATAACGACATGTGAAGATAAGTAGAGTTTTCTTAACCTTTACTTCAATCAATGTTTTTTTTAACTAGTTTATTTTTTGAGGTGTTTCCATTTTTATTGATAAATTTTAATTTTTTTCCCCATATTGCTAAATATTTCTAAATCTCTCTGATCATCAGATATTTAGAAATAGGGAAAAGGCATTTGGAGATTATAAGCATCAGAAACCAATGGGCAGTGCTTTACATTCAACTTCCTGTGGTCTTATCACTGCTTGTAGTCTTATCACTCCTTGTGGCTCACTCTGACTTGCAGAATGATGATGGCATCAATGCTGGCAAATCCTAAGGAGCTATGTAGCGGCAAAAGGTTGGTGCTGCTATAGGTCAAGTGCAGTGGTGGGGGAGGGGTGGGGTGGGTCATCTATAATGCACAAGGCGCCTAAACTCCAATCTACATGTATAGGACAACACACACAACCACACAATGAACACACAACCCACACACCCTTCACATGAGCAACACTCAACTGGCAAACAAGAGCAACACCAACACCCAGTGCACCATCAAGACCCGCAGGGCCCACCTCACTGACAAAAGACAAACCCAACCCCAACCAATCTGCCTGTGCACAGAGAGATAAAAATGTTTAATTGAAGGATCAAAGCAAATTTTAATATTTGCTCAGCAACAATTACTGTCAACAAAGGACATTTCGAAGTAATATTCATTATAAAGAGTGTAAAATAACTGTGTGATCTTATGTTTAAAAAAAACCTATAAAGCAGGTGTTCATTTCACAACAGTTATACCAAAACTTCCAAGTGACTGCTTGCATTCCTTGTAATTTTAAAAACAAATGTTTACAAGGAGTAAACCATTCATCACCCTTGACAGAGTAAGTGGCACCATCACTTTTATCTTCAACAAATACCAGAACATGGAGCGACATAGTAGTAATAGATAAGAAAGCTGCTTTGTTGCACTAAGTCATATGTGTGCATTCATTATTTCAACTTAACTTTATGGAAAAAAACTTTCCCAATTCCCCACTATAATATTTGCCATGTAATAATACATTACAAATGTAAAATACATGATATACTTTTGTCTGCTGTAAGGCTAATAGAATCACCAGGAGCATTTTCCGGCACGATTCTTTCTTCTTTTCTTTGGCTTGGCTTCGCAGACGAAGATTTATGGAGGGGTAAATGTCCACGTCAGCTGCAGGCTCGTTTGTGGCTGACAAGTCCGATGCGGGACAGGCAGACACGGTTGCAGCGGTTGCAGGGGAAAATTGGTTGGTTGGGGTTGGGTTTGTCTTTTGTCAGTGAGGTGGGCCCTGCGGTCTTCTTCAAAGGAGGTTGCTGCCTGCCGAACTGTGAGGCGCCAAGATGCACGGTTTGAGGCGATATCAGCCCACTGGCGGTGGTCAATGTGGCAGGCACCAAGAGATTTCTTTAGGCAGTCCTTGTACCTCTTCTTTGGTGCATCTCTGTCATGGTGGCCAGTGGAGAGCTCGCCATATAACACGATCTTGGGAAGGCGATGGTCCTCCATTCTGGAGACGTGACCTACCCAGCGCAGTTGGATCTTCAGCAGCGTGGATTCGATGCTGTCGGCCTCTGCCATCTCGAGTACTTCGATGTTAGGGATGAAGTCGCATGATTAACAATAAGAGAAAGAGAAGCAGGAGAGATAGTCTTTTCATTGCCTTCAATTCCTGCCTTTTTTTGTTCATTTACAAGAATTACCTACAATTATGAATTTTAATGAGTGATATAATTCTCTGATTTTTAAAAATGATTTCAGTAGAATTACTAGTACAGTAGCAATTCAGCAAAAGTTCCAATTTCACTTGCAATTATCTTGAAGTTTTTATTCGTCTCTTCCTCATGAACCAAAGAAGTCAAAACAATCAGAATAGAAGCAGTTCAAAAACAGAATGCAATGATATTTAGCACTCAACTAATAAAATATCAGATTGTTGACAACTTTCCGTCCTCTGTGAAAAAAACACAATTTAAAATAAAAACTGAGGGAGATTTGAAAAATCATCAGCTGATAGATACTTGTCTTCATTTTAATTCTTGTTTGTGAAAAACACAATTATGTTTTAAAAAGGGTGAGCCTTCTAAAAGGACCTCCCATCAGAACAGAGATGGGGAAAAATTTCTTCAGCCATGGGGTGGTGAGTGTGTGAAATCTGTTGCCACAGATGGCTGTGGAGGCCAAGTCATTAGGTTTATTTAAAACAGAGATTGACAAGTTCCCAATTACTAAGAGTCAAAAGCTATATGGAGAAGATAGGAGAATGGGATTGAGAGGAATCATGATTCAAATGGTGGCGCAGATTCAAAGGGCTGAATGGCCAAATTCTGCTCCTGTCTCATGGCCTTTTAGATCAAACCTAACAGGTCCTGGGATCAATATACAATAATATTCAGAAGTCTGGGATCAGTCTACAATAATATTCAGAAGTCTGGCATTCCCATACATGCACAAGATTTACAAATGTACGTTCATTGCTAACATACCATTTTACTGAAAGCAACACTAAACACATTACAAGTAATTATTGCTGGGACAGGACCCCTTATGACTTTCCATCATTGAATTAAGATTTTGTAAATATGGTTGCAAGGAGCTCAGTGAAATGTTTATATGAAAGGGTTGCAGATTTCAGATTTACACACCTCTTCACAGAATATGACAAGATGTGAATAGAGAGCAGAGTTGATCATCAGACCAAGTATTCTGCAGAGATATTCATTAGGGACCTTGCATGTGTACACCTTAGACTTTCCCCATAATGGCTCAATAACATCAGACAGTAGCTCCTTGATGTCGTAGCCTCATGATATTAAGTCCTTGTTTATGGCTAGACTGCCGAGATCTGGGGGAACCAGATACAAACAACCCTCCACTTTCCAAATAATTTTCCTTCTCTTCCCTCTCCCTTTTATTTGGGTTTCTGCCCTCTCTCTTGCTATGATGAAGGATCACACCTGGAAAAGTTGACTATTGTTTTCCAATGGATGTTGCCTGACCTGCTGAGTTCCCCCAGGAATTTTGAGCGTTACTCCAGTTTTCTGGTAGCTGTCGTCTTTCATTGTTTACCTCCCTACAATTTGCTGTTTTGATTCCTGAAGAGTAGCTGGGCATCAATTACCTTCATGGATCTGGAAGCATACAGTACCAATGAAAATGGAAAATTTCCTTTTCTGAATTAGATCATTGATTTTAGTTTTACATCAATTTGTTTAAAAGCAAAAATCCAGATTTATATAAACCCAAGTTTAAATTCCCCATCTGTAATGATGGGATTCAAACTATTCACATTTTAACTGTACTTGAAGTTGCACTTGCGGTGTTCCACACCTAGAGCTGGGAGATCTAGCACAAATATGGCGAACTTAATCACTTCCATCAATCTTGTAAAATTATTGAGATACTATTATTCTTTACATCTTGGCTGCTTGTATGATTTTTTCCTATTCAGCCAATTAGCAATAACCATGCAATTAAAGTACTCCAACACTTGGCAGGAACTTAGTGCACTTGATATTTCCACTCTCTCAATCCCTCTTTGCCTCTTTAACTGAGAGCTGTAATAGCTCTGAAAAAGTTCTGGAGAAGGGAATTGGTCTTGATCTAAATGCATGATGGAATAAAGACATTCTTAATGTAAAAGCAAAAGTTGAAAAAGATAGAGGCTATAAATGTCAAGTACAAACATTACCAGATTTTAAAAGCACAAAGAGTATATCTGAATGCCTACAGTATTCGAAACAAGGGAAACTACTAGCAATGAGGGAGGAGTTGGCCAGGGTAGACTGGGAAGGGTTGAGGAACAGTGGAAGACTTTCAAGAGATTTTTCATGGTTCTCAACAATAGTACATTCTAGTTAAAAGCAAGGACAGTAAGGGTGGGGACAGCCAAGCTTGGAAATAAAGGAAGGCATCAGACTACAAGCTCATGCATACAAAGTCACCAGGAACAGTGGGAAACTAGAGGACTGGGAAAACTTTAAAAAGCAAAAAAAAACCCACAAAACAAGCAATAAAGAGAGGGAAGGTATGAAAAAAAATTAGCACAACATATAAAAATTGGTAGTAAAAGTTTTTATAATTGTATAAAGTGCAAAAGCGTGGCTCATGTAAAGGTTGGTCCCTTGGAGGATGAGAAGGGGGAATGTATATTGGGTAATAAGGAAATGGCTGAGGATTTGAATGACTATTTTATGTCGATCTTCACAGTGGAGGAAACATTTACCAAGTCAAAGACATATTATGGATGTGATTGGAGGTGAAGACCTGGATGTATTAGTTATCACTAAAGAGAAAACCTGAGGGTCTAAAGATAGTCCTGATGGAATTCATTTCAGGGTACTGAAAGAAATAGCAGAAGTTATAGTAGAGGCTTTGATGATAATTTACCAAAATTCTTTGGACTCTGGGCAAGTCCTGGTGGATTGGAAGACATTGAAAGTCACACCACTATTCAATAAAGGATGCAGGCAAAAGGAATGGAACTATATGCCAATTAGTTTAATATCTGTAGTTGGGAAAATATTTGAGGCAATCACTAAAGCAAGGCATTTGGAGCAAAATGGGCCTATCAGGCACACAGACCATGGATTCAGTTAAGAAAGGTGCTGTTTGACAAACTTACTGGAGTTCTTTGAGGATATAATGAGCATAGTAGAAAGAGGGGAGCAGATGGACATTATTTACCTAGATTTCCAGAAGGCATTCAGTAAGGAGCCACATTAAAAATAAGAATGCTTAGATTTGGGGATGATGTATTAGCAAGGATACAGGATTGTTTAACTAATATAAAGCAGAGAATTAGGATATAGGATGTTTTTCTGATTGGCAATGAGCAGTTAGCATATACCACAAGGATCAGTGCTGGACCTACAGCTGTTCACAATATACATTAAAGATCTAGAAGCAGAGATAGTGTGCAATGTATCAAAGTTTGTTGATGACGCTAATTTGAGTATGGTTTTTAAAAAAAACTAGATGGTTGCAAATTTCCTATTCATTCCAAATATACTGTGTGAAATTCTCATCTCCCTAGACTGGTGAGTTTAAGTGAATTAATACCACCCTGTGTAACAAGTTTCCTGGATCACATGATCTCTATTGCCCAGTCAGCTTTCTGCAGATCTGAGCTTTTCAAATCCAGTTGCCTGAGTCACCTGACTTCAATTGTCAGGTGCAGCCTTCAGATCAAATCTGCTACAAGTGGAAAAGCAAATTGTGCAGAGGGTATAGATCAGTTAAGTGAGTGTATAAGAGTCTGTCAAGTGGAGTACAATATTGGTAAATGTGTGTTTATCCACTTTGGAAGGAAAAATATAAGATCAGATTATTATTTAAATGGTAAGTAACTGCAGCATGCTGCCATGCAGAAGAACTTGGGAGTGCTTGGGAGTTACAAAAGATTGGTTTACAAGTATAGCAGGAATATGGGATAATTCCCCATTCCCTTCCTTCAAGGGAACGACCTTCAGTTTAGCCACCCTTTCGCACTTTATATGATTAGTTTTTAAAAAAAATTACTGTCTGTTTTTATATTTTGTGCTAATTTTTTTTATAATCTTTCCATTCCTTAGTGCTCTCTGTGGTTCTTTGATTGCTAGAGGAATTGAATTTAGGAGTAAGGAGGCCATGCTGCAATTATACAAGGTACTGATGAGGCTACATCTGATGTACTGTGTGCAGTTCTGGTCTCCTTACTTAAAAAAAAGTACTGGCTTGGTGGTGAAACAGAGGAGGTTCAGCAGGTTGATTCCAGTGAGGGGGGGGGGGTTTGAGCCCATGGGAGGGGGGGGTTTGAGCCCATGGGAGGGGGGGTTTTGAGCCCATGGGAGGGGGGGTTTGAGCCCATGGGAGGGGGGGTTTTGAGCCCATGGGAGGGGGGGTTTTGAGCCCATGGGAGGGGGGGGTTTGAGCCCATGGGAGGGGGGGTTTTGAGCCCATGGGAGGGGGGGTTTTGAGCCCATGGGAGGGGGGGTTTTGAGCCCATGGGAGGGGGGTTTTTGAGCCCATGGGAGGGGGGGTTTTGAGCCCATGGGAGGGGGGGTTTTGAGCCCATGGGAGGGGGGGTTTTGAGCCCATGGGAGGGGGGGTTTTGAGCCCATGGGAGGGGGGGTTTTGAGACTATGGGAGGGGGTTTTGAGCCCATGGGAGGGGGGATTTTGAGCCCATGGGAGGGGGGGTTTTGAGCCCATGGGAGGGGGGGTTTTGAGCCCATGGGAGGGGGGGTTTTGAGCCCATGGGAGGGGGGGTTTTGAGCCCATGGGAGGGGGGGTTTTGAGCCCATGGGAGGGGGGGTTTTGAGCCCATGGGAGGGGGGGTTTTGAGCCCATGGGAGGGGGGTTTGAGCCCATGGGAGGGGGGGGTTTGAGCCTATGGGAGGGGGAAGAAGAAGATTTGAGCCTATGGGAGGGGGAGAAGAAGATTTGAGCCTATGGGAGGGGGGAGAAGAAGATTTGAGCCTATGGTAGGGGGGAGAAGAAGATTTGAGCCTATGGGAGGGGGGAGAAGAAGATTTGAGCCTATGGGAGGGGGGAGAAGAAGATTTGAGCCTATGGGAGGGGGGAGAAGAAGATTTGAGCCTATGGGAGGGGGGAGAAGAAGATTTGAGCCTATGGGAGGGGGGAGAAGAAGATTTCAGCCTATGGGAGGGGGGAGAAGAAGATTTGAGCCTATGGGAGGGGGGAGAAGAAGATTTGAGCCTATGGGAGGGAGGAGAAGAAGATTTGAGCCTATGGGAGGGGGGAGAAGAAGATTTGAGCCTATGGGAGGGGGGAGAAGAAGATTTGAGCCTATGGGAGGGAGGAGAAGAAGATTTGAGCCTATGGGAGGGGGGAGAAGAAGATTTGAGCCTATGGGAGGGGGAGAAGAAGATTTGAGCCTATGGGAAGGGGGAGAAGAAGATTTGAGCCTATGGGAGGGGGGAAGGTTTGAGCCTATGGGAGGGGGGGGAGAAGGTTTGAGCCTATGGGAGGGGGGAGAAGAAGATTTGAGCCTATGGGAGGGGGGAGAAGAAGATTTGAGCCTATGGGAGGGGGGAGAAGAAGATTTGAGCCTATGGGAGGGGGAGAAGAAGATTTGAGCCTATGGGAAGGGGGAGAAGAAGATTTGAGCCTATGGGAGGGGGGAAGGTTTGAGCCTATGGGAGGGGGGGGAGAAGGTTTGAGCCTATGGGAGGGGGGGTAGAAGGTTTGAGCCTATGGGAGGGGGGGAGAAGGTTTGAGCCTATGGGAGGGGGGGAGAAGGTTTGAGCCTATGGGAGGGGGGAGAAGGTTTGAGCCTATGGGAGGGGGGGAGAAGGTTTGAGCCTATGGGAGGGGGGAGAGAAGGTTTGAGCCTATGGGGGGGGGGAGAAGGTTTGAGCCTATGGGGGGGGGGGAGAAGGTTTGAGCCTATGGGGGGGGGGGAGAAGGTTTGAGCCTATGTGGGAGATTGAATCATCTAGGACTCGCTGGAATTTAGAAGAATGAAAAGGGATCTTAAAATTGTGGTAGGCATAGAGAGAGGTGGATAAGTTGCTTCCATTGGTGGGGACACTAGATCAATGACTGTTTACTCTAGACATCATCTTTAAGCCCACAAAGTCCTCATTTATCAATTAGATCCTCAAGATTCAGGGTAGTCGATTTAGTACGGAGGTGAGGAGGAACTGCTTTTCCCAAAGAGTGGTGAACCTATGGATTTCACTACCCATTGAACCAATATTGAGACCTATCTCAGTAAATATATTTAAGACAAAGTTGGATAGATTTTTACAGAGATAGGGACTTGAGGGATATGGGGCAAAGACAGGTAGGTGGAGATGAGTGTATCATCAGATCAGCCATGATCTCATTGAATGGTGGAGCTGGCTTGATGGCCGACTCCTTCTATTTCTTATGTTCTTGTGGGTTTGATGCACTAACTTAAGCATTTGAAAACATTCAGGGTGTCAATAATAATTGAGTAGATGGACTATTTTAGTTCACTATAACCATTTAAATTAAGAAATTGGAGATGGTGCTAAAAATTGTATTGAATGCAAAGATGAAACTACTGATTATAAAACAACATTTTCCATCATATCAAATTACTAAGAAGAAAAAGGATGCATTTAAGTATTTGAATGATACCTCATTTCACTAAGTTATTATCATGCCACAAATATTGTCAGCTCTTTTATATAAAAAAAATCATTTGTGAGTGACTAAGCTGCCAAGAGAAACCTTGGAAGATAAATACAAAGGAAACTATTACTTTACATTACTCTTCATTATATTACCCAATATAATTGTTATCTAATGCATAATGCAAAAATACTCCAGCTTCAGGCAAGAGTTTGCCAGATTCATTTTGATGAGAATGCATTGCTTTTGTATGCTTAATACAGAAATAAGCATACAGGCATTAATATTTATTAATAAGAATGATATAACAGAAAACACAATTACTTGCTTCACAATTACTTCCCCCCCATCCCATATGCTATCCATTCTCTGCACTGAAATTGTAGTTAATTTCAAGAAAATCAATGACCGTTTACTCTAGACATCATCTATAAGCCCACAAAGTCCTCATATATCAACTAAATACTGTAGAGAGTTGTAATTGCTGTTTATATAACACTGCATCATAGTATCGTTGAGTTAAACATCCTGGAAAAAGGCCCAGGTCAACCAAGTTGTCTCGCTCAGTGAGTCTCATTTGAATATGTTTGGCCAATGTGCCTTGAAGCCTTTTCTATCCATATTCAGAACCTGTCCAGATGTCTTTTAAATGTTGCAATTATATCTGCCTCTACCATTTCCTCGGGGAGCTCATTCCACAGACCAGCCACCCACTGAAAAAGCTGTGCCCTCTCACCTTAAATCTATGCACTCTAGCTTTAGACAGCCCTACCCTTGGGGGGGGGGGGGGGGGGGGAGGGAAAGGAAAGGAGAGGGAAATAAGATGATGACTATTTATGTATGATTTTTATTGCTGTGTTAGATCACTCTTTCAGCCTGTCGTAGCCTGCCCAGCTCTCCTTATAATGCAAGCCCTCCAGTCCCAGTAACGTCCTCATGGATCTTGTCTTTCCCACTTAATGACATCTTTCCTAGGTGACCAGAACTGCACACAATACTCTACACAATTAGTGGTCTCACTAATGATGTGTATAGTTGGAACTCCTGTACCAATGATGCATCATTACCAACAAACGTAAATATACGAATGTATGTGATGTAGAGATTGTAAATGGCTTAATTTGAATATAGTAATCATCAGACATTTTAAACAAGACTGATTAATTTTTTACAATGACATTTAATTCTGATAACAATGGAAATAATTTGTATTAATTAAACTTAACTGGTATCCTGGGAAAATTTCTAGATTAAAGAAGGCTTCAGAAGGATAAGGACTTCTCTCTTGTTCAGCCAAAAGGCCTGAAATTGAATAAAAAGCCAAAGAGATTAATTTTTAAAAATCCAAGCAGTCAGAGGGTGAAGGCTCATTTTGCTACCTCAAGTTTTTTTTATGACACTTTTGTTGATATGGGAAACAGAAAAGTCAAGTGTCACATTGATTCCTAAACAGCATGTTAATGACTTTCCTTCAGGAAATCACAGAACCAACCAATGATATTGCTATCCATTAATGACCCTCTGTGAGCTGAATCTGTTGATGTTATTTTATGCCCTGAAGACTGAACTGTTACATAGCCTTTCGACTCTCTGTGGTGTTTCTAAAATATAAATACAAAATCCTCCATTAATGTTACTGCTGCAGCATAGATCACTAAGTAAAATAGATGGTGACAAAATAATCGATAATCTTTGTTTGTTAAAAAGGGATACCCCCGTGTTTATGCTGTGGAAAAGAGAGAGTTAAAGCAAAATTGTATGATTAGTGAGTTGAGGCACTTAAGGGAAACAATAAAAAAAATTGTGCTTGGCTGATAATATAAATTAGACACACGGAATACACTGTTATGAGTTAAACCTCCCTTGGTCTCAGGGGGATCATAAAGATGCCATGTCACTACTCAAAGTCGCCTGTAAATATGTTTCCTCATCCACATACAAAAATCAAATGATTGGTCAGTAGCAGATTGCTACTGTTAGTTTACTGTGCATCACTTAGCTACTACGGCACTACTTTGTACTCCTGAAGCACAATCTATTATAACCAGCAGTTGAGCAGTTTCGGAATGACCTGAGAGCATGGAAAACAGTCTCATTTTTACGCATTTTTTGCAGTATTATGCATAAATTCATTTTATGCTTAAATATGCAGGATACTTCAGATTGAGATTTAATTGTCAGGGAACATCAAGTACAATCCGAAGAGGTTTTTTTTTACTGCAGATGAAGCAAAATTATCTCTTATTGGTCGTGCAAAAAAATACTGTACACAGCAGTAAACAAATAAAGAAATGTAAACAAACTGAAATACAGAGAGAATTTCCAAATCCAGAAAGCCAATAAATTGATATTCATGATCAAGATAATTCCATGATCTCAAAATACATCTTTTACTCCTACAGTTACTGAATCTCCTTAAATAAACAACCAGAGCTAAGAAGTCAATATTGATTTGTTAGAGCATTCATGGTAATCAGGATCTTTGCAAGTGTTTCTATGTTCTGCATGTTAGTTTGCCTACCTTTTCTCCAGTACCTGCACCCAGGCCTGCTGCTATGATGTGAATTTCAATATTTTTATTTGCTGTATTTTGCACTGATTATTCAGTAGAATTCTTCTCAGTAACATGAGAGCACTTCGCTTTACCTGAGGGAATATTTTCTTCATTTTTTTTAAAAATTGCAACTGTTTAGAAGAAAACTGTGTATTATTTTGTTATAAATAATGATCGTTTCCATTGTTAATTTTTTAATGATTTATCTGAGCTGCTGGTCAAGTAGATTCTAATGAAATCTTGTAAGGATTCCACACCTTAAAATGCAGTGGTTTTATTTGTCTTGCAGTATATAAACAAAAATGGGGAAAGTTTCAACTGTTATTTGTCTAAAAATTGGACACCTTGTCTATTTCTGTCTATTTTATCTCTTCATCTCATCTTTCATTCCCTTTCTTCATTCCTCTTGGTGGCACTGAATTTGCTATTCTCATTGATATTTCTTGAATCAAAGCTCATATGTAATTCTAAAATGACAGAAAGACTGTGGCAAGTTAAAGTATAATGAATGATGTTTGCTGCTCAGTCCACAACCCATTCTTTAATCAAACCTGGTTCTTGTCAATACTCTAGCCATTGAGTTTGTGCTTTAATTTAAGCAAGGATCTTCAAACAAGTCTCCCACTCGCCCGTAACCCTTAAAGCAAAAATGCAAATAATTCATTTCCACTCCCTTATTAGATGGAAGTTTATTTTTATGATTGCATTTCTGGTTTAGCTAAAGATGTCCCTTAACCTGTAACTTGATTATACTGAAAACCAGAAACCTCTGAAAGCACCTACCCTACCACACCATCCCCAATAAACCCTTCCCCACGTAGCACTGATGCAAACACAAGCATCCATTGTATCTCAAACAATAAGCATTTCCATCTTGTGTATTTGTTGTTAAGGATCATCGCCTGCCCAAGACTGTTGTTTGGTGAACTGGCCACTGTGACAGAGGGGCTCTGAAAGAGGTACAAGGACTCGGGGGGGGGGGGGGGTGAAATCCCTTGGTACATGTCACATTGACCATCGCCACTGGTTTGATCTAGCCTCTGATCATGTGGCCTGGCGACACACCAGTTTGTATCCTCCTTCGAGAACACACATAGACCTGGCCTCGAGGACAAAAGAAGATGGAGGAAGAACTGACACAGCAGCACCAAACCCAGAATAGAATTTTCCCTGCACCTGCTGCGGCCGGGAATGTCTGTCCCTCGCAGCCTCCAGCGAGCCTGCAGCAGTTGTGGAAAGGCCCCTTCCTAAATCTTCATTCACAAAGCCAACTGTGATGATTTGTTGCCACATTTTGAAATCAATATACAGTCTAGTTTAAATCATCCAAATATTAACTATTTGAGCAAACAGGTAAGCTGTTGTTTAGGTTAGTAGAAAGCCAATCTTAAAAAGGTATGTCTCAGTCTAATCTTAATAGGAACATGGGAACATAGGAAGTAGGAACAGGAGTAGGCCAAAAATGGCCCATTGAGCCTGCTCTGCCATTCAATACGATCATGACTGATCTAATTTATGACCTAACTCCACCTACCTGCCTTCTCACCTAATCCCTCACCCTAATTGATCTGTTATTTAACATCAATCTGGATGAATTGCATCTTTATGCTTGATGTTTCTAACCTGAAAAGCAACCATTTTTTTCTCCTCATCTGCTTGTCCTACTAAGTTCCACCAGCAGATTATTGCTCCAGATTCCAATGCATGCATCTTCCCCTATTTAATGCAAATCGTGCTTCACGCAGGTAGGAAGGTGACAGCAATACTTGATAGATTAGGGAAGAGTTTCCTGGGATGACGAAATCAAAATGGAAAATGCTGGCAGGTAGCACCTGCAGAAAGATACATTTCAGATCAAGGACTTGCATAGGAACTGGGGGAAAGAATAAGTTAGCGAATGGGTGGGGAGAGCAATTAATGAAACAAAGGGAATTTCTGTGATATGTTTAAATGACATCACCATTAAATAGGCAGGTAAGCTCATTTTTCTGTGTTCTCTCTTTCTAAATTCTGTTGAAGGGAGTTCGACCTGAAGTATTAACATTGATGCTACCCTCTCTGTTGATATCCTATGGAGGCGGACTTATTTTTTCTCTTCGTTCTTATGAAAGGTCCTTCATGTAACTCCTCATCTTTGTGTAGGTGCTGCTTGACAACCATTTTCTGTTGTTATTTCAGATTTCCAGAGTCTTCAGTTTTTAAAAATTTCTCTAGATTCATGCCCAGGAGCAGTGGTTGGGGTGCATCAGGTGGTCAGAATTTCAGGTTTATTAGATGCTCTTGTCTGAGGGAATATTTGATATTCTTTGTATCCAGTGTGTCCAATGAACCAGTGCCTTCATATGATTCAATGAGCCAGGTCAACAAGATACTATTAGTACGGTAAATTAAACCATCTAGAGATCATTATTTATGATGATAAAGACAGCACTAGAGGCTGGGTCACTCTGGATCCAGACCACTCCCTGACTTGCCATCCAGAGTGCATTCCGCCCACATTCATCCAGTTTGGACAGAGAAGGCTCATCTTGCTGTCCCTTTGGAACCTGAAGCCCAGTGGCAAGATCCCACACTGCCATCGATGCTTTGACAGTAAATACTGACTTTCTTTGCCGAGTTTGGTTCTTTGCTGTGGGGAAGCAAACTCTACGGATTGCAACTTGCGGATCTCCACGTTTAACCATGGAGGGGATCTGCGTGAGGTCCCTGCAGCATTTGTTTGCCTATAATGGTGAGTGCCATGTATTACGAACTAGTGTTTCATTTAGTGTGAGTATCACTTTAAGGGCTAGTACCAGCTGCAAAATTTCTGAGCTGTGGAGAGACAGGGTGGCAACATTTAGTACTATACCCAAAGCTGATACTCTAGTGCAGGGGTGTCAAACTCAAATTCACGGAGGGCCAAAATTAAAAACTTGGACCAAGTCGAGGGCCGAACTAAATATTTATTGAAAATTTTCAACAACATCTGCATCTTTTCTCTTCTTTCAACATATGTAATGTTAAACTTTTTCTTATTAAAATAAATGTTTAATAATAGTTTTGGATAAACTCTTTCCAGAAGCATTAACAAATGAGAAATAAAATATTCAATAAATGATATTTCTCTATAGAGGATTTGTCAAATGTTGCTAGTGTGCTGTCAAATAGTAAAATCTGAGGGCTATTGAGAATGTGGGAGAATAACATGATTCCTGAAACAATCAAATGGGTGACTGATTGTGGGCATGAACTCTAGCAGGGTTATTTGCCATGCCCTTTTTCCATTGGTACAGATATCCTTTGATTTACACACTTTTCAAGTTTTATGCCTAATGAGCTTGTATCCAGGTGCAGGACCATTTTTAACCAGGAATATATTTATCACTGCGACATGAAACTATTGGAAGATCGTTTTATCCTGAGATTAAAGTTCATGATACTTATTCAGGCCTGTGTGCGGGAGGGCGGGGTTTGCGGGCGATTGGGTTGGACAACGACAGTGCGGGGGCATCGGCTCTCGCTGCAGGGCGGCATCTCGGCGGATCAGCGGCCCCGTCACCGTGAATTGCGGATCGGCCTGCAGCAGGGAGGGGGAGTGTGCAACGGTCCTGGCGAGGTCAGGCCCGAGGCCTCCGGTTCGGGGCGCTGGGAAGCGGCCTTGGCTTCCCCTGACACCGGCCAGGCCCCAAAACCAGAGTCCACGGTGAGACCCTGCAATGTAAACAGAGGAGGTGGGGGCGATTAGCAGGCTGACGCCAATGCATTCTGGGATTTGTTGTATTACTGTGCATGCGCTATACTGGCACGGCGGCCAGCGGGCCACCTCTAATACATTTTTGAAATGATCTTGCGGGCCAAATATAATTATATCGCGGGCCAAATTTGGCCCGCGGGCCAGAGTTTGACATGTGTGCCCTGCCCTATGCCATCGGAACTCTGTAATTAGTAAGGGATTGCTTAAGGTGGGATGTGAGTGGGAAGGAAAGAGTGAGAATCACTGCTCTAGACCCAATTGTTACTGAAATATTTTGCTTGAGAAAAATTGTCATTGGCCCATTTCCTTTAGCGTTCTGAAACCGTGCACATGACGAGTCAATGAGGGATGATTAAAGCAGTGGTCTTCAAACTTTTTCTTCCCAGCCACAGACCACCTTAAGCAATCCCTTACTAATCACAGAGCACCAGTGGCACAGGGACGCGAGTGGAAAGAAAAAGGTTGAGAACTGTTGTATTGTGGTAACTCCACATCTGATTAGGTTAATTGATAGGCAAGTGGTCAGAGAAGGACCCCCCCACCCCAAGAAAGGCTTAAATCACAGGAACAAAATAAGCTTCCGTCTCACTGCTCCCAATCTTACACGCAGTCCTGATGTGGAATGTGGGGTCGCAGCTCCACATTCACCTGAGTTCAGGTGCTGTCTGTGTGGAGTTTGTACGCTCTCCCCTTGTCTTGGACCAACAGGTCTGTCGCCTGACGAAGGCACCCGAACCCCCCGTTGAAACGCTGGCGTCCGGGGCGGTGGAGGAATTGGCTGAGAAGAGCGCGTTGCTCCCACCCCTCTCCCATTGTTGGAGAGGGATTAAACTGCGATCTCACGGCGCCGGGCTCGTCTCCAACAAAAGGAGCGGGAGGCAGGGTCCGCCGCGCACGGAGCGAGGGGGTAGGCATCGCCAACGAGACATTCGGTCCAGCGTCGCCGCTGAAGTGCAGACCCAGCGAGGATGGTCCCCAACTCCAGCCGCGTCTGTGTGTCCTGGAGCCGGGCGGGCTGAGTGTGGCGCTCCGATCCCCGGGATTTGGGACTCTGAGATCCCTCCACACCTCCAGCGTCTTCATTTTCACCTTCAGTGTGCATGCGCTATACTGGCGCGGCGGCCAGCGGGCCAACTCTAATATATATTTAATATGATCTTGCGGGCCAAATATAATTATATTGGCCCGCGGGCCAGAGTTTGACATGTGTGCTCTAGTGGAAGAGAAAGAACATTTGTTGCTTTATCTAGGGATACCTAAGTGGGACACTGGAGGAAACAGCATTCATTATTGACCATCAGCCATCTCACAAAACACTGAAGTGGAGTGACAGTGTGAAATGGACAATTCAGCTGATTCTCTCTGTCAGGGGAATTCATGAACCACACCGTAACCAAAGGAAAGGTCACTTCATCTGACCCATACCTGGGTTTTGGGAGCATTGTGGAAGTCGAGTGTTTCTTTCCTCCCATGCAAGGAAAAGGGGAGTTGTGAAATGGTTTGTCTGAAAGGATATTTCTCAGCAAGAAACTCAACAAGGATTCATGAGTTTTCAGCAGTTTCTTCCACCTCCTTTGTGATTACTTCTTGGCATCAGTTTAAGTGTCTGCATTTCAACACAGGATTTCTAAGACTGAACTTAGGAATGACTTTCCAGAATTGTGCCTAAGCTATAATGGTTTGGGTAACGCTCTCCCACACACACACACTTGGGGTTAGTTTAATTTGATGTTTTATATTAGTAGTTTTTAATGAATTTTAAAAAGAACACAGTAACATGGTGAATTTCTATTGCTGCTGGTCTGTGACATAACATGTGAGGCCTTGGCATTACCTCACAGAAAATCATTGCATCTTACAGGCTTTTACAAAGGAATCAAGTCAAGCCTTTTGATTTGGTATTGAAAAAACATTTTTTTTTTAAAAAAAAGCACTGAAAAATGCATTTGGAGACCATTCCAAATACAGACTTAATTTCCTTGACATTGTTCTCTTTGAGATTCCTAACAAAATAAAGTTTGATTATCTAACTCATTCAAATTAGCCCAGGATAAGGACAAAGTGAACAGCCAAAAGGAGCATACTGTTACAGAACAAATATAATGCATGAAGATACAGATAAAAAGACAATTTATATAAATTTGCCATTTAAATCCAGGTCTAGCAGGTTCAACTGCTTAGAAAGTGTTGTTTTCCATTCAGGGTTATATTTAGCAGCCTGATGAATCCTTGCAGAACCAACAGCTGTGCAGCACAATGTCCTCTTTGCACTGTGGGCTCAGGTATTTAATCATCAACCTGCACAAGTCAAAACTTGTCTATTAAGAAAAAAGGTGGTTTAATTTGGTGTGTTGATTAATAGGTTGCAGTGGAGGCTTAGAGAAATGTTCTGAAATAGAACAAGGATTATCAGAAAACATCTTCAGCAAAAATCCAACAGGAAATCTAATCAGCAAGAGACGTAGCTGGCAGCTCTCAAATGCAAAGCATTTTGTTTAAGATGCAACAAATTATTTCATTTTTGATATTACAATTTGACAGTACAATGGATAATAAAATTACTTCATGCTTAATTATGACATATTTTGAACACTTTGATGCTAATTAGAATATTACTATTACTTTCTTAACAATTGAATGCATTTTTCCATGTTCTCAAATGAATCAACATAAAGTCTGTATCTGTGGTATGTTTCTTTTGAACACTGTCTTGATTTTAGTTATTTAATTTAAACAAATTCAAATTTGGGTTTTTTTTTAATACTTTGATTTCAAGTGCTGACAGTGTGGAATTCTGATCTAATTTTATTTGCATTATTATTCATAACTCTTGGTGCAATCTCAGATGAGTCTAAAGATGGAAACCTACTCAATTAGAGGATGTATCATAAGAGGGGTAAATGCTGGAAAGGGACAAAACTTGATTTAACTATCAGCCACATTTGACTGTTGAATGGACGCAGAATGGTTTGCAAAAATGAAGGGGATAGCAATCCCTTGGAGCAGGAATGTGTCCAAAAGCAAGCAACTTCCTATCTCAGCAGCTCTCTTTCTCTTTGAAGTTTGGATGGTTGTATATTGGATGCTTGTAAGGAGTATTTTCTGGGATGTGTCTGTACACCTTGATTACACAGCTTGCAGTTCTTTGGCTTGGCTTCGTGGACGAAGATTTATGGAGGGGTAATGTCCATGTCAGCTGCAGGCTTGTTTGTGGCTGACAAGTCCGATGCAGGACAGGCAGACACAGTTGCAGCGGTTGCAAGAAAAAATTGGTTGGTTGGGGTTGGGTGTTGGGTTTTTCCTCCTTTGTCTTTTGTCAGTGAGGTGGGCTCTGCGGTCTTCTTCAAAGGAGGTTGCTGCCCGCCGAACTGTGAGGCACCAAGATGCACGGTTTGAGGCGAGATTAGCCCACTGGCGGTGGTCAATGTGGCAGGCACCAAGAGATTTCTTTAGGCAGTCCTTGTACCTCTTTTTTGGTGCACCTCTGTCTCGGTGGCCAGTGGAGAGCTCGCCATATAACACGATCTTGGGAAGGCGATGGTCCTCCATTCTGGAGACATGACCTACCCAGCTCAGTTGGATCTTCAGCAGCGTGGATTCGATGCTGTCAGCCTCTGCCATCTCAAGTACTTCGATGTTGGTGATGAAGTCGCCCCAATGAATGTTGAAGATGGAGCGGAGACAACGCTGGTGGAAGTGCTCTAGCTAGGAGCCGTAGGTGATGCCGGTAGAGGACCCATGATTCGGAGCCGAACAGGAGTGTGGGTATGACAACGGCTCTGTATACGCTAATCTTTGTGAGGTTTTTCAGTTAGTTGTTTTTCCAGACTCTTTTGTGTAGTCTTCCAAAGGCGCTATTTGCCTTGGCGAGTCTGTTGTCTATCTCTTTGTCAATCCTTGCATCCGATGAAATGGTGCAGCCGAGATAGGTAAACTGGTTGACTGTTTTGAGTTTTGTGTGCCAGATGGAGATGGAGATACTTCTATAGCTCTCTTAAAAGTTGCCAAAGTTTACCCTGAACACTCCTTACTTCATAAACAGTACCATATATTTCAGCATATAAGTTGAGTCATTGCACAGTGGGGTGTTGAGTCTCCAGTTTGTTGATCAATTTTGAGGGGATGATCATGTTAAATTTCAAACTGTAGTCAGTAAAGAGCATCCTAATGTATACATCTTTGCTGTCCAAGTGTTCTAGGGCTTTACGTAGAGCCAGTGAGATGACTTCTGCCATAGGCCTGTTGCTATGATCGGTGAATTGTAACAATCCACATCACTGCTGAGACAGGAACTGCTATGTTTTAATGCCAGCATTTCAAAACACTTCATCACTGATGTGAGTGCCACTGGTCATTAAAGCAGGTTACCACATATTTATTGGGCACTGGTACGATTGACACCTGTTTGAAGCTGGTGGGTACCATGTTCTATCAGTGAGATGTTGAATATATCTGTGAAAAAGTTGGTATATTGGTTAGTTCAGGTGTTTAATACTCAGCTGGGTACTGTAACGGGATTGGATGCTTTCCTTGGATTCATTCTCCTGAATCAGCCCGCATGTCATCCTCGGATACAGGCAGGAAACGATCATCAGGGGACCATTTTCTCCTGGTTATCCAAGGCTCAGGCTCCAATTGCCAATCCTTCAATTCTCCAATCTTCCAATATTGACACTGTCCTTCCAAATCTGCACCGTTGAACTGGCCTGCCTTGACATTCCCGTTGGCCAATGCCCTTGAGGTTCCTGCCAGTGTGCACATTAACCACTTTCAACTCTTTGTCCCCTACAAACACGATAAACTCTGCTTTGGCTTCAAACACTCCAACAGACACAGTCTTCACTCAGCTTTATCCTAGTGTTTATCTCTCTGGCAGACACTTACTTGTACTTCCAAATTACCACCACTTAACCTATTCAGCTACCGAACCTGATTCTCAGAACATGGCCAATGGTCACAAATAGTCTGCACTTCAGGTACAGTCCAGCAATCTGCAGTGGTGGTTCTTTCTGGTTCTTGTGGTCAAATTGGGTACAGAAGTCATTGAGTTCATCTGGGAGTGAGACTTTGCTGTCTCCTACTGCACTAGATTTGGATTTGTTGCAGATTGTCGTTTAGGTTCTGCCACAGCTTTTTGGGAGGATATTAAATGATGGAGGGAAAATCAAGGCAAAGAAAGGGTTAAGCATTGAACATGATTATGTTCTGTGCTGGGATTGGATCAACAATGACATTGATCATTGGGGATATAGATCCTATCACTACAGTGCATGCACAAATGCTGAAGACCCTCAGTGCTGGTTGACTGCAGAAAGGCACATTAGTGGTTCAACTTAAGAAAGTAAACAAAGACAATTAAAAATAGTCGTTCCCGATGTTCTGCTTGATGTACTCCATGGTTAATCTCTGTCAGAAAATCCAAAATGTGCATTGTACATGATTTCAAGACAGGAATACCATTTCTCAGTGGTCAGGACATCAGCCAAAAATGTGCACAGATGTCTAAAATGTTTTAACATGCTACTGACACAAGAACATTGCACATAAAGGGTTAATAGACGAAGAATAGAAACATTGAAAATAGAAGCAGGAGTTAATTGTTCCATCTGTAGCTGCTCTGCCATTCAGTACAATCAAGGCCAATTCTATCAAAGCCATATTCCTAGCATCTTCTAATACTCCTTTATGAGTTTTCCTTCTGGAAATCTATCCATCTCCCCAATCATGTGGCAGAGAATTCCATGAGTTCACTGTCCTTTGAGCAAAGCTTCTTCTGGTTTCAGCACCAAATATCTAAAGAATTAGAATTTGACCCTTGCTTCCAAACAACCCAGTCACACTCCACCTCCCCCCCCCCCCCACCAATATTACTACTAGCCAGGTGAAACATCATACCACATCCACTCTGTTCAGCCCTGACGAACGTTGCACATTTCAATAAGATCTCCTTTCATTATTCTAAACTCGTGTGAATAAATGCTGAGACAGCCCAATTTCTCCTCGTAAAAGGGCCCTGCCACCCCAAGAGCCCGGGGAAGCTTCATTGCACTCCTTCTATGACAAGAATATCCTTTCTTAGGAAGGGTGTTCAAATCATTTATGTTGAGCAAAAATTGTATCTTTCAAAATGGGCAGTATGGTTGGCCTAGCGGTTAGCACAACACTCTTACGCTGCCAGCGACTGGGTTCTTCCCTTGTCTGCACGAGTTTCCACTGGGTGCTCCTGTTTCCTCCCACCATTCAAAACATACGAGGGTTGTAGGTCAATTGAGTATAATTGGGCAGCACGGGTTTGAGGGCCAAAAGGGTCCACATGTGCTGCATGTCTAAATTTTAAAAATGTAAATGTTTCTGAAATGGCCTAATTACAAGCAACTCAGTTTGCAAATTTTAACCAGCATTAACCGCACTTCACAGCTGTTCAAAGCAAAAGATAAGACTTATTGCTGACCGTTACTTTGCTAAAGAGGCTATTTAACATCATTCATGCTGCTGTTCCTGATCTGGGCATGATCCCAAATCTTACTGTTATCCCAGCTGCATGACCTAAATATGGACTGACAATGTCAACCTCTGGTGAATGAGTCAAATTTGAATTTTATTCAACCTAGCACCAACATGAAAAAAGGTCAGGTAGAAATAATTTATATATTGGGTGTAGAGAAGAATGCATATCAAATTAAAACAGATCCTTTCCTTGCAAAGAGAAATTTACCTGCCACTACATGCAAAAACATAATAATGGTAATGCAACATCCAATGAAATAAATAGCAAACTCGCAGCAACCAGAATCAAATACTCTTTACAATGGAAAATAGAAGTCAAAGAGCAAGTTTACTTTGTTAAAATGGAGCAATTTACAAAAATTGATTTTCCATGTTGCATTTGCAGCCTTTAAACCCAAACGGTTGATTATACTGAATCTCTGCTCCAACCAAGCTTGTAGATCATTTTAAATTATAACCAAGCTTCCCCAGCCTTCGAATCCTGCAGGAGGATAGAGATCCGGTTCACTGTGAAGTCAGAATCAATAACACATTATTGAAAAAACACTATTTATTGCACATTACTGAAACTAATTTTAGCTGAATTCATGATAGAAAAAGGTGGACAAGAGCATCAGTAAAAGACAACTGATATTTTGGGTCTAAAGTCCTTTCCTGGAACTGGTGACATTTCAGATGAACGGCTTTTAAAAGACTCATTTAAACAGTATTTTTACATAATAATTGTCCGTCTTGGATAAATAAAAATATGTTGCATCAATCTACAAAATAGCTGATCTTGGATGAACTAGAGAGGTTTCAAGTTGCACAGTAATTTTATTTGTAGAAAAGGAAAAGACTTGTTGAATGGAAATGCAGAAGTGCCAATACAAATGACTGAACCCATGTTACATTAGCTTATCTAGTTAACCTCTGGCTTCCAATAGCCAGCATGGAAATGGGTGAAAGGGAAAGCAGAAAAATACCAGAGGATTTCAAGCCACTTCAATCTTCAGAATGAATTTAAATGCACAACAAACATGCAAAACCTTGAGCCTAGTGTAACATATAGAGGTGTTTTATTTCATTTAAATTAATTAAAACCAATAGAGGAGGAGAATATTTAGTTAGAATGATATTGTATTTCAGCATTTTATTAATGTTATCAACACTAATGCTAAAATTACATGCAAATTTATAGAAGGTTTTTGAATGCTGGTCATTGGGGTACCTCATTTCTACTAATGTAGCCTGGGTACAGTCTGGCAATGCTCAGGGTAGCCTTCACTGCAGGGTTCTTTTGACCCTCGGCAGTCGGCATGCTCCTGAATGATGGCCCAATGAGATCTCCCCACCCAAGCTCAACAGATGTTAGAGAGGTGGTATCTGATATTCAAATTAGTGAGGGCATTTCATGAAATTACTTTGTATGGTATCTGAAGCTAATAATTTGCTTGTTCCAGTACTTATAGATCATGCGATATATTACAGAACAATGTGGCTACAAAGTAACTGTTGCCCTCTCTCATCCATCATGATATTATATCCCTCAACCATCTTACAACACACAGTATAAGATGAATAACTTTCAAACTGTGACATCAGAAAAAGACAATTCAGAATCAGAATTTATTGCCATGAACAAGTCAGGAAATTCAGTGTTTTGTGGCAGAACATAATGCAAACATTCATATTATTACCATCTTATTGACATTACTATAAAAAAATTAAAATAATAGTTCATGAAAAGCAAGGCAGTGTCTTTGGTTCATGAATTATTCAGGAATCTGATGGCAGCGGGGAAGAAGCTGTCCTTGTGCCGCTGAGTGCTCATTTTTAGGCTCCTGAACCTTTTTCCCGATGGTAGCAGAGTGAAAAGGGCATGCCCTGGATGGTGAGGGTCTTTGAGGATAGAGGATGCTTTTTTTAAGACAATGCCTCATGTAGATGTCCTCAATGGAGTGAAGTCTGGTGCCTGTGATGTCGCAGGCCAAGTTAACAGCCCTCTGGAGTTTATTCTTGCCTTAAGTGTTGGGCCTTCAAACCAGGCAGTGATGCAACCAGCAAGAATGCTCTCCATGGTACAACTGTAGAAGTTTATGAGAGTCTTCGGTGACATACTGAACCTCCTCAGACACCTCACAAACTATAGCCACTGGCGAGCCTTCTTTGTGATTGCATCAACATGGAGGCTCCATAACAGATCCTCAGAGATACTGACACCCAGGAATCTGAAGTTCTTGACCCTCTCCACTACTGAGCCCTCGATGAGGACTGGGTTGTGTTCCCCTGACTTCCTCCTGAAGTCCACAATCGTCTCCCTTGCTGACACTGAGCTGACCTATCTCCTTCCTGTACACTTCTTCCTTGCTGTTTGTGATTCTACCAACAACTGTGATGTTATCGGCAAACTTGTACATAGCATTGGAATGGTACTTGGTCACAAAGTCATGGATGTATTGAGTAGAACAGTGGGCTGAGAATGCATCCTTGGAGTGCTCATGTGTTAATAATCAGTGAGGAGGAGATGTTGTTTCCAATTCGTACTGACTGTGGTCTTACGACGGGAAAGTCAAGGATCATTGCAAAGGGAGGTATAGAGGCTTAAAGTTTGTAACTTCCTGACCAACACCAAGGGAATAATAGTATTGAAGGCCAAGCTGTAATTGATGAAGAGCAGCCATATGTATGAATTACTGTTTGAGGTGATACAGAGCAGAGCATCTTATTATCAAGGATAGAGGATTGGTTAACCAAAGGAAAGCAGAGAATTTTGATATAGGGGTGTTTTTTTTCTGCTTGGCAATCAGTGGTGAGTGGGGTACTGCTGGGATCAGTGCTGTGTGTGCAACTGTTCACGATATACATGAACGATTGGGAAGAGGGGACAGAGGGTCGTGTATCTAAGTTTGCTGATGACACTAAACTGAATGGAAAAGCAAATAGAACAGAGGATATTGAGAGTCTGCAGAGAGATATAGATCTGTCAAGTGAGTCGTCAAGGGTCTGGCAGATGGAGTACAATGTTGGTAAATGTGAGGATATCCATTTTGGAAGGAAAATGGAAGATCAGATTATTATTTAAATGGCAAGTGGTTGCAGCTTGCAGAAGGAGTTGGGAGTGCATGAATCACAAAAGGTTGGTTTTCAGGTGCAGCAGTCCTATCAAGAAGGCAAATGGAATGTTGGCGGAGTCAATTGTATTATTTAAGAAAAGGTTGGACAGGTCTATGGATGAGAAGAAGATGGAGGGTTATGGGCATTGTGCAGGGAGGTGGGACTAGAAAGGGGTGTTGGGTTCGGTGCGGACTAGAAGGGCCTAATGGCCTGTTTCCATGCTGTAATTGTTATGTTATGTCATTCCTAGAGGTACTGAAGTTAGGAGCAGAGAGGTAATGCTGCAACTGCTCAACTTACTGGTGAGGCCACATCTGGAGTACTGCATACGTTTCTAGTCTACTTGAGGAAGGATGTACTGGCTTTGCAGAGGAGGTTCACCAGGTTGGGTCCTGAGATTAGGGGGTTCGGCGATGAGGAGAGATTGAATCATCTGGGACTGTAGTCACTGGAATTTAGAAGAATGAGAGGAGATATTATAGAAACGTATAAAAAAAGCAAAGATAAGGTACAGTAGGTAAGTTGTTTCCATTGGTGGGGGAGACTAGAACTAGGGGACATAGCCTCAAGATTCAGGGTAGTAGATTTAGGATGGAGATGAGGAGGAACTGCTTTTCGCAGAGGGTGGTGAATCTGGAATTCACTGCCTATACCAGGCAACTTCAATAAATATATTTATGACACGGTGGGATAGATTTTTACATAATAGGGGAATTCAGGGATAACAGGGGAAAGGCTGATAGGTGGAGATGAGCCTATCATCTGGTCCACCATGATCTCTTTGAATGCTGGTGCAGGCTCGATGGGCCGGATGGCCGACCCTTGCTCCTATTTCTTTCATTTTTATGTTCTTGTACAATTAAATTTTTACTCCTGTAATTCTTTACATCAAATGTTAAACCTTTTGTGGCAACACCAGCGACATCTCTGAAGCCCTATTTATGATTTCAATATAAAATTGCAATTGCACAGGACAAGCAACCTCTCGTATCCAAATCAGACAGTAAGCTTAAGTGCCTATCAAGAATTTTCCACCAATTCTTGAAACAATGGTTTTATAGTACAGATCTATCACCAATGTATATAGTGTATATAGTTACAGTATCTAGACTGTGCTTACAGCGATTGGCTGAGAGCTAAGCCATGCCTACTGTCTGGGCCTTAAAGCGTTGTGTCCCTAGCCAGGTCGGATCATTCCGGACTGGTTGGCCACCTGTGAAGAGCTAATAAAAGCCTTGGTTTGGATCAACAAGTCTTTGGTTCTTTCGACAAGCTCTACAAATGGAAATTAGTTAGAAATGTTGAACTGGCAATTTAATATTGCTCGACTACCTGCATACAATATGATCAGCTCTCTGAGCAAATGCATTTAGATCACTTTCGATTAGTGTGATCTGATCTAAATGGAATGCGACCTCCGCAGTGTCACAGCATAAACAATGCATGAGCTCTCTGGCTCTCACAAAAAGCTTGTTGCGACTTTTAACATCAGAAAGTGTTTATAATAATTGAGCTTCAGATGCAAATATTTAGTATTCATAGTCTCAATGCGCTTTTCACAGTTTGTCAATTTTTATTAAGTTATTCCAGCTGACTAATAATGAGAAAATCTATTTTTTAGTCAGGGGTCATGGTTCAGTCTAATACCAATGAACTGTTCAATTGGTCCATCCTCCAAATCACATGATCTCTCATATCAAGATCAATACTATTGCATAAAGATCCAAATAATTAGTTAATTTGACCATCTTATCTCAACAAGTTTGAATAAAATAAATAAATATTTATTACTTTTGCATTAATTACAACAATCTTGTATATTTACACAAATATATCCTAATTATTGTACAATGAATTGAAGATGCTCAAAAAAAGAGAAAAGCCATTAGTGGTTTAAGAAAATGCTCATCCTCAAATCCTCAGATTTGTCACCCCAAATGTATTCCCCTTCATCTCCTCAGATGTTATACGTCATTTTTCTCATGGTTGCCCATAACCTATTTGCCAGCTGGAAAGTTATTTGCAATTTTACTGTGAAATTGATCTGCTGCACAATATACTGCTCCCACATGCCAACTGCTGCTACATCCGGCCAGGTGTAAATCCCTCGGGTCTCCTACAGCATTGATCTGGATAGTTTGCTGTCCAAATGAACCACTGCCTACACAATTCCTGCCTTCATGGCTATGCTTCATTCCGAAGTGCTTCATTGGCTGTGTAGCACTTCAGGGTGACCCAGGGCTATGAAAGATAATGGTTATTATTTTCTGTCTTTACCAAGCCTGACTAAGGTAATATTTGTCATTGACTGGGACCTTAATATGACGATGTTTGACCTCTGTGATTCTGCAGACATATTTCATTGCTACATCAGATTAAGGGTTTATCACATGCCTTACTGTTTGAACATTTCTTTTGCTCATGTATCTATTTTTGCCCAATGATTTCAGAATTGTTTAAGTGAAGGAAGTTCAAATTGTACCATTAATTATTCATTTTATCTAAAGCTCTTTTAATTTAAAATTCCTGTAGAAATCTTGGTTGCTGTAATTTGCTTTCTTGATAATGTTATTGACTATCTCTAATTCTCTTTACACTAAATGATTGGGTTTAAGAGCTGGAAATATTTTGTCCGAACTCTCAACGTTGTGCATATACTGAGGTTAACGAAATATGGATATTTATCTGAATTGTCAT
Organism: Narcine bancroftii; assembly: GCF_036971445.1. Taxonomy (NCBI): domain Eukaryota; kingdom Metazoa; phylum Chordata; class Chondrichthyes; order Torpediniformes; family Narcinidae; genus Narcine; species Narcine bancroftii. The sequence continues at coordinate 84,045,166 of NC_091479.1, read as the reverse complement.
CACCTTCATTCTCATACCATAGTTACTGTTATTACATCTCTTCCACCAAAGGCCATCAAGCTATGTAGATAGTTTCTGCTTCATGAAATCAAGTACCTGTAAAGTACTTTGTCCAATGGAATCCATTCATCTGTGGATTACACAGATTAACATTTCTGATGTATAAATGTTCTTTCTATATTTTAGAGAAGATGAATTTCTGCATACTTTAATGGATTATTATGTTAATCCATGTAGACAATTCCTCTATCCTATCAATTCTTCATGTCAGTTCTAATATTCACCGACAAATAGAGAAGAGCGATAGTTTACATTCAACCATCCCTGTCCAATCATTAGTTTCACCTATGTGTTTTTTTCTGTCAGTGATCTGTGATCACCAGCAACGTTGTCAGGAGTGCCTTCTTCTCCCATCCACATAACCCACAAGATAGCTTCTCTGTTGTTTATGGAGGAGAGTAACACATGCAAATCATGCATTAGACCCCAGTTTTCAAATATTAATTTTTGAAAAGGAAAATCCCTCATAAATCTGATGAATATTAATTTCTTGACATAGAAACTTCTACAAATTAATGTTGAGATTGAATAGTCAGAATTTTGTATCAGCAGGAAGTTCATGGATATTTTTTCGCACAGGAAATGCAAAGAATCTTGGGAGTAATGTGCTCTATCATCTATGCCAGATGAAGTCACTTATAAGCAAGTGTTTACCTCATTCTCTGAGTGTAAATGATTTGGACACATCTCTGCAAATTCTATATTTTGGCATCTGGAACAGTTTCCCTTTATCATTCAATCTGGTATATTTTCTAAATTTAATTGTTTTTTATTGGCAATTTTGTCTAATAATATTACATTTTTTATTACATGACAATAAAAGAATCTTGAATCTCGAAAAGCTGTAGTTTTTCATTGAAACCTTATCGTCCTCATTCATTCACAGATGCACTTTATTGAAAACATCATGAAATCTTAAAGAGCTCTTTTAATGATGTTTTCACATGATTCTGCCTGTGATTGAATGCTGCCACATGAATATACATGTCTTCTGATATCAGCACAAAGCATGGCTTACATCTATTCCAGTGTACCTTTGACTGGGCTTTTCCCTCCTTCCTATCAATTCTTCATGACAATTCTTCATGACAATGTTAGGCACATTCCAGCATCTTCTATTCTTGAGTTTTTCTTCATTCAAAAATCTCTTACTGCATTCATATTGCTTGCTAAACTAGTTAACAACACTTCAACTTAATCATGTTCCTTGTTTTTACCTAATTTCCTTGACCTTTGGAATATCTATATTTACCTCCATCGATACAATCTAACCTGATATCCACACTTCTCCAACCTCGCTCCTTGATAATTCCTGGGTTTTATCTTTTCCTGTCCTGATATTTCTTATTCCCACCCCCCCCCCCTCTCTGTTAAATGCTCTTAAAAACCTGTTACTTTAAATAATTTATATGTCTTCTGTTCTTCTTTCCAATTATTTGGCTCAGTGAGATGTTGTTTGGTAACGCAGTGGAAGATCTTGAATTTCTCTTCATATTATTAACCCTGCTTGGCTTTCTGTTTCACCCAGAGGCCATCAAAATAGAACAAAGATGCATCCGATAGCATCAGCAAGTACCTCAGCACAGCAAAAGGTAAAATTAAAATTAAGAATAACCAACTTGTATTCAATGTTTTATTTCTATCAACAGCATACCTTATAATTTAAAAATGATAAACAAAATACAAAATCTTTAATTACATGAGATTAAAATATGTCCTTAAATACCTGTATACACAGCCAGGGTGTTTTACACTTGTCTGGAGTTTCTCAAGGATACTCATCTTTCAAATAAATATACACAATTCACCATCAGGCCATGTAAATCTGTGTTCTCATCACTGCAGTTGCTGTATGTCTGGGTTAAGAGTCATACGATTGTCTTCATTGGGGACGGCACAGTTAAAGTACCAGCACAATGCTGAGTGCCAACATCTTGGGTTCGAATCTGGCGCTGTCTGTAAGGAGTTTATACGTTCTCCACGTGCCTGCATGTGTTTCCTCTGGGTGCTCCGGTTTCCTCCCACCCTTCAAAATGTACCAGGGCTGATGGCCAATTGAGTTCAATTGGAAGGCACGGGCACATAGACCGAAAAGGCCTGTGACCATGCTGTATGTCTAAAATAAATTTAAAAATACATTCCACGAGAGGAACAGTCTCATTGAAAATGGGGAATTTCTATTGATTTGGATTCCAGGTTGGATGTTAGATCAGATAAGATGGGTATATGCTGTGAAACATAAGGCATTGCAGAGTTTCTGATGCAGTTTCAGGTGGATTCCTGGGAGTTGAGTCGCTACAAACTAGGCTTTGCTTTTTTGTTTTGAGTTTAATGCTTTGTGAGAGTCAGTGTAGGGCTGTGATTGAATTAGTCTAGAAAGTAGCAATGTGGAAACATTGTAGACTTCAGGTTACAGACAAAATAAAATGTCATGAGAAAACTCCAAAACTGATGTAATGACAATCTGATGCAAGTTTGCTTTGATTTGAAAATATCACATATTTTGGTACAAACTCACAATGTTAGCTCTCTACAGTTGCAAGTACTTAACTACGTTGATATCCATTTAATTCATTTTGATAGCATGTAATTTCTAAAATGCTTACAGCTGTTAACTTGCTTTACAAAGTGATGGGAATGAGGAATATAGGGAGAGGATGAAAAAGAAGGCAAGGGAAAGAAAGGGTGACACGGTTAGCATAGCCATGCCTTTACGATACCAGCGATCGGGACCAGACCAGGGTTCGAGTCCCACACTATCTGTAAGGAGTTTGTATGTTCTCCCCGTGTCTGAGTGGGTTTTCTCCGGGGGTTCAAGTTTCTTCCCACCATTCAAAATGTACCGGGGGTGAAGGTTAATGGGGTATAAATTGAGCGGCCCTGACTCATTAGCCAAAATGGCCTGTTACACTGTTGTATGTCTAAATTTTCTTTTAATTACAAGGAGATCAGAGCCAGTGGGAAGAGGGAAAGAGAAATTTGCTCTGCCAGTGGACCAGTTGAGCATGGTCTTGCTTGCTTCCCCACCTTCAAGTCCATGAGCAGAGCTGGCATGTGGCTACTAAATATTGCTGCAACCGGCGGCACTGCTGAACATCAGTCCATTGGTGGAAGCTGGAACACTGGATAACAGAGAGGGGTTGAGGGTGGGGGTGGGGTGGTGAGTACCATGTACAAGCATTGTGTTTAGGGTAGAATTAGATTGGAAATTTAATGCACATTGCAATGGGATCAGCCAAGTTTTAGATCTGATGTTTGACTTCACAATTGGAAAAATCAACAGAAGAAAAGAGCATGCAAGGAGAGGAAAGAATGCAAAGGCTGGAGTTATGGTTATTTGAGATTGGGGTCACTGTACCTATGGGGGGGAGGAGCAGATCCCAAAGAATGGGAGTAGACCAAAGGAAGGTGCATGAAAAATCAATGCTGGGCAGAGTGTTGAGGTATTGGAAGATGATCAAGCTGTTGGATATTTGATGTGGGCACAAAACTGAGGAGATACTATGGGGCAGAGGTGTGTCTAGGGGAAAAAAAATCAAGGACATGCCATCTGTTCTCTCATGGTTTTCTATGGGACTTTGACAGTGGTTCTCAACATTATTCTAACTTAGGTCCACCTGGATTCTGACCTATCATGCCATGGCATGCTACTGAACAACAACTGAACAATATTTTCAAGTCAGAGGCAGCTCTGCAAGAAACACATTTTTACCTAATTTAAAGTATTTCATTTAATTTTTTTAAGGACCTACATAGAAATGTGCTGTGGCCTCCTGGTTGAGAAATGCTGATCTATGGGTTATCTGTTAAAATGGATTTCAAAGCTTTCTTATCTGTGAATCACAATGGAATATCTTAAAATATAATTAATAGACTCACCATTTCTCCTTCCTAATTCTAAATCTATCAACATCAAAGTAAAATCATCCAGAATTCCATTTTTGTTGCATCTTGCAGACTTTTAGACGAGTGAGTTTTTTTGAAGAGGATGGGTATAATTTTCAATAACACGATTAAAATCTAATTTTTACTATTTGGTAGCAGTAGCTAGAAATGTGCTTGCATGGTCATCAAGCAAGTGCGGACATATTTCCCTCCATTTGGAGAGGCTAATTACTGTCAATGACAATGCTCGCAGAGGAATCATGATTCCCAAGTCAAAATTGCCAGGGGCAACCAAAATCTCTAGCAACATTATGGAAGGTAGAGAAAGAAAGGAAAATTGATGAACATATCAGCCACATCTTCCATTTCCCAAAAGTTTAAGTAGTTTGCTCCAACATTTTTCAAAAGCCCTTGCTGTTATTTTGTGAGATGCTGACATGAATATATTAATTGCCTCACAGTTTGGAGCATAATGAAACAGTCTGAACATTTTATCATTTTCCATAATATCACAGGGTGGCATTAACTAATAAATAGATTCTTAAGCAAAATAAGCAAAATTTGATTGGGATAATAAACTCAGAGATGTGTTCCCCGCTGAGAGGAAAAAAAAGTGAAAAAATTTAGATTGGCACATGCACTCTTAAGGTAAATAGAACTCTGATTATCCAAAATGGTTGGGACCGGGCCTACTTCAGAAAAATTATATTTTCAGATAACTGGTCATTTTAAAAAATAGCCCAGTAGCAACAGAAAATCACTTGTAACAGTTTTTACACAACAACAAACAACAAGGAAAGGATTTAAAGCATTAAAATAATGTTTAATTCTCACCAAAAAAACAATCTGAACAAAATAAGATAAATCATCACCAAAAACTCAAAAATCTATTCAGAGGCTTTTCCAAAATTCCCAAATGTTTTCAACCTGTGACGTCAGATCGGCTCTGAAAAAAATTCATATAACTGAAGATTTTTGATTGTTTCGGATATCCTCATTTATCCAAAAATTTTGGAGGCTAAATGACACCATTTGGGCTTTGAATTTGGGGGGGGGGGGGGGTAAATGAGGATTTTAGATTTTTCTGAAATACTCAATTATCTGGAAAAAAAAACTTTTGGACCCGAACAGACGTTACTTCCAGGTCCAAAAAATTTAAGATAACTGAGGATTTTGGATAATCTGATTTCAAATAATTGGAGTTGTATTTGAAAGAAAATGGTTTTAATACTGTTTTTCTAGCAGCTAAATAGTGTGGATAAATTGCTCCATTCACGCTGCCTGCACACATTTAGTTACTAAATCCTGATAAATTGATTCCATCTGCCAGCATCGTTTTGGGAACTCGTCCTGGATCGTCTGGTGTAATCAAAGAATATACATATATTGAAGCATGGAAAAATGGATTTTCCACATCTCAAACTGAATGAGACATACTGGAGCACAAAGAACACCTGGTGAATTGCATCATGCTTATGGACATGTATGCATCATGCAGGGAACTAAATAAGTTATAAGGAAGTTACCTGATGAGAAAACTAATGTAAATTAAAATTAATAGGTTTAAGCTTAAAGAAATACATATAACACATGTAGAAATGGTAAGGCATAGGGTTTTTTTTATAGTGGAAAAGGTGGAGAGTCTCCACCTTTACATTGCATAACTTACCTTGTTGAAAGCTCTGAGGGTGGATATAGGAGGCAGACTCCGATCTGTCTCTGCTGGCCGGGGGGGGGGGGGGGGGGGGGGGTAGAGTCAGAGATGGAGCAACTCTCTCCACTTCCTCCATGAAGGCAATACTGCTGAAAGTGACTGTGAAGGACTGGGCCGATGACTTCATGCTGATCTTGTCAGCCCACAACCCAGAAGCAGAACTTTTAAAATCCCGTATGCCATAATAAAGCTAATTACGTTGCGCAGGAGATCTGCCTGAGTCCTAAGACTCCTTGAACACATCTCCGCCAGTGCTCTTACCTGCTCTTTGGTTGCCATTTAGGGTGTAGGCCACTTTCCTTTCTCAGCATGTATGGATGATACATGACGACAGGTAGAGCCTCACCTGCCTCAGATCCAGAAGTCGGTTTTGGATGCTGCTGAGTTAAAGTAACTCTGCATCTGCCTTGTAGGCCTTCTCCATAAAAAGGTCAGTTCAACCTTTTTTTCTTTTCGTTGAGCCACCTTCAAGATGGTGTTACACCATAAAATGATGATTTTCACTGAACTGTGTGAAGCACACAGCAAATAGTGGCAGATACATACCGAAACGATTGACAAATCACATAAAAACCTGGGATGGAAACTCTCAAAACCTATGCAAATCTCTTTAGAGATTGTCCAATCATTGAAAAATCCTAATGGAAATCTATTATAAGCAAAGTTAAGGGTCATAATAGAATATTTTATTAAAAATACATTAGATTTATCCCTTTAAATCTCTTGAATGTTAAAAAAAATCTCCTTCCTTACAATGCTTCTCAGCATAACAACTTGTATAATTGAATCAGACATCATCTCAATGAATGGTGGAAGAGACGTGAGGCATTAAAACCATGGTAAATGGCGTGGAGACCAGACAGGAGAGTGAAATTTGTCTAAATGCAGTAAAATGCTTTAGTGATAATCTGACAGTGTTGATTGCCAATCCTTTGAAATTCTGAAGTTCTACAGTTGGTGAATAATCCATTCCACAACATTCCTGAGTGCAAAGAGTTTCCCCGAAAGCTCAAGTAGTGGATATTTAGTTGGGCCAGCCTGCTGATTCGGTGCTTTAATATTCGATTATACACTTTATGTATCTTTTAATGTCCTGACCATGCTCTCTTCTCACTGCTGCCTTCAGGCAGAAAGTACCTTCAGGCCTGAAGTTCAGCAACTCTATGTTCAAGAACAGTTTTTTTTTCCCCACAACAGCTACCAGCCTCTTGAGCCTCCAACATGACCCTCACCTTGACATTATTTCAAAACCATCAAATATATATTTGCATGACTGATTCAGCACATTTTACTTGATTTATTTCCAACTGTTAATTTTTTCCTCTTATTATCTCTTTTTTCTCTTATTTGCAGTTTTGCATTTCATGTACCTGGGAAGCTGTAGAAATTAAGTCTCTCTCCAACTATACATTGTACATACTGATATAAAAATTCAATCCTCCATGAAGTTAGTCTGTTTATCCTTTTTGCTCTTAAAGGTTGTATCTGAATCAGAATTTATTGACATGGAATTTGTTGCTTTGCAGCAGCAGAAATTCAAACATTGCTCTAAAGAGGAGAAAAAGTGAAGTAGTGTCTGTGGTTCATTGTTCTGAAATCTGATGGTGGAGGGGAAGAAGCTGTTTTCGAACCATTGGGTGTTTGTCTTCAGGCTCCTGTACCTCCTTCCTGATAGCAGCAGTGAGAAGAGGGCATGGCCTGGGTGGTGAGGATCCTTGATGATAAAGGCTGCTTTCTTCAGATACCGCCTCTTGTAAATATCTTAAATGAAGTGTAGACTAATGCCCAGGATGATGCAGGCTGAGTTCACAACAATGTGTAGCTTTTTCCTCTCCTGTGCATTGGCACCTCTATACCAGACAGTGATGCAACTGGTCAGAATGCTCTCCATGGTACACTTATAAAAGTTTGCAAGAGTCTTTGGTGATGTACCAAATCTCCTCAAACTCCTAACAACATATAGCCTTCTTCATGAAGGCCCCAGGATAGATCTTTAGAGATGTTGATGCCCACGAATTTCAAGTTCTTTACCCTTTCCACTTTTGACCCCTTGATAAGGACTAGTTTCCCTTTCCTGAAGTCCACAATCAGTTTCTTAGTTTTGCTAATGTTTATTGTTGGTGTGAAAGATGGCTGCTTTATCTCCTCTTTGCTGTTCCAAGGTGTCATTGGCAAATTTATAGATGGCATTTGAATTGTGCCTAGCCACACCCTCATGGGGGTACAGAGAGTAAAGCAGTGGGCTAAGCACGCATCCTTAAGGTGCCATGTGTTGATTATCAGTGAGGAGGAGACATTGTTACCGATTCGCATTGATTGTAGTCTTCCAATGAGGAAGTCAAGGATCCAGTTTCAGAGGGAGGTCCAGGGGCCCAGCTTTTGATGCTTGCAGACCAGTACTGTAGAAATGATGTTGTTGAAAGCTGAGCTGAAACTGATGAAAAACAGCCAGCTGGTGTCCAGGTGATCCAAAGCAGAGTGGAGATCCAGTGAGATTGCATCTGCGAATTCAGTGAGACCAGGCCTTTATTTGGGTCATTAATTCTGGCCATGACTGATCTCTCTCAAAGGATTTCCATCACTGTAGATGTGAATGCTACTGAGCGATGGTCATTGAGGCAGCTCACTCTGTTCTTCTTTGGACCAGTATGAATGATGCCTTTTGAAGCAGGTGGGAACCTCCTTCTGCAGCACTAAGAGATTGAAAATGTCCATGAATATTTCAGGTGGTTTGGCACAGATTTTCAGTACCCTGCCTGGGCCTGACGCTTTGTGAAGTTTCACCCCCTTGAATGATTTTTTTTAATGTTTGCCTCCAAGACAGATATCACGGGGTCACCAGTTTCTGCCGGGATTCTCACTGGCACCATTGAATCATAAAAGGCGTTCAGCTCATCGGGCGATGATGTTAGGTTTCACTTTGTAGGATGTAATGGCCTGCAAGCTCTGCCATAGCTGGTGAGTATCTGACTCTAACCTCCCTCAGAATTGCCTCTTTGCTGCTAAGATTGCCTTCCATAGGTCAGATCTGCACTTGCTGTAGAGATCTGGATCACCAGTCGTAAATGCCATCAACCTCACCCTCGGTAGGTTGCGAATCCTTTGATTCATCTCTGGTGTTTGGTTAAGATCCTCACGGTATGTGATCGTGGACACATGCTCATCCACACAGATCCTAATGAAGTCAGTGACAGCTGTGGCATGTTCATTCACATTTAAAGATATGGCCCAGACTGCCAAAGATGAGACTTTGAATATGGCCCAGACTACCAAATCAAAGAAACCCTGCAGGTGCTTCTTCACCTCCCTCAACCTCAATCTGTTGTAACCAAGGAAGAGAATCATATTCAAAATGAATTTAGACCATAGTTTTCTAATAGTGATATCCACCGTACTCCCTCAGGACCACTACTTCATTTTTTTCACCACCAACAGGGTAAATATTTGAAAGGGCTTTAAGTTGGACATTACACCCCCTGTTTGCTCATCAAATGCACTTCTCAGACATGGAACTTTTTGTTCATAGTTAAGCATGTCTATGGGTTTGTCTGTAAAATTGACATTGTAGTTCTCAAATCTCAGCCATTTTCTCTGAGTAGAGTTCAAATAGGCCAGTGAAATCAATGTTCCTTGTGAACCCAGTTGGGGATTAAATCCCCAACCCCGTATAATGAAACCATGTCCATTGCTAATGCTGTGACTTACCCAGGTGGCTCTGGAAGTCCCAGTTTCCAGGGCTCTAATGAGCTGAGTCCTTGCCAGCTGACACTGTCCCTGTCTGGCCCCAAGTGTACCCCCCCCATCCCATGGAATCCAACAGGCAACTAAACCTTCCGCATCTCCCAGATCTCTAACTGGGAATTTGCTCGCCGCCCAGGCCTAGCCAGATTATATTTAGCAACAAGCAGGAGAATCCGCTTGGAAATGAACAGGAGGCATCAATCTTGAGGCGGAAGGATTGTAGTTCAGGTGTTTATTATTATTTATTCATGTCAATTTCATTGACTTTCATTGTAGATTTTAACATTTAAAAGAAATAATTTATGTAATTTTCATTCGTTTTCAGGTGCCCTGAAAGTTTCTGAAATGGAACGCGCTCGCAAAACATTCAGTGACTTCAATCATACTGACAGCTTGGACCATACCCCTCAGGTTCTGAGTAAAAGAGCCTCCCAGCTATCAAACTACCATTCTGAAACAACCCCTCAGCTGTCTTGGGCCAGGCTGATGTTCTTGGAGCCAAGGTCCCCATGTACACTACAGCAGAGCACGGTAATTCATGCAGTGTGACACAGGGATAGAAAAGTACTAGCTTTTAGACAAATTTGTGCCAACTTATGTATGTTCTAATACCATTTTGCAGTGTGATAATTAGACTCAAACACACACCTTTAGCAGTATGTCAGACTTTGTAATAATGGATGCTTTGTAGTTTTCTTAACAAAAAACAATGTCATTTTGAAAGGGACGTGTGATATGATGATTTAATTCTTCCTGTTCTTATTTTTCATTTAGATAATTAATTATTTTAGCAATTCAGATGATGGCATTTGTGTGAAATGGCAGGATATTACTTCCTGTGACTAATTAAATAAATGCAAAACACGTAATTATTGCTCTTAATCATTTCTGAATGATAACATGGATGCCACTTTTGAGAGTGGTGCTTGCTTGAAAGATTTTACATTCCAATGAATTAACATTCCACAGATACATTATAGCTCTGATAAGGCATCAGCAGTTTAACAATTGAAAGATTTATTTGAAAAAGAAATATTGCTTTCAATGCAATTTAGAGAGTGCCTTTCAAGTTGAATGCTTCATTTCACAAATGATCCATATGACAAATCTATTGCTAAGAATCAAAGTTTTGGCTGTATTTTGTAATATCAATTCACCAAAGTCACATTAAAGACAAATGCCAAATAAAAACAGAGCACAAATAAACATCTTGTATAGTTCTATGGATACGTTTTCCAACGAAACTCAGCTTCCTTTCTGACTGTTCATTTCTCATGCCATTTCTGGTGATGTGTGTTAATTATTTCTCCCTTGACAACATTATTGGGTCGACCATTCACATTGGAACCGATGAGAAACAGATTGGCTTTGATTCGACCTCCTAGAGTAATTAATTCCCAAGTCGATTTGGACCCCCCCAAACCAGGTTGATTCACACTGGCAGGTAAACTGGTAAAATGCCAGTTAATTCCCACTTTCAAGTGCCAGAGTGAAAGAAGCTAACATGTACCACGTAAAAATGTAATATTGGTGCAATGTGCAGAAATTAAACATAAAAAAAGATGAAAATGTTTTAATTATTAGATGCCTTTTATATCCTTTCCAGGATGATCCAGCAGACTCTATGGTAAATGAAATTGTTTTAGAAGTGTTGTTGCTGTGGTAGTGCAAGAAGTGTGGTGAGGTAAAAGATTAATGTGTTGCTGGGTTAAGACCACTTTCCCGAGGAGGAATAAAGGACAAAGGTGCCAGAGAGTTCAGCAGTGCCCAAAGACCCCAGTCATATTTGTGTGGAAATTGTGTCATCAATGCAAACGTAGCTTGTGACTGGTAATAAATTTCCAGTGTTTAATGAATATAAATTAATCGTGGGCGGTGATTTTTAACTGCTGTCTTGACCCTTCAATTGATAGATCATCAACTAACCCAATGTTACCTACTAAAGCTGCGACCTGTATTAATTATTTTTTTTTACTAGAATGTGGTGCAGTTGACATATGGAGACTTGTGCACCCTAAAAATAGAGATTACTCTTTTTCCAAATGTTTATCATAAGTACTCTCAAATTGACTATTCGCTGATTGATAATCGTTTGGCCCCGTTAGTAACAAATTGTGAATATGATGCAATTGTAATATCAGATCATACATCTTTGAAAACGTCTATGAATCTTCCTGACAGCATGCAAAATGTTTCCCAATGGAGATTCAATATTACATTATTATAAAATCCTGCTTTTAAAGATTTCATTAAAGAACAAATTTCACATTCATATTACTGTGGGAATGTTAAGTTTGTTTATATGGGATAAGTTAAAATCCTGTATTAGAGGACTAATAATTTCTTATTCTGCAGGATTAAGCAATAAAACTAAAATGGACATTACTCAGTTTGCAAATCGAATTAAAGAAATTGATAAAGTTTTTTTTTCATTGCATCCATTGAAGACCTGTATAAAGAAAGGGTGGATTTACAGATGCAAACACAATGTGCTTATGACTTATTGCAGTGAGATGCAACTTCTTAGAACTAAAAGTCAATTTTATATACATGGAGGCAGATCAGGTAAATTGTTAGCTGGAGAACTTAGAGCAGCAATAGTTAGAAGCCAAATCTTGAAGTGTAAAATGGATGGCACAGAAACTTTGAAATATGAGAAAATTAATAAAGCATTTCTGGATTTTTACTCTAACCTGTACAAATCTGACTTAACAGATAATACTACTTCCATGAATCATTTTTTACTAATATTGAATATTCCTAAGATTTATGATTATGATTTGAATATCATAGATGCCTATTAATAAAGAAGAGATCATAGTCATTTTTACTTCAATCAGGTAAAGTCCAGGACCTGATGTGTATACAGTTGAGTTTTTCAAAACATTTAATGATATTCTGAGTCCTTATTGATTTATTTTCCTCTGGAACTTTGCCTAAAACTTTTTATGAGGCTTCAATTTCATTGATTCCCAAAAAAGGTAAGTATCTGTCTGAATGTACTTTATATAGACTGATCTCATTATTAAATGTAGATTTTAAAATTTTACCCAATAGACTTGAAAATATCTTGCCTTGTGACGGCATACATCCTCATGATGAACCAGCCCCACTTGTATTGCCACGTGGTGTTACAGCCATGGGGAAATGGCTTCATTAGAGGTTTCTCTCTGATTCCAGCATCCCTTCCAGCGCACACCCTGGGCAGCAATTATGATCTCACAATGCACTAAGGGACTGAGCTGATGTTGCCCTTAAAGGGGCGTGCTGAATTTGAATAAAAACAGTCATTAATGACCCTCAACATGGTGGCTGTGTTTCTATGACTGCTCACACCACCACAGCCTAAAATTATCTCTAAAGATCAAACTGGGTTTATAAAGAATAGTTAGTCTCATTTTTAATATGAGAGGATTATTCAACATTACTTATTCCACTCCATCCAACTTACCAAAAAGTGTTTTTTCACTTGATACTGAAAAGGCTTTTGACAGAGTGGAATGGTTTTATTTCTTTGAGGTTTTGGGGAGATTTAAATTGGGTCCTAGATTTATCTCTTAGATAAACTAATTTACCAAGTTCCTATTGTGATGTTATTACTAATAACTGTAAATCTCCTTATTTTAGGTTACATAGTGGTAGACGTCAAGGTTATCCTCTTAGTCCCTTATTGTTCAACCTAGCTTTGGAACCCTTAGCAATTGCTCTAAGAGATTCTACAAATATCCATGTTATCCAGAGAGGGGAGAGAGTACATAAGCTTTCTTTATATGCAGATGATTTGTTGATATATATCTTCAATCTGAAAAAAAATCCATTTGTTCTATGTCATCTTTGCTTATTGAATTTGGTATTTTTTTCAGGATATAAAGTGAATTTAAATGAAAGTGAACTTTTTCCTGTTAGTAATCATTTACATTTAAATTATCAATTACCTTTTGAAGTTGATAAAATTAATTTACATATCTTAGTATTAAAATCACTAAAAACTTTGAGGATTTATACAAGTATAATTATCTCACTTTGATTATGCTAAACAAATGTTATTGAAATGGTCACCATTGACATTGTCATTAGTAGGTTGAATTAATGCAATTAAAATGATAATCTTACCAAAGTTCTTAAATACATTTCAAGCTATTCCAACTTTTGTCCCTAAAGTATTCTTTGGCAAATTAGATTCTATAATATCTAGTATATGGAAAAATCATTACTAAGAAAATGAAAAAAATGGTGGCATGGCATTACCAAATTTCAGGTTTTATTACTGAGCAATTAATATATGATACATTACATTTTTGGTCTTTCTATTCTGAGATGCACAATTGCCTTTTATGGGTGGAATTGGAGAAGAATTGGCTTAGAGGATACTCTTTAACTTCTCTACTAGGTTCTTTTCTCCCCATTGCATTATCTGAGGTATATAAACAAGATTTTAATCCAATTCACAGACATACATTAAGGATTTGGATTCAATTTTGTAAGTTTTTGATTTAAATAATTTTGTTCTATCCAGTAAAATTTATTCCCATTATTTTTAAGACATCATCTGACCAAGCTTTTGCCCTATGGAAATATAAAGGAATAATAACCTTTCTTGATAAGTTTGAAGGAAATTGTTTAATGTCATTTGATCAATTAGATCAGTGGTTCCCAACCTTTTACTTTCCACTCACATACCACTTTAAGTATTCCCTATGCCATAAGAGTTTTGTGATTAGAAAGTGATTGCTTAAGGTGGTATGTGAGTAGGAAGGAAATGTTGAGAATCACTGCTCTAGACCCAATTATTACTGAAAAATTTTGCTTGAGAAAAATTGTCATTGGCCCATTTCCTTTGGAGTTATGAAACTGTGCACATAACGAATCAATTTGGATTGATTAAAACAGTGGTTTTCAAACTTTTTCTTTCCACCCACATACCACCTTAAGGAATCACTTACTAATCACAGAACACTTATGGCATAGGGAATACTTAAAGTGGTATGTGAGTGGAAAGTAAAAGGTTGGGAACCACTGAATTAGATGAAAAGTTCGCCTACTTACAATGGCTTTCCTCCATTAAGTCATGCTTAGATTTAGAAAAAATTAGAAGTCGGACATTTGATACTACATTTAACTTCGAAAAAAACATGGTGACCATTTATTCAATACTTTCATATGACTCAAACTAATAAACAAAATTGAACCATTTTCCAGTTCTCTCCCCCCTTTAGGGACGTTTACTCAGGAAGAATTTCTTTTCCACTTAATTTGAAATTACTCTCAGAATGGATTGACCTGTTGCTTTTGTTTTTTAGGTTTTTTTTTAAATCATTTTTTTTCTATCAGAGTTAGATGTTTTTTCTTTGTTTTATGCATTAACTTTTAATTTCCTTACTCAATGTCACTATATGGAAATGATGAATTAATTTAAAAGTACTTGATTGCTCTATTCAAGGACAATGTATATTACTTTTTCATGTTTTCTGTATAAAATTCAATGCTTTCTTTTCTTTTTTGGGTGGGAAAATTAATTAAAAGTTTAAGAAAGAAAGGTCCAGTGGGCTGAGTGATTCCACAGAGCTGTTTTTTGGCTCTCATTTGTATCTCTGCCACTGTGAGACAGCAATCCGAGTCTAGAAAGCTGGGAGGGAGAGTCAATATTCAGGAATAGAACTGGGACTCGGAGGGTCATCAGTGCAATGCTCTGATGTGTGAGGGGTGGAGTGGGTATGATCAGGAAAATGGGACCAAGTAAAATCAAAGATGGTGGAGGGTCAGTATCATGTAGGGAGCTGAAAGGAAAGGGAAAATGTCTGAGTGTGGGTCCCAGGGATGGATAGGACCTGCTCAAGGTGCATCATTGTTGAGAGGTGGTTGTCCTCATAATGTACAACCAGTAGGCCTCAGTACAATGTGATGTTATTTGCTAGGAGGCTTTTGAATAGGGCATTGCATTGGAAAGATGCCTTCCAACCAAATCTGGTATGGACGTTGTGTATCAGAGCAAACTCTATTCTGATACTAAATTTCTGGAATGGCCTTAGTTGATCCACAAATCGCAGCAATCCATTCAGGAATTAGTTGATTATCTTATGTGCAGAATTGAAAAAAATAAGCAGGTTTGTGCATGTAAATTTAGTGGGTCTGAGAATATTTTCCAATGGCCATCGCATGCTGAGAGGGATGAACAGGTTGGAATATTCCATTTTGCAGCCCAGTGAGTGATGACTGTTATTGTCACCTATCATTTTGCCTGGAAAGTTTTGTGTCCAATGCACTGCAAGTTTTATGTGGATTTGTCAAAAGCAGATTGAAGGATGAGGCTAAGGTAAGTGATTCATCAACTTGATTGGACTAATTGATTTATACCCCAGCACAGTTTATACACTACATTCCACAATAATAGGCAGAAGTAAACTCAACCTCAGGGGCTATGCTGACATTCAGAAATGATACCAACTTTTCTCTTATGGATGTAATGTTATCAGTGCAGTTTGATTGAATTATGATGTTGCAGATCAGGAGTAGCTATTTATTATCTTTTATAGGTCAGAATCGTAAATCAGTTATTCTGCTATCACAGAATAGATGTGGAACATTCAGCCCATCCACCCAGGGGAAGTACAATCCCCAGTTGTTACATTCAGGATTGCAATGCATTTTTCTATGTTGGCAGATACAGATCTCTCATCAGTGTCCAAAATAGGTTATTCAACTGACTTTTCTTGGCTGGTGAAGTAGACACCTCTCTGCCTTCTGCAGGGTCCACTTTCTCTGTGACTCCCTCATCCAATGATCCCTTCAAGCAAAAACTGGACCATAATTCACCTTGTTCCCATCATAAGCCCCTTTCACGCTTGCATCCCAGTAAATTGGCCATTCAATGTCCTAGGATAGGAATGGGGGTTTGGCCTTTCACACGAGATCACTCCTAACCAGAACACTGAACGCTTTCACAATTGCTAGGGTTTATCCCCAGAATTTGGTCCGTTCTACCTTTAATTGAAAGTGCCTGCAATGTTGCTGCCCATTTCACACTTGCCTGATCTCAACACTGGCATCTGCAGATGCTGGGGATTGCACTAGGAGTCGAGGCCGGCAATCCCCGGTGTGAGATGACGTCATCTGATGCCGACATTCAGCAGGTTTTACTTTCACACTTGCCACTTTAAAGGCCGATTGGCATTTCATTCCTGGGATCACTGGCAAATATGAAAGGGGCTATAGAAACAATATGCTTTCTTGGAGGTTGACAAAGGAGAACTGCAGATGCCGGGGTCTGGTGCAGTACACAAAAGTGCTGGCAAAACTCAACAGGTCACACAGCATCCACAGGAAATAAAAGAGTCAGTATTTAAAGCATGAGCTCTACTTTTTATTGACGCCGCATGACCTGCTGAGTTTCTCCAGCCCTTTTATTTGCATTTCCGGGATTGATTTGGTCATCAGAGGCAGCCAGAGAAATGGATTTCCCCCAAGCGTGCATAGGAGGTAAAGATATATTACCAACATTTCGGACCTGAGCCCTTCCTCAAGGTATGAGCAAAAAGCAGGCAAGTGGCCTATATTAAAAATCTGGTGAAATGCAAAGAAGGGAAGGGGGAGGAGCACAGGCCAGCAGACAAAAGGTGTTAATTGGATTTAATGAGAGGACAGGTGAGAATTGGTTTGGGAAGGGTGTAGTTTTTATGTCTGAAATGAGCAAAGGGAAGAGAGAGAGAGTGTGTATGTTAGAGGAAAGGAGTCAAGGAAACGATTGGGTGGATGGGAGTTGATAGAAACTGGAGAAGCCAATGTTAATGCCATCTGGACGACGGGGCAAGGGGTGCGCAGACAAAATATTAATTTTCAATTTTCAAGTGGTCTCAGTCTGGTAGTGCATGAAACCATGGACAGACATGTCAGCAAGGAAATGGGACAGGGAATTAAAATACATTTCCACTAGTAGATCTATGCTATTGCAACAGACAAAGCCTAGGTACTCAACGAAGTGATCTCCAAGTCTGTATCTAGTCTCTCCAATATAGAGGAGACCACAATGGGAACACCAGATATGGAAGATGATCCCTGCAGATTCATGTGAAGTGTTGCTGTGAAGGACTTTGAGCACCAAATGGTGAGGGAGGAATTGTGGATGAAAGTGGAGCACCTCCTGCAGTCACAGAGGTAAGTGCCAAGACAGCGATTTGTGGAAAGGCAGTCGGGACTCATAGAGGGAGCAGTCCCTGCAGAATATGGAAAGAGGACAGGTGACTGTATCCACTTTACTGCCAACTTCCACCCTGACCTCAAATTTGGTCAATCTCCAGCAATGTACTTTCATTTCTTGATGTCTCAGTCTCTATCTCAGGAGACAAAATCTTGAGAGACATCTACAAACCCACCAACTCCACATCTACCTCGGCTATACCTCTTCACATCCTGCCCCAGGATTCCTTTCTCTCAATTCCTCCATCTCTGTTGCATCTGCTCCCAGAATGAGATCTTCAATACCAGATCATCAGAGATGTCCTCCTTCTTCCAACAATATGGCTTCCCCTCCATCACCATTAACTCACCCCTTACCTGCATATCCTCCATTACCCACACTTCTGCCCTTGTCTCCTCCACCCCCATTACAAACAAGGACAGGATTCCCCTTGTCCTCACTAGTCTCCACATCCCACAAATTCCGCCACCTATTACACAATCCCACCACCAAATACATCTTCCCTTTTCCTCACCTCTCTGCCTTCTGCAGGGTCCACTTTCTCTGTGACTCCCTCATCCATTCCTCCTTTTCTACCAATTGCCCCCTTGGCACCTACCCCTGCAACCACAGGAGATGCTTCACTTGTGCCACACCTCCTTCTTTAGCACCATTCTGGGTCCCAAACAGTCCTTTCAAAGTAATCAACACTTCACGTGTATTGCAAAGGTCATCTACTGCATCTGGATCTCCTATTGTGGTCTCCTCTACATTGGAGAGACTGGACGCAGATGGGGAGACCACTTCGTTGAGCACCTTGGCTCTGATAACCAAAACGGTGTGGATTTCCTAGCGGCAACTAATTTCAATTCCCCACCCCTTTCCCTTGCCAACATGTCTGTCCATGGTCTCATGCATTGCCAGGCTGAAACCACCTGAAAATTAGAGGAACAAGACTTCATATTCTATCTGGGCACTCCAACTGGATGACATTAACCGACTTCTCCAGTTTCCATTAGCCGCCACCCCAATCTTTTTCTTTTCTCTTGCATGCACTCTCTCCCCTTTTCCCCGTCTCCCTTCACAGAACCAAACCCCCCTTCCCCAATCGATCTCACCTTTCCTTTCTCTTATCAAATCCAATTAACACCTTTTCTCTGTTATTCTGTACTCCTCCCCCTCCTATCCTTCCCTTTTCACCAGCTTTTTAACATAGGCCACTTGCCTATTTTTTGCTCACACCTTAAGGAAGGGCTCAGGCCCGGAACGGCAGAAATATATCTTTATTCGCTATGAATACTGTGAGACCTGCTGAGTTCCTCCATCACTTCTGTGTTTTTATCAGAATCGTGTCTCACTGATTATTTATCCAAGGGATTTACATAGTTTAGAATGAGGTGGTGATGTTTACACAGGTGATCCAACAATTGCATGGGATATGCCAGAGATCCCTCTCTCCCTGCCAATCACTATAAACTCAGTTACTCAGCTTTCTTACTTTACACAGCAGAACATTTGTGTGTGTGTAATTCTTGAGGCTTGAAGTAGTGTTGTGAGAATAAGGCTTCCGTGGAAAGGGTGAGTAATGATCAGGTAAGGTGTTTTTCTTTCTCTTTCTTAGGAGGTAAAGAAAATTAAGCAGTGGTATGGTCCTGAAGGATGTGAGAGATTAGGGACGTTCCCAATGTCTGGTGACTATACTTATGGGTAGTCTATCCAGCTGCAGCTATTGGGTAAAGGTTCCATTATTGTTACTGCATTTAGAATGTAACATACATGAGATTCTTTAACTTTGTCTACTGTAAGGAAGACAGAGAGTTACCACTTTGTTCCAGCACCCCTCACAGAAATGAGGCCCCCAGCGAGGAATGAACTCACCTCTCCTGGTTTACTTGGCCTGTGCTCTAACCACTGAGCTATCGGAGCCTGTATTAGCAGACCACATCGAATAGCTAGAGTTGTGGTTGGTCATAGATGTTGTTTATAGAATGTTTAGGGAGTTAGTAATGCTGCAGGCACAGAAATAGAGTTGGGTGACCACTTGGAAAAACAATGATACAGGAGGTTCAGTTATCATTCCCCTCTCAAACAGGTATACTGGTTTGGATAACATTGTGGGGGAAATTGCCTTTTAGAGGAAAGCCAAGGAAGGGAAGAGTCCAGGCAAACAATTATGAGATTCTTTAGTGAGGGGAACATATCGGTACTTAACTGCCGAAAGCAAGATTCCAGAAAGGTTTGCTGCCTTTCTGGTTGAGAATGTTCTGAAAGGGGAGGGAAAACAACCAGAGGACTAAGTGCGCATTGACACTGGTTAAAAAAAAACAAGGATGAGGTCCTGTAAATGAGTTTAGGTGGTTTGGAAAAGGTATAAAAGCAGGACTTCTATAGTTATAACCTCAGGATTACTCCCTGTGCCATGTACTAGAGAGGATAGAAAGAGGAGGATAGCAGGGGTGAATGAGTTGCTAAAGACCTGGTTTTTAGGGATCACTTCTGGAATAGGGTGGATCTGAAGGGGGCCAATATCTTTGCAGGGATTTTTGCTCAGACCATTCAGGGAGATTTAAACTACCTCAACAAGAAAGTGGGGTGCATAGTAACAGTGCAGCCTGTGGACAGAAAAGTACAGATGATAAATCAAGCAAGCCCAGTGAGCAAAGCTGACAGGCAGGTTAGAAATGGGAGGGTTGGCAGGCTCAACAGCATTTATTTTAATATGAAGAGCCTCATAGATCTGTCAGGATGGACAGATCCATCCTAAGCATGGATCATCACTTAGGATTATGACATTGTTGTTCTCTCTGGTTGAGGGAAGGTGAGGATGGCAGCTGAGAAGTTACAGACGTGACAAAGGGAAATGTAAAAAGAGGAGGGGTTTCACACTAACATAACAACAGTATTTCGTGGCCATCCAATGAGGCCCATAAGCTTGGCTTTTACTGTAGGCTTCCCAATTGTCAGCAGGAATTAGAGGAACATGTGTATAAATAAATTGCAAAAAGGTGTAAGAGCAAAAGGTGATAGTGTGAAAGTCACTATAACAGAATAGAGAGCAGAACCAATTAAGCATACAACAGTTTCCTTTATTCAGCTTTGTTAATGCTAGCTAGCAGGAGTGAGGATACAAAGAAAGAGTTCAGTAATTTGTTCTCTACACTGATCCCCACTCAAAGCAATTCATCCCATTTTTATACACCTTCAAGCAGTGGTCTTCGTGAAATCCTACAAGTTCCGCACAACTGACGATTCATGTTTTTACAACCTTATGGTGTCTGGAGACAAGCTGGCAAAAACAAGATGTCTACTTTTATTTAGTCTTTCTACATTTGTTATGGTGTCAGTTACTTGTTAGAAGGCAGTCACATTCTCACCTATGTTACAAGCCAACTCTATTTTCATCCAATTCATTACCCTTTGTTAAGCATATTCATTAAACTTATTCTTTCACAATGGCAGTGGGGAATTTTAACTTTCCCAGTTTTAACTGGGATTGCTTGAGTGCAAGAGGTTTAAATGAGATGGAAGAGTTTTCGAGACAATATGTAGGAAGTCCTCCAGGAGACAGAGCAGTACTAAGCCTTAACTTTAGAAGTAAAACTGGGAAGGTAGAGGATGTTTCACCCTCCCCCCTAATGCCCACATTCTGCACAGAGACCCTGTGGGCTCTTACTTCCACCTTCAAATGTACAACTTTAGTAGATGGACCACTTCTCCATGAAGATTTCTTTTGATCATTTCAATAAATTCCTTGGCTGTCAACATTGTACAATTGGCATCTAATCAATAAATAGTATTTATTCGTTGTGCGGATAATATACCATACATAGTTGTGTAGTAGTCGAGTTTTGGGGACCAATATTTTGGGTCAACTTTTACACAGATACTACTTTTGAACATGGTAAGTACCTGCATCATTCAAGGTGTTAGGAACTCAGATAGCCAGAACTGGGTGGGAAGTTCATGTTTGGCACGTCAGGAGCTCAGATGAGCGGGCAGCCAAGGCGAGGAAGGGCAGGTGCTCTGTTGGGTGGGCGACCAAGGCTTCGCGGTCAGGGTGTTGGAAGTTCAGATGGGTGGGCAGCCAAGGCGAGGTTTTGCAGTCAGTGCTTTGGGAGCTCCAGTGGGTGGAAGGACGGGGCGAGAAGCTCAGATGGGCAGGCGGTTAGGCTATTGGGAGTTTGGATGGGTGGGTAATCGGGATATTTGGAGCTTGGATAGGTGAGCAGCCAAGGCAAGGATTCGTGTTTGAGGCGGTGGGAATTTGGATGAGCAGATGGGTCGTCAGGGCCAAAATAGGGAGGTTGTCTTTTCAAAGGGTCATATGGAAAATGCGATTTTTGGGCCAAAAAGTTGGGGGGGGGGGGTGGAATCATCATTTACACAGGATTGACTATTACATGAGTATACAGAATATGGTAGATATTGCATGTTATTGCATTAACATTAACAGGGCCATTCTACACATGCTTAGTTTTGGGTACATTCAGATTTGTCAGAACAGTTTATTGGGAAATAAGATTTATTTGGAAATAAGGCTTATTGATGCATCTGTCACAAGTTTGCCCATTTAGATAAGCCTTCCTCATTTGAATAAGAAATCTTTTTTTAATGATTTCTTACAGTAATAATATGTGGGGTTTCCAATCAAAAAGATTAATGTCATTCATATTTCTCATGAATCTGTGGAGCAGATCCTCTGGAGAAGCAAATTACTTGCT
The DNA here is from genome assembly GCF_036971445.1 of Narcine bancroftii. Classification (NCBI taxonomy): domain Eukaryota; kingdom Metazoa; phylum Chordata; class Chondrichthyes; order Torpediniformes; family Narcinidae; genus Narcine; species Narcine bancroftii. The sequence goes on along the minus strand of NC_091479.1, from coordinate 84,022,872 downwards.
GGCTGTCTACATCAGCAGGTGCAGCTCCACCAAGACAAATGAGAGCTCCCTGCCTTGCATACTTCAAGCTAAATTCCTAAGCGCACCAAAAAAAGTTTGTACACTTGAGATTCTACTTAGAGTTCTAATGTAATTGAATTTTTACACATTTCTTCATTCTCTTTGCTTCATTCTTGCCACAGTTTGTGACACTTGATTTAATTGTAGTGTTTGTGTGTATATATGTATATATGTGTGTGTGCGTGTGTGTGCGTGTGTGTGCGTGTGTGTGCGTGTCTCTGTGTGTGTGTGTGCGTGTGTGCATGTGCGCGTGTGCACGCGCGTATATATAAACACACACTTACCATGGTCAAAAGTAGTATCTGTGTAAAAGTTGACGCAAAAAAATATATATATATATATATATATATATATATATATATATCTATCTCTCCTCAAATTTCACATATGGACCAAAGTTACTCTCAAGCCTTTCTCAGCCATTTGGATTATTTGTGCGGTTATGCTGTAGAATAGAATATACTCTTTATATTCTATTCTGCCAGTAGCTTGTGTGGAACGCTGGTCTTCCAAAAGATAACTTGTCCCCTGGATTTCACTCTGGATTTTGCACTCCTTTGTGTACATTCTATTGTCTCTAATTGTTGAACTCCTCATTAACCAATTATTTGCATACGCTTCTGTCAAATATTTTAGCAACAGCAGATTTAAATGCTCGTGTTGTAAACCTGTTTTTAACTTGTTGTTTGTTTGATTACTGATCAATTTATCTCTTGGAAATTGCTGTTTTGCCCAGACTCTGAGAAGAATGGGTTTTCTAACATAAATTGTCCATTTCTTCACAAGTTAATTACAAAATTTAACAATGACGTACGTTGCATGGCGCGTGGTTGAATTTTGTAATTAATTGTTGCAAAAAATGCAACAATTTGTAACATTGATCTGCTGCTCTTCATGGCATTTCGTTGATGTATTATTCTTAGATGGAAGAAGAATGCATACCATAAGACGTATAGAATTAAACTATTTCCCTCATAGAAACTGTATTTTCTCCCAGTCTCCTCAAGTCCATCTTTTGAAATTAGCACAGCTTTTTCTTCTGGTCTAGCCATTGAGAAATGGGTCACTTTCTCACAATAAATTATTATAATATTATCTTAATGCTGTAAAATGACCCCCGCCTGAAAACACTCGCATTATTGAATCAAGTGTAAAGCTGTGAAGATTCAGATTAAATGGCGCATAATGACAATAAGATTATGTTCCCATTACAGCAAACATCCCTCTCTTTCTGTGGAGTAAATTTATTAAATTTTAATCTATGAGGCTATAAAATTCATAGCAAGTCATTGCAAGAAACATTGTGTTTTGAAGATCATTCATTTGTAATCCTCAGGCAGCCTCATATATTGCAATTAAATCACACGCTTAGTATACTTGTTAAGATCACAGTGGTTCTTCATTCTGATAGATCAGAATAGCCCATAATAAAATGTAATTAAAATTTCCTCTGCAGCATTGAGCGCTTATGGAATTCATTCAAAAAAGATTTGTGAAAAATGATGGATTAAATCAAGAATAAAGCAGTGAAAATCTCAAAAAAAAATTTTTATATCATATAGAAAAATGTAATTTTACAAGAAACATGCCTCTCCATTAATCATCACATGCTCATATACACATTATTGATTTTTCCATTATATTTTTTAGAAGACTATTTGTTATAGGAATGTTATTCTACTCAAGGAGTTCCGGCAATACTTGAGTGTCATTCTGAACTGTAATGTGAATTTGAAATGCATGTTTGCCTGTTGATTCACCTACCTGACATAAAATGGATACAATGTGGCAAAATACATTTGCCACCTTAAGCTACTTCATGAATTATCAGGGCCAGATTAACCTAGTAGTAAAAGCAGCATATGCTACTGGCCCTGTATTTTCAAGGGCCCCGTGCTAAAATGTTTGCAGATGGGCAACCCAGATGGTGTCACTGAGACCTACCTGAATTTTCCAGAAGGTGCTTGAGTGCTTTGAGAAGGCGCTGAACTTTGCACACGGCAATGACGGCAAGATGCAGGAGTGCCACAGCCTGGGTGCTTTCTATATGCAGCTGAAGGACTATGAGAAGGCACTATTCTTCAACTGTAAGGGTGCCGAGCTGTTCGCCAACTACATGAAGCCTCAAGTACAAGGCCATGAATCGCTACCACATTGGGACCTCAGGTCAGTGGGGTGACTCTGACACTGGGGTAGGGTGACCATTTCAAACTTATCAAAACGGAGGACGTGCAGGGTCAATGTCAGAAACTCTCTCGGAAAGGGGGGGGGTTGCGCTACTGTCACACTTCCCCCTCATTGCTCAGATACCAGCTGACACTTTTTGCGCTGCTTTCACACTTTCCCCTCATCACACATGCACAAGAAGAAACATGGCCACACACACAGGTAAGTGCGCTTTCTGCCACTTAATCAGTCCTCCCTTTATAGCATATGCTACAGGCCCCGCACTAGCTTAATCCAGCCCTGGAATTAATACTTAGACCTTAACAATCAGTCATACATTTTAATTCCTCCTCGAGTCCCAGTTTTCACTATATATGGGAAGTCTAGATATTGGACTGCCTAATGACTTGATAATTAACCTTCCAATAGCAACCACGTTGGCCAGAGATGATCGCACATGGCTATTCATCTGAAAAAAAAAGAATGGATTTAAGAGCTTTAGAAGTGGTTTTCAGCCATTTAGCCTCTTAATGTGGCTTCCCCATTCCATAAGGCTGTGTTTGCCTGATTCTTATACAAGATTTGCTCAGTTTTAAATCTTATTAACTTCAGTCTCAATGATCAAACCCTCTGAGATTGAGAAAATTTTTTTTACAAGACCCTGCAAAAGGGCATTTCTATTCATTCTAGCTTAAATGTCTGACCCCTTATCTTGAGAGTCTGTTGCCTTATTCTTCTTCAGTTAGGGGAAACAATTTCTCTACATCTAAGAATCTTAAGTGCCTCAACTCTCATTCTTCTGAGCTCCAATAAGTATATGGTATCTCATATACATTGGCCAACACATTGATCCCCAAAATTAACTTGATGAATCGACACGGACTCAAAAAAGCATCTACAATGTATCCTTGTTCAGGTACAGGGATTTTTTTTAAAAATAGCAAATCATACAACAAGTGTGGGGACACTAAATCCCTAAAACAAATCTCTGCAAGACTTGTAATCCCAAGCCTGTTACAGTAGGAAGATGAAATGTTTGTGAAATTAATGGCATTTTAAAGCAACTTCTGCAGCTGCTGAACTATCATGTTGCAGGTACCTATCTTCAGGAGTATGGACATTCTCAAACTCTCTGCAACCCTCCTGAATGGGAGCAGTCAATTATTGAATGCAACAAGTCAAGTTTATTGTACGAGTACAGCTTTCTCTGGTCCTCTGTGCAAAACATGCAGACACACAACCAAACAGTACATATGCAGGACAAGTAATTTATCTATACAAATAAATAAGCAGACAGAGAAATAAATAGATATTGTTTTGTACATACTGTATGAGTGCCTCGGAAAATTGAACTCTCAGGTTCTTCTCCAACACTAATGCATTCACATGGTGTTAAACATTACTCCCTCCCTACTGGGTTTATAAGAACCACAAACTCCTCTTGACATTAATAATTTGGTATTCCTGTGAAACATCAGCTTGGAATCCAGATCAAAGCTTTTGTATGGACTAACCTATCCAAATTCATTCCAGTAGATTGTTTTCCTTTCATGTGCATGCATTCGTATTCCTGCTGAGAGCATTCTCAAATGACCCTCCTTCCACATTTCACCATTAAATGATACAACATCAGTGGAAAGCAAATTTTCAGGGACAGGAAGGTTGTCATGAATTAGAGCTGTAGTTAAAGTTTGGAAAGATTTAAAAAAAAAAATGATCACTACAGATTGAACAAAACTTTACATTTTCTTCGCACTAACAGTGGTTTAAAAGAAAGTTCACACCAAATCACTGATGTTTTGTTGACTGTATCGGCATACCGTTCCTGCAGCTGTGAGAACAGGGCATCACCAAAGAGTTCTCAGATTCCACATTTAATTGCACAGTTAAACATGTCAGAAGTTGCTGTTTGATTCTGCATAGCAATGGCATTGAATGCAGATAGTAAGAGAGGAACAGGAGGCACTGTGGCCTTTTTTTTAATATCCCGAACATGTGGATTGGTGGGTTTGATTGGTCATCGTATATTGTCCCTAGTGTGTGGGTGTTGGTAGAATCTGAGGTGAGTTGATAGGAATGTAGGGAGAATAATGTGGAATTCATGTAAATGGGTGCTTGTTGGATGGGGCTCCAATGGGCCTATTTTTATGCTGTCTGATTCTATGACTAATTAGATTAATTATTCATCCCTTAGTTCTTAATAATTAACAATCTCCTGTCACAATGCTGCCACAGATTTCAAAACTGACTTAAAGCATTACTTTGTAATTTTTCAGAATTCAGTAAAGTATGTCAGATCTTGGTTTAACACCTGTGCATATTTGCATGTGATTATTCTATCAAGATCAGCAATACCTCCTACAGACTGTTCTACATACATATATTCTGAAGGGTTTAGTGATATTTGTATCATGGTCTGGATATTACTGGACACGTCACTGGGCAATCAGTGCTCTCCTAATCTTATCCTCTCCATGGGTTGAACCCCTATCTTGCTTATATGATGGCCTCTGAAGTCCAGTGATATATGAGCAGCAGTGTGGATTGGACAGAAGAGACCATCGGGCAATGCATAGATAGGGAATTGAACATCGTGATCGAAGAGGTGAGAGTCGCTATAACAGTAGAATATGGGTGGAAGAATATCAATCAACCAAGGTGAAGGAATTAGGAAAACTGGACATTTTGGATTAGAGATAAGAAAAAATCAAGGAATTTTTAAGACATCATGATGGGAATGAACTGGGTATTTGAAAGGTTAGTAGATGGGAATCACACATCTTGGGGGAAGGAATATCTCAAGGTAGTAGTAGGAATCAAACAACTGAAGTGGGGGAGAATTGTGCATCCAGGAGGGATGAAGAACTGACCAACCCAATAGAGCTGGAATGATGCATGCAGAGGAAAGGTCCTGATTGGGATCATTAGGAAAATGAGAGCTAAGGAAACAAACAGCATGGAAACAGGCATTTCTGTCCAATGTACCAAAATGACCAGTAGGATCACTTCCCCATCTGCCATCACTTGGTCCATGGCCTTCTATGCCAAAATGATTCAAATGCTTATCTAAGCACCTCTTTCATGCTGTCAGTCACCCAGCTTCAACTACTATTCCAGCTGTGCATTCTAGTTGATGACGGGGGAAAGAAGTTGAACATTGAGCTTGCAATTTGAATATGAGGAATGAGAGAGAACAAGAGATGGTGAAAGAAGGGAAAGAATTGGAGGAAAATGGGAAAAGGTCAAAGGGTTTTTCGGGGTGAGGTGAACTAAAGAAATTAAAATACTTGAAATAGCCAACTTCAATTCAATTTGAGGAATAAGATGATTAAAAGCTGCATATAATTTCAATGAAAATGTTCATAGACACTCTCTCCTTCAGAATGATGAGCCAGCTTTGAGAACCACCTCTCTGTTACTACTGGTGACAATTAATGTTCTGCAAGAGAGAGGGAATATTTTTGTGAGAAGGAATGTATTGCAATGTACTCGAGTGAGGTAACTGGCAAGATTGAATATCTGAAAATATATGTAAGCAGTGAGATGTAGGCATTTTGTGGACCAGTGGCAGTAATAAATGAGCTGTGGATGCATCAGAAGCAAAGAAGATAGCCAATAAGAACTGGCTATAAGTAACTTGCGTAAATAACAGGAATGAAAGTTTTATTTATCCATTATTCATGGTATTCATGCCAAGACCAACATTTAATATCTGTGTCTATACTTATTAAATGATGAGTCAATCCATGTGGGCATGGGGCTATTAACCTCCTGTGAGAAAAGAGATCCCATTCCAAGACCCAGTTACATTGAAGAACCTCAGTCAGAGTGATGTGAAATTTATGGATTCTGCTGCCTTATCCTTTCAGGTTGTGGAGGTTACGAGTTTAGGATTGCTATCACAGAATCCTTGGTGAGTAACTACAACAAATTTTGTACAAAATGCAGAAACAACTCACCAGGGATGGAGAGAATAAATGCTTAGGATAGAGAAAGTTCCACCAATGAAGCAAATGGCAAAAGATGTCAAAACTCCAGGTATTTGAGGGCAAGGATTTCTGTGATCATACTTCAAATGGAAGTAGTAGGGTTGCAGCTAAAGAAGATTGGACATAGGTCCGAGGCAAAGGTGAGTCAGTAATGAAAGGAAAGTGTATACATTTTTGGTCAGATTATATCTAGTACAATGAGAAGATTTATTCCACCAGTCTAACAGTTATACTCTAAAGTGCATTAAGTAGAACAGCATGTCAATGCAATCATGAAGAAGGTTTGCCATCAACTATATTTCATGAAAGGTTTGATGAGGTTTGGTATGTCATCACACACTCTCAAAAATTTCTACAAGTGTATCATGGAGAGCTCTCTGACTGGTTGCTTCACTGCCATTGCACAGGACAGGAAAAAACTACAGAAAGTTGTGAATTCAGCCATCATGGGCATCAGTCTTCACTCCATCGAGAACATCTGCAGGAGGTGGTGTCTTAAGAAAGCAGCTTCTATCATCAAGGACCCTCACAACCTAGACCATCCCCTCTTCTCACTGCTACCATCAGGAAGGAGGTACAGGAGCCTGAAGATAAACAAAACAGCTTCTTCCCATCTGCCATCAGACTGATGAATGGACAATGAACCACAGACTTCCTCTTCTATTGCACTAATTTATTTGTCTTTTTAAAAAGTAATTTACAGCGATATTTGTAATTATGACGCTGCCGCAAAAGAATGAATTTTCATGACAATAAATTCTGATTCTGAGTCTTCTGAGCAAGAGAGCGACTGGAGTATAGAATCATAATGGGAAAAACTATGAATCAGTACAGAGCAAGCGCAGTGAGAGAGGACTGTTGTGTGTTCATTTGGAAGTCAAATGAGTGTGGTGAAGAAACCATCTTTAAGCATGTCGACCCATCTTCTGGAGCTCCCATCACAGTTCTGAGATATCTAGCAAGTATGTTGTTGGTGGTGCACCGTAGAAGTTGATGAGTGTTGTTTGAAAAGGAGAGAACACAGTGAAGGAGTCCTCATTATTGCTAGTTCATCATGAGACAGGTTTCAAAACCTTGCTATCTTGGAGTTTTATTAGAGGATCAAAAATAATAAAATAATTAACCCGTTTTTTATTTATGACAGAAATATTGCACAAAAGTAATATTTTTGCAGAGTTGAGTATGATTATATACCCTCAAATCAAATCTGCATTACAGCTTGTGAGTTATATTGATACCATCCTGCCATTCTTAAGTAAATTGAAATAATAATGTGGCTATGCCCACTCAATCAAATTATAAATTGTTTCTTTTTGGTTAATTTTAATTCTTCTGGTTCTCTGTTTTAATCATTTTTAATAATTTCCAGTCAAGGTACTGTCTTCCATTTGATGCTTCTTTGTTTCCTTTGTGCAGAGAAATTAGATTTGTTGGTATTCATGCCAATTAGAACCCAGATTACCGGTAATTGTCTCCCGAGTGTGGTCCCAGTCATTTGTATAAATTCCCAACTGTGTTGTTGATTTACGAGAACACCTTTCCACACCCGCTGTGCATTTATCCACTGTTGTTTGCTGAACAACTCCTCTTCACTCTCCTATATTGAAGATCCAGCCCTCGGTCCCACTAATCTAGGCAACCATCGATGGCCCTATGAATGTGCACAGACATGGAGGTTCTAATTCGAAAGGGAATGCAACTAAATTTATTTCTACTTTGTATTTCCTGCTGCAAGACCAAACCCTAAAAATTGGGTTACATCGATCTCAGGAGAGATGGGAATCGGAGTTGGGCATTGTCATTAATCAACAATGCTGGTCAAATTTATGCTTAGATAATGTGACACCTCTTATTAATTCAAGATGTAGAATTATGCATTTCAATTTTTACATCAACTATGACTCACTCCTCAAAAGTTGCATCAGAGTAAATCAGAAATCTCAAATCTGTGCTTTAGGTGTGGCAGAGATATTGGTACTTTTATACATTCTACCTGGTAATGCATGCAATTAAGACCTTTTTGGATAAATTTGGGGGAAATATTAACAAAAACCATGGTGTGGGGAGGGGTGTGGACTTCCCTTTTAATCTGCAATTGTTCCTTTTGGGGAATTTGGCTGTCATGAATGTTAATTTCCCCAAAAGTAAAACCACAATAGCCAGGAAATGTCTAGCGGTAACGTGGAAATATGATTCCCTCATACAGATTGATTGTCAGAATATGGAAATGAAAAGTTGTGTCCCCTGTAGAAAATTATTTATAATCTTAGAAATGAATATAACAATGTTCATAGATATTTGGCAACCTTATTTGAATTATTTAAATACCTGGATAGTTTGGTCTAGGTATTAAACATTTTATATTTAATTTTCATCCCTTATTAGTAATTTAATATTTTTATTTTTATTTATTTTTTGATTGTATTAAATATTGATGCAACCTCTTTCCTCTTTTCATCTTTCTTCTTCTCCCCCTCTGTCCACTGTTTCTTTTCCTTTCTCTTAGGTACGGAGGGTTATTTCTAAGGTTTTTTTGTATACTCATATATATATATAAATATTCATTGAGTCATTCTTTTTGTATAGATGTATATGTATTCTTCTCTTAAAAATTAAAAATATATTTTTTAAACTATCTAGATTGCAAAGCACTTTTTTTACAACAGATGCAAAGGTCTCAAAATAGTTACATATAAACATGTCCTTTTATAGTTGGCATTTGTGATTAGTTGGTGATGCCAGTCAATGTAAAGCAAGAGATGGTCTATGGATCCTGTTGAACTCACATTGATTTATGCACCAGTTTGGGGTCAGGTAGAATTTACATAGTCACAGGATCTTTGACCTCAGTTCAGCCTCTGCTACTACACCACTTTCTGCTACAAAAGCAACATGAGCTTTCCTCCTGTCCAAGGCTTGCATGCATCACCACTGAAGACTTATGGAGTGCCAATAAGATTATGAGTCTCCCACCAGTAAACGGTGGTTTAAAATTCCCAACTACTTTCATTTACTGATGATATTCTCTGTGGTGATTCTCACACTGAATTTGTGGATTTCTCATTACAGCAGCACTGAACAGGGCAACTGGGTCCATTATTAGCACGGCAAATGATCTATCACTGTTCAGAACAGCTCCAACAAAAATTACGGTTATTCCCTCTGCAACCTTTTCACAACATGGCAACAATCATACAGAGATTTCATGGGATATCAAACCATTAGCCCCAATTATTATTTACCAAAACCAAAACTCAATAAGGCAGATTTGTATCTTTTCCACCCCCCCACCCCCCAGCATCAAAATTAAGGGATTACTGAACAGTAAGCTTACTTTCACCATCAGAGACTTCTGTTGTAGACTTAACAATGTATTTTACATTCTGGGGTTGATATCATATCTTCCTGCTTTTTTGTAACAACATCAATAAGAATATTTAAGTTAATTAGATCATCTTTCTTCCCTGAGTATCAAACTGAGCAAGATTCTTTTCTTTTTTTCAAATGGAACAAAAAAAAGCATTTGATGTGGCCACAAGGATAACTGCCATGAAAGAGGTTACTGTCCTATAATATTGTTTAAAATTTTTAGATTTTTCATTCAGCAGCAATATTTTACAATACATTGAAACATTCCAAAGGAATTCACCATTTTTAAATTCTATCAACAGCTGATGTGGTTTGAGGGGTGATGGTGTTAATGTCGTGTTGTGAGGCTTTGCACATTATTAATCATGTCCATGTCATGTGAATATAATTCTGCAGCTGACCCAACAAGTGTGATGCTTACCACAATTTATAATAGCAAACATCAGAACTTTTAGTGGAGTATTTGATGCCTCTGTATTCAAGTGTAAGTCAACAAAAAAAAAATACATTTAGCAAGAAATTGAAACTGTTGAACAAAAAAGTAAAAGCACATGACAAAGGGTTTTTAAAAAAAAATCTTTCTTATCCACCTTGACTGTGTAATATCAACATGTTAGTATTTTTCTCTGATTTTGACTCTGTTGGAATATGTTACCCATGTCTTAATGTCTTGCATTGCAGCAAGATTAAAGAGGTGTAATGCTAAGTAACATTGATACAGAGAGTAGTGGGGAAAATGATTAACCAGAATTTATTTAATTTCAAATTTCCATTACTTTCATTTTGTCACAAGATATATTTTCCTAGAAACTGTAAAAGAGAACAGAACAGATGTATTTTCCTGTATTAAGGCAATGAAATGCAATATCACAATGGCAGTAACTATTTTAAGGTCAATGCTAAATGAAAATTGATACAGTATTGTGCTGGGTAAAGCAGTAGTTATTCCGTTCGTATTCCTTGGTGTACGAAGTGAAGGAAATTGACACAGCACAATTACTTCTACAAAGTTGTTCAAAGCTATGATTGTGACATTTTTTAGCTCCTGGCAGTTGACCCATCGAGAGAAATGAAGAAAATTCATAAATTCAGGAAATGTGAAAATTGCATTATTGCTTTTCATGCACAACATAGGGGGTTCCGTTCACCAATGTCTGGAGGGGTGGTAGCCTGAGAATTGAATGCACAGTTATTTATATTTCCCCAGCTGCTCTGATTTGTGGGAAGGCCTGCAAGATGGTGCTCCATGACATCAGAGGTCCTATCACTGACTCCTTCATCACGGTGACAGCAGGGTTAGGAGTGATGGATCACCCTATTTAAGCACTGATGATCTTGTATCACAGAAGACTGAATGGCCAGATTTTTTACCTGCCTCTCTCTCTCTCTTTCTGTGTTGCTCTCAAATTGTGAGGTATCGGAGCCAAGGCTTCTTTCCTCTGATCATTATCAACCTACCCCTCCAACTACCTTCCATCCTTCCTCCATAGCATTCAAAGTGTGTGCAGATAACAGGTGTAGAAAGGATTAGGTTAATTAGATGTACCCACCCCAAATGGATAGCCAACTAATACATCCATCATGACATTTTGGTGAACATCACATTGGATAGATAGCATCCATGCAATCTCGGACTTGTGCGGGATCAATGCCTTCAGAAGAATAGTTGAGAAACTTAGCTAATCGATGTGTTTAGAACATTATTGTCATGCTGGTATGTCAGTTCTTTTTAAAAATAAATGCTTGGACAAATCAGAAATGATTCTAGAAGATATAGGGCGACAACTAACTATCACCCTCCACCATGAAATCTCTTGAGGCCAAGAGAAAGTAATCAGTGAGGTGAACGAAAAGCTCTTGAGAACTGGAGAGTAAAGGATTGCAGCTGCAGCCGATTAAATGGCCTGTGTTGCACACTAGCCAAAAATGCTTTTGAATTGGTATGCCATAGAAAGACAGAAAACCAATAAATTATTCCTCAGTACATTTGATCTGTAATCAGATTAAAGAGGCATGCCTTGTTAGAGCACCGTTTGACCCACAGTTTGCTGCTGGTAATTGACTGGTTTCCTGAAATGCTGTTTTGATTACAGCCCATTAGGCATTTTCACTCTTGTAGGCTACTGTTCACACATTCCGTCTGGTCTAGCATTTATCATTTGTGGCAAACCCACTTGTATGTCAGGAAGCTTTATCTTCAATGTGCTTTCCTTTTGAACTAATCATTTGCCCCGTCGGGGGGACACTTCCACTAAAGGTATCAATCAGATTGTGATAGTACAGATTCTAACACCAATGTGTATATCTACATATGGTAATGTAGGATGACTGTGATTGGCTGAGAGTGTAGCCACACCTACTGGCAGGTCTTAAAGGATTGCCCCTAGCCAGACCAGGTCATTCTGGACTGGTCGACCTACTTGTGATATGCTCTAGTCTTTTAGTTAATAAAAGCTTTGGTTTGGATCAACAAGTCTTTGGTTCTTTCGACGCGCTCTACCCAGATACAGAATTGTTGGGAGAGATTGTGATACGAGGTTGGGTGATGAACACAGGTGGGCTGGGAAGCATGTTTCTGAAGGAGGAAGAGTGATTGCAGAGGGGTCAGAGATTGTGGTTGTTCGCGAAGATGGGAAAAGATTTAAAACTTGGCGTGAAACAGGGAGAGATGGCCAAGTCAGAGAAGAGGTGGGCCATTGAGGTTAGAAGTGGCCGATTCAAAGGCCAATGAAAAGTGCTGGTGAGAGACATTGATATCAGAGGAAAATAATGAAGAAGAATTTACATACCTAGGTTACTCCCACAGCAACACCTCTAAAACTCTGACAACTATCAGCTAGCTGTACGTCCAGCAGGTGCAGAGGAATACTACCATCTTCAGGTTCCCTTCCAAGTGACACTCTGACTTGGAAACAAATCTGTTCGCTGTCATTGAGTCTAAATCCTTGAACCTGCTCTCTTTCATTAGAACTAGTGGGGGTCATAGAAGATTAGAACTAGGGGACATAGCCTCAAGATTCAAGGTAGTAGATGTAGGATGGAAATTTAGAGGTACACAAGCGCAGGGTGGCGCATCTGTGGATTTTGCTGCCCATTTAAGCAGTGGAGGCTACCTCAGTAAATAAAATTAAGACAAAGATGGACAGATTTTTCAAAAGTAGGGGAATTAAGGGATATGGGGCAAAAGCAGATAGGTGGAGATGAGCTTATCATCAGATCAGCCATGATCTCATTGAATGGCAGGGCAGGCTTGACAGGCCGATGGCCTACTCCTGCTCCTATTTCTTATTAGGACTTCAGCAGGTCAAGATGTTTTCCCAACACCATCATCTCAAAGATAATTAAGGATGAACTAAAAATCCTGGACTTGCCAAAGCAATTGATCAGAGAGGTAACTAAGCTGGAACAAGAAACTCCTGCTCCTCTAGACTCACATGTAAGTATACCTTATGGATCAAGCCCATTTTCTCACCTATTTCACATTTCCTGAGCTCAGGAAAACCAGGTCAATGAGATTAAAAATAGAAACACAGAATGGAAGCAGAGCATCTCTGTGAAGAGCTTCAATGACCACCTCACCTCCTGTGAGGGGATTAGCTGCTTGCCCTCCATTTGTTTCTGTTAAAAGTAGAGTGGATCACTGATTATTTTTTTAACTTTTAATCTCACACCCAAAACAAACTCATCTATTTTTGATTTTCCTGACTAAAGCCAAATCCTGGGACAAAATGAAGGCTGTTTCTTAGGTTGTTGTCCCTACATCTCACTGCTATATTTAGTCTTCGGAGTTCATCAGAGCTGAGTTAACAAAGAAGAATCACAGGTCAATCCCAGTAATATAAATAAAATAGGGAGAGAGTTCTCAGCATCTGATGATCTGCATCACAGAGTTTCAAAAGAGATGGATATGAAAATGGTGGATACTGGGGTTAGCATCTGTCAATCAGATTCTGGAACTATTCCAGTTTAGAGGGGGAAAAAAATGACCTCACTCTTTATGAATGAAGGAAGGGAGAAAATAGGGAACTACCCATCACTAGTCTGACAGTGAAAGCTCTGAAAATGTTGGAATCTGCCTATTGGCAAACCACTATTATGCTGTGATTGGCTGCTGCCGGCTAGACACACCTCCCGAGATCGATCCTACCCGTAACCTTTTGCATGCTCCCCATTCCACTCTGCTTCGATCAGTCAATGAAGTTGACAGCTGTTCCCGTCTATAGTTAATAAAAGCCGATAAGTTTCACTTCAGTCTGTTGTGATTATTGATGGTGCCTCCCTATCATAATGAATTAAACAAAAAGACTCTTGGAAAATAATAATATTAATTCAGATTTATGCCTTGGGACTCACATTTCACCAATCTATTGGAATTCTTTGAAAATATATACAGTCCAGTAGATGAAGGGTATTTGGATTATTGTAAAACTTTTAAAATTCAACACTGGAATTACTGAACAAAGTTAGAGTACATGGAATTGGAGGCAATAATAAAAGGATTGATAGTTACTTAGCCTAAAGAAAATAAAGAGTAGGGAGAAACAAGTTCTCCTCAGGCTGGTCAGCTGTGACTTGGATATTGGTGCAAGGATCAGTGCTTGGGCCCCAATGAGTTATAATCCATATTTGTGACTGAGTTGAGGGGACAAAATTTAACTTTTTCATGTTTACTGTTGACTTGAAACTATGCAGGATTGGGAGTAGCGAATAGGATGCAATTAGGCTTCAATGGGTTGTAGACAAGCTAAGTGAATTGGAAGCAATGCAGCAGATCAATAAAGTATGAAAAAACAGTGAGAGATTGGAAAATGATGATGTTCAAGGGAATCTGGTTGTCCTTGTACAAAACTAATTAAAAACTGAATTTGCATTTGCACCTGACTGTTAGGATATCAGATGACTTGCTTTTATTTATTGCAAAGAGTATTTCAGTTAAAGAGTAAAGATGTCTGACAACAGTTATATATGGGACCTTGGTGAGATTACACCTGGACAGCTGCAAACAATTTTTTAAAATCTCTTTACCAAAAAGGCATATACTTGATGTAGAGGATGTGCAGTGTTGAGAGACTGAAGAGCTAATACTCTGCTCTTTAGAGTTTAGAAGAAGTAACCTCGTTGAAACATACAAATCTCTTGTTGGCTTTGACAGGAGCAAATTTGGGGAACATGGTTCCCTAAGCTGAAGTATCTGAAACTACGAGTCACTGACTCCAAATAAACAATGACTGAAATTAAGAGGATTTCTTTTCATTTGGAAGTGGTGAATCTTTGGAAATACGGCAGAGTGCTGTGAAATCTGAAGCAAAAACAAAAGTCAATAGAAATCACCAGGGCATGAAAATGGTGCTGAGCCATAAGATCAGCTATGCCTTATTGAACAGAAGAGAGGGCTTTAAGGGCCGGATGGCCAACTCCGGCTCCTGCTTTGTACATTCTTACATTCCATTTTTTACATACATCCCTCAATCCTTAAATACTCACTTCTTTTAAAAGGTTATCACAACCTTGAGTACATTGAAGGATTCACTTCCACAGCTCTCTGAAGTGAAGAATTCCAAAGATTCACCATCCTCTAAAACAGTGGTTCTCTACCTTTTCTTACCCCCCCCCCAACACATACCACCTTAAGTAATCCCTTACTAACCCCACTCACATACCACTTTAAGTAATCCCTAAGGGATTACTAAAAATGATATGCAAGTGGGAAAAAAAATTGAGAGCCACTGCTCCAAGAGAACAAGTTCCTGAATTCGATTTAGACTACTCCATGAGGGAAAATGTCCTCTTGGCATTTATTTTATGACCTTTCATAATCTTACAATTTCAATAGGATTATTTTTCCTTCTGGTAAACTTGTAGAATAGCACCAAGCTGGTCTACCTTGTCTTATAAGACAACTCCTTTACCAGGAATCAGCCAGACTAAAGTGAAAAACACATACTTCCCCATATTGTACTTTATTTGCCAAATTTTTTTCTGACCTGTTTAATTACCGTTGTGGATCATCTTGATCACAACTTGCTTTCCCATCCATTTTTATATCATCAGTAAATGTTCATTACATTTAACATAGAATCTAACAGCACAGGCCCTTCAGCCCACAAATGTTGTGCTGACCTATATAATCATACTTAACAAACCTACCCAACCTCACACCCATAACCCACTATTTTTCTTGCTTCCATTCAATCAAATCATTCATACAGAACGTAGAAAAGCACAACACATACAGGCCCTTTGGCCTACAATGTATGCACCAAACATGAAGGCCAAATTAAACTCACAGCCTGCTGATTGCACATAATGCCTATCCCTCTATTCCCTGCATATTAACGTGTTTATCTCTTCTTCTTTGGCTTGGCTTTGCGGATGAAGATTTATGGAGGGGGTAAATGTCCACGTCAGCTGCAGGCTCGTTTGTGGCTGACAAGTCAGATGCAGGACAGGCAGACACGGTTGCAGCGGTTGCAGGGGAAAATTGGTGGGTTGGGGTTGGGTGTTGGGTTTTTCCTCCTTTGTCTTTTGTCAGTGAGGTTGGCTCTGTGGTCTTCTTCAAAGGAGGTTGCTGCCCGCCCAACTGTGAGGCGCCAAGATGCACGGTTTGAGGCGATATCAGCCCACTTGCGGTGGTCAATGTGGCAGGCACCAAGAGATTTCTTTAGGCAGTCCTTGTACCTCTTCTTTGGTGCACCTCTGTCACGGTGGCCAGTGGAGAGCTCGCCATATAACACGATCTTGGGAAGGCAATGGTCCTCCATTCTGGAGACGTGACCCACCCAGCGCAGCTGGATCTTCAGCAGCGTGGACTCAATGCTGTCGGCCTCTGCCATCTCAAGTACTTCGACGTTAGGGATGAAAGCGCTCCAATGAATGTTGAGGATGGAGCGGATACAACGCTGGTAGAAGCGTTCTAGGAGCTGTAGGTGATCCCGGTAGAGGACCCATGATTCGGAGCCGAACAGGAATGTGGGTATGACAACGGCTCTGTATACGCTTATCTTTGTGAGGTTTTTCAGTTGGTTGTTTTTCCAGACTCTTTTGTGTAGTCTTCCAAAGGCGCTATTTGCCTTGGTGAGTCTGTTGTCTATCTCGTTGTCGATCCTTGCATCTGATGAAATGGTGCAGCCGAGATAGGTAAACTGGTTGACCGTTTTGAGTTTTGTGTGCCCGATGGAGATGTGGGGGGGCTGGTAGTCATGGTGGGGAGCTGGCTGATGGAGGACCTCAGTTTTCTTCAGGCTGACTTCCAGGCAAACATTTTGGCAGTTTCCACAAAACACGACGTCAAGCGCTGAAGAGCTGGCTCTGAATGGGCAACTAAAGTGGCATCGTCTGCAAAGAGTAGTTCACGGACAAGTTTCTCTTGTGTCTTGGTGTGAGCTTGCAGGCGCCTCAGATTGAAGAGACTGCCATCCGTGCGGTACCGGATGTAAACAGCGTCTTCATTGTTGAGGTCTTTCATGGCTTGGTTCAGCATCATGCTGAAGAAGATTGAGAAGAGGGTTGGTGTGAGAACACAGCCTTGCTTCATGCCATTGTTAATGGAGAAGGGTTCAGAGAGCTCATTGCTGTATCTGACCCGACCTTGTTGGTTTTCGTGCAGTTGGATAACCATGTTGAGGAACTTTGGGGGGCATCCGATGCGCTCTAGTATTTGCCAAAGCCCTTTCCTGCTCACAGTGTCGAAGGCTTTGTTGAGGTCAACAAAGGTGATGTAGAGTCCTTTGTTTTGTTCTCTGCACTTTTCTTGGAGCTCTCTGAGGGCAAAGACCATGTCAGTAGTTCCTCTGTTTGCGTGAAAGCCGCACTGTGATTCTGGGAGAATATTCTCGGCGACACTAGGTATTATTCTATTTAGGAGAATCCTAGCGAAGATTTTGCCTGCAATGGAGAGCAGCGTGATTCCCCTGTAGTTTGAGCACTCTGATTTCTCGCCTTTGTTTTTGTACAGGGTGATGATGATGGCATCACGAAGGTCCTGAGGCAGTTTTCCTTGGTCCCAACAAAGCTTGAAAAACTCATGCAGTTTGACATGCAGAGTTTTGCCGCCAGACCTCTGGGGGGATTCCATCCATACTTGGTGCTTTGCCACTTTTCAGTTGTTCAATTGCCTTATGTGTCTCATCCTGGGTGAGGACCTCATCCAGCTCTAGCCTTAGGGGCTGTTGAGGGAGCTGGAGCAGGGCGGAATCTTGGACTGAGCGGTTGGCACTGAAAAGAGATTGGAAGTGTTCTGACCATCAGTTGAGGATGGGAATCTTGTCGCTGAGGAGGACTTTGCCGTCTGAGCTGCGCAGCGGGCTTTGGACTTGGGGTGGTGGGCCGTACACAGCCTTTAGAGCCTCGTAGAAACCCCTGAAGTCGCCAATGTCCGTGCTGAGCTGGGTTCGCTTGGCGAGGCTAGTCCACCACTCATTTTTGATCTCCCGGAGTTTGCGCTGAAGATGGCTGCATGCGCGACGGAAGGCTTGTTTCTTCTCTGGACAGGATGGCTTTGTAAGGTGAGCCTGGTGGGCAGCTCGCTTCTTTGCCAGCAGCTCCTGGATTTCCTGGCTGTTATCGTCGAACCAGTCCTTGTTTTTCCTGGAGGAGAAGCCCAGTACCTCTTCAGTGGATTGCAGTATGGTAGTCTTCAGCTGATCCCAGAGGGTTTCAGGGGACGAGTCCGTGAGGCGGATTGCATCGTCGAGCTTTGCTTTGAGGTTTGCCTGGAAGTTTCCTCTCACTTCGTCTGACTGCAGGTTTCCAACATTGAATCACTTTCTGGGGGCTTTACTGTTCCTGGGCTTTGGCTTGAAGTGAAGGTTGAGCTTGCAGCGAACTAGCCGGTGGTCAGTGTGGCATTCCGCGCTGGGCATGACCCTGGTGTGGAGCACATCTCTTTTGTCTCTTTCTCGTACCAGGACGTAGTCCAGGAGGTGCCAGTGTTTGGATCGGGAATACATCCAGGTAGTCTTAAGGCATGTTTATTTAGAAGCCTCTTAAATGCTATTGTATGAATCTCCATCACTAGCCCCTATTAGCCTGTTCCATGCACTCTCTGTAAAACACTTGCCCCACCCATCTCCTTTGAACTTTCCACCCCTACTTTAAATACATGCCTGCTAATATGTTACATTTTTGCTCTGGGAGCAAGGTACTGACCTTTACCATATCCATGTTTCTCATCATTTTATAAACAGTTTTTGATGCTTCAGAGAAAACAATCCAAGTTTGTCTAACCTCTCCCCATAGCTCATACCCTCCTATCAAGGCAGCATCCTGGTAAATCTCTTCTGTACCCATTTTTCCCATTATGGAGGCAACCAGAATTGTACACAATACACCAAACATGGTCTCACCACAGTTTTCTTTAGCATAAAAATGACTTCCTTACTTGTCAACGCCTCAACCAATGAAGCCTTATAGAGCTAACTTGGAAAGTCTGCAGACATTGTTGTAATTTAATACACAAAAGTGCTCAGCAGGTCATGCATCATTCCTTATATAGCAAAAATAGATAACCAGTGTTTCAGGCCTGAAACCTTTGTCAAGATATGAAAGCAAAACTTATGCTTTTTTTTAACCACCTTATCTACCTGCATGGCCTCTTTCAAGGTGCAATGGAACTGCACACAAAGATCCCTTTGCACATCAATGGATTTGGAATCCTGCTCCCCTTACGTTTGATCTTCCAACAGTTCACATCATCAATTAAAATTGATCTGCCACTTCCATGCCCCTGTCAATGATCTATTGCACTCTTTGATATCCCTCTTCTTCTTTGGCTTGGCTTCGCGGACAAAGATTTATGGAGGGGGTAAATGTCCACGTCAGCTGCAGGGTTGTTTGTGGCTGACAAGTCCGATGCGGGACAGGCAGACACGGTTGCAGCGGTTGCAGGGGAAAATTGGTGGGTTGGGGTTGGATGTTGGGTTTTTCCTCCTTTGTCTTTTGTCAGTGAGGTGGGCTCTGCGGTCTTCTTCAAAGGAGGTTGCTGCCCGCCGAACTGTGAGGCGCCAAGATGCACGGTTTGAGGCGTTATCAGCCCACTGGCGATGGTCAATGTGGCAGGCACCAAGAGATTTCTTTAGGCAGTCCTTGTACCTTTTCTTTGGTGCACCTCTGTCACGGTGGCCAGTGGAGAGCTCGCCATATAACACGATCTTGGGAAGGCGATGGTCCTCCATTCTGGAGACGTGACCCAACCAGCGCAGCTCGATCTTCAGCAGCGTGGACTCGATGCTGTCGACCTCTGCCATCTCGAGTACTTCGACGTTAGGGATGAAAGCGCTCCAATGAATGTTGAGGATGGAGCGGAGACCACGCTGGTGGAAGCGTTCTAGGAGCCGTAGGTGATGCCGGTAGAGGACCCATGATTCGGAGCCGAACAGGAGTGTGGGTATGACAACGGCTCTGTATACACTTATCTTTGTGAGGTTTTTCAGTTGGTTGTTTTTCCAGACTCTTTTGTGTAGTCTTCCAAAGGCGCTATTTGCCTTGGCGAGTCTGTGGTCTATCTCATTGTCGATCCTTGCATCTGATGAAATGGTGCAGCCGAGATAGGTAAACTGGTTGACCGTTTTGAGTTTTGTTTGCCCGATGGAGATGTGGTAGTCATGGTGGGGAGCTGGCTGATGGAGGACCTCAGTTTTCTTCAGGCTGACTTCCAGGCCAAACATTTTGGCAGTTTCCGCAAAACAGGACGTCAAGTGCTGAAGAGCTGGCTCTGAATGGGCAACTAAAGCGGCATCGTCTGCAAAGAGTAGTTCACGGACAAGTTTCTCTTGTGTCTTGGTGTGAGCTTGCATGCGCCTCAGATTGAAGAGACTGCCATCCGTGCGGAACCGGATGTAAACAGCGTCTTCATTGTTGAGGTCTTTCGTGGCTTGGTTCAGCTTCATGCTGAAGAATCGGATGGTGGTTTGCCTCCCTGGTGCCAGGGTCCGAGATGTTGCTGCTCGTGTCCCAGATATCCTAAAGTGGGAGGAACAGGAGCCAGAGGTCGTGGTACATGTAGGTACCAATGACATAGGGAGAATTAGAGAAGAGGTCCTAAAAAGTGAGTACAGGCAGTTAGGTAGGGAGTTAAAAAGAAGGACCGCAAAGGGGGTAATCTCTGGATTACTCCCTGTGCCACGTGACAGTGTGAATAGAAATAGAATGAGGTGGAGGATTAACACGTGGCTGAAGGGGTGGAGTAAGGGGCAGGGTTTTAAGTTTCTGGATAACTGGGACCTTTTTTGGGGGAGATGTGACCTGTACAGTAAGGACGGGTTTCACTTAAATCCCAGGGGAACCAGAATCCTGGCAGAGGTATTTGCTAGGGCTACTCAGGATCCTTTAAACTAGAATGGTTGGGGGGAGGGAACAAAATAGTACAGAGCAGTAAGGAGAAGGTTAGAATGCAAACAAAGAAAGTTTGTAGTAAGTATTTGAATATGGATGGGCAGGTGATAGAGAAGGGAAATGCTCTGGAAGATGATGAAGGGCAATTGGCAGGAAAAGTAAATAATATTGTTCTTAAAGATGAGGGAAAACAGGGATTAAAAATTGGGAAATCCCTGAAATTCATATATTTTAATGCCAGGAGTATTGTAAAAAAGGTGGATGAGCTGAAGGTGTGGATTGATAGTTGGAAGTATGATGTGGTAGCGATTAGTGAGACATGGTTGCAGGAGGGATGTGATTGGCAACTGAATATCCCTGGGTTTCATTGTTTTAGGTGTGATAGAGTCGGAGGGGCAAGAGGAGGTGGGGTTGCATTGCTTGTCAGGGAAAATATTACAGCGGTGCCTAGGAAGGATAGATTAGAGGGCACATCCACGGAGGCTATTTGGGTGGAACTGAGGAGTAGGAAAGGAGAGGTTACACTTGTAGGGGTGTATTATAGACCACCCGGAGGGGACCGAGACCTAGAGGAGCAAATCTGTAGGGAGATAGTAGATATTTGTGATAAGCACAGGGTTGTAATTATGGGAGATTTTAATTTTCCACATATAGATTGGGAAACACATTCTGTGAAAGGACTGGATGGGTTAGAGATTGTGAAATGTGTGCAAGATAGTTTTTTACAACAATATGTAGAGGTGCCGACCAGAGAAGGAGCAGTGTTAGATCTACTGTTGGCAAATGGAATGGGTCAAGTGACGGAGGTTAGTGTTGGGGAGCACTTCGGGTCCAGTGATCATAATGCCATCAGCTTCAATGTCATTATGGAAAGAGAAAAATCAGGGCCAAGGATTGAGGTTTTTGATTGGGGAAAAGCTAGATTTGAGGAGATGTGAAAGGGCTTGCAGGGTGTGCATTGGGACAATTTGTTTTATGGGCAGGATGTAGTAGAGAGATGGAAGTCTTTTAAAGATCAGATTTTGAGAGTGCAAAAGCTTTATGTTCCTGTTAGGTTAAAAGGAGGGGCAAAAGGTTTGAGAGAGCCGTGGTTTTCAAGGTATATTGGAAACTTGGTTCGAAGAAAAAGGGAGGCGTACATTAGATATAAGAAGCATGGAGTTAAGGAGATGTTTGAAAGATACATTGAATGTAAGAGGAATCTTAAGAGAGGAATTAGGAAAGCTAAAAGAAGGTACGAGAAAACTATGGCAAGCAGGGTGAAAACTAATCCAAAAGAGTTCTACAAATATGTTAATGGTAAGAGGAAAGCTAGAGACAAAATTGGTCCCTTAGAAAATCAGAGTGGAAAACTGTGTGTGGAGCCTAGAGAAATGGGGGAGATATTGAACAGTTTCTTTTCTTCGGTATTCACTAAGGAGAAGGATATTGGGAGATGTGGGATAAAAAAAGCAAATTGGGTAAATATGGGGAATATAGAGATTACAAAAGGTGTAGTTTTAAGGCTTTTGAAGAATATAAAGGTGGATAAGTCTCCGGGACCAGACGGGATCTTCCCCAGGACATTGAGAGAAGTGAAGGAGGAAATAGCAGAGGCTCTGGTGGTAATTTTCCAAATGTCATTAGATATGGGGATAGTGCCGGAGGATTGGCGCATTGCGAATGTGGTTCCGTTATTTAAAAAGGGTTCAAGGAGGAAGCCTGGCAACTATCGGCCTGTAAGTTTGACGTCTGTGGTAGGTAAATTAATGGAGAAAATTCTTAGAGATAGTACTTATAAACATCTGGATAGACAGGGTCTGATCAGGAGCACTCAACATGGATTTGTGGGAGGAAGGTCATGTTTGACCAATCTGATTGAATTTTTTGAAGAGGTGACTAGGAATGTGGATGAGGGTAGCGCAGTGGATGTTGTCTATATGGACATCAGTAAGGCCTTCGATAAGGTACCACATGGAAGGTTAGTTAGGAAGGTGCAGTCTTTAGGTATAAATTTTAAGATAGTCAAATGGATTGAACATTGGCTGAAAGGGAGAGGCCAGAGAGTGGTAGTGGATAATTGTCTGTCAGGTTGGAGGCCGGTGACCAGTGGTGTGCCTCAAGGATCTGTATTGGGCCCATTGTTGTTCGTTATATACATTAATGATCTAGATGATGGGGTGGTGAATTGGATTAGTAAATATGCAGACGATACTAAGATAGGTGGAATAGTGGATAATGAAGAAGGTTTTCAAGGATTGCAGAGGGATTTGGGCTGCTTAGAAAAGTGGGCTGAAAAATGGCAGATGGAATTTAATGCTGATAAATGTGAGGTGCTTCATTTTGGTAAGAAGAATCAGAATAGGACATATGTGGTAAATGGGAGAGCATTGAGGAATACAGAAGAGCAGAAAGATTTAGGAGTAACGGTACATCGTTCCCTGAAGGTAGAAACTCACGTGAATAGGGTGGTGAAGAAGGCTTTTAGTATGCTGGCCTTTATCAATCATTGCATGGAATATAGGAGTTGGGAGGTGATGTTGAGATTGTATGTTGGTGCGGCCTAATTTGGAGTTCTGTGTGCAGTTCTGGTCGCCTAATTATAGGAAGGATATAAACAGAATGGAGAGAGTGCAGAGAAGGTTTACAAGAATGTTGCCTGGGTTTAAGCATCTGGAGTATGGGGAGAGATTGGACAGATTGGGTCTTTATTCTTTGGAGCGTAGAAGGTTGAGAGGGGATTTGATAGAAGTATTTAAGATTATGAAAGGGATAGACAGAATGGATGTGGATAGACTATTTCCGTTAAGAGGAGGAAAGATTAAAACAAGAGGACATGAGTTAAGAATTAAGGGGCAGAGGTTTAGAGGTAACATGCGGGGGAACTTCTTTACTCAGAGAGTGGTAGCCGTGTGGAATGATCTTCCGGGAGAAATAGTGGCGGCGGAGTCAATTGTATTATTTAAGAAAAGGTTGGACAGGTATATGGATGAGAAGAAGATGGAGGGTTATGGGCATTGTGCAGGGAGGTGGGACTAGAAAGAGGTGTTTGGTTCGGTGCGGACTAGAAGGGCCTAATGGCCTGTTTCCGTGCTGTAATTGTTATGTTATGTTAAGATTGAAAAGAGGGTTGGTGCGAGAACACAGCCTTGCTTCACGCCATTGTTAATGGAGAAGGGTTCAGAGAGCTCATTACTCTATCTGACCCGACCTTGTTGGTTTCCGTGCAGTTGGATAACCATGTTGAGGAACTTCGGGGGGGCATCCGATGCGCTCTAGTATCTGCACTGACCGCAACTCACTGTCATCTGCAAACAAATTAACCCACCTACCTACGTTGTCATCCAAGTCATTCATATGCATGCTGGGACTCATTTTTGCTTCTCTTTCTTCTATTGTTTGAGACTCTGGGCTCATGCTGACGTTTTGTTTGCCTTACAACAAATAAAAGTTCAAGTATATCATGTATGTTACATTTTTAATGTATTATTACGTAACAATAAAAGGAACCTTGAATATTGAAGAAGCAGTGCAGGAAGGAATTTTTATATATCTCTCGTTCTACCCTTGAAGGTAATCAAAGAAAATCTATGATGCATGGTGCACATGAGTGCGTTATTTACCAGAGTGCCTTCAGCTATGAGAGATTTCTGTTTCTCTGGAGACTAATCCTTCCCAATGAAATGTAACATGCAAGTTGTAAGATTCCAGCAACCTTTGAGATTGTACAATTCATTCATCAAACCGTGCTTGTACTACCTTCTGATAGAAATAACTTGGATGAGTTTCATGTGATATTTTTTAACATGCTATTGTAAACCAATGCTCAATATTTCAACTTTAATAAAAGCACATTTCCTATAAACTATTTTTTAAATTGAATGTTGGAAATCTTGCTTGGATACCAAGACTGCTTTGTGGCAACTGCAATGGTCAACATGGACAGGGGGTGTTTCTGTACAGTATGTCCCTAAGTGTTTATGTATGATATTGTTTAACCTAAGAACGTAATTTTTTGCATTCACAGTTGATGATGTACAACTGATGTTTAATTAACTCAATGTCTTTGCAGAAATTGCCCAATTATTTCTTCTCTCCACGAGACTATGACTGACATGGGCATCCAGGAATTAATTCCACACGTGGTCTTTACCTCATATCTTTATAGTCTTGATATACAAATATCCATCAATTATGAATGCTAAATGAACATTTAGGCCGACCCTAAATTTTTAGTCAATGATCTTCCAGTTCCAGTCTCCCCAACTAGCAAAACTAATACCTTCATATTTTATCAGTTGCTTTTAATACCCTGTGAACTTCAAATAACCTCCTAATCAATGAATGACCTGCCTTGAGAAAAATCAGATAGCCCCTTTTCCACTGGCATCTTGTCCCGGGAATTAACTAGTTTAGGGTCCGGTGGCACGCTGGCATGAAATTACGCCGAGGATTGACAGCCTCTACCCTTACTCATATTGATGGCATCAGCTGACGCCAGCGTGCTGATTGAACCAGTAGAAAAAAGGACTTCCATTCCATTCACCAGTAGACTCTTCAATCCCCAGGGATGAGTTGTGTTCAGTGGAAAAGCAGTCAGTGTCCCGGTTAAAGGTGGCACAAATGGCTTCCTATCTCAGAACGCTGCACAGCCAATTAACTGGGATGCCAGTGGAAAAAGGGCTAGCTATGAAAATAAATTGATGAAAATAATCAGCAGGTCAGAGATCCCTTAATGGGCAGAAACAATGTATTAATTTGTCTTGAAGCCTATTTGAGGATATGCTCATTTTTTTATCTTGCACTTATCTGTATTAGAAATCTTGTTCAAAGTTATTTAAACATTTGTATTGCAAAATAAATGTTTGATTATTGTCTCAGCTCTGAGTGATTTTGCTCATTTTATGCTTTTTTTGTGGTTCCTATTTCCTATAGCCTTGTGACAGTATCTTTATTATGCATCAATAATATCTGCATCAAGTTGTGAGAACCACTCAAGCTGAATCCATTAGGAATGTAGTGGGTATAATGAATGACATTAGAAAAGCCTTCCTTTTACCAGTAATTACCTTGGAAATGGCCAGTAAATAGTAGATTGAGCAATCCAACCCATTAGTTGTCTGATTTGCCTTTGAGTGTTTTAAATACTTTCAGAGCTTTTGTATCCTTGTTGCTTTTGATTTCATTAAATGCAAGGGATGTACACTCACTATAAGTATCCTCTCAATATTTCCCAATTTGTTGCTGGATTTGTGATGAATTGAACAAATAGATTGACATAAAAATTATGTGCGCATTTACCTCAATGCTACTCTGGCAGATTCAACATTAGTTTAAATGTCACCTACAAGGACAGATGAGAATCATCCTTCATGTGTCCCCACACCAAAACCTTAAAATTCAATCATAAATCATTTTGTACCCCTCGTCTTGTAAGACAATGCTGTTGTTGTCATCTGTCAGCTAACATAGGCAGAATCAGTTTATTTTCACGTCATTATAGATTCACAGTGTGTGGTAAAAGTATAAATTGTGTTTGATATGAAACTGGTGTGCTCAAACTATACATTTTAAGCTTCATGCATGAAATGAGTGTATTTAACTCTCTCATCTGCAAAGTGTTTATATCATTTTATCAATATGACAACAGTTTGCAACTATATATAATCACAACTCAGGAAAAGCAGCCAAACAGTAATCTGTGCAAACTTCCATTTATTTAACATATTTGATTGAATATGATATTGGAAGAGATCACTAATAGCTTGTTCACAGATGTAGATTTTAAACCAGCAAATAAAAGGGAAACTCCAAATCCTTGATAGCTAAAGCAATGGCATCCAATTATGGACCAATTTAAAATAGGGGAGAATCATATGATGGAGCAGATATCACAGAAATAGAAAGGGTATGAAGTTTAACTGCTCCTTTTTGTAGTAAAACTGAAGTTTGTATTCAATATTTAATTCACAATTGAAGCAATGTAGAAAAGGTGTACAAGTGCATCATTTTAAATATTGGGCATGATGTAAAACGTGTGATATACTGACCAATCTGTCAATAATAAAGATAATCAAATGAGCTCCAAAATAGGAACACCCCATCTTAAGTTCATTTTGCTTCCAAATGATATGAGCAATCTGTGTAGACAAAAGGAGTTAAGGGTTATGGGGATAAGGCTGGAAAGGGGTACTGATGGTAGTGATCAGCCATGATCTGTAAAATGGCGGTGCTGGCTCGACGGGCCGAAGGGCCTACTCCAGCTCCTATTGTCTATTGTCTATTGTCTAATGTCTGTCTTTGGGAAAATGCTTAAAGCTGCCATTAAGGAAGAATTACTGAGACATCTGGATATAAACGGTTACATCAGGCAGCCGCAGCATAGATTCAGGAAGTACAGTTAACCAGTTAACTGGAGTTCTTTGAGAGTACAATATGTGCGGTAGTTAGAGGAGACCATGTGAATGTGGCATAAGGATGATCCTCTACTTACAACCTATGCGACTTATGACCAGAAAAAAAACTGTAGAAATTTTTTAAAATAAAGAAAAAATGTATGTAAGTACCCGTATAGAAATTACGTGTTAGGTCCTGTGGATCCAGGAACTGTTTATTTTGATGGACCAACGTGGTGCTGACCACGGGCTGGGAGGATGCTGAGACACCACTGCCGCCAAATGTGTTCTATTTTTGGGAAAGTGGTGGCGGACTCGGTGTTCAAGATGGGGGAGGTGAGCACAGGCCTGAAGTAGTATACTTCCATCTTGAGATCTAATCGATCGGTCAGAATGCATGTCGGGGACCACCTGTACTTAGATTTCTAGTAGGCATTAGATAAGATGTTGCTACACATAAAACTTATCCTAAATTGAGGATTATCAGAGTTGGGGGTAATGTACTGGCATGGATGGAGGATTGTTTAACCAATAGAAGGCAGACAGTTGGGATAAATGAGCATTTCTTTCATTGGCAATAAGTAGTTAGTGGAGTGCCAGAGAGATCAGTGCTGGACCCAAAACTGCCCACAATATAGGACCAGAGAACCATAGAATACTACAGCACAGAAACAGGCCCATTCAGCCCTTCTAATCTGTGCCAAACCATTTCTTTTTGCCTAGTCCCACTGACCTGCACTCAGTCCATAGCCCTCCATACCTCTCCCATATATGTTCCTGCCCACATTCAACACTTCAGCTGGTAACTCATTCCACACCACCTCCATCTCTGTGTGAAGAAGTTCTCTCTCATGTTCCCCCTAAAATTTTCCCCTTTCACTCTTAACCCATGTCATTTGGTTTGTATCTCACCTGCCTTCAGTGGAAAAAGCCCATATAAATTTGCTCTGTCTAACCCCCTCAATTTTAAATACCTCTATCAATCTCCCCTTATTCTTCTATATTCCAGGGAATAAAGTTATATCCTGTTTAACATTTTCTTGTAACTCAGTTCCTGAAGTCCAGGCACTATCCCAGTAAATGTTCTTTACACTCTTTCTATCTTATTGCTAGATTTCCTGTAGTTTGGTAACCAAAACTGCACACAATATTCCAGATTTGGCCTCACCAATGTCTTATACAACTTTACCATAACATCCAAACTCCTATACTCAGTGCTTTAATTTATGACGGCCAATATGACAAAAGCTCTCTTTACAACCACTTTTCAGGGAATTATTTAACTGTATTCCCAAATCCCTCTGTTCTACCACACTCCTCAATGCTCTTCCATTTACCGTGCATGTCCTTTCTTATTCCCTTACTAATCACAGAGCACCTACGGCATAGGGATTTCTTAAGGTGGTATGTGAGTGGAAAGAAAAAGTTTGAGTAATGTATCTGTGGAATTCTCTACACAAGGAAGCAGTGGAAGCTGCGTTATTGAAGTTATTTCAGACACATGCAGATATATTTTCGAAGAATAGGGGAACTATAGAGATCACATGGGGAAGGGCAGCTGAATCATGGCCAGAGCACCCTTCAGAAAGAGCAGGCACAATGGACCAGATGACCTATTCCTGTTCCCATTTCTTGAATTCTTCTGTCATTACACCTACTGTTACCGGAAGAGACTTTGCAATGTGTCACTTGAAGGAATTTAAACTAGTCAGATAGGAGAGTAAAACCCAAAGCAGTGGTATGGCAGGTGAACAAGCAATGGCTAATTTAGGTCTTAAAGTGAACAAGTTCCATAGACAGGACAGGGTAGGGGTAAGTCAAAGAATGTGGAAAGTCTGACAGACTGAACTGTATTTATTTTAATGTTAGAAGTTTGATAGACAAAGGGGATGAACTCCTGGCATGGGATGTGATATTATAGGCATTACAAAAACATGAGTTCATCCTCTTTGCCTGTCAGATATCTTACACTAGCCAGCTGGGAGATCAGCAACTTTTTCCAGGACATTTTGCAGATTACCTGCAACCAGATGCCCAATTGAATCTGTAACTCAGTGATTTCATCTTTGAGCATACTCCATGTCACTCCACCCAGATTCAATGACAGCTAGCAACCCTTAGTGGCCAGCAGGATGAGAAGAAATTCCACAAAAGAATTTCCATGGGCTAATTCCCTTTATTTCAGTAACCATGGCACATGAAGAAGGTGGATGTATAAAATTATCAGGGAATCACCTGATCTGCGACAGAATTGGACATTGGCAGGAACTATAGAAACAGCATAAAACTCTATTTGTGCTGCTACCACAAAGTTGTTGCTGATCTTCCGCTCGTCACGATGAAAGATAGGAGAATGCCAGTGAAATCTGAGCCTACATCTTGCCATACCATATAGTGAGTACATTTGAAAGCTGGGGCTGTAGAGATTTGGAAGACTTTCAAAAATAATATTTACAACTTTGCAAACTTTGCAAGGACTCCTTTTAAACTCCTGTTGGACTTCCAAGTCATATAGCTAAATTATTATGCCTATTTAAAATGTTTAATTTTGCCAAAAATGTTAAGCTACACAGCAAACAAGAAAAGGTAGCTTATTTATAGTGGCCTTTTAAATTTGTCACCTATTCAACACCTCCTACAGCTAAATACTTGATATACTGAGCCTTCTGTCTGTGCCAGATGTCTGCAGATTTGATAATAGGATTTGAACACTGAATGTCACTCTCAGATAAGAATCGGAAAGTAATGGTTCCTAAACCCAAACTTCAGAGCTGTGAGCAAATAATCCAGGCTTTCATTTTAGTAAAGTGTCAAGGAAATGCTGCATTGTAAAAGGAGCACTCTTTCAGAAGAAAGATTAACCAAGGGCTCATTTTCCCTTTTGGACAGACATTAGAAAATCCGCTAATGCTATTCAAAGAAGAGCTTCTAATCTTCTGGTTCGATATTTAATTCTCACCAAATATAACTCAACCAGTGTATTTGAATATATATATATATATATATATATATATATATCATTGTTCTGTTGGTGACGTTGCCATATGTAAATCAACTGTTGAATTTTCTATATAGCAACATATTGGAAGCACTTCCTTGGCAGTAGAATAGACTTTCATATTTTGGAGTTGTCAAAGTTCTCTATAATAGCAAACCTATTCCTTCCTTCCTTCCCTTTTGCAGTTAACAACAAACCAGGTTCTATTTGCAATGGCTGGCACTGCACCAAGAATAAGAATAATGGTTGAAAAATCTGTGCAAACCACTGATCTGCTCTTCTTGAGAAACTAAATTAAATGAGATTACTTCTCACTTTGATGTATTGCCTAAATAGAGGTTGAATTTAAAATGCATTTTCCTTTCACAATAAATTTGCATGAGTTTCCAGAATTAAACAAGTTATTTACACTGAAATTTATCCTCAGGGAGTGGCACCACATTGTAGTATTCATTTTCAACATTGTGTTCTGTGGCAGCAAGTGCAACTGATTTTTGCTTGCAGTGCCCAGTATAGATCAACTATCACATTACATGATACAACCAAGACTGAATTTATATGCATTATAAATGATCACATATTGCTAAACCACGCATTTTGAGAAATGCAATTAATGTTTGAATTGGAAACAGAATTACAATTCAAGGATGTTGCAGCAAACTTCCAGAAATAGAATTTTCTCCACATGATCTTTCTTTTAAAAAAAATGCAGGTGTTAGAAGTTTGAAATAAAAAGAGAAAAATCTAGAAATACTCAGCAGATCAGGCAGCATCAAGAAAAAGAGAAACAGGAAATATTTTACGTTCAGCAAAACTGTGGAAGAGAGAATTCAAGTGGAGGGAAGGAGTGTCCACAATCAAATGGTAAAGCTGAGCAAAGCCATAAAAATCATTAAATTAAAATTGTGCTAGATTGACAGGAAGGAATAAGTGATGGAATAGAAACTAATGTGACAGAGTATATAGATATGTTTTTGGGAGATAAATTGGGAAAGGTTTGTTAGAGTAGGTCACATAAAACAGATCTTATTTAAAATACTGGGGCTCTGCCCCATGCTAGACATATCGGCTCCACAGCTTTTGCAAGACCTTTGGAGAGTGCTCAAGAGACTTCACTAATGGATTGTTGTTTACAAAAGGCAACAGATGAAAGATCTTGTTGGAGCCGTAGATTGTCTGGAGATGTTCTAAGAGGGTCATGTGATTTTGCAAGCAGAGATAGTCAAACAGGCTTTTTCTCTGTGTGTGACAGAGACACACAGAGATCTTCTACAGTGTTACAGCCAGCAATACCAGCTGGGACTGGAACAGGACAAGCTGGCAAGCTTGTGGAAAACCCCATTTAGAAGACAGCCTGGTCAAAGCCCTAGTGGTTCATATAAGAGGAAAGGACTTGCTGTCTAATGTTTCACTTAGAATAAGAGAAGAAAAAAAAAAAAGAACTCTGTGGTGACATGAAAGAAAGAAGTTATCATCTGGATAAACCTGAAGGGGGCAAGTTTCATCAGCAAGACAGTGGAGTGGCTGATTTAAAAAGGAATCAGTTATGGATGTCATGGAACAACAAATCTCTCTCTGAAAACCAACAAAAACCTTCCTGAGCAGTAACCATTTCTCTTTCAAGCACCAAAGCCTGGTGAACTTTATAAATGTTAAATTCTGTGCACGATAATAAGAATTACCTGCAACCAGTGAACTTGGAGGAATGAGTAGATTGGACTGTGAACCAAAGAACTTTTCTGAACTTACACACACATTACATACACATGCACTTAGAATTAGAAGGGGGTTAAGTGAGGTTAGTTAAGTTAATTGTGATAAGTTAAAGTGTGATTCTATTTTCATGTTTAAAGATGATTAAAAGCAACTTTTGTTTAAGTAACCATTTGTCTTGGTGAATATCTATTGCTGCTGGGTTTTGGGGTCCTCTGGGCATGTAACATGAGCTTTACACAAAGACAATAGGTAGTAGGTACATAACACTACCTGCTACTGGAAGACACCACTTATATAACAATCTGAGTGATAGGAACATTCATATTTTAGGACTTTTCCAATATGTAGACCCCACTGTTCTATAAATGATTCACAAACTCCAAAGCAAAATTCAATGCTGAATGGAAAGTTTCACACCCCTTGAATGACCTTTGACCCGGAAAACAGCATCAGCCAGAATGACTGAAAGAAATATTCCATCCAAGTGATCAAATAGAGTCAAAAAGCCCGAAAGGAGATTCTCTGTCCTTTCATCGGGAGATTTTCCTCCATGAATGCGCCATGGCCGGCTCCAAGATGCTGACTGCAGTCCCTCTAGTGCTGCTCTCCATCGCCTAGCATAAATGTAACGCTGCTGCAAGTTTGGCCTCTACTTAGTCGGCTGATCCACATACTGTATCAGGAATCCTCTTGTACACACCTGACAAAGTCAGCCCCATCTATCACTCTTGCAATCAGTAGGTGCTAGTCAATATCAGGGAAGTTGAAATCACCCTTAACTACAATCCTGTATTTTCCACACCTTTCCAAAATCTGCCTGCTTATCTGCTCCTCAGTGTCCCAAGCATTATTTGGGGGCCTATAGACTACTCCCAGCGCGGTGATAGCTCCTTTCCTATTTCTGACCTCCACCCACACCACCTCGGTGGATGCAACATCTTTCCTTTTGATAGCCGTGATACTATCCCTGACCAGTAATGCTACTCCCCCCCACACCCCCACCACCCCTTTACTACCTCCCATCCCATTCTTTCTAAAACACCTAAACCCAGGTACTTGCATCAGCCAATCTTGCCATTCCTCCCGCCAAGTTTCAGTATCTGCCACAACGCCATAGTTCCACATACTGATCCATGGTCTAAGTTCATCTCCTTTTATTCTTAATACTCCTAGCATTGAAATGGACACATTTCAACCCTGTTGACCATCTTTCAAAGGCTGTGAAGATCTTCAAACGATCTTTAAATAATAGGTGGTCAACAACCATTAAAATAGATTCATTAAAAGGGAACATTTTTTGACATTCAGGATGCTTTATAACATATCCCAAGTGATTTAACATAATGTAACAATTTACAGCACGGAAACAGGCCATTAGGCCCTTCTAGTCCGCACCGAACCAAACACCCCTCTCTAGTCCTACCTCCATGCACAATGCCCATAACCCTCCACCTTCTTCTCATCCATATACCTGTCCAACCTTTTCTTAAATAATACAATTGACTCCGCCGCCACTATTTCTCCCGGAAGATCATTCCACACGGCTACCACTCTCTGAGTAAAGAAGTTCCCCCTCATGTTACCTCTAAACCTCTGCCCCTTAATTCTTAACTCATGTCCTCTTGTTTTAATCTTTCCTCCTCTTAACGGAAATAGTCTATCCACATCCACTCTGTCTATCCCTTTCATAATCTTAAATACTTCTATCAAATCCCCTCTCAACCTTCTACGCTCCAAAGAATAAAGACCTAATCTGTCCAATCTCTCCCTATACTCTAGATGCTTAAACCCAGGTAACATTCTGGTAAACCTTCTCTGCACTCTCTCCACTCTGTTTATATCCTTCCTATAATTAGGCGACCAGAACTGCACACAGAACTCCAAATTAGGCCGCACCAACGTCTTATACAATCTCAACATCACCTCCCAACTCCTATATTCCATGCAATGATGGATAAAGGCCAGCATACTAAAAGCCTTCTTCACCACCCTATTCACGTGAGTTTCTACCTTCAGGGAACGATGTACCGTTACTCCTAAATCTTTCTGCTCTTCTGTATTCATCAATGCTCTCCCATTTACCACGTATGTCCTGTTCTGATTCTTCTTACCAAAATGAAGCACCTCACACTTATCAGCATTAAATTCCATCTGCCATTTTTCAGCCCACTTTTCTAAGCAGCCCAAATCCCTCTGCAATTCTTGAAAACCTTCTTCATTATCCACTAGTCCACCTATCTTAGTATCATCTGCATATTTACTAATCCAATTTACCACCCCATCATCTAGATCATTAATGTATATAACGAACAACAATGGGCCCAATACAGATCCTTGAGGCACACCACTGGTCACCGGCCTCCAACCTGACAGACAATTATCCACTACCACTCTCTGGCCTCTCCCTTTCAGCCAATGTTCAATCCATTTGACTATCTTAAAATTTATACCTAAAGACTGCACCTTCTTAACTAACCTTCCATGTGGTACCTTATCGAAGGCCTTACTGAAGTCCATATAGACAACATCCACTGCGCTACCCTCATCCACATTCGTAGTCACCTCTTCAAAAAATTCAATCAGATTAGTCAAACATGACCTTCCTCCCACAAATCCATGTTGAGTGCTCCTGATCAGACCCTGTCTATCCAGATGTTTATAAGTACTATCTCTAAGAATTTTCTCCATTAATTTACCTACCACAGACGTCAAACCTACAGGCCGATAGTTGCCAGGCTTCCTCCTTGAACCCTTTTTAAATAACGGAACCACATGCGCAATGCGCCAATTCATGGTTTTCAAATGAGACTTGTCAAGCATTGTGCCCAGAAGTAATGAAGAAGGCCTGGAGGGCAGGCTAACCCTGAAATGCTCTATTCTTCACCTTGACACCTCTAGGTGAATTGCATTTATTTAGATGAATGTTGTTCTAGTGAACTC
This sequence comes from Narcine bancroftii, assembly GCF_036971445.1. Lineage (NCBI taxonomy): Eukaryota > Metazoa > Chordata > Chondrichthyes > Torpediniformes > Narcinidae > Narcine > Narcine bancroftii. The sequence goes on along the minus strand of NC_091479.1, from coordinate 83,987,929 downwards.
TTAATTGCCAAAGAAAGCCTCAGGAGCAGATCTTGATGATACCACAAAGGTTTGTGCATGAATGAGAAGCTGTGGACCTGGGCTGGTTCTCATTTTAAGTGCTATTGGTAAAAGATGGTCAAGTGCCCTGTTATTCCCCATCAATTTGCAGACTGCCTCCAATCAAGATTCAGGATTCCTTTATTGTAATGTAATAGTACAGGTCATGTAATATTACACAAATTTGTCTTCTTCCTGCTGTAAGGCAAAGAGTCACCACAAGGGTCGCCCAGCACCCATTTCATTATGAAAAAAAGAGAAGCAAAATAGAATCCCTTCAGAGTCACTGAAGTGTCCATGGATTTTCCTTGAGCACTTCTGCAGCCACACAGACCCTTTTTCAATCCATCAGCATCCTGAGTTCCAAGTCCACACCTCCGACACGATCAGGAAGATCCTTTTAGGATTCCTTCTTGCCCTTAACACCCTCTTGAATCCTAGTTCTGATGCTTGGTTCCCATGAGCCAATCGCCAAAAGCTCGATGCCCATGTGTGTCCCCTGACCTATTCACCCGTAGCCTGTGTGGGTCCTTCAGCCGCTGACTCCCTCTCTGGGCCATCACCATGATCACTGTCCAACAAAGTCATCTCCTGTTTCTGGTGCCCCGCGTTAGTCCACTGTTCCCCAGAGTCTGCAACCTCTCATGGCCGCTGCCAAGCACAGGCGCTGCCATCTTGGGCACAGACCAGTGTTTGCAGGATTTTAATTTATAATCATCGTTGGCTCCTCCAACAGGCTGTTTAACGCCTGTACAGAACCATTGGATGGTTGAATGCTTTGGAGCAAAGCTGGTCTCCCCTCTCCCAATTCCTCACTCCTGAAAAGTGGCAGCGCTAACATCCACATCTTCAGCCCAGAAAATAGATTCTGATGGATGAAATAAGAGGGCACAGTCAGCTTAGTGGTAAGCTTAATGCTGTCACAGCACCAGCAACTGGGATTGGGTTCGAATTCCACACTGTCTGTAAGAAGCTTTTACATTCTCCTCTGGGTGTTCCAGTTTCCTCCCACCATTCAAAATGTAGCAGGCATGTAGATCATTTGGGTGTAATTGGACGGCACGTGCTCATGGGCCATGTCCAAATATAAAAAGAAAATAAATCATCTTTTTCGGCTGTCCAAAATCTCCACAATTGAAAATTTGCCTGCAAGCTGGTAATCCTCTTCCATACCTAAGTGGGCCCAGCTCGAACCTGTAGTTAGTACTTTGAATGATTATTATAATGAATTTGTCATGGCCGAAAATTGTTGGTTACATCCGACCACTTGAGCAAATTTTTACAAATTATTACTACTTTCCCAATCAGGCAAATATCAACTGTGATACCCTTGTCCTGATAAATTTGCCTGTTAAACATTTAGAATAAACTTATTAGTGTTGAATTGAAGTTTCATTACTTCATTTTCAATGCATGCTAATTAATTGGAATCTTTAAATCTCCATTCGAACAGAGCAACAATTATTCCATTGCATTCCTATTATTTACTAATCACAAATATTACAAGGCTGTTGATATTAGCATCCTTAAATATTCAGGTGATTTTACATTCAGCAGAGCTTGTAAAAAGCATTACTTATTTTAGGATGTTCTTTTCAACACATTTCAATTAGCATTATAATTCCAGGTTTTTCAGCAAACTGCTTCAATTAAATGTATTTGTGGTCACGCCAGATGTTCTTCAGATTTGTTTTCGCTAATGAAATATATATTCCTGGTGGTGTCAAAGGCTGAAGGCTGAAGTCTTCTTATATTATCTTCTATTGGGAAAGGGCAATAACTGAAAATAGTGTAATTGCAACATTGTGATGCAATTACACCGAAAAGATGAGAGCTACTATTTTACCAAATGACCTGTATCCACACTGCACCACGTTCAGCTGTCACAGGACTCGAAATTAAATGGTAGCACCTGAAGCACTCAAATCTGAGTCTCTAAGTATTAGCCTAAACCCTATTTTCAATTAGCAGTAACATAATTTTGGCTTTCCTATTGATTTAATATGTGCAGCTAACGTTGTTCCCTGTCCTGCATTGCCATTGTTCATGCAAGTCAATTCCTTCTGAAGCCAAGACTACAAAGGGGATACATTGGAAAGCACAGCTGTGTGAGACAAAGCAGATTACTCGATTCCATAGCTACATCATCCCTCGTCCAAGATTTTTTAAAAGTGCCATTTCTTTCTTCTTCAGGTTCCAGTCAATTTCTAATGCTGTCATTGAAGAATTATGTAGTTGTCAAGGTAACAATAGAAAATATCTTCTATGTTCTTATCTGTACCGACATTAAAAACAGGATAATAGCAATGGTGAAATAGCAGATATATTGAATAATTAAGAATATATACTATATTAAACTATTACTTTGTATCAATATTCACTAGGAAGACCAAACAATATTAAATGCCCCACGTTGAAATGATATAACCACCTTTAATATAAAAGGAGAAGAAACATTAAACAAAACAACTCATGGATCATAAAAGAACAACCATGTTGCAAATTTTCTATTAATCTGTGATTGTGGACGCTAACCAAACTGTCGGCACGCATCGTCCTTATTCTGTGAAACTGGTGACAAGAACCGGAAAACTCCAAAACACCAGAAGTCAATGTCAGTGATACCCTGTTGAACTTTTTGAATCCCATAAATTTTTATGCACTATTTTTATGGTAAAGTACACGAGAACGATTAAATCTTCTTGAATATGGTGTAGTAAGATTTTAGTGGTTCACTATGTCACAAATTGTTGCTGAATAATCTCTCTGAAAAATGTTTTGAGAAACTGTAACAGAACATCACTGAATGATTTTCATAAATAATACTTTTAAAATTTGCTTAAGTTTTGTTTTCTACTTAATTTCAAAAATATCAAACTTTATGATATACAAATGCCTAGTATGTTAGAAAATATCATTTTTTTACCTGGCATTTTGTTTGCTAGAATTCTTCAGTCAATTTGACCAGCTTGATACCATCCCAAATGTAGGATCCATCAGATGCCCCATAGATGCCCTCAATATCCACTTCTGTTATATACAAAACTCACTTAAACAAAACTCACTTATTCTTTATGAGTAGCGTTCTTATCACTAATGGGAAAATGCAGGCCAGATTCACCATGTTTCTTTTGCAATTTTTTAACATTATTCAAAAACAAAATTATAAAGTATTTATAGTACTTCTAATTCTATAAAATATTATAAAGTATTCTTCTTTGGCTTGGCTTCGCGGACGAAGATTTATGGAGGGGGTAAAAAGTCCACGTCAGCTGCAGGCTCGTTTGTGGCTGACCAGTCCGATGCGGGACAGGCAGACACGATTGCAGCGGTTGCAAGGGAAAATTGGTTGGTTGGGGTTGGGTGTTGGGTTTTTCCTCCTTTGCCTTTTGTCAGTGAGGTGGGCTCTGCGGTCTTCTTCAAAGGAGGCTGCTGCCCGCCAAACTGTGAGGCGCCAAGATGCACGGTTTGAGGCGTTATCAGCCCACTGGCGGTGGTCAATGTGGCAGGCACCAAGAGATTTCTTTAGGCAGTCCTTGTACCTTTTCTTTGGTGCACCTCTGTCACGGTGGCCAGTGGAGAGCTCGCCATATAATACGATCTTGGGAAGGCGATGGTCCTCCATTCTGGAGACGTGACCCATCCAGCGCAGCTGGATCTTCAGCAGCGTGGACTCGATGCTGTCGACCTCTGCCATCTCGAGTACCTCGACGTTAGGGGTGTGAGCGCTCCAATGGATGTTGAGGATGGAGCGGAGACAACGCTGGTGGAAGCGTTCTAGGAGCCGTAGGTGGTGCCGGTAGAGGACCCATGATTCGGAGCCGAACAGGAGTGTGGGTATGACAACGGCTCTGTATACGCTTATCTTTGTGAGGTTTTTCAGTTGGTTGTTTTTCCAGACTCTTTTGTGTAGTCTTCCAAAGGCGCTATTTGCCTTGGCGAGTCTGTTGTCTATCTCATTGTCGATCCTTGCATCTGATGAAATGGTGCAGCCGAGATAGGTAAACTGGTTGACCGTTTTGAGTTTTGTGTGCCCGATGGAGATGTGGGGGGGCTGGTAGTCATGGTGGGGAGCTGGCTGATGGAGGACCTCAGTTTTCTTCAGGCTGACTTCCAGGCCAAACGTTTTGGCAGTTTCCGCAAAGCAGGACGTCAAGCGCTGAAGAGCTGGCTCTGAATGGGCAACTAAAGCGGCATCATCTGCAAAGAGTAGTTCACGGACAAGTTTCTCTTGTGTCTTGGTGTGAGCTTGCATGCGCCTCAGATTGAAGAGACTGCCATCCGTGCGGTACCGGATGTAAACAGCGTCTTCATTGTTGGGGTCTTTCATGGCTTGGTTCAGCATCATGCTGAAGAAGATTGAAAAGAGGGTTGGTGCGAGAACACAGCCTTGCTTCACGCCATTGTTAATGGAGAAGGGTTCAGAGAGCTCATTGCTGTATCTGACCCGACCTTGTTGGTTTTCGTGCAGTTGGATAATCATGTTGAGGAACTTTGGGGGACATCCGATGCGCTCTAGTATTTGCCAAAGCCCTTTCCTGCTCACGGTGTCGAAGGCTTTGGTGAGGTCAACAAAGGTGATGTAGAGTCCTTTGTTTTGTTCTCTGCACTTTTAACATATTATAAAGGGCAGCACGGTTAGTGCAGTGCTATTACAATGCTAGAAACGTGGGTTTGAATCCGGTGCTATCTGTAAGCAGCTTGTCCATTCTTCCTGTGCCTGCGTGGGTTTCCTCCAACCCTTCAAAACATACTGGGGTTTTTAGGTCAATTCCGTGAAATTGGGTGGCACAGGCTTATGGGCCAGAATTTTTAAAAAAATAAAGTCATGGAGTTATAAAGTATGCAAACAGGGACTTCAACCCAACTTTTCCTAGTCTTTTTTTTTGCCTGCTTTCAGCCCATATCCCTCTAAATCTTTCATTTCTATGCACCTGCCTCTTTTAAATGTAACAATTGTCCCCTCCTCTATCACTTCCTGTGGCAGCTAGATTCCATATAACCACCACCCTCTGTGAGAAAGGTGCCCTTGTGGCCCCTTTTTAAATCCTTCTCCTCCCACCTTCTGGATTCTCCTTGCCAGAGGAAAAAGACTGACCAATCTGTTGGCTTGTACATTTGTAACATGATGTCCTTGACCTCACCAATCTTACTGAATACCTCTTCAAAGGATTCAATCAAGTTCATGAGAAATGATTTCCCTGTGCTGACTAACTCTCTATTAGTTGTAGCTTTTCCAAATGCATATTGATTCTATCTCTCAGAACTCCTTCCAGCAATTTACCTACAACTGATGTTAACCTCGATGGCCTATAGTTCTCAATCTTGTCCATGAAGCTTTTCTTAAATAAAGACCCAACAATAACCTCCTCCAGTCTTTTGGCACCTCACCCTGTCTAAAAATGTTGGAAATATCCCCTCTTGCTTCCCACAATGTCCTAGGATACACTTGATTAGGCTCTGGGAATTTTATCTACCTTTGTGCAATTTGAGACTCCAACAGCTTCTCTCTAATGTGGGGTCTCTTCAAGACAACATTTCCCCACATTCCCCAGCCTCCATTTCTTTCTCCATAGTAAATACAGATGAGAAATATTTGTGGTTCCAAGTATAGATGAACTAGTTGATCTATAAGAGGCACTATTTCTCCATCATGTCTCATGTAGAATTTATTTCGATTCTTCTCAAATCCTCATTGCCACAGACAGCTGTGGAGGCCAAGTCATTGTGTATATTTAAAGCGAAGGTTGACACCTTTACTACTTGAGAACCTATCAAAGATTATAGGGAAAAAGCAGAAAAATGGTGTTGAGAGGAAAATCACCTCAGCTTTGATTTGAATAGAGAAGCAGACTCCATAGTCCAAATGGCCTAATTCTGCTCCAATGTCTTATAGTCTACCAATGCCCTCTCTTTGCCCTCCCAATTTCTTTTTAATTGAACTCCTACATCTTCTGTACTCAAAAGGATTCATTTGATCTTGCTTGTCTATACATGACATTCACCTCCTTTTTTTGACCAGACTTCAATATCTCTGATCACCTAGGATTCTCTAATCTTGTCAGACATGTCCTTCACTCATACAGGAATATGACGTCCCTGAACTTTCCTTATCTCACTTTTAAGAGCTCCCACTCCTGCCCCTCCACTTGCCATATGTCCTTTAACTAGCATGCAGCCTCTACAAATAAATCTTTGCAAGCTCCTGTCTAATACCATCAAACTTTGTTTTGATCCAACTTGTTTACCACTCCTATATTTTTCCATAACTATTTGAAAGTTAATGGAATTGCAATCACTTGTCCCCAATGAACTCTCCCCACAACTCCTATCCCCCCAACCCCCCCTCTCTAAACTACCCCAAAAGAAAAGAAGAAAGAGAGGAGGAGATCTACAACAATGCCATTCAATTATTTGTACATTCCATCAATGTAAGGGAAAGAAAATAGTAATGATATAGTCGTATATATTCCATATACGGGGTCCAAGTTTTAATTAAAAATTAATTATTTCTTAAGTTATACATTATTTTCTCCAAGCGAATGCATGATCTCATCTCCACATGCCATTGTTGGATACTCAATTTAGTCTCATTTTTCCATGTAACTGCAAGAAACCAACAATAACAACTATTTTCTCAGCCCCTCTCTCTCTTTTTCAGCCCCTCATTCTCCTCCACACCATGCGACTACCATCACCGTGGAAGCTACTGAAATAAATTGTGTCTCACTTTAAAACTCAATGCCTTTACTTTGTGAGAAAACACAATACAGATCACATCAACGGTGTAATATTGGGTCATGGCAAACAAATCATAGAAATAACCTTGAAATAGCCCTCTGGTAACAAAGAAAATCAACGAAGCCAAATAGCCAAAGGTGCTACCAAATTAATGTTCCAACAGTGCAAGAAATATATCCACAGTAATGTTTGACCAAAATTTCTTTGTTTTTAAATTTTGCTTCTGACTTTTGTCCTTGAAGCTACAACATACACAAGTTTAAATACAATACACAGCTTTTAATGCATAAAATGTTCAAACATGTGCAAGGATGCATGCATTTTACATTAAGCTAATGTTGCAGATCAGGAGACTGGTGTTTGCATTTTCCATCCTGAGAAATATGTTGCGTTTGGTTATAAATTACATTTCCTGTGGTGCTTTATCATTAACTTGAATAATATTTATCGGAGCAAGTTCTCAAACTGCCTGTTGGCTGTCAGTCTGACATTGCTCACTGACTGCTTAATTTAGAAACCTTTCATTTTCACCCTTAACACTGATCCCCATCGCAAAAACCATCACTTTCATTTCTTTTGAAATGTAGGATAATTCAAATAAAGTGTCTCCCATTGGTGCTACCTGTCATCTCCTCAGAATAGAGCTGAAATATGGGGAATGTAACTTGCCATGCAGAGAAGCAAGCCGTGCGTGGGTGACACGGACTTAGGAGGATTCAAGAAACAGGCTCCACAACAACAAAGCAAACTCCAACGATCAGTGAAAAGCAAACAGTGAAGATATAGCAAGCACAAGGGAAATGGACTGGAACTGAAAAGCCTGTGAAGAATGCTATTAGGGCTAAGTGACAAAGTGAAAGATACAAAAAAAGGAAAATGGAGATTTTTTTTTAAATAGGCATAAATTGTTAAATGCAATGGAACCTACCTTTGTTACATTCTTAAGTAGTAGATGTGCAATAAAATGCAGTTATTAATTATTGTGATATTGTAATAATCATCAAGAAAATGGAATGCAAAAACTGTATTGTGTGTCCATTTCGGTGATAATTGTGGTAGAATACAAATGAATAAGATGTGGAAATATGTTGCTGATATCTCTTTGCCTCATTTCTTATTTGTGAACTCTCAGCTGTTATAAGTGGATTTCAAATCTGTTGCACCAACTTGGTTAAATTTCAAACACAGGAACCTTTGTTGTATTCCTTGCAGCCTTCTTCATAAAATGTCTCAATTAGTAATTCTCATGGGCTGAGGGTATTTCTGTAAAGTGAACGGGCAAGGACGTAACATGGATTTTTAACTGGAAATTCCAGAAATAGCAGAAATCTGCAAATCTGGAGGAAAAGCTGCACAAGGAAATTAGCATTCATTAAAAAAAAGAACAGGAGAAATTAATAAGATGAAAACATGGTAAATCCCCAGGGTCTGAGGGCTTCATCTTAAGTTTTGACTAGGGACACATGGAGACAGTGGTTGGCATCTTCAAATTTCATAGATTCTAGTTTGGTTCCCAGAAAATTAAAGGTAGCAAGCATAACCCCATTATTTATGAAATAAGAGAGCGAGAAAATTTAAAAAAAAGGATTAATTAGCCTAATTTCAGGAAAGGAGAAAATGCTGGACCCTGATAAGAAGCAAGTAATTCAACAACACCCCCCCACCCCCACGACCTCCTCCAATGTTATGGCCATTTGGGTTAGAAACTCACCTTTACCAAATTCACAAGTCTCTACCCAAACCTTCAAGACACATAAAAAAATTTGCTCTGAGAGAATGTATATGAGAAACATACAAGATTTTTTTTCCAATCCGTGTTTCTTGATTTATTTACAGATTTGCATTACTGAAATGCACACCTTTTTCTGGGAATGTAATTCTGTAACAGCATACTTGGAAAATAATAAAATAACTGAGTAATGTTAGCATGGGTTTAGGAAATGGAAATCACAATTGATAAATCTTTTAGCATTTTCCAAGGTTGTATCAATTAATTTGTATTTGTACTTTCAAAAGGGAATCAGATGAAAGATGACAAAACAAAATTAAAGCTTTTGGTGTTAGGGCAATATATTAGTATTGGATTGGGGATTAGTTAATGAATACAAAATATGAAATTGCAATAAACAGGTCATTTTCATATTTTAAAATATGAACAGAGAGGTGCTGCAAGAACTGGTGTTGGAATCAGTGGTTCTGAATCTACAACAATGATTTTGGATGATGGGTCCAAGTATCAATATATTCAAGGGTATAAGGCTAGGCGGCAATGTGAGTTGTGGATAGGATACAGCAATTCTTTGGGGCAAGGGGTAGTGCCACTATAGACATATAACAATTACAGCACGGAAACAGGCCAATCTGGCCCTCCTAGTCCGCACTGATCCAAGTACCTTCCTCTAATCCCACTTACCGGCACTCTATCCCTCCATCTCCCTCCCATCCATATACTTATCCAGCTCTTTCTTAAATGACAAAAAAAAGAGTTGGCAGATGGAATAAATTTAAAAATCATGAAAATTTGTGAGATCATCTACTTTAGCAGAACACATGGAAAAGAAGGCTATTTTTGTTATATTTACGGAGATGAGAAGTGATTGGTGTTCAAGAAGTCCTATGTGTCCCTATACATGGATCATTAAAAGTTAATATGCAAGCTCAGCAAGCAAAAAGGATGGTAAATGTTATGTTAATCTTTACCACAAGAGTATTTCAATACAAGAGTTGAGAGATCATGCTCAAGCCTCCTGGTGAGACTTCATCTGGAACTATTGCATACAAATATAAGCTCCTGACCTAAGAATGGATATAATTGGAGTAAAGAAAGGACAGCAAAGATTCATCACTGAAATGGCAGGTTTGTCACATGAATAATTAAGCACACCACTCGAGTTTGGAAGAATGAGAGGCAATTTCATTCAAATGTCTATTGGGGTTTGACAGGGTGGATGTGGAGTTAATATATCTGGTTGAAGTATCTGGAACTTATAGCCACAAAAATTGGGGGGGGGGTGGAGGGAGGGAGGGGTAAACCATTCGCCCATAGATTCATAAACCTCTGTACATACTCAGCAGCTGAGCTTCAACAAGACAAACAGATCCATTTAATCTCAGATATTAGGGAATGATTAGATTTCCTATTTTCTCATTAGGAGCTATCCCTGTGCAGTTCCCCTCAATAACATGTCATTTTGGATACTATTTGGGGGGGATGGGGGAAGGAAGGATGTACCAGGGAAAAGCTACAGTAGTCAGGTCTCTGGCACAGAGCCTGGCCCTGTGACCAAGAAAGGAAGGGAGGAGAAAAGATGAGCTGCAGTAGTAAGGGATTACATAGTCAGGGAAAATGAGGTCCTGTGGAGGAGATTGAGAATCACCATCATACATTGCCTCCCAGTTTTCAGGGTCCGGGATTTCTCAGATAAAGTTCACGGCATTCTCAAGATGGGGGGGGGGGGGGTAAGGAGCCAGATGTCAGTGTGTAGGAACATTGATGAGGACCTGCAAAGAGAGTTCAGGGAGTTAGATGAGGATAAAGGCCTGCTGGGGATCAATACTCTTGCAGGAAAGTTTGCAGGTGCTGCTCCTACGGGTTTAAGCTAGAATATGCAGGGGATGAAAACCAGAGTGCCAGGGCAGAGAGTGGAGTGGAGGAGAAAAAAGATTTGTGCATGGTAGAAATAACGTTCATAAGTGTATTTATTTTGATGCAAAGAGTATTGTTAGAAAGTCAGACAAGTTTAGAGCATGCTCTAAACTTGTGGAATTAAAACATTGTGGCCATCAGTGAAACATGGTTATGGGAGGACTGCAGGACTGGCAGAATCAGGATTTATTGTCACTACAAAAGAAAAGTGAGGTCGCGTCTCTGGTTTATGTCCATTCAGAAATCTGATGGCAGAGCAGAAGAAGCTGTTTTTGTACCATTGTGTGTACATCTTCAGGCTCTTGTACTTCCTTTCTGATGATAGCAGTGAGATGAGGGCATGCCTGGATGGAGGGGGTCCTTGAGGATAGAGACTGCTTTCTTGAGACACCCCCTCTTGTAGATGCTTTAATGGAGTGCCCATAATAGGACTGGCTGAGTTCACAACTCTCTGTAGTTTTTTCCTTCCTATGCATTGGCACCACCATACCAGTCAGAAAGTTCTCCACAGTACCCCTATAGAAAAAGTCTTTAGTGACATTACAAATCTCCTCGAATTCCTCATGAACTATAGCTGCTGACAAGCCTTCTTCATGATTGCCTCAGGACAGATCTTAAGAGATGTTGACAATGTGGTGATTCCACAGTATTTGTTCCATTTGTACTGTCTCTGTTGAAGATCCAACTGCGCTGGGTAGGTCACATCTCCAGAATGGAGGACCATCGCCTTCCCAAGATCGTGTTATATGGCGAGCTCTCCACTGGCCACCGAGACAGAGGTGCACCAAAGAAGAGGTACAAGGACTGCCTAAAGAAATCTCTTGGTGCCTGCCACATTGACCACCACCAGTGGGCTGATATCGCCTCAAACCGTGCATCTTGGCGCCTCACAGTTGGGCGGGCAGCAACCTCCTTTGAAGAAGACCGCAGAGCCCACCTCACTGACAAAAGACAAAGGAGGAAAAACCCAACACCCAACCCCAACCAACCAATTTTTCCTCGCAACCGCTGCAACTGTGTCTGCCTGTCCTGCATCAGACTTGTCAGCCACAAACGAGCCTGCAGCTGACGTGGACATTACCCCTCCATAAATCTTCGTCCACGAAGCCAAGCCAAAGAACTGCAAGCTGTGTAATCAAGGTGTACAGACACATCCCAGAAAATACTCCTTACAAGCATCCAATATACAACCATCCATAAATCTTCATCCGCGAAGCCAAGCCAAAGAGAGAAGAGACTGTTTCTGTGTGTATGACTGGCCCACCTCCCTGCTGACTAACCCTGTGACTTCTCCCCTTAAAATTCCCTAATAAAGGCAGTTACACCCAAGTCCCTCCTCTAGTATGAACCCTGGAATTGGGCCAACAACAGAAGTGCATATGCAAACTTATGAAAATAAAAGCCTATCGTTTGGTAACTTCCAGTCTTTTGAAATTATTGATAGCATATCAGACACCTAGAAATTTGAAGTTCTTAACCTTTTGCACTGTGATCCCTCGATGAGGGCTGGTTGTGCTCTTCTGATTTTTCCCTCCTGAGGTCCACAATCAGTTTGTTAGTTTTGCTAACCTTGAGTGCAAGGTTGTTGTTGTGACACCACTCAACGAGCTGTTCTATCTCACTCCTGTACACTTCCTCATTTCCATTTGTGATTCTGCCGGTGTGTCATCGGCAAATTTGTAGATGGCATTTGAATTGTGCCTAGACCCACAGTTATGGGGTAGAGCAATGGGCTAACTACACATCCTTGAGGTGCGCTTTGTGGATTATCAGGAGGTGTTATTTCTGATTCATATTGACCATGGTCTTCTGATGAGGGTCAAAGATCCAGTTGCAGAGGCCAAGGTTTTGAAGCTTGCTGACCAGTACTGAGGGTATGATGGTGTTGAAAGCTAAGCTGTAGTCGATGAAAAGTACCCTGATGCACATGTTGCTGTGGTCTAGGTGATCCAGGGCTGAGTGGAGAGCCATTGAGATTGTATCTGCTGTGGAGCATTTGTGGCAGTAGGCGAATTGCAGTGGGTCCAGATCTTTACTTGTGTATGAGTTAATTCTGGCTATGACCAACCTCTCAAAGCATTTCATCACAGTAGATTTGAGAGCTACTGGGCGATAGACTTTGAGGCAGCTCAATATTCCAGAGTTTTGTTGTTTCAGATGCAATTAAGGGGGAGGGATGGAAGGGGAGAAGTGGCATTGCTTCTCAGGGAAAATGTCACAGCTGCATCAGGCAAGACAGACTGGAGGGTTCATCCACTGAGGCTATATGGGTGGAGCTGAGGAACGGGAAAGGTTTGGGTTAATTTCTCTGGTACATTAATTGTATTATAGACCATCCAATAGTCAACAAGAATTGGAGGAGCAAATTTTCAGGAAAATAGCAGACATCTGCAGGAAGGTTAAAGTTGTGATAGTAGGTGATTTTAAATTTCCACATAATATTCCTGTAAAAGCCCTTGGGATAGTGGTTCTCAAGCTTTATTTCCACTCACATTCCACCTTATTAACCACAGAGAACCTATGGCATCCCTTTTTAATCCCACACACATTATGACTCAAAACAGTTTGTTTTAATTCTGAAGTCACTGCCGAAGTCGTTTCTGTAAAAATATAGGTTGTTGTACAAGCTTGTACATTTCTCAAGAGAAAATGTGATGTTTGATGTATGGCAGAGAGTTATATATTTAAAGATTTTTTTAATTACTTGCACAGTTTATTTTTTATAACAAAGGACAAATCCACCTTTGTATACTGGAGCCCTGAAACATCTGACACGAAAAGTGCTGACACCCATGTTAAAATGAGAAATTTGCTTGGAGACTCTTTATTTCTGCTGAAAACAGATTTCTTTCCAACCTTTTATTTTTTAAACTGTTGTTGATCAAAGCAGAATTCAATAGTAGTAGTTCATAAAACGCAAGGTTTTAAAATAAAACAATCTCAGTACATAAAGCAAACAGGACACTAATAAATACATTCATATGCCTAATAGTGGGGTCCTACTGAACTGCATGAATTTCCAGATGGATTTTGCCCTCTGCAAGCTTTAATAAATGGAGGATTTAAGTACTCGTACCAATAAGGATAATTGCAACCTGAAGCTTGATCACTGAAAAAAGACAGAAATCACAAGACAAATTATGCCCATTTGAGCTTTCCCAATAATGAGGTTAGACCTGTTTAGATCACACTATGCATCTTCACCACTGATCTAGTTTTTTTAAAAAAGCAGCTCCACGTTGGGAGATCAGCAAATCAGTTTGCAAATCATGATTGACACTGTAAACTTATCAGAGTCGTGCTGCTAGGCTTACGCAGGTGCACGAGTTGATCCACAATTCCACTCCCATAGAAGCATCTTTCAGCAAGACTCCTTAATTACAGACAGCATTAAAACCTCAAACACAAGAGCCACAGATGCTGAAATCTTGAACAAAGAGAAGCTGGAGGGACAGAGAGCACCCATGGAGAAAAGTGGTCAATGTGTTAGGCCAGGACCCTTTATCTCATTCATTGGCTCTTTCGCTCCATGGACGCTGACTGACCTACTGTGTCCCTCCAGCTTCCCATTGATTGTTAATGAGACACTTATTTTGTCTGATATCACTTTTTAGAAATGTGATACACTCTTTAATATAACCGTGTCATTATTTTTTTAACTGGCATACATATTCCTGATGTTTACAAATATGAATGCAGATATAGCATTATTTTTTTGATTTCACAACGTCATGAAACAGCTAACCCAGAAATCAGAAGCATGTTGCTTTGCTGGCATCATCAAGTGATTACTTTAAGAAAGACTGGTGAATATACATGGAGAAAATGAAAACGGAGGTTTTGTTACTTCGATATATTCTATGATAAATAAAGCATTATAACTCTGCAAGGTTTTGCTTGTACTTCCCATACCTGCAGTCATTATTTCATCAAAAGATAATTCATTAATGACACTAACTTCATTGACAAGATTTTATGAGCTTTGCATGTTCATTCACTTGCTTATTAGTCTTTTGTAGTGACACCTTTTAATTAAATTTTAAATTTAGATATTCAGCACGGTAACAGGTCCTTCCAGCCCACAAGCCCCTGTCGCCTAAATATCCCATTTAACCTACATTCCCCCACATCCTTTGAAGGGTGGAAGAAAACCAGATTCCTCAGAGAAAACCCATGCAGACACAGGGAGACTGCACAAAATTATAGACAGCGCCAGATTCAAACATGGTTCACTGGTGCTGTAATAGCACTGCATTAACCGCTAGGCTAACCATGCGGCCTTTTATAGTCCCTCTGGTTTATTGGCATCTTGGAGAAGTGAAATAAGCATTACAAAACTTAGTCTCACGAAAATTATGAACACTGAGCACATCAATGTTTCTTGAATCTTTCCATGGTCTTTGTGAGATTTTAGCCATCATGTGATGAATGATGGACTGACACAAGGAGGTTTGCTGGAGGTTCAGTGCTGCTGAACTCAAAGATAATATGAAAAAAAACTATTCTCATTCCCTACCTTTTGGAGATAATACCCTCGCCTACACAAATGCAGACAAATGACATGATTATGCAAACAGGGAGAACGAGGATAAGTATTAAATTCTTGCAAAGTTCCATCATCTTTCAGGACATTGAGCTCTTGCTATATCAGTTTACTGAACATTTACACAAACATCACTCCAGATTTAACTAAGCAAAGCCAGCCAGACATAGATCTAAGGCCAATGCACTGGTCCAGAGCAGAGTGATGCGTCGGTGAGTTTACCTCTGGAGGTTCATTCGCAGCTCAAAGCAGTTGCCCAGATGAAAGAGCTTGGAAACAATCAGTGAACAAGAACTGAGAGGTTAGAACCATCTCTCTACATGAATAGCCCTCTGAGAATGGGAATTTATGAGGTTCGCACACTTAGAAAGCAGGGGCTTCAACTTTTGATCCTGCTCAGAATAACTTTCTTTTGCTGTTAAGCCTCATCTACTTAGAATGAGTTTAAAATAAGGACAAAAACTTCTCATCCCCCTGACCAAATGTTCCCCATGTATCTCTCTTCTAAGACTGCCTTTGAAACTTAAATGTCAGAGAAGATCTGTCAATTAATACTGGCACATTTGACCTCCTGCTCCACTGCTGAACTCCCTCCAGCACAGGGTGGGGGTGGGGGGGCGGGTGGAAGGGAGACAAACGTAAGAAGCAGAGTTGGAGCAAGAAGCACAAATCCATTCCTTTGAGTGACAGACTCACCTTTGAATGAATCCCCCATTTTGATCAAAAAGGTAAGGACTATTAGTTATCTTTATCTTCTGAGTTTTCTAGTAATTTGATTGATTTTAAGTTCTTCTTTACAGAACTATTTAAATACATTTGAACCACTTTCAGTATCTAACTATCAGGTACATTTTAAAGTTAAAAGAATGAGCTGTAACAAAATGGCTATCGGGGCAGTATGGGGTCATGACCTCAGTGTCCTCTGCCTCAAGTCTAATCTCTACTTACTTCACCAAGCCGACACAACAACGGATTCTTGAGGCTGATTGGAACCCCAGAGACCCAGATAGTACATCTGGCCACAGGAAGAGGATGCACAAGTTCAGCACAAGCGGAGAACAGGTTGGAGCAATGGGATGGATGGAGCTTAACCCTGTCCATTGGAACAGGACAGATCGTGGCAAGCGAATCTCCAACAATTTAAAATGGTCTGCTCATCTCTACACTATACAGATAAATGTATTTATTGAAAAATATTTGCCACTGACGATCAGATTTTTGAAAACAGTCATAATCAAAAGAAATAGATATTGATATACAATGCAGTGTGTTTTAGTTTACCTTTTGGTTACACTGTATCAATGAATGTTAAGTGTAAATTGGCTATAATAATGGAAGTTAATGAAGTCTTGGTGTATTAACCTCGGTACATCAATGACGGAGAAGAGCAGTATGCTAATTGAAAATTGAACATTTAGCAATAGAAAAGGACATGCTGCTTTGTTAATTGTTAAAATGTTCTCTATTGCCACCTACTTTGAAAAGTCATTAGATCTTAATTAACAGTGACACAAATTTTGTCTTAGCAAATCACCCTTTACAGATATACAAAACTTTATTAAACTCCACAGCCCTGTTCCCTTCTTAATTTTGTCTGGTGTATTGATACTGCTATTAACAGTTTGTAGGCAAAAGTCTGAAATTTTCAGATGGTAATGCAATCTCTAAAGCAGTGGTTTTCAACCTTTTTCTTTCCACTCATATACCACTTTAATTATTCCCTATGCCATAGATTCTCTGTGATTAGTAAGACATTGCTTAATGTGGAATGAAAAAATTTGAAAACCATTGTTTTTATCGTATCTAATTGACTCATTATGTGCTTGGTTTCACATCTCCAAAGGAAGTGGTCCAATGACAATTTTTCCTTCAAGCAAAATATTTCAGTAACAATTGGGTCTAGAGCAGTGGTTCTCAACCTTCCCTTCCCACTCACATACTACCTTAAGCAATCCCTTACTAATCCCTATCCCTATAGCATAGGGATTACTTAAAGTGGTATGTGAGTGGAAAGAAAATGGTTGAGAACCACTGCTCTAAGGAATAATCCTATGGTCATTACAAATGATAAGTCAAGATTTAAAGAATAGGTTATTGAAGTAGTCTAGATGTGCCTGTGACAGATCACAAAGTAGCCCTGAAACAAAAGCAGTTCTCCCCCAAGCTCAAATGCTTTAATGTGGCTTTGATATCTACTGATTGCTGTTTCTACAAGTTATTGAAGGCCAACCTTATATAATAGGTTTGCAAAGTATTTAAGACCAACACTTAGGACATGTTGTCAAAGGCTTTATTCAACTGAAATAATGATTCAAATTTAATTTCTTGCCAAATCATTTCACGGGTCTCATTCTTAAATTCCCCTGTGGCAATCAGGAATCATGGGGTAAATTTTACAGGTGATAATGGAATAAATAAAAAAACTCAATACTACAATCCCTATTAAGTAAGCAAAATGTGTTTAAAACACTTATTAACTTTCCATATTTGAACATGGCTCTGCCAGATGATTAAACTGGGGCCATTAAAACTTCCATTTTATATTTTAATGGTTCACTAACCACAGAAAGGAAGACCTTAAGCTTTCTTGTATTTAATTTCCAGCAGCTGTAGCAATGCTACGGGTAATTTCTTAAGCTTTTGTTGCATAAATGTATCACTGAGAAAAGTGTAAACTTACCCTTCACCTCTTACACCACCCCCCCTCCCCCCCATCCAACAAACACCTCAGGTTTATTTCCCCAGTTATACTGCAGCTCGACAATGACAGACCTCTACTGTATAAGAACAGCTCAAAGGTACTCATGTTAATGAGGCATTCATAAATTATTTTTTCTCCTGGCTTTTCAGACTACCAGCTTGAAATGTCAAAATACCACACTTTGCCATTGCAATATCAATGTAATCCATTGGAGGGAGTTGTACTAAATAGCAAATAATAAAATATTAAAACTCTGGAAATGCTCAGTGGCTGCTGAGGGAAGGGAAAAGCAGAGTTATCATCTTAATGACCTTTTGCAGTTGGTTGAAGATCAGCACTGTACAATTTATAAGAACCAGAAGTAGATTATTCCAAAGAACCTGTGCATTTTAAAAACTCACCCCTGGGAAGCTACCCTTTCCCTGCTGTTGCTAAAGGCCACGTACCCAGAGACGAACCAAATGTCTGAAGGACACTGAAGGATGCATGTCATCTTAGCAGTCCAGTTGCCCAACACAAGGGCCTGATCAGATGGGAGTGCTTGACCATTTAAAGGCAAGTACAAAGGTACAGGAGTTCCGTAAAGAAGGGACGGTAATGGGTGCCATCTGCTTGTTTAAAAAAAAATTCAGCAGAAATTGAGGGATGAGATCTAGTGAGGCGTGAGAGGTTGATAATCTGCGCTGCCACTGGCTGCCTCAATGTAGAATGGTGTACCTGAAATAAGTGATATTAATATTGCAGGAAAGCAATGTTCATTGTTGTTTTTCTATTTCATTTTTATTGACACAGGTTGTTACAAGTCTTTAGGCCAAGCATGAAGCTTTTATTTATTCCAACAAACTGATGATTGGTAATGCTAACCATCTGAATAGAAAAGACTGGGAAGATGTTCAATGATTATGTCCCTACTTGTGTGTACTATGAATAGAGGAATCACTTAAGATTGGGGCTCACAAACCTTGCCGACCTGATAGCACACAGAGTGTAGGTGAATGCTTTACTGATCACTTCAGTTTCTTATTAACAAGCAATCCTAATTGAGTGTGATATCATTTAGTGACTTGAAAAGAAGAATTAATGAAAGTATGAATGCCCAATTGCTGTACCTGGGAAGTTGAAACTAATCATATATGCAAGCATTATCATGTTGCCTGGCAACAATATTGGAAAACGTTCACTCGGGGTCCAAGACCATCACAGAGCCAAGTGCAGAGCCATGCCACCTGTTATTGCCATCTGGTTCGGGGACTACACATCCTTGTCAGCTCTGCTTTTTATCTCATTTGGATGTGTTTTGGTCTACCATAGTGGCAATGTTAAGGTGCAGTGATGAATTGCTCCATCTTACAACAAGCTCACATGCAGTCATCATTTCTATGTAATTTAAAAGATCCAGCCTGGAGATTTTCGACTAACAATGAATAAAGTTAATGGAAACTGCCATATACAATTAGTCCACATCCTTGCCGTATCAGTCATACCTTCCCAGTTTAAAATAATTGGTGATTAGCATTACTCTTACATTTGATGGGCTGATGATGAGGAAGGCAAGACAATGCCTCAGAGAAACAGCTGGGAAATCTTTAAAGTGTGGACGATCAGAAAGTAGCCTTGTTAAAAGTAGAACAATATCATGGCCATTTCTGGGTGCATTAAAACCCAACAGCCAACCCCAACCAACCAATTTTCCCCTGCAACCGTGTCTGCCTGTCCTGCATCGGACGTCAGCCACAAACGAGCCTGCAGCTGACGTGGACATTTACCCCCTCCATGAATCTTCGTCCGCGAAGCCAAGCCAAAGAAAAGAACACCTGTCATGGTACTTACCTCCCGACATTTGGGTCACTCTCCTTCATGCAAAGCTTCCCCATTTGAACTCCACAATAGTATGACATACAAGACTTCACTCAAATTCAGTCCACATTCAAAGGACAGCATCTACTTTTCCTTCAATCCAGGCAGTTCAAGAAACATGTTACAGTGCAAGCTTCCCTCGAGCCCAGGCATTCATCGATGGCACTCATTACTCTCACTCTTTTCAGAGACAACTTTGGCAGCATCCTGCTGTTAAAATGAACATTTGGTTGTTTTAAAACAAACAAATTCAGCTGCACAGATTTTTTAATCACTTTGCAAATCATAAGAGTTCCCTTACAGCAAGAGGTACCACCACTAGTAAGTCTCACCTCAAGAGAGTCTGCATCTTGGCTTACAAGTTATATTCATACCATCTGAACCCCTAGGTTTCTAGAACATTCAAACAGACTGCTCCATATAAGTACATAGTTCTTCGAATTTTCTTGGGAGTCGTTAATCAGGGTCATCCCCTTTACCCAATGGTTAATAATCTTTTACTACATTGCCAAATAAGGAGGTCCTTATCAGCTCGAGCTGATAACAAGAATGAAAAGAATGCTGCTAGCTTCCCTCTTGTAGTCAATATTTTACAAATTAAATTCTCACTGCTAGTGCATCTCAAGTTCATGTTTTATGTCACATGGATTGAGAATACAATGATGTAGGTTGTTTTCCAGACAGACCAGTGAATATATCATACATAGTACAAGTAAGATATGACAAAAGTACAGGATTACAGAGATCAGTTGGTACAGAGAAAAGGCAACATAATTTTACTATTTTGAAGTTCATACAGAAGTCTCATAATGGCAGTAAATAAATTGTCCTTGAATATGGCAGTACAGGATCTCATACTTGTGAATCTTGATCCTGAAAGGAGTGGGTGGGGTGGAGGGGGGGGGGGGGGGGGGGTTGGTGATATGCCAGATGCTTTGCCAAGGCATTGGGAGTTATAGATGGAGTCAATGGAGGGGAATGGGGGTGTGTGCTGATGTACTGAGCCAAGTTCAACCCTCTGTGCTTTCTTGTGGTCTTGGATAAAGCCGTTTCTGTCCCACGCAGTGATGAACCCTGATAGAATACTTTCAAAGATGCACTTGTAGAAGTTGTTAAAGGTTGCTGGTAACATGCCAAATCTCCTGAAGGTTCTCAGGTAGTAGAGATGCTGGTGTAATCTCTTGGCCACTATTAATGTGAGTGAACCAGCACGTCACTGCAGATTTTTACCCTGAGAAACAAAAGCCAACTCTACCCCAGCACCATAGATGCAGGTCGAGGATTGAGCTCTGCCCCTCCTCCAGAAGTCTTTAATTGGTGCTTGGTCTTGCTAGAGAGTTAATGTCCTAGCCCAAAGCCACAAGTCCCTCTATCTCTCTTCTGCACTCTGTTTCATGATTGTCACTTGGGTGATTTAAAAAAATTGATAGCAAGCTGCTCACTTCCCATCAACAGACCAGCGTTTCTCATCCTATCGACAAGATTGATCTTTCCTTTCTACTCTCAGTCATCTCCAGCTCTGGCAAGGGACAGGCAACAATCTTCAGGACTTGCATGCATGAATGCAGAAAACAATATCTCACCCATAACTATACTGTCTCCATTATAATTTCATTCCTTTTCACTATTCCATTTGCATGGCCCTATTCAATGGGGGTGCTATGGTTGGTCTTCTCATCCACCATGCTTTCATTCACATAGGCTACAAGAACCTTGCACCCTTTGGATGTGCAAGGAGCAAGGCTCACCTGAAGCCACTTTCTGGATCTCACACCTGGCCATATCCACCTGTCACACTTGAGTGAGCATTTTCAAAAGAATATGATGATGTGATGATGCTTTGGAAAAAAAATGTCCAAATTACTTTCCCCTTCTTTGATGACTGCAGTGAATGAATCTTGGACCATCAACTTAAGTTCCTTGAGTGACAAATGCTGTCAATATATTTGGCTGGATGGATCTCAGTGATTTCCATCAATTCCCACATACAGAAGCTGCCACTCATTTATTGCCCTCCAAACCATGCTTCAGTACATTATCTGTGTCCTAAATTCAACAAAGTCCAAATGTTATGGATGCTGCACTGCAAGGATCCTGTGTTGAATACATGCTGTGCTTTTAGCTTAGCCAATAACATTTTTCCAGGTACCACTACCGTTGAATCACATAATTTCAAATGAACCAGTTCTGGCTGGCTATCTAATTGCCCTGGAGACAAAAGGCATTTTGTTTACCATTTTATATCACTGAAAACTGCAAGAAGATAATTTAAATTAAACAAGTGCATTTCAAAATGAAACAGAATTGCACCTTTACTTATAAAAGTCTACAGTCTATAAGGCACTTGGAACATTGTGAGCAGTTTAGGTCTCCTCATTTAAGATGTAGTGATGTTGGAGACAATTCAAAGGAGGTTCACTAGGATTATTCCGGGAATTAAAGGATTATCATAATGAGGAGCATTTGACACTCTTGGCCTGTTGGCAACTCTTGGCATTTAGGAGAATGAGGGTGTACCTCATTGAAACATTTCAAATGTTGAAAAGCATGGACACAGTAGATGGGAGAGTTGAGGACAAGATGGCACATCTTCAACATTGAAGGGAATCTGCTTATCACAGATATGTGTAGGAATTTCTTCAGCAAGAGGATTTGTTGCCACAGACAGAGGTTGATAGGTTCTTGATTAGCCAGGGCATTAAAGATGGCCAGGCAGTGGGGTTGAGTGGGAAAATGGATCAGTTTATCAGTAAATGGTAGGGCAGACTTGATGGGCTGAATAGCCTATTTCTGCTCCTATGACTCATGGTCATTAAAAGCCTGCTCAAAGGAAACTGCACTAAAATTTCACTCCATTGAAATAGAGTTAACATTTCAGGTCAATAACCTTTCAGCACCATTCACCTGTTTTCATTAGGTTCAAACACTAGCTGGTTTCATTTGTTTCTCGTTCCTCAGTGTTGTTCTAGTTTTCCACATCTGCCATCTTTCTCATGCAGGTGCTATCTGACCTGCTGTAAGTTTCCAACATTTCCTTCTGGTTTCTAGCACCTCTGTGATATTTTAACCACATAACCATTTACAGAGCGGAAACAGGCCATGTCGGCCTTTCAAGTCCGCACCGATTTGAAGCGAAGTGGATTGTCAGTAAGAACTGGAACAACTGTCGGTCAGCAACTTCTTGATGGTGGCAATGTGGAACGGCCATCTGTGCCTTCTTCATCTTCCTTTAGGCCCACTATCTTTATGTTGTTTTGGCTACTATAATTTTCCAAAATATCAATTTTCTGAGCTAACAACTCTTGTGACTAACTTTTTTTGTCACTTTCTTCCAATTTTCTTCTTAAGTCGTTCACTTCCATTTCTACAGCCGTTTCTCGTTCTTCCACATTCTCTACTCTTTTCCCTATTTCTGTCATGACCAGTCAGACTTTAAAGTTAATCGTGTGTTTCTTTCCACAACCTGACCTGGCGAGACTTCCTAGGCTTTATTATTATTATTCAGATGTTAGCTGCTATTGGTCTGACTTACTGATGCAACAGGGAGATACCAGTTCCTTCACCCACTGAAACAGCATAGGCATTCTCAATGGGGGAAATTCTTTCATGTCATTATTATTACTTGAATTGTTATTGTACTGATTTTATAATGTGTAATGCGTGTCGAAAGAACCAAAGACTTGTTGATCCAAACCAAGGCTTTTATTAACTAAAAGACTGGAACATATCACAAGTAGGTCAACCAGTCCAGAATGACCTGGTCTGGCTAGGAGCAATCCTTTAAGACGTGCCAGTAGGTGTGGCTACATTCTCAGCCAATCACAGTCATCCTACACTACCATCTGTACATATGTACATATACACATTGGTGATAGAATCTGTACTATCACATAATGTTCATCACTTCACAAAACATTTTGTAAGGATTGTAGAACAATTCTGTATGCATTTACCATCAGAACACCAGATAAGTAGAACTTCAATTTTTTTGTTTAAATAGTTTATGACTGTTTTTATGATTACAAAAAAAAACCATGTTTCTCACTGCCACATGTCACCCCTGAGTGCTTCTTAGTGATGATGAATAAAAACAGATTTAATGACATCCTACAGGCCCTTAACCGCTATTAATTGTTCATCTGCTTGAATGAGAAAGCTGTGGGCAGTAAATGTTACATGCTGAGCAATACAATGTTGCACCTACTCTTTCCTGAAGTCCTCATGCATGGATCATAACATAAGAATTACAGAAACGTAAGATAACCATATGGAAATTATTTAAAACTACAAATTTCTTTTAGATATAGTTTGTATTCATCTAAAGGATGAATAATATTTTCCATGTTAGGCTAGAGAGAAAACTACAGGTGGCTGTAGTCCTTGCGTCTTCTATATTTGTCAAGCATGTGGAAATCTCAGTGTACTGTATATTTACAGTATTTTTTAAATGGGTCATATACTTTGCAGTCAACTTGTCAAATGATGGAAAGCAAACACTTGGGACAATGGATGAAGTTGCTTTGTCCTGGTTGAGTTTAGTGGATGTTGTGGGAGATGCATTCATCCATCGTTTGTCTTATAACTTATCAAATTTGACAAGGTTTTGCAGAGTAAAAGGTTGAATTGCATCAGGTCATGCGTTTGAAGACCTAATATTGAAGTGGCCAGACTAAGCTTGTATAGAATGGTGACTCCAAAAGTATCAATGATTGGAGAATAGTAACATAATTGACTAAATGGTTGCATTCTCCTTGATTGGAAATATACATTGGCTGGCAATTATGTGGTATAAATGTTGCATGCCACTTACCATCTTGTGTCCAAATTCAGACTAGATTTTGCTCCACATACACAAGGCTCCTTAGTTCACGTTGGCAGCAAAGCTTTAATGATATCTACACCTGAAATGTCCCAGTGACATGCAGACTGAGTGTTGTCAGAATGACATTATCAATAACTTCTTTTCCAGTCTATCACTGAGATTTTCTCACTAATTAGCCAGAATGGATTGATTATACTTTTTGTCGACAGGATGTGGGCAATTTTCCACAGTACCAGATTAATGCCAGAACTATAACTGTCAATGGAATTGGCTATCAATGAAATATTTCTTAGTACCACAGCTGGAGTTTTATCTGGTCTTGTATAATTTTTGCATTAAGTGTTCTCAACCATTTATCCTACTGTAGACTGAATCAAACTGACTGAAGACCAGATTCTGTGAAGGAAGGGAGTTTAGTAGGAGCCACAATGTGTCATTGATTCAATACTTCTGCCTGAAGATGGGAACAAATGCTTCAGTTTTTACTTTGGCTCTCACATATTGGGCTAAGGATGAGTTTATATTTGGACCCACTTCTTCTCAATAGCTGCTTTACTGTTCATCACCAATCACAGGCTTTTGAGCTTTTCTTTTTTGTAGGACTGCTCAGCTCTGTGTGCTACATGCAAGTTTCATTTTTGTCCTCATTGAACCTTGGTTGAGCCCTGGATTGATAGTAGCATTCAAGCAAAGGATGTGCAGGATTTTAAAGTTACAGAATGATGTAACCTGCTGCCGATGAAGTCCTGGAACTCCTGATGGACACCAGCATCCGTTCTGTTATTAGGTTGGGGGAAGCTACATCTTTCCTCAGAGAGCTTCCAGGGTTTAAACAGTGAAAGGAAAGTCAAAAGATGTCAATCGACCTGCACCTGCAAGTATAAAACTATCAGACCGCACACAGCATATTTCAGCTACCTTTGTCTGGAAAGATTCTCAGCCAGCATTACCAGACTGAGAATCAGCTTCTTCCCACAGGCAGTGAAAGTGCTGAATGACCAAAAGGAACTGCTTCCCCTAACCATTCAAGACTCTGATATTCAATAAACAATTATTTATTTTCATGGATGTATATTTGTCCTGTGTATGTATTGTTTGTCTTTATGTGTGTTATGGGTCTGATTGTACATCTGCACATTTTGCACCAAGGACCAGAGAATGCTTGAATGATTCTGTATTTTCAGCCTTGAGTGGCAGTCAGACATAATAGATTCTAGTTGAGTTCAACCGGACATTGGTCAAAGCAAGGCAATTGCCTTTAATCTCCAAGGTATATTCTATTCCTTTACTGATCAACTCAGATAGACAGGTGGTGAAGGACAGCAGACAAGAGATAAATCATTAGTTTTTGACATGCCGCTGTTCAGTGCTACCCATTCCATATCATAGAATGATAGCATCATAAACTGAACCTGGCTTATTGGGCCATCTCATCTGTCAACCATTTTGCTCATCCACACTAATTCCATTAGCCTGCAGTAGTACCATATCCTTCCATGCCTAGCCTATTTGAGCATCTGACTAAATGCCTCTTGAACATAGTTCTGGATTTTAACTGTAGTCAGTTTTACAGCATAGAAGAGGCCAGTTGGTCTAACTTGTCCATGCCAACCAATTTATCTATCCAAGCTGGTCCTATTTGCCTTTGTTTGACCCTCATAGCCTTCTAAATCTTGTGTACCTAAATACTTTTTAAACATTACCATTGTTCCCACCTCTACCACCATCTTCTCTGTGATAAATAGAATCCCCTAGATCTATGTTAAATCTTTTCCCTCACCTTAATTCTATGCTCTCAAGTTTTAGGTTCTCCTACCCTGGGAAAATAATTATAACTACTCACCTTATCTATGGCCCTTATGATTTTATGAACCTCTTTTAGGTGGCTTCCTCTCCCTCCTCTGCTCCAGTGAGAAAAGTAAGCTCATCCATTCTCTTCTTTATCATTCAAGTTTGCCAGACTTGTTGGCATTCTTGTGAACTTTTTCTTCATCCATTCCATCTTAATATCTTTCTTGTGGCTGGGGTACCGCAACTGCTCACAGTAATCCAAGAGCAGTTACATTAATGTCTTGCAAAGTTGCTGCTGTACAAAATGCTGACAGATGAAGACAAGCACCTCTTTCACCATCCTGTACCACTTTTATGGAGCATTCAACCTGAACTCTCAAGTCTATTTGTTGAACAAAACTCTGCAGGGCCCCACCATTCACTGTGTACGTCCTATCTTGCTTTAACCTACCAAAGCGTTATACCTCACACTTGTTCATATTAAATTCCATCTGCTATCCCTTGGCACACTTTTTTGTTCAACTGTTGTAATATCAGATAATCTTCATTGTGCAGCCTGTTGTAATTCCAAATAACTATCTTCTCTAGCAGCAAGTTCCAGATATCAACCACTCTGTAATAAAAAACCCTCTGATACCCTTTAAATTTCCTTCCTCTCATCTCATCTATGACCTCTTGTTTTGGGTAACCCTGCCATGGTGAACAAGATCTTGAATATTCATCCCATCTGTGTCTCTAATCATCCTTCTATAAGGTCACCCTTCATCTCCTTCACTCCAGAGAAAACAAACCCAGCCTATCCAATCTCTCCCCATTAGTCATCCAACCCAGTCCTGATGAATTTCTGCACACTCCAGATTGATGAGGTCAATGTGGGGCTCACAAAATGATCTCCAAGTGCTCGATAAGGCTGAATAAGAGTTTGGGAAGGATTGCACATCTGCCATTTGTCATCCTGACAAATGAACTCAGTGGTAAATCAATATTTTTGATCTGGGATTCCCATGAATTGCTGAGGATTTTATACTCTTTCAATGAATCTATGAGGGTCAAGAACAGTATTCTTGAGTAGATAAATAACCCAAGCAGTGATGTTCCAAAGTGTAAGCACAAGGTTTAGAAATAATAGCACAGTGTCAACAGTAATTTCATATTCAAGTAATAGCAGAGTGGTAGGAAGTTAGCTTTAAAAGGATGACTAAAGTCTCAACAGATAGCAATTTTGACAAATGTAGTGAGATCACTTCTGGGTTCAGTATTCTATTGTATCATAAGTAATAAATTCTGAATGGATTTTGTGCTACAGTTAAATTGCATTTTGATACATTTTTCATCACCTATAACAACAGGCATTGATTAGAAACTTAGAGATTTCTTGCTGATTTCAGAGAGCTTGTTATTATTTTACTTGCTGAGCTAAGGCTTTTTAGAGTACTGTTCCAATCCAATTAATATTTAAAAGCTGATGCAATTTCATCCACTGAGTGAATGAAGAAACAGCTTAAATCAGTCTTTCTAACTCCTACCACAAGAGAGATTCAAATGAGAGTTTATTGTTCTAAGTAAGTACGATATACAGATGCAGTGATTTTACTTGCTTCAGGTTCCCAGTTACAGTTCTGAAACATATTGCAGTATGAGAGTTTCAAGATATGTCTTTTTAGGCTTATTATTGACCAACTACTCCTTGGGTATTTATCATGGATGGTCATAAAACGGTGTCCTCATCCAATATAGGAACTTGTTATAGTATCTTTCTAACTTGGCACAAAATACAAAGGGTTTAAAAAAAATTGGCAGAACAAACAATTATGAAAGCAAAATCATAGTTGACTGGTATGCTTGTTCTTTGGAATGTGACAAGTAGAATAGATTAGGGGGAACTACTAGACATGGTTTTTCAAAATGCCATGAATAATTTTCTGCAGAGGTGGTTGATCAACCAGCTTAAAGTACAAAGCTGGAATTAATATACTGATGTGGATTGAGAATAGATTCTGAGACAGAGTGCGAATATATGGATCCCATTTAGGACAGGAGGCTGTGACAAGTGAGGCACAGAAATGATTGTGTCTCAGACCCAGCTTTTCATGCTCTGCATCAATAATTTAGCTAAGGACACATACCAAGCCATATCAATCGAGATGAAAAAGCTTTCCCTGGCTATGAAGTCCAGGACCAAGTGTCACTGTTTCAGAATAAAGGATGGGCAGTTTAGGGCTGGGATGAGGAGATTTTATTTCCCATAGGAGATGGTGAACCTTTGGAATTCTTTAGCTAGATGACCACGGGGGCTCAGTCATTATATTCATTCAAAACACACATCAGTATACATCTGTGAACATTAAGGGAACTATGACACAGAGGTAGAAAATCAGCCATGATTTTAATGAATGACTGGAATGGCAAGATATTCTCCAATTTTAGAAATAAGCAGGGTTGGTTTTTCACAATACAAAACTGCAAAGATTTTATTTCAATTGATGAAAGGAAGCAAGATCCACCTTAAGAACTCTTCCTCAATGTTAAACAGTGAATCTTGACACAAATCGGGTGTTATTCTTTTAGACATAGCTTAAAGACACTCATGAAAACATCACCATTCAAAAATAACTCACCATTTAAATATTTACCCACACTTACTGAAATATTATCCTTGAAGCTAATAAATGGGGATTTTCAGTTAAACTTAGCAAATTATGGAATATTTAGTTGAAATTCTTACAAGGATTAAGAAATCAGTTGATAAATAAATGGTTTTAGACTGAGTAAAATAAAACAACATCGATCAGTGCAGCAACATTTCTGCTGGCTTAAATGGTAGTTGAATTGAATTGTCTATTGCCATAACTGCTGAAATACTGCTTTTTTTAAACAAAAGCCATTGTTTTGCATGCTATCCAGGCAAGTCAAGTCACACAGCAAGTTATGTGATAATAAATAAAATAGAAGCATAAACAAAAATGTACTGTAATTTTACAGAAAGCCAAAGCATGCAGGATATAGTGTAATACAAAGACAGGGCAAGATATAGAAAACTGTGAAAAGAGTGCAAGGTCATATCTTTTATGAGTGAATAATCTATTTAAATGTATGTTAAAAGTAGGAAAGAGACAATCCTTGAATCTGAAGCAGGAAAGAACTTTTTGAAGCTACTACCTTCATTTAAGATTTCCATCATTTGCAATATGCAATTTTTCAGTTTTTTTTTCCCCCTGAGCTGAGATGCTAGTAATTCTGAACCAAATTTAGATTCTGATGGTCCATGATCTCAGCAACTGCAGGAATAGGAGTGAAGGGTGACACCTGCGAAGGAGTGACACTCCTTTCCTTCTGTTCATAAAACCACAGAGCACTACAGCACAGAAAACAGGCCATTCAGCCCTCCTAATCTGTGCCAAAATCATATAGCTGTCCC
Source organism: Narcine bancroftii (assembly GCF_036971445.1). Classification (NCBI taxonomy): domain Eukaryota; kingdom Metazoa; phylum Chordata; class Chondrichthyes; order Torpediniformes; family Narcinidae; genus Narcine; species Narcine bancroftii. The sequence goes on along the minus strand of NC_091479.1, from coordinate 83,958,371 downwards.
ATTGTCCTGCACCCATTCCATAACCCTCTCGACCTCTCTCATCTATGTATCTATCAATTAATTTTTAAAACTCAGGAGTGAACCCAGATTTACCACATCAGATGGCAGCTAGTTCCACACTCCCACCACTCGCTGAGTGAAAAAGTTCCCCCAAACTTTTCCCCTTTCATCCTAAAACCATGTCTTTTTGTATTCATCTCTCCTAATCTGTGGAAAGAGCATGCTTACATTTACTCTATTCCTCTCATAATTTTGTACACCTCTATCAAATCTCCCCTCATTCATCTAGACTCAAAGGAATAACCTTGGAGCATAGAAGAATGAGGGGAAGTTTAAACCTTCCTGTAACTCAACTCCTGAAGGCCTGGCAATATCCCAATAAATTTTATCTGCACTCTTTCAATCTTACTGATATCCTTCCTGTAGTTTGGATTCCAAAAGCTTTCTTCACAACCTTCTACCTGTGACACTACTTTCAGGGAATTATGTATCTGAATTCCCAGATCCCTTTGTTCCTCCACACTCCTCATTTACTGTGTAGGGTCCCTACCTTGGTTTGTCCTTCCAAAATGCAAAACGTCACACTTAAATTAATGCATTAAATTCCATCTGCCATTTTCTGGCCCATTTTTCCAGTTGGTCCAGATCCCTCTGCAAGCTTTGAAAATCGTCTTTGCTGTCCACAACCCCTCTAATCTTCATGTCATCAGCAAACTTGCTGATCCAATTTACTACATTATCATCCAGACCAATGATATAGACAACAAACAACAATGTTTCTAGGACCGATCCCTGAGGCCTCCAGTCTGAGAAGCAATCATCCACTACCACTGTGTCATCTCCCACTCAGCCAATTTCAAATCTCGTTTACAATCCCTCCATGAATACCTAATGTCTGAATGAGCCATCCGTGTGGGACCTTTTCAAACTGGGAGATTGTCTCATTTTTCACTTCTTTCAATGTTATTTATTGAGGTTTAATTGTGAGTGAAGTTCACACTTTAAATCTGGATATAGAGAGTATGGACCATTTGTGAAATCATGGATCTAGTAAAATTATATGGTTACCTAGCCAATTTAAAAGGAATATGTTGAATCACCACACTCAAAGATCAAGGTTGGCATTGAATAGTACATTATTAAACATCAGGCTGGATTTTCCTGGTATTTACATGTGCATGGGGGAAGTTCCAAATTCATCGTCTGAATATCATTAGAAATTTACTGGTTGTTTCTAGTCCTGAGATCCACTTGCAATCCAATGGCAGAGCAACCTTGCTAAATTACCCAAATATTTTACATTGAGCAATCTGCTGTTGTGAAGGTTCCCGAAGGTCAATCATTTATTCAACTATGAGAACGTGGAACATGTAAAACAGTACAACAAGGAACAGCTCCTTCACCCTACAATGTCCAAATTAAACTAAAATGCTGCTGTTTGCATATGATACACAACCTTCTAATCTCTACATACTCATGTCCCTCTCTGGAAGCGTCTTTCTATTCTATCTGCTTCCGCCACTACTGCGGACACCTGTTACACACTATGTAAAATAAACCTGTGTCTCACATCTCCTTTAAACTAACACCCACACCCCTCACCTTACATTCATGAACTTTAATGTCCCCGTTTCCCCCCCCCCCCACCATGGGAATGATATCTTGACTGTCTACTCTGTCTATGTCACTCATTCACTCATACTTTTATAAACATCAGTCGCTGACACTCCAGAGGAAACAACCAATGTTTGTTCAACCTTTCCATATAACCCATAACCTCTAATCATCCTGACAAATCCCTTCTGTATCCTTTTCAAGGCCTTCACATCCTTCCTGTAATCAAAATTCATTCTCCCTAAAGTTTTAAATAATCTGCAATATGACTTCATCAGATTATATTCAATGCTGTGGCCAATGAAGCCAAGATATTGTATATGAAATAGGATCATTTAAAAAAAAATTTGGCTTAATTATTTCATTATTTTGTGTTATTATTTACCTTTTAAAAACTTCCAATTTATTTTAACATTTAACATTTCAATTCTTTATTTTATATTTCATACTGTGTTCAAATATCTTGATGCCCTTTAGAACCAGTAAAGCTACAGATGTGGGGCTTTACGATGTGAAGATGGTTTTCGGAAGTATTTCATGAAGAAAGCTAGATCTGACCCATTGTTGCTGCCCAATATCTTTATAGCTATTGTGAATATTTTATATAAAAAAAAAAGACAAAGATAAAAATCCTGAATTTGCACTTTAAAAAATTGAATTGATAAATTATGCTTCACCCTTTCAGCCAGTGAAATAATCTCCTGAACAGTGTGGAGCTGGAAAGAAATATGAGCAGCATGGCTGAATCCCAATATTCAAAGAGCTGAAATATTCTCTTTCATTGAATTAATAGGAAGGACAAAATTAACCTTGAGAGTGTCGATTGTATCTTCAGAGGCATCAAACAGAGTTGCAATTCTGTAACATCCTGTAGTATTCACTGTTTTTGACTACTTAGGAATAATTGCCTGGCCCTGGCATTCCCTTTTAACGTCAGTCTTCCTCCACAAACTGTATCTTTTTTAAAATTTAGACAAACAGCACGGTAACAGACCATCTCAGAACACAAGTCTGTGCCACCCAATTAACCTACACACCCAGTAAGTTTAAAATGGTGGGAGGAAACCGGAGCCCCCGGGTAAAACCACACAGACACAGGGAGAACGTACAAACTCCTCACAGATAACATGGGATTCAAACCCAGGACCCTATTTCTGGCACTGTAAAGGCGTGCTAACTGCTACACCAACCACGCCACCTTTCCTTTTCATTGAATAAGAGACATATTGTGGCATGAGAAATTTTCAGATTCTGTACAAAAAAAAATCTGAGGAGCTTCCACCTTTCCTACATCATTATTGGTCAACTTTTCTTGTTCCCAACCTTGATGAGTTAGAGAGAGAGAGAGAGAGAATTCACCAAGGTTAGCACATGCATGCTTGTAGCAATTCCTGAGTTTAGACAGAATTAAGAGCTGAGCTCCAATGTCCTTGTCACCTTTTATGTTTCTAATCATGTATCTATTTGAATTATTATTTCACTATCCATAGTACTTGAAGCCTCAAAGTCAATTTTCCCACATATTTAAGATTAAGTGGAACTCTCTTTAAATGAATGTTTATTGCAAATCAATACAGTACAGTTCTAATAAGGTTAGTATTCTTCTCTCAGAATAAGTACTGTTTTCATCAATTGAATGTTTGCTAATAGGGGATAAAGTGTTGTGAAACTAATGGTGAGACTAATGATGATCTCCATTCCATACACAAAAGCTACAGCAACTTCATCCAAACGCAGATTCATGGCTAAACACAAAGACGTGATGCTGTGTGATCGGACAAACCACTCTATTCCATTGAAGGGCATCAAGTTGATGAACTTCTGCAGTAGAACAAATAACACAACAAAATACTAATTTAATGCAAATCAACCTCACCAGTTCTGAAAATAAACCATTACCAGTATAAAGTCTTATTTGTTCCAGCATTTGTTGGTCTTGAGATTTTTAGAATGTACATTTAACTTACGGTTACTTTTTTTTATTTGGAAACATCCTGCCACATTTTTTCTGGTTTCCATTTTTGTTTTACTGCCTTTATTCCCCTTTCAGTAACTATTTGAAAATTAAAGTATTCAAAGTTCAGATCTACTGTCAAAGTACATACATGACATCACATTCACCTGAGATTCTTATCGCTGTGGAATAGAGATCCCTGAATCTCTATTCATCTGTAGTGCAAAATTAACTGTTCAAGAAAAAAATACATTTACAAAAGACAAATGGAAACAAGGAAATGCAAACTGTGCAATATAGAAAATAAACATTTAATAATAAAAAAAGTACAAAATAAGATCTGCAGAGAAGGGAATCTCAGGGTTGTATGGGATATCATGCCTGTACTCTGACAAAAAAAACTGAAAGCTTCCTTAAACGAGTCTCTGATTGAGGATTGTTGTTTAGGAGTCTGTTGGTGGAGGGGTAGCAACTGTTCTTGAACCTGGTGGTGCAAGCCCTGTGGCACCTGTACCCCTTTCCTGATGGCAGCAGTGAGGACAGAGTATAACTTGGGAGGTGTGAATCCTTGAAGATTGCTCTTGCTCTCAGAGAGCAGCATTTCATGCAGATTTTCTAGATGCTGGGGAGAATTTTGCCTGTGATGTCCTGGGAGGTACCCACTACCTTTTGTAGAGCTCTCTGCTCAGAGGTATTGGTGCCCCCATACCAGGCTGAGGTGCAACCAGTCACACTTTCCACTCCACATCTGTGGATATTTGCCAAGATTTTTGATGTTACACCGAAGCTCCGCAAACTCTTGAGAAAGTAGAGGCAATGACATGCTTTCCTCACAATGACATTCCTGCGTTGGGTCTAAGAGAGGTCTTCCGAAGTAGTGACTCTCAGGAATTTAAATTTGCTCACCCTCTCCACTTCTGATCTTCACCCAATGATCACTGAATCATACACCTCCAGTCCCGTCCCATTTCCCCCATTCCCCCCACCCATGTCCAAAATCAGCTCCTTGCTTTCAGTGACATTCAGGGAGAGGTCATTGTGAGTACACCACTTAGCCAAGTTTTCAATCTCCCTCTTGTATACTCGCTCATCGACCCCTTTTATACACCCACTACCATGGTATCACAAGTAAATTGTAGATGACGTTATTGTTGCACAGAGCCACAGTCGTAGGTGTAAGGTGAGTAGAGCAGGGGACTAAATATGCAGCCCCGTAGTGCTCCTGTGCTGATAGAGATTGTGGAGATGATTTTACCAATCCTCATTGATTGCGATCTTGAGGTGAGGAAATCCAGGGTCCAATTACACAGTGGGGTGCTAACTCCCAGATCTTAGAGTTTGCTGATCAGTGGCATTGAATGCCAAAAGGTAATCAATTTTTTAAAATCCTGATGCAAACATCACCACCTTACTCCTCCTCACTCCTTTAATCCAGTAATTTGGGAGATGCAGTTATGTTTTGATGTGAAGATTCCCAGAATCAGAATCACAATTTATTGTCATGAACAGGTCATAAAATTTGTTGTTTTGTGGTAGTATTACTGGTGCAAATATCGCTGCAAGTTAGTTTTTTCTTTAAAAAGTAAATGATTAAAGGTGCTCCACAATTTACGATGGGGTTACATTCCAGCAAACCCATTGTAATTCTAAATACTGCACTTACCTTTTTTTAATAATTAAAGGTTGAATACCTTTACTCCGCACTAAAAACCATCAATGTTCACAGCTGAAAGCACACTGGGCATGAAGAATGTTTGAAGCATTGAACTAAAGTTACGAGAGCAGCATACTACATAATTGCAAGTGCGGAAACAGATCAGAATTGGAAATTGAAAGTATGAATTCGAACCATCGTAACTTCAAATAAAATTCATGTCAGAGCACCACAAGTAGGGAAGTACCTGCAGTGCAAAAAGAAAATGTGAGATAGTGTGTCATTTGTTGTCCATTCAGAAATCTGATGGCAGAGGGGAAGAAGCTGTTTTTGTACCATTTTGGTGTTCACCTTCAGGCTCCTGTACATCCTTCTTGATGGTAGCAGTATGAAGTGAATGTGGTCTGGGTGGAGAGGATAAAGGCTGTTTTCTTCAGAAACTTGTCCTTGATTGAGTAAAGACTGATGCCCATGTTGGCACAGGTCAAGTTCACAACTCTAGCCTTTTCCTATCCTGAGCATTGGCACCTCCATACCAGTGATGCAACCACTCAGAATTCTCTCCATGGTACAGCTGTAGAAATTTACAGGAGTCTTCGGTGACGTACCAAAATCTCTTCAAACTCTTAAATATCGTCGCTGACGAGCCTTCTTCATGATTGCATCTATATGAAGGCCCCAGGCTAGATCTTCAGAGTATTGACACCGAGGAATTTGAAGTTCTTAACCCTTTCCACTGCTGACCCCTCCCGAGGCCTGGTTCACGTCCTCCTGATTTCCCCTTCCTGAAGTCAACAATCAATTCTTTTATTTTGCTAACATTAAATGCAAGGCAATTGTGGGAAAAACATACTAGCTGATCTATCTCACTCCTATACACTTAGTCATTGCCATCTGTGAACGACCATGGGGTCATCAGCAAATTTATAGACGGTGTTTGAATTGTGCCTAGCTACACAGTCATGAGTTGCACATGTCAGGAAGCTTTCAGTATGACTTTGTTAGTTTGTACATTCAGTAACTTGACATGCTAATGTCAAGACTAACCAACAACTGTTGTTCAGGCTCTTGCCTTATTTGGCTCCATTTGTTACAATAGTTTCTGTTTAATTCCATTACATGTTCGGCTTATTTAACTAGAGATCCATTGCAATAAAATGTTATTTAGGAATAGAGTGATTGATACAATTATATTTTTGTTAAATAGATTACTCTGGAATTTTCAAAGAAATTCAATTTTATCTTAAAAGCAATTCCTTACATGCCTTTGCTACGATGGTCTGCTGTCAATGTACTTCATGGCTTTCTCAGCAGAATTATTGGTTCCCAGACTTCATTTGAATGAGGCCTTTGACATGGTTTTGGTCATTTACTTATTGACTACATTTGAAAATGCAAGGTTCTCTCACTCACATTTAACTCTTCCAGTGACATCAATGTTATGGATGAAAGTAGTTAAGTCTCCACATGTGCTCAGGCTAAAACTGATTTCACCACTTGAATATAAAATGTCCTACTTAGTGGTATTTCAAACAAGAAAGCATCTCCTATTCCCCCGACCACAAAGATCTATAATAAATCCTCTTGCCTTCATGCTGTACATTAATGATGTCCACATGCTTCTGTGAAAACAGTCTGTCTTGAATATGGATGACATTTTCCCATAACCCATTCCTAAATCTCTTGTAACCTTCTGCATTTCAGTATTACATTACTTGGAACAATATTGCTACTCTTCCAAAAAAGATTTAACTACATGTCTATTTTCTTCCCTCCCTTTCTCCTCTCCATAAGCTTAGGTTCCTTGCTGGGATTCCTTGAATGCCATTTATTCTCTTGAACTTTATCTGAATGAACCTTCATCATCTGAAGTATAATGGTTCAGTAGTGGGATGTAGAAAAAGGGACTATGAGTCAGCATACAGGAGGGAGATTGAAAACTTGGCTGAATGGTGTACCAACAGCAACCTCACACTCAACGTCACCAAAACCAAAGAGCTGGTTGTGGACTTTAGGAAAGGAAAAGCAGATGTGTACGATCCAGTGATCACTGGGGGAAAAAAAAAAATCAGAAGTGGAGAGGGTGAGCAAAATTAAACCCCTGGGAGTCACTACCTCAAAGGAAATTTCTTCAACCCCCAGCACACGTCATTGTGAAGAAAGCACGTCAGGGCCATACGGCACTTCCTCAGGAGTTTGCAGAGGTTTGGGATGACATTAGAAATCATGGCAAACTTTTGCAGATATGTACTAGAAAGTGTGCTGACTGACTGCATCACAGCCTGGTATTGGGTCAATTAATGACCAACTTTGCACATTTATTGCTGGATATTTATTTTCTCTATATTGCACAGTTAATTTGTTTACATTTCTCTCTTGTGTACATTTTTTCCTTGGGTATGTTTTTCCCACAATTGCCTGGCCTGCAGGACAAAATCTCAGGGTTGTATATGACACCATGTAGTCTGACAATACATCTGAACATTGAAAGCCTACTGCATTGCTGGGAGGAATGGTGAGGGGTGATAAGTACTGAGTTTCAAGATTCCTTTTATTGTCACATAATAATCAAATTATAATAACTGCTATAATGCAAACTAAGAGTTGCCATGAGTGTTGCCTGGTGCCCCTAACACAGGAGAAAGAGAAGCAAAAGAGTCCCTTCAGAGACAGAATGCCTGTGAATTCACCACCAGCGAGCGCTCTCAAATAACCTTTGCAGCTACACAGACAAGTTCAAACCATTGGCAACATGAGCTCCAGATCCAAACCTCCAACGTGATCAGGAACACAAGACTATTTGGGAGCTCTTCTTGCCCACAGCAACCTTTCAAATCCTGGTTCTGATACTCTATTCCCATGAACCAGTCTCCAGCAGCTCACAGCACATGTGGATCCTTCAGCCATTGGTCATCAACTTATAGCCTCTTCTATGTTTCTTCTCAACTGAGGTGTTTTCCCTTTCCCCAAGCTGGTCCGCAGCTCTCCCAGGCTCTGCAAACCCTTGTGGTATTCTGCCTAGCACAGGAACTGCAGACTTTATGGTTGCAGGATTTTTAAAATTTTTTTAAAAATATATAAACAGCACCTTTAACAGACCATTTAAATCCCATATGGAACCATCAGTATTAGAGCATGGCAGTAGGACCCCATGAAGCAGCAGTATGTCTCTGCTCCCAACTCTCCCAGGTCCATACCAGTGGCAGCACTGCCATTACATCAGCTCTGGCAGGGCTACCACTTTTCTTTAGAGCTTAGGGCATGATAAAATCCCAGCAGAGTTCTTGGTCACTTCCACTCATGCACCTCCAGCTGGGATTTGTGAAATTTTTGCAAGAAACAAAATGCATGTTAAGTTTGTCCTTCCAAATATGATATTAAAGGCAAGAGTGAAATAAAAATACCAATTCCGGCATCCCTGCCACTCTCAGAATCAAATTTGTGGCTCATGGGATGTTGTTACGAACATTTTAAACTGGATTTACAAGAAAAAATATTACTATGCTAATGAGAGATCTTGGACCCAAGCACTTGGGAGGCAACAAACTTCCTTGGAGTCTCTTTTGCAGCCTCAGAACCCTTAACTATCAAGTCCTCTTATCTCTCTACCTGACTTCACTCTTCCTTTGGAGTCTCAGAACTATTGGTCTAGCTACTGCCTTGTCCAGATAGGGCATCTATCCCTATCTATCAGCCTCCTTAATGACCCAGAGTTCATCCAGCTCCAATTCCCAAACACAGTGTAAGGAGCTGCAGTTGGATGAACTTCTTGCAAATGAAGTCATCAGCGATACCGTTGGATTCCCCGACTACCCGCGTTCTGCACACAGAGCATGTCCCTGCCCTGGCTTCCATTCCCACTGTCTATTAAAAGACAAAGACTAACAAAGTTCTTAAGCCAGGAAGCACAAATGAAATGGTGTAATTTGCCTTCACTCTGGAGAAGAGCATTTAAAAATTACCTAAGGATGCATCGGAATTTGAAAACCAAAAGTGGAGTCTGAGTGTGCTGCTCCATGAGGTACAATAATTTCACCATAAATAAGAATACAAGAACATTTGCAATAGGAGCAGGAGTCAACCATATAGTCTCTTGATGCTGTTTCACCATTCTGTAAAATCATGGCTGATGTGATCTTGACCTTTCCATGTTGCTGCCTGTTCCACAAGCCTTGACTTCCATTTTATCCAAAATTCTATCTGTTTCTTTGATGAAGATTTTCAATTATTCAATCTGCACACCCCACTAATAGGAATATCTTCAAAGACTCATAGCCATCTCAAAGGAAATTCTTGTCATCACCATTGGAAATGGATAACTTCTTATTCTGAAACAATGTCCTGGGGAGATGTTAAAGAGGATAGATACATTTACAAAAGACCATGAAATTGAGGGCTGTTAGGAATTGGAACAGAGGTCAAGTTGCGATCTGAGGCAGATTTGCCATGTTCATATTGAATTGTGGGGCAGGGAGGACCTTCTGCATTGTGCTCATCTGTCAGCTGCGTTCAGCACACCTCCCCTTACTCAGATTCTTCAATGGCCAGTGAGTGCAGAGTTGTGGGCCACTCATGATCCCAGCTGGAGGAGAAACTTATGCATTTTAGGTTGGGAGCTGAGACTCCACACTTATGAAAGAACATTTTCCACAGGTTGTTTGATAAATTGTAATAAATCGATTGATATATAAACCCCTGGCAACTATGGGGATTGGTAGTTGCCAGATAAGTGAATTTTATGGTTGCTTAAGATTGCGAGTTGCGTAATTGGTGAACTAACAGCAAGACGCACCAATTTTAAACTTCCATATTTTTTTTTAAAAAAGCTTTTTTTTGCCTGTTGCTGGAGGCTGCCAGTTGCTTGAATTTCAGATAACAGTGTTTACTTAGTTTACTGACAATGAATGGATATGGCCTTAATTTTTGGGGAATTTCAATTGGTATATTTTGAAAATGAACAATTTCAAATTCATACCCTTTCAAATTTGTGAATTCCATTTTCTTTGAGACATTCTGTTAGACAGATTTCTGCAGGAGCAGGGTAACTCAAAATGTACTTTCTACACTTAACTGTGCATGTAGAGTTGTCAAAAATTAATTCTGATTCACTTCTTAGTAATGGTGAGTACTAAAAGACTTAACTTATTCATTCCAAAAATCCAGGTCAATGTCAAAGATGTATATATGAATGTCATATTTCCATAACTTAGGTTTTAATTTTACTCTGTAACATGACAAATTTATTATGTTTATTGCATTGTTTAAAGGTCAAACATTCTGCAGTTAAATGTCAGCTATAACTTCAATCTATCCCCACTTTGCCGAAGGGAAGGACAGTCTTTTGCATAATAAGCTTTCTTGCTAATGACACTGAAGGTGTGCTTGTTCCAATTTTATTTTATCCATATTGTCCTTTATCACAAGGTTGCAATATTTTCATTTGGTGAACAGAAGAATGCTCTTAGAGGTCCCAAAAATATTTATCATTAACCTTTCCCATATAAACAATAATCAATTATTCATTGATCAATGATTCAAGTCTTCAATGTTTAAATCGTGTAAAATATCAGAAGGCAAGTACAATATAAACGATTATTGATATGGACTACTTGATAAATAAAGAGAAATGTAGAGTTCAAAGTCTTTCCAAAATGAACTGTTAGAAACTAATAATGACAGAACAACTGCCTATATATTATTGATACAGAAATAATAATGGAAACCTATCACTATTTCCGAGACCGTAATTTCATCAAATTCAAATGCTACTGTAACCTTGGAGAAAGCTTATGATGTTTATAAATGTGAACCTTTGAGTCTGAAAACTTCCTTCTAAAATCATTTTCTACTATCTGCTATTATTTTCAACGTAAACTGTAATCATTTTATGTCTGTTTTTACCTGTTCCTATTCAGTATATGTGCCAACAGTGACTATTAGCTTGGCATGCTTCATGGCTTTGATATATGATGCTATTAACATGCAAATGATCGCAACTTTGTTCCTGCAAGTTAGCCAGAGGTTACCCAAGTTGACTTCTGGGAAATTCTCTATTCAGTCCAATATATAACAATATTGCTCGATCATCAGAATAATTTACAACACCTAAATAAGCTCTTACCACAAGAAGGTAGTCAACATAAATGATCTCCATCACGCTGGCCATGCTTTCTTCTTGCAGATGTCATCACCAAAATGGAAGCTTGGAGTCCAGCATCTCCAAGTTGAAGAACAGTTTCTTTCCAACAGCTGTTAGGTTCTTGAACCTCACCATAACGCTACTCTATGGGAGTATGAAAGATGTACAGCAAAACCCCTGGCATCTGGAATTCAAGCAACCAAGAGCCTCAGGCAACCAGAAAAACAATCAAGGAAATTTTAATTAAAATAAAAATGAAGTAACAGGCAAAAAAAAAATGCAAGTTCAAAATTGTAAAAATAAATATTCTCTGAAGTAAACACAAGACGAGTGCAAATATTCAGCCAACAGAGCCTTGGTTGTGTTTTGTTCATAGAAGCTCTTTAAATAAAGTTGTGTGTAATACAATGGCATCACCCAGGATGAAGAGCTGGTTGATACTGCTTGCCATTGAGGGGACTCTCTTAGAGTGCCTCCTTATCCCTGCTCATTCCAAACAGAGGCTTTATCTGTAAACTTGGGGGAGGGAGAGGTTTAATTATTAATAATGTTATTGTTCATTTTTGGGCAGCTCCGTGGAGGGGATGGACCAGGAGGGACCTGCAGATGCATTGAAGGTTAAATGCTTTCAAAGAATGTGACTGAAAATAAGGTGCTTTAAGGTTTACATATTCATGTAAGTGGTTTGTTCAGTTTGGTATTTTTGTCTTTCAAACTGTTTATTCTTAATCCAGATGTATTAATTAGGTATTGTAAGAGAAAGTCTCAAGCAACTAGAAAATACACTTATTTGACATCTACCAATCCACAGATGCCAGTTATCAAGGGTTTTACTGTAATAAGTTTATTAGAGATAACCTTGCTCCTTGTCACCCCATTTAATTGCCACACTTGTTATTCTCTGACTAATACAAAGAAGGTATTGTTGTGATAGGGTGCTAGTGATACTCCTGACCACTAGAGGGTGTCAGAAACTAGTTTGTTGCAGCTCAGGGACTCAAGATAGATGCCTCCACATGGTCTTGAGTCTATAGCTAATAACGTATAGTTTGTTTCAATGGAACCCACGTTTCTTTATTACATTAAAAGAAACATCACATGGTACCAGGAGTTGAAGAAACACCAGGAGCATGCCGAGTGTGTATTAGTCATTATCAGCAGAGATATAGAGAGTGTAAAGGATTCCTAATGCTGTAAATTAGACTGGAAATGACAACCATGAGCAGAGGTTGTTCAAACAAAGATGTACGCTGTACCTACAAGACATTGGACTTGATAGCAAACCTGATGCATGAAAGATTGGACTGCTACTTACCATGGTAGGGCCACAAGCAATGGAAGTTTTCAATACATTTGTTTGCAGAGGCAAACAACTAGGGAAAGTTCAACAAGGTCATCATGTTTGATGAACACTGTTCACCAAGGAAAGATGAAACATTCAAGAGGTATGCGTTTCACTAACACACACAGCTGCAGGGAGAAAACTTTATTTTTTTAAATAAACTGACAAAACTAAAAGCAAGAACATGCAATTTTGGATCACTGCAAGATTCAACGATCAGTGTTTAAATTGTGTATCGGATTATTGATAAGAAATTGAGAGAGAGGTTGTTGTGAGAGGTTGCCTCAGCTGGAGCTGTAAAGATATGCCATGCCAGTGAATTAGCTCTGCAGCATGAAAAAAGTTTGGAGAGGGTGCAAAACCCAGTGAAAATGAAGGCATAGCCATAATGTGTCCACGTATAAATAAAAAAAAAGAAACAAAAAGGTGAGACATTCATTTGTAAATGATGTGGCACTCAACATGCACAAAAACAATGTCCCACCAATGGAGAAGTCTGCACTAAGTGCAAAGGACAGAATCACTATGCAAAGCAATGTTTCCCCCCCCCCCCCCAAAGGGAAACAAAACTGAAGTGAAAGCTTCACACTGCACTCACTATAGAAGAAACTGCCCTCAGTGATACACTTTTCATTGGCGCAGTAGTACAGGAAGATTATAAACTAATATACACTGAACCACCTATGGGGATCCACACAAGAACACCACAATGAGAGGCTCAAAGTGCTACAATGCATGCAGAAGTATGGGTTAAAATTAAACATTAAAAAAATGTCAGTTTAGTGTGAAGGAAATCACCTTTCTGGGAGATGTGCTGTCAGAGGCAGGTGTGGAGCCAGATAAGAGCAAGGTGAAAGCAATTTTAGAGATGCCAGACACACTGACAAAAAAACCATATTGAAATGGCTTGGAGTGATCAATTTCATTGGTAAATTGATGCAAAATCAGTCTTACAAAGCCGTGTACACAAGAAATTTGTAACAGGACAACTGTGAATTCAAGTGGACAGCAAACCACAAGGGAAAATGGGGATGACTAAAGACCTTTCTAACTACAGAGCCAGTGCTTTTGACATTCTTTGATGCATCCAGAAGGATGAGAATATCTACAGATGCTTCAAAAGATGGAATAGGTGCTGTACTACTTCAGGCTGTGGGAGAAGATTGGAGGTCAGTAGCATTAGCATTAAGGGCCATGACAACATCTGAATGTCGATATGCATAGATCAAGAGCATGTAGGTCTGGTCTATGGACTTGAGAAACTCCAGTCCTGTGTATGGTCCACCAACATTCGTGGCTGAGACAGACCACAAGCCATTATTAGCAATAATCAAGAAAAATCTCAGTGAAATGTTGTTGAGAATCCAAAGACTGATGAAGCTACAATATTATGATTTTGAATTGGTGCACACACCAGGAAAACTTATTGTGTTACCTGATGCATGATCCAGGGCAACGAAGCAGAGCAAAGCACTCAGAGTTCCACAGAGATAGATGTGAATCTGAATGTGAACCTGACCACTGAATCTCTTCCTGAATCTGACAGGAAATTCAAGCAGATCATAGCTGAAATGGACACAGTGAAGGTCATCAAGAATCTGAATGAAGGGTGGTGGCCTAGAGGTGAATGTCAGCCATACTACAACATCAGAGCTGAACTGATTATTGTCAATGGGCTTCTGCTCAGACAGAGCAGAATTGCTATTCCTCATCATTGCAACAAGAGATGCTTAAAAAGGGTGCATGAGGGGCACCTTAATGGAAAAAATGCATGGCAAGGGCCAGAACTGCTGTTTATTGGCCAGGGATAAATGCTGGCATTGACAGGGTGGTCTCAAGCTGTGAGACTTGTTTCAAACATTACACAAAAGAACCCATGATAATAACTGACACCAACAGGACCATGGTAGAAAGTTGGGACTGATCTGTTCACATCGAAAGAATTACTTGCTGGTTTTCGATTATCTATCAAACTATCTGGAGATTGTGCTGCTTCCCAATAAGTCTGCTGCTTGTGTGATCAAATATATAAAATTGATCTTTGCAAGGTATGAAATTCCTCAAACAGTGACAATGAACCATACTACAGTTGTGGTGAATTCTAGAACTTTGCAGAAGAGAATGATTTTTGACATGTGATTTCAAGTCCTCTGCATCCACAGTCAAACAGTAAAGCAGAAAAACAGTTAAACAGTTGCTCAAGAAAGCACAAGACAGTGGCTCAGATCTGTATCTAGCACTATTGAGTTACAGAGTTTCACCAGTTGAATATGGCACATCACCCGCTGAGTTTCTGATGGGACGTAGACTACACACACTTCCCTACTCTGTAGAGCCAAACAAGAGCAGAGATGTAGATGATGAACAGAAATTTAAATCCAAGATCCTACACTGTCAGAACAGAGGATGGTCAAGTACTGAGGAGGAATCAAAAGAGCCTGCTGAAAACACAAGAGACGCTGAAAGAACAGACAAATGCAGAAGATCCAGCCTGCACAGCAACAGAGGAAACAACACCAGTGCGAGACAGTAGTGGACCAGCAGAACCGACATAAGTGCCAGTGTAAAGAAGATCCACACATGTTATCAAAGCACCTGACAGACTGAATCTCTACAAGAAATTTGTGTTGAGCTTTGAAATGAATACTAGTGCATCTTTTTGTTAGATTAAACATAGTGATAGAATTATAGTGATACTTCTGAGGGAGTCAGAGACTAGTTTGTTGCAGCTCAAGGATTCAAGATGGATGCTTCCACACAGTCTTGAGGCTATAGCTATTAAAGTATTGTTGTTTTAAAAGAATCCAAGTTTCTTTATTATAAAAAAAAACATCACGGGCATCAAAAAAAAAAGCAAACACTATTGTTACAAGGGTATTTATCAACAGTAATTTGTGTGAATGTGCTGGACAGCATCTTGTTAGTTTACATAGCTAGGAATTGTGCATTATTAGAAAACTAGTTGGCAAAGCTGGGCTATGAATTAATCATGAATTTTGAGGATTTAATTTGTATCACATTCACCAGTTAATGTGACAGTTAAATATGATTTTTTTTTAATACAGTCTTTGTAGCATCATTCCAATGGATTTTGTGAAAATACAGATAGTTTGAGTATTATCTACTCTTATATGTCTGTTCCACAAAGGAGATTTTAACAAAAATATTTCTGGTAATGTCATGCCATGCAATTCATGAAAATATCCAATGATATTGGCACACGAACAAAATATCAAACTATTTAATTTTGATGCAACATTTTTGATTAATTCTGAGCAGCCCCACAGTTCTAGTGGCAGATTGCTAGGCTTTCATCCAAAGACCCCGATTTCAATTCCTTGCCAATATTCACTGGTTTTAAAACTTGACTAAGTTTACACAATTAATTTCCCAATAGTATTATATTCTCATCTCAGGACAAGAATAAAGTAAATTTGTAAAGACCTTTTCAGAGTGTTACACCTCCCACTGTCCAGCCATTGATGAAAATAGTCCAGAAATGGAATTTCACAGGGTTTTGTTAAATGGGTGCCGTACTGCACATCATCACCCTATCAGGGAACTCGAATAGATTGCAAAATTGGGAGCATTTAACTTAAATGCTGCATTAACAACATCAACTACCTGAAAGGTTTCAGATGCCATGTCTGGCACTGGGAATCACAGGCAGCAGAACTCAGAGTTAAGGATTTCTGTCCATGGAAGGATAGTACAACTGCATTGTACAGCTGGAAGGGAATAAGGAAATAAGGGAAAGCATGGATGAGGGGTAACAATTGGCCTCAATGCGCAAGGTCACAATTCCCTCAATAGAAAGTATAGCACGGTACAGGCCCTTTGGCCTACGATGTTGTGCCAACCATTATGAAGCATAGGCTTGGTAGTCACTAAGAGGTTGCTGCCAATTTGCACTCTGTACAACTTGGGAAGTCTGTGATAAACACCGTGAGGCTCAACACCTGCACAGCCTTGAAACCCAGCAGGCAGATGCAAAAATAAAGACGCATTGATGACTCAATTCAGATCCCTTCATTCAAGTCTCTCAATTTACTTATTGTTTTACCAAGAATTAGAAACTGTGGTTGTCAGTTGTAGATTGTTAGTCCAATTTCGGTTGATTAGTGAGAGAAATGGCATCCCCATTGATGGCATCTTCCTGTTCACAAATCATGTCAACAAAGGGTAGGCCAGGCAAATGCAATTTAATTGTGGGAAGTGTCTCATCCAATTTCCCAGGGGGTGGAACTTCTGCCAGAAGCCTCACTAGTGTGCAAAAAAAAAAGCAAATCTGTCCAATTTCTGGGAAAATGCATTATTCTACACATTCTGCTTAACACCTATAACACCATCCGATAAATAAAACCACCCTGTAAGATTTTCTGCTCCAAAACAACTGTTGTTTGCCATAATGGTAAAATAGATGAGAAAATGTGAGCATTTCACTGCTGATACAGTTACTACCTGTCATCATTTCCCTCTCAATGCCCCATTGGTGGTGATCATAAATGCAGCAAACAATGCAGATGAATCCGTAAAAGCTTTTTCACCATGGGAAGTAAAAATTACAGAGGCAGCAGGAGAGATAGCAAATCAGTTCAATCACAGTTCCCTATATAAAAAAAATTATTAAAACCTTTAGCATTGTATAGGGCCTGTGTGAATTAATGAAGCATAAAATAGGGTGCCCCGTTTCAAAGAACTGGTCAAAATGATTTGAAATAGCAAAAGGCTGATGACACCAACACATTTTATATGTGCTATTGAAACTGCTCAATGCATCCGCTGTGACTGAATCTGATATTTTGTTGAATGAGTTAGGTATATATATGATAGTATGACTTGACAGTGCCCAGAGGTTTAAAAGCTTCTTTGGTGATTGTAAGTCCTGCTGGATAGATATTTGCTGTATTTATAAAATATTTAACATCAAAAGTCAGTGATGCCTGTTATTTTTAATGTCAGCACTTGAGCAATTTTAGTTGATTATTAGCTGTGTACCTCAAGAGTTCGAAGAGATGGTTAACCTAGGAGTAATATTCACTCCTTGTGCACCAAAAGTGATCTCAATCAAGTTTGCTCTCCTCTTTAATTACCATGGATTGATCAATGCCTTAAATTTTTAATTTTAAAAGTAGACAAACAGCATGATGACAGGCTCTTTCAGCCCACAAGCCTGTACTGTCCAATCTACAACCCCAGAACATTTTGAACAGTGGGAAGAAACCAGAGTGCCCAAAGGAAACCTATGCAGACATGGGGAGAACGTACAAACTCCTTCCAGACAGCGACAGATTCAAACGCAGGTCACTGACACAGTAACAGCTTTGAGCTAACCACTACACCGACCACATTGCCCTTGTACATTTTCATCATTAAAGTGTTATTAGTTTTTTTTTTAAACTTTTATGTTAGAACAGGTTATATAGTCAGGATAATGTGAACTATTTTGTAAACATGCAAGAATACACCCTTCTCACTATAATAACTGTAACACTCCACTGTGTGGGTACGTATATGTGAGTGTGTGTGTGAAGTTTCCAGAGATGGTGGAAGGCATCAGTAAGTCTCTTTTGTTATATGAATCTTGTATCTCCAAGTTATTTAAGAACCCTCTCAAGTAACACAGGGACATAACAGAACCAAAACAATCAGAAAATAATTTCAAATAAATACCATAGAGAGTTCTGTTACTTTGTGTAGTGCACGTCGAAAGAATCAAAGGCTTGTTGATCCAAACCAAGGCTTTTATTAACTAAAAGACTGGAGCATATCACATGTAAGTCGACCAGTCCAGAATGATCTGGGTCTGGCTAGGAGCCATCCTTTAAGACCTGCCAGTAGGCGTGGCTATGCTCTCAGCCAATCACAACCATCCTATTCTACAATCTATACATATTCACATTGGTGATAGAATTCATACGATCACATTCACCCCTTCTTTGAGAATTGACCCGGAGGTGAATGGAGGGCTGTAACAAAAAACTGGTGGGAGGTTAGGGGCTGTAATGGTCAGGAGGCCTGACCATCTGGCGTGACCGCCATGGTGCTGGGATTGGGGGTCGCTTGACTCGTGTCACTGGCGGGCTCATTGGGTGCGGCCACCTCCTCGCTCAATTCCCCAACAGCATTGTCGACAGGCTGGCGCAAGTTGGTGGGGTGGTGCTGATCCCTCTGTTCAAGCACGTGAGCTAGGGGAGAAGGATTTGGAGGTTGGGTTGGGAGCAATGTTGGGTCCAATCCGGCTTGGGCTAGGTCCCTTACCGAGACTGTGTTCTCCTGCCCGCCTGGGTACTCAATGTATGCATAATGCGGGTTCGCATGGAGCAGCGTCACTCGATCAACCAAAAGGTCATTTTTGAGTACTGGACGTGGCATCGCAGGAGGACAGCTCCGGAAACCATGAGCCACGCTGGCGTGGTTGTTCCCGATTTGGATTTCCTTGGGAAAGAGAACATCCTTTCGTTGGTCGTGGTGCATAAAAGGGAGCAGATGTCATGTAGGGCGCTAGTGAGCATGTCCTGCCAGTGAGCGGTGGGGAGGCCTTTGGACTGGATGGAAAGTGCAACCGCTTTCCAGACAGTGCAAGGCCTCTATGACTGAGGAGGCAGTCATGTCCGAGCAAGGCACAGTGAACGGAAAGCGAGAATACACATCGATCACCGTAAGAATGTAGGTGTTATGGTTGGTCAACAGTAGGGGCCCCTTGAAGTTCATGCTTAGATGCTCAAAGGGCCGGGTGGCTTTGATGACGTGGGTGTTCTCCGGACGGAAGAAGTAGGGCTTGCACTCACCGCACACCAGGCAGGCTCGGGTCATGGAGCGAACCTCCTTGACCATGTAGGGCAGGTCGCGAGCCTTAATGAAGTGCGCGAACCTAATGACCCCCCCGGATGTCAGAGCTCCTCGAGGAGTCTCTGCAGCCTGTCCAATTGTATGCTGGTGCAAGTCCCCCTGGAGAGCGCATCTGGCAGGTCATTTAGTTTACCAGGCCGGTAGAATATGTCATAATTGAAGATGGAGAGTTCGATTCTCCACCTAGCGATCTTGTCGTTCTTGATCTTACCTCAGCATCGAGTAGCTGGGGCTACTTCCTGCAGCCTGCTGGGGTTGTCGGCCAGCCAATGGTAAGTGCTGGGGGTTGCTTCTTGCAGTCAGCGATGGGGCAGTCACCGATGGGGCAGTCATTGGCAGTGGCTATGGTCGATACCAGGTCAGCAGCGTTGGTGATGGCAGTAGCGGCGGTGGGTACTTGGTCAGCAGTGTCAGTGGTGGTGGCACTGGCGGGTACCTGGTTGGCAGCATTGGTGGTGGCAGCGGGTCCCTGGTTGGCAGCAGCGGCAATGGTAGCGGCAGCAGCAGTTTTCAGGTTGGCGGCAGCAGTCGCTGAAATCAGGGCCGGGGCCTGGGCAGTCGTTGCTCCGTGTGGGAGGTCCAAGCAGGCCAATGTCATCACGGCGAGGGTGGAGTGTACCTTCAGTGCTCGGCGCCTGCCCCGTGACTTCAGGCTCTGCCGCGCGATGGAGCCCCCACTCTCATTGGATGAGAGCTCTGGAGATGTTTGAATGAGAAGGTGACAGCTGGGCCTCACACGAGGCACTGTGTTTGATGGTGGCCATTTTTAAGCAACAGACTACAGCAAAGTAGCCATTTTTAAGGCACTTCAGGCTCCTGGCTCTCCTCGCAGGACACTGGGACCTGCTGTGCTTGTCCTTCCCACAGAAGTAGCACTTCAGGGTCGCATCAGGCAGTGTAGTGGTGGCCGACAGTGAGCTATGGGGTAGTAGGGTTGAGGGAGGGCATCCTACTCACTTCACAGCATGGGGTCCAGCCCTGAGAATAAGCGTCCATACTTAAGACCGCAGCCTCCATTGTCTCTGCGATCTGGGTCGCGTCCTCTAGGTTTTCTCCCCCGTGCTCTAGCAGGTGCTGCCTCACCTCATTCGATCGGACCCCGGCCACATAAGCATCCCAAATGAGATCATCGGTGGTCTCAGCAGCAGTTCTGTCTGTGCAGGCACAGGCTCTGCCCAGTGCCCTTAGTGCTTGGAGATAAGCTCTACAGGACTCACTAGGCAGGTGCTGAGTTGAAGTGAATTAATACCACCCTGTGTCACAAGTTTATTGGGAGGGGGAAGGGGGGGGGGTGGGAGAAAACACCACTTAAGTCCCTGGATCACTTGATCTCTCTTCCCCAATCAGCTTCCTGCTGATGTGAGCTTTTCAACTCCAATTGCCTGAATCACCTGACTCCAATTTGCCAGGTGCAGCCTTCAGCTAAAATCCCTATTGAAGTCTTCAACACACCATTATTTATTTAAAATCCATTTCCACTGTTTACTAACAAAAGGTGGAGATTTGACTCTACGCAACTTGGACAACAGCTTGTTAGATTTTTATACCAAAGAAAAGGGAATTCTACCTTTTAGTATGGACTGCAGGCTACTTAAATAATATTAGTCACTGGGAAACATGGATTTATTGCTCATCTATGCAATTCATCAGATGAAGGTACTCCAAGAGTGTCACAGTGTCGAAGGTTCCAGGATTTAGACCCAGCAGTGAAGGACCAGCAACATATCTAAAATGGTGAGTGACTAGCAAGGGAATCTGTTGGATATGACACCATTATGTGTACACAATGATGTGGGGAACTGATTTGTACTGAATGCTTCGTAGTAATGCTTGTAATATGAGTTAGCCTGCACTGATGCTATGGCTGCTGTTATTTACAATGGAGAGGCCTCAAACTTAATAGAGCCTACAAGTGGTGGTGGTGTTCCCATTTTCCTGATACTGGTTGGGATGTTTCATCAGATTAGCGTGGCTGAGAAACTGTGATGGAATTCAAAAGAGTTCAAAGTTCAGATTTATTGTCAGCACATACATGCCCTGAAATTCTTTTTCACTGTGGGTGAGGCAGAATGACCACTTATTGGTAGTGCAAAAACTATATACTCAAGAAAATGCGTATAGATGTAAAAAGTAAACAAATGGACTGTGCAATACAGAGCAAAAAAAAACTAAAGTTCAAAAGTAATTGTTCTTAAATGAGTCTCTGAGTTTGTTGTTGAGGAGTCTGATGGTGAAGGGGTACCATCTGTTCCTGAACTTGGTGGTGCGAGTTGTGTGGCACCAATACCTCTTTCCTGATCTGGTGACCCATACCAGACAGTGATGTAGCCTGTCAGCACACTCTCCACCACGCATCTGTGGAAATTTGCCAGGGTTTCTGATGTTATACCAAACCTCCACAAATTCCTGAGAAAGTAGAGCCGCTCGTGCTTTCTTCATAATGCCATTAATGTGTTGGGTCCAGGCAAGATTCTCCCCAAGATAGTGACTGTTAGGAACTTAGATTTGCTCATCCTCTCCACCTCTGATTTCTCCCAATGACTGCTGGATCATTCACCTCTGATTTTCCTTTCCTGAAGTCAGTAATCAGCTTCTTGGTTTTGGTGACATTGAGTGCAAGGTTGTTATTGGTGTACCATTCAGCTAAATTTTCATTTTCACTCCTGTATGCTGACTCATTGACCTTTTTTTTTATTCACCCACTACAGAGGTAGTGTCAGTGAATTTGTTAATGTTGGACCAAGCCACAGAGTCATGCCTATAAAGCAAGTAGAACAGGGGGGATAAGAACTCAGCCATGTGGTGCTCTGCTACTAATGGAGATAATGGAGGAGATATTCTTACCAATCCTTACTGATTCTGTTCTGGAAGTGAGGAAATCTAGAATCCAATTACACTGTGGAGAGTTGAGTCCCATGTCTTGGAGTTTGCTGATCAATGTTGATTGGTTGATAATGTTGAATTCTGAACTGTAGTCAATAAAGAGCATCCTGATGTATGCATCTTTGCTGTCCAGGTATTCTAGGGCTTTTAGCAGAGCCAGTGAGATGGCATACACCTGTTGCTATGGTAGACAAATTGGAACTACTTTTTATATACACACATCTGTGGGGCCAGGCAACGCCATCTACAAGTTTGTTGATGACACTACAGTTGTCGGCAGAACCTTAAACATTGAATGGTGTAGCAACAACAACCTTGCGCTCAACATCAGCAAAACCAAGGAGATGATTGTGGACTTCAGGAGGAAGTCAAGGGAAAACGACCCAGTCCTTGTCGAAGGCTCAGTTGTGGAGAAGATCAGGAACTTCAAGATTCCTTGGTGTCAAAATCTCCGAGTGTGATAGTACAGATCTATCACCAATGTACATAGTGTATATAGTTACTGTATCTAGACTGTACTTACAGCGATTGGCTGAGAGCTAAGCCACGCCTATTGCCTGGGCCTTAAAGGGTTGTGTCCCTAGCCAGGTTGGATCATTCTGGACTGGTCGGCCACCTGTGAAGAGCTCCGGTCTTTTGCTAATAAAAGCCTTGGTTTGGATCAACAAGTCTTTGGCTCTTTCGACGAGCTCTACTATTTTATTAGCAAAATAATTTTTTTTGAAAGGGATGGAGCGTTTAACTCGGTCAGAAAAACTTGATATCGACCCACAGTCAGCTACAGCCTTCAAAGCCTTTAACTTCTGGCTGCTGAACTTTGAAAACTTCCTGAGACTCATTGAGGTGGAGGAGGATAACCAGCATCTAACAGCATTGCTGTCTATGGTGTCCTTGAGAGTCTACGAGAACATCCAGGATGAGACCACTTACACCGCAGTCATAAAGGTACTGAAAGGACTGTATGATCAACCGGTGAACAGAGTTCATGCCCAGCTCATGCTTGCGTCGAGGAAGCAACAGCCCGGCGAGTCCAGCAGGGCATATTTACAAGTATTAAAGGCATTGGGCAAGGACTGTAACTGTGTGGACAAAACTGCTGCCGAGATCACAAATGATCTCGTCCGGGATGCCTATGTGGCCGGGCTCCAATCGAATGAAGTGAGGCTGTGCTTGCTCGAACAAGGGGTAGAAAAACTAGAGGACGTGGCCCGGATTGCAATCACAATGGAGGATGCAGCCTTAAAGTCCACCGAGCTCTCTAGGGACTGGACCCCTCATTCTGATGTGAGTAGAGTGCCCTTCTACCCTACCACCCGCCGAGATACTGACGGCCTGTCGGCTGCTGCTACCCTGCCCCGTGCGAACCCGAAATGTTATTTCTGCGGGAGGGACAAGCACAGCAGGTCCCAGTGTCCAGCAAGAAAAGCGAAGTGCCTTAAAAACAGCCACTTTGCTGCAGTCTGTAGGTCTAAAATGGCCGCCAGCAAACACAGTGCCTCGTGTGAAGCCCAATCGCCACTATCCCATTCAAACTCTTCTTCCCCAGAGTACTCGTCCAATGAGAGCGGGGGCTCCCCTGCATGGCAATGCCTGACATCACGGAGACGCCGAACCCAGAAGGGGCAGCCCACCCTCGCAACCATGGTGTTGGCCCGCCTCTCGCCCCCGTGCGGAACACTCGACGCTACCGCCGCTGCTGCCGCCGCCACAGACACCCCCGGGGCCGATGCTACCGCCACTGATGCCGCCGCCACAGACACCCCCGGGGCCAACGCTACCGCTGCTGCCACCACCACAGACACCCACGGGGCCGCCGCTACCGCCGCTGCTGCCGCCGCCACAGCCATCGAAAATCTCCGAGGATCTGTCCTGGAACTCCACATTGATGCAATCACAAAGAAGATTCACCAACAGCTATACTTTGTGAGGTGTCTGAGGAGATTCTGTACATCACCGAAGACTCTCATAAACTTCTACATATGTACCATGGAGAGCATTTTGGCTGGTTGCATCACTGCCTGGTATGGAGGCACCAACTGTCAGGACAAGAATAAACTCCAAACGGCTGTTAGCTTGTCCTGCAACATCACAGGCACCAGACTTCACTCCACCGAGGACATTTACATGAGGCAGTGTCTTAAAACAGCAGTCTTTATCCTCAAAGACCCCCAGCACCCAGCCCATGCCATCTTCTCTCTGATACCATCAGGGAGAAGGTACAGGAGCCTAAAGACTAGCACTCAGTAGCACAAGAACAGCTTCTTCCCCTTTAGCATCAGATTCCTGAATAATCTATGAACCAAAGATACTGCCTTACTTTTTGTCCACTATTTTTGTTATTGCTATTTTATTTTTTATAGTAATGTCATAAGATGGTTATAATATGTATGTTTGCTCTATGGCACTGCCGCAAAACACAATGGAAATCTTCCATCAGTTGGCCTCCGATATCATCTCTCTTTCTCTTCCACTGATGTTGGCAAACCAGTTGAGTATTTGCAGCATTTACTGTTTTATTTCAGATTTCCAGCTTCCAAATTTTTACTACTTTTCCATCAATGAAGAAAATCTGGCCTATTAACTGAAGTGACACACTGCAACTGTGAACGTTCTCCCAAAGAGCAGTTTACAAATTTCTAAGAGCTGGGAAACCTCTTGTGTTGCCCTCCCAAAATACAGAAGCTCTCTCCAGACATTATTCTCAGTGGTTCTGTTCACAACATTTGACGATTCCCCTCTCCCTGCAGCCTCTGCTTTCTATATGACAATCAAAATGTGTCTTGGGGTCTGGCTGTTAAGATGATGTGTTGTTGGAACTGACTCTCTTCTCAAATTGCTGTACAGCAAATTGTTGCAAGTTGTCCCACTGTGACCTGTACTTTTGCTTCTGGATGTAAACCACCCTAACACCATTTCAAACATCAATATGGTCAATTTCATGATTTTGTTTTCCCAGGGCAACAGTAAAAGCTTAGGTCCACAAGCAACACAACTTTGACCCAAAAAAAGTTATGAAATCTAATTTTCAGATGCTTTTCAGATGCATTCACCCAGCTTTTATTTGCCTTTGATTCCTACTTCCCAATACAATGCAGAACTGTATGGACAGGATTGCATACAAGATGTTAAGAATATACACAAAATAGGGAACATGAGTAAGCCATCTGGCTCCACCATTCAGAAATACCATGACTGATCTGGCCATGGACTCACCTCCACCTTCCTGCCTTTTCCCCATAAAACTATAAATTCCCTTCCTATACAAAATTCCATCTAACTCCGTCCTAAGCATGTGAGGTAACCTCTACGGCTTCTTGGGTAGAGAGTTCCACTGATTCACTACCCTCTGGGGGGGAGGGGTGGGGAGGAAACTGTTCCACCTTATCTCCATCCAAAATTTACTCCTCCGGAAATCTTGGCCCATGCCCCCTAGTTCTAATCTCACCTACCAGTGGAGACTACTTTTCTGCCTCTATCTTATTGATTCCTTTCCTCATTTTGAACGTTCCCAGCTAACATCTGCAATGTCTGACAAGGAAGGATTGATATTGTGATAAGATGTAAAGAGGAAAGTATCCAGCTGTCTATCACTTTGATGGACAAGCATTCTCACAAAGTAATAATAGTTCTACATTAGTGTCTGAGCTTAGCAATTATCATAGTTTCCAGCAAAATCAAATCAAGGGCCTTACTGAGTCCCATCTGTGCCATCTTTCGTTTAAATTTAATGATAAAATTGCAATTCTATGAACAAATGTGTCTCCCTCCTAATTTAAAACATTTGATTTCTGCTTCTTTCTCAGTCTTTGAAATTATGGCTGCATTTAATTAAAGGAAAAACAAAAGAGAGGACATTTTAGTTCCCCTGGGACTGACCCTCCATTTGATGAGAGAGAGAAAAACATGCTCTTCAACCACTTTAATGGTGGGGGGGGTGGGGGGGAAGAAACACTTACAGTAGCAGGTGGCATTTCTAAATTGGAGACACATGAGAGACTGCAGATACTGGAATCTGGAGCAAGTCATCGGATAGAGCAGCATCAGTTGGAGAAATAATTATTTACATTTTGGAGAAAGGAGAGATGAGACGGTCAGTATAGTGAGGACACTGTGCAAAAGATTAACCAGACTCCAGCAGGGGACCAATCTGACTGTGAACTAACCTTCACCTTCTTGCCTTTTTGGGGTGATGGGAAGGCTGAGGCTGTTGTTGGCAGGTGTCAGACAAAGGGAAAAATAAGGGCTCAGATGGAGTTGGAGACAGAGGAGCTGATAAATGGAGGTAAAGGCTACTAGTGCTGGAATCTGGTGGGTTGACATTTTTAAATTGTATGATAGATTATATTGAATTGCAATTTTATTAATATTAATAATAAACTACATGCCTATAACAACAAAACGTCAGTATTTATCACTCCATACTTCCAAGAAGCAACCTAACCAACTGATACCTATAAATCTCATAAAATCTTAGCAACAAAATGTGGGATGTGAAGATATTTGAAGACTGAAAATTAATTAGTATTGTTACTAGAATGGAATGGTGCATATGCAGGACAACATTAGAGTCCTAGATTCTATCCATTTCGTTTCAGCCCTCCTTCTATTCCGTGCAGAAGCATCGACTGTCCTTTCTGGAGGTCCTTTCAGGTGGCCTAAGCACCCCTTGTAAAGCCACATGATCTCCCCAATGTGGCTAAGGACTTACTCACCTGAATGTGCCGAGAACGCCTTTGAGGCGCCAACTCTCCTCGGGGAGGGATAATCGGTGGAGCGCCTGACTCCACTGAGGCACCTGAAGGTGTAGCCGCTACTTAAGGGCGGCCTGACGACTCCATCAGCCCGCGACCCAACTCACCGCTGATGCACTGAAAGTTAACCAGCTACCATTAACAGCATCAAAATCACTTTCAATTGACTCACCAAGCATGGGAATGGTTTAATCTAGTGATAATTACTGGACCTTTGTGATTGTTTTGTTGCAGTGGAAACATCTTAAGTACAACAGAGAAGGCATTATTTTAATTTTCAGGATTTTGATGGCAATTCTTAAAAGCCATATCAATCTATAAACTTAATATATTGTAAATTTTCAAACATATCATTTGGTCATGAAATGTCAGGTAAATGCCTGACAGCCCTCCCCACTCCCCACCCCACTCCCTGCTGCCTGACAGCCCCAACCCCACTAGCGGGCGGGGGCGGGGGCGGGGGCGGGGGCGGGGGCGGGGGCGGGGGCGGGGGCGGGGGCGGGGGCGGGGGCGGGGGCGGGGGCGGGGGCGGCATAGCAATGGCTGTCTTCCCTCCCAAAATCCCCCCATGCAGCTGGAACAGTTGTGTGAAATGGAGAGTAGCTCCATCTGTAAGGGGGATTATGGGTAGAGAAGACGGCCATTGTTGTGCTGCATACTTATGACAGTTGGCACTGCGGCACCAGTCTGGAGAGTGCTACGAGGCACTTCTGGTTGAATAGGCTCTTTCAGGTGCACCAGATAATGCTGCAAGCAGCCTTTTGGGGCTGCCACCTGAAAGGTGAGTTAGCAATTTAAAATCCGCTCCTGCTGCTGGCCTCAAGACAAAGGGCCCACCTGAAAGGATCTAAAGATTTGTTCTTCTGAGTGAAGAACGGTATCACTGTGGTGGTACACCACTGGCCTACTGCAGGGAGCAACCTCGGTACCTGCAGTAGTGCAAGGGGCCAGGAAAACACCTGGCTGGCTGTCATTGGATCAATCCATTCAGTCAGCCTGAATACATCAAGCCCCACCGGGTCGGGTGTCAATCACCCTCTGGGATAGAAGCCTGCGCCGGCCTCCCGAGGCCTCACATTGAGTTGCTGCCACCACAGCCAGCCTGGCTCTGTGGAAGTCTTTGTGGATTAAAGCAGTCTTTACCTTGTGTGAGTCTGATTCTGACTAACGGTACACCACAATCACTCTCGATGTCCATAACTCAGACCATCAGGGAGGATTTCCAAGAGAATCTTGTAGTAATTCACAGAGACATGGAATAATAGAACAGAAAATAATGTATGAGGCCAAGTCTTGATTGAAAAAGATGAATAATTAAAATAAAGAATCTCTAATATTGAAACATGTTAGGGGATATCTACCAAGGCATAAGAAAAGGTATTGTAGTGTTAACCAAATTACATTATGTAAGCTGGGTTGGGGAAGTGATAGCATTGTTAGAAGGAATTTCTATGAGGAAAGTGGATGAGCCACAACCCCCACCGACTTTATCTTGCATGTCAGAAACCGTAATATTAATCAGGCCTCAGGGTTCATTGCTCAGTTCAGTGGCAAAAATTGTTCTGAACACCTTGTTGTCGAACTTGAAGGTCTTCACATACAGAGCTTGGGTTGGGTGGAACCATGAATGTACCTTGTTGCAGAGAAAGCTGCATATGGATAGAGGGTGGAGATTAGAGAGAGGTCCAGTGGGAAGAGTAGCAACAATGGGAATGAGGAGAGAAGGAAAAGGGTCAGGAGCAACGGAAAGAATAGAGAGAGGAGCAACAAAATGTGGCAATGTGTTCCAAGTGGTGACTGCATATTCAGCCAGGTTTACAGACTGAGACCCAGCTTTACACAAGAGCAAAGCTTATCCTATCCAGTAGTTGCACATCTCTGCTGCTTCCAAAACCAGACCTGTTTCTTTGCTAACTCTGGTAGCTAGAGAATACGTGCACTGTGAGAATAAACTATCAGAGGACATGAGGGTAGGTTACAATTAAGCAATTTGAAATCTTTGCTCAGTTAATTGGCTGGTGACCTTGACAAAACCCCTCCAGTGAAATTTAAACAAGCTTCAATGAAAGGCATTTGACTCCCACCCGCACCCCCCCATGTGAAAATGAAAAATTTCCTGGGGCAACAACAGCAGATACCTGTTGAAGGTAAATGGAGAAGAATTTAGGGGAAATGTGAGAGGAGAGGTTTTTTAACTGAGATTGATGGTACCTGGAATGCAATGCCAGGTGGAGGATGGTACAATAGGGACATTGGAAATACTCAGATTGGCGTACAGAGGGCTATGAGTTGAGGAAGGGAAAGATTAGATTATTGTGGAGTAGGTTTACATAGGAGCCTGAAGGTCCTGTGCTGTGCTGCAATGTTTTATGTTGCATGTTCTGAATGCTTCAGGTGCCTGTACACACTTGCAGGCATCTTTCAATAATCACCGCTTGCAGTTTGGGAATCAGATCTATCCAGATTCAAAGTCAGGACCCTCCACAATCAGATTCCTTTCCCACTTCACCCCTCTCCACTTTTCCCCTAGGGTTTTGGATCAATTTTTCCCAGTTGTCCAATCCACTCCAGGGTCTCCTCAACTGGCTGTAGACCCAGCCCATCACTCAGGCTGACTAGCAGATAGTGGGGTACCTGGTACGGTCACATTAGTGAGCGTGATGGATTGGAACTTGCAATGCATGAGGGTCAATGAAGTTTTGCTAGCACTACTCCTGAATCTCCCATGTATACAAACTTGCACAACAATCATTTGGGCCATTAACTTTAAGATCATATGATGCCTTTCAGCAGAACTGGAATTTGACAACTTGCATAACAATATTACATTAAATTTCATAATTTCAAGATTAGCCACTTTCCACTTGCAGGTCAGAGTTTGCCTCACTGCTGATAGGACGAAGCTTCGTTTCACTGGCAGCGTGTTCTCATATATTTGTCAGGACCTGTCAGGATCTGCTGTCCGTTAGAAAGGGTTGCAGTGAAGTAAGTAGGACAGTGCCTGTCCCCATACCTAGTTCTCTGAAACCCATTCTCTGTTCTTTAACTCCACTTTTGAATCTTCTCATGTTTTGTTTATTTGTCCCATTGCCAATTTCTTTGGCTTTTCACCATCATCCCCTTTCACTCTCACCCCATTTCTCTGCCCCTGCCAGCCATTGCATTTTTTTTTGCTTCTGGAGAACTGTCGATGACCTGAAACATTAACTCAGTTCGTTTTTCTCCACAGGCATGACATGACCTACTATGTACATCCAATTTCCTCCATCGCGCCAGACAATTTCTTTGATGGTGTTTTCTCTTAACATCTCTGCACCATTCATTCATCACCTACATTTCCACAATTAGCAGAAGATTGTTCCCTCTTGGATTCTAATCATTCTTATATCTCCTACCTGTTGAATCAGGATGAAATGAGGTAGTCAATATTCATTGAAGTGTATGTGGTGCATGCCTAAACTGATAATAAAGTAAATATTGACTTAATTTGAAGTTGCTTGATTTCCCCCTTATACTGTATCACAGTTTATAATTGCATGCCAGATGGGTTTCATGGAAATGAGTAAAGCAAAACAATGAATTTGTTTGTGGGGTATTTGTCTTTAATTATTTTACTGAACCATTGTCTCAAATCACTGAAAAATTGTGCAGTGTTTGTTTCATCAGTACATGGGCATCAGCAAATTACCATTTCAACATTTGATTAACATTCAAGAGCATGACACCAGAGTCCTGTCTGATTTGGACGTTATTGCCCTCTGGCCTCTTGCCTTGAAGCACGAGGCCTTCCTCCTGGCTACATTTTAAATCTATAACCAGCTGCAGGGCTTGATGGTGCTATTAAATATGAATAGCATCACAAAGTTTTGTTTTTGCTTTTTTCAAACTTCATTACATTTCCACTTTTAAATTGTTGCTTACATGAAACATTTGGAAAGTTTCATTCCTGATCTCCTTAAATCGAACCAGAGTAGACTCCAATTCTAAATGACTAACTTTTGCCCTTTCATTTCTGTGTTTTTATGTTACCATGTCAACTTCATGCACTCTACCTACTTTAGTGGCAGGGATCTCCCAGTGGCCGTCCACTTCAATTCCACATCCCACTCCAATGCTGACATGTCTGATCATGGCCTCACCTACTGCCCCACCAAGACCAGCCTTACAATGGAGGAACAACACTTGATTTTCCATCTGGCCACACTCCCTCTGGATAGCATTAACATAGACTTCTCTGGTTTCTGCTTGGCCTACTCTCTGTTCTTTCTCCCTTCCCTTTCCCTTTGTCTTCTTTCATCCAGCTCTCCACCCCTTCCCTATCCATTCACAGGGCCATCCCTTCTCCCCCTGTTTGATGGTGTGCCCTCCCTCCCTTATCCATTTCCTCCTTCCTTTGGAACTGTGCTCCTCTCCCTGTTCCTTCCCCACCCCCACCATTATGTTCAGATACCTGTCTACATTTTTTCATACCTTGATTGAAGTCTCAAGCCCAAAACGTTGGTTATGAATCATTATCTTTGCTATATAAACTACAATGTTTGACCTGCTGAGTTTCTCCAGCATTGCCTTTTTACTTCAACCATGGTGACTTCCATGTTTTACCTTAATGAAAATTCAACCAGGTTAATGGGCATCACAATGTGCACTTTGACTTGGAAATTGATAGCAAACACAAGGCATATTTTTCAAAAATAATTTCTTCTTTCATGGGTATGTCACAGTAGAAAGAATTGACCTTAAAAAATCTTAACTAACAAGCTCAGATTTAAAACTGAGTTTCTCATATAGAGACACATTAAACTGCAATTGCTGGCCTCCTTTGCACTGGTGAGTCCAAGTGATTTGCAATGCATCTGCACTCTGTCTGCAATGGCCATCCCGAACTCCCAATTCAAACCATTTCAACACCCCCTCTCTTTCCCCACCCAATTGTTTGTCTTTGGAGTTCTCCCCTGCTACGGTGAGGTCAAAAGTAAACTGGAGGAATGGCACCTTGTAGCCTACAGTGAAACAGCGTGAATTTTAAATTTTCCAGTTTCCCACCAGGCCTCCAGCCCTCTATTCATCTTTTCCATCCTTCCCCATCCCAATCTGTTACTTAAACATCAGAAATCCTTAAAAAAAAAAAAAAAAAAAAAATTCCTTGTAATTCCCTACATTATAAAGAATACAACTCTTATTTAATTTCTCTTCATACTCCAACCCTCTAAGTACTTCTACTTGGATAAACCTGCATTGCTTCCCTCCTAGAAAAATATATCATTCTGAAGTCGTGAGCAATACTTACCCAGGTTTTGTGCAGTTTTGTTGTAATATAATCCCATTTATCAATCCATTTTGTAGTGGTGGATTGGAGAGTGATCAAGAAGTGATAGGAAAGATCCTGGTCAAGGTATCTATGGTTATGTCATGGGAACAAGCCCTTTGGCCACAGGGTCTCCACTGACTATAAACAAGAGTCACATTCTTTTTTCTCTCTACTTTCCTCTTAAACTTTGTCTCTCAACAGTATCCAGATACAGCCACTCACCAGCAAAGTGTCTTCACAGAGTCAAAACATTGACTTATCATTCCACACCATGATGCTGCTTAGCATGTCGAGCCCTCCCAGCTTGCCTCTGTTCGCTATTTCAATTACCAAACTGCTTCTGGTGAGGATAGCAGCCATTGATCTATAACACTGGACAACCATTTTTTTCAAAGGTCTTTGCTGCCTGAAAAAACACATGGGGTAATACTACATTCAGCTTTATAAATCTGATATATTGGGGGATGAAAATGATTTCTTAGAAGGGATTGAACTTCCAAGGTTGGATGAAAATGATAGAAATTACTCAATGCCACTTTTACAAGGAAGAGATTGAGAAAGCATTGAGTGTCTTGCAGGCTAACAAGTCTCTAGGAGAGGATGGGTTTCCACCTGAGTTCTATAAAGAATTTAAAGATGTACTATTACTGATAGATGTATTGGATCAAGCAGTGGAGAGACAAACACTTCTGGAATCTTTTTCAATGGCGATAATTATGGTATTACACAAAAAGAATAGACACCCATTAAAAAACATTGTCATATAGGCCAAGTTCTTTTTCTAATGCTAACTGTAAAATTGTAGCAAAGGGAATATCTACTGAAATTAATACATCCAGGCCAAGTTGGATTTTTAAAAGGTAGACATTCAGCAAATAATCTAGCTAGACTGTTTAATATAATAAATATGGCAAAGTTGGGGTGTAATCCAAGTATAAGTTTCTCTGGATGCAGAAAAGGCATTGAATCCATGAGAAACCATGGAGGAATTTGGTATAGGAAGGAGATTCATTAATTGGATTAAGACATTCTATCACAGTCCACAGGTAAAGATGATTACGAATATTCAAATGTCAACATTATTCTTCTTGAGTAGATCAAGTTGGCAAGAATGTCCTCTGTCTCCAGCATTGTTTGTTATGGAATTTGAACCTCTGGCTGAAATTATTAGAAGAGATGTTGAGATTAAGCATAAAATAAGTTTATTTGCAGATGATATTATTTGTCAGATCTGGAAGGGTCCTTGGAAAAATTACAGGAAATTCTCAGAAAATATGGTAAGAGTGTCTGTTTATAATCTTAATATGGACAAAAGTGAAATAATCCCCTTAACAAACCATAATTACAAAAGATATAAAAGGAGGCAGTAGGTTTAAATGGAAATCAGATGGGATTGTATATTTGGGAGTCTTAACAGACAAAAATTTACAAAATCTGTATAAGCTTAATTCTGTTCTTTTGTTTAATAAAATGGAGCTGGTCTATCAAAAATGAAAGGATTTGATGATAATTCTAATAGGAAGAGGGGGTTGTGTAAAAATGAAAGCGATGCCAAGAAATGCTCACCTGGTCTCATAATATCTATAGGAGCTAAACATTTATTACTGAAACATGGCCGCATCTACTCTAACAAATGCACAGCTCCATGCAAAACTGCTCTTGAAACCCTGCCATGTCCAGGCCATAGATAGATTCTGCCTGCCATATTTTGTTCTGAAACACGAATGTGTTCAATTACTATAAATAGTTTTATCTTGAGTAATTCTGGACAAAAATTATCAGTAAGTGATGATTCAAGTAATACTTGATTGACACACAAATTCTCCAACTTAGTGGAATGCTTTAATATTTTATTTCCATAGATATAATAGATTTACTTTTAGCCACTGATTTCTCTTCCAACCACACCCACAGAGTGTTTGCTTGTAGATCTGATTGTAAAACTCTTCATCTGTTGAATTTATAAATTATGCAAGAGATCTAACCCAATTAATGTTGCTAATTAAAGTTTCTTATGATAATTGACCCTTGATCTAGAATTGAGATGATACTGTTTCACTGTCTTGGAGCTAGAAACAATGTTACAAATATATCGGTTTATTGAGAAGTGACTATTACTAAAAGTTGAAGATTGCCTTACTTGTAATGTGATTGGTTCAAAGATGTACAGGGCTAGTAGGTCAATTGGTCACATGGGTGTATTTGGTTGGCGCAGGCTTGTGTGCCAGAAGGTCCTGTTCCCTTGCTGTATGTTGAAATTTAAATTCAAATTTTTATGTAAGATATCACTGAATTGAAACTTATTGCACCTCCCAGGGACCTCTAGCATTGAGGAGAGATACAATAATAAAGGGGATGTTTGAAATATCTTTTCAACATTTTAAGATGATAAGCATTTCTTTCTTTTTGTCTCTTTCTTTCATTCTCTCTTTCATGCACACACCCTGAGTTTTGAGATGCCTTGGGCTTTATGTGAAATAGAATCTCACTGCTGGAGTTTCATGTTAAAAACCAGCATGTTTGTGTTGCCTTAATATGCCTTTTCCAGGCACTGTGGTATTCTGAGCCATTTCCACAGCATGAGGACCTCCCAATTTCAATCATCAGCTTTCATGCTGATTTGTTCAAGCATTGATTGCAACTATAAAAAGTATAATTAATTTGAAATGACAGCATAATCATTTGTTGCAACAACCAAGGATGGAGGGTGAAGTAAGAGTTGTTACACAGAATAGCAATCCCCAAGGTCCTAATTAGAAGGTGTGTGCACATCTCTTTCCCAAAGTTTAGAAGTAAATAGAAACAGAAAATGGGAGCTAGAGTAGGTCATTTGAGCCTTTGAGTGAACTCTGCCATTCAGCATGAACGTGGCTGATAATTATCCTCATATATTGCGACCATCTTCTCCACCTCTTGGTGCATTTTATACACAGAAATTTATTTACCTTAAAAATATTCAGTAACTGGGCCTCTAGCTTAGAGGCCTCTATAAGGCACATCCCAGACCTTTGCCACCTTTGAGTAAAGAAATGTTACTTTGTATCAATTCCAAACATATCATATAATCTGGGGATACAACCCCTTGTCCTAGACACTACTTGTGAAATGTTTTTCTTACATCTAGTCTTTTAGCACCCTGATATTTCCCTGTCCGGGATCTACAGCTGGCATCATTCGTGTTTTTTTTTAAATGTCTGTAGTCTTACTTTTATGCCCCTTGGAAGTTAACTCACAGTATAATCTTGCTCTCATTTAATTTCTTGATTCTTTTGAAATCTAAACTCCCCACCAATCCTTGGGTTTATTACTTTGTCTGGTAAACATTACCCAACTCCTTTCTTGATCTAATGGTAATCTTGACCTCTTCTGTTTGCCAAGTCAGAGGATAATTCCTTTTGTATTTTTATGCTAGCCAAGATTGTTTCACTGTTCCTTTGCCAGTTCATTATCATTATTCTAGCTGAAAGCTCCCCAATCTATATTGGCCAACTTGTCCCTCAGACCTTCATAGATACCTTTCTTTACATTTAGCAATCCAGTTTGGTATTTGAACTACTTCACTTTCCTTCTTCATGAAGAATTCCATTTGATTAGAATCACTCCTTCCACATAACAACATTACCAATTCAAACATATTTTAAATTTTTTATCCTTATGAAATGTTAAATCCGGGGACCTGGAAGTTTCCTGCTTCTATTTATAGCAGCTCATTCTTGCACTCCCTAAGGTTAAATATTTTGTATCTGTTGGAATTGCTGGGGACAAATTAACACTGCGTTAAATGCTAATTAGAAAGATGGGAAATTATCGATGAAGGTATTTGCAGTGAGACCATTCCTAAATCTCTAAATCACTAAATTGTCATTCCAACAAAAAGATGGGCAACACTGGAGGTATATTTGGCATTTTTTTAAAACTGCACTATTTCATAGCTGCTACTGAATTTGTGTTACCTTCATGCCATTTATTTAGAAGATGTTTGGATGATTTCAACATTTTTTAATGCAAGCTTAAGAGAATAGTGAAGGATGTGACAAGGACTGTTGATGCAGTGCAGCTTTGTTAATTTTACATGGCAAGGGAATGAGTAGGTCAATGGAATCGCTGAACTTCCTCGTTATAATTGTCTAACAGTGGAGAGCACTGAAGTGTAAATCAGAGACCGTATTGCATAAGCTGAATGTGAGTGTTATAAATGTGCGTCGAGCACTAAAGAAAGAAAAGATTTAAAATGTTCTGCCTTAAATATTGGTTGTTTTCTCAATGTTACGGTTTTCAAAATAAACCGAGAAATTATATTTAATAAAGAAAAATAAACGAGGTTGGAGATAAAAATGTCTCCCAATATAAAAGTGATTGAGATGGAAGTGGAAACAGAAATTTTAAAAAATTTGTTTTTAAATTTATTATTTGCATTAAAATGAAAGCTTTGATTAATGCTTGTGATTTTTATTTTCCCCTGAATTGGGTATTTTGTAAAGGAACTGCCTGATGAGTGAACAAAATTATCACTGGTAGAAAGCCCAGAATATGTTGTGTTCCCTCGCTTCACTAGAAATAGCCATCAAGTCCTGAATAATCATTTCAGACACTAAGAATATTTAGTGGAATGAAGAAATTCATTCAGAGCTCCTGTCTGCCCTGTAATTCAGTGGCTCAATAGACTGGGGACTCCAAAATTGACTCCATCTCATGTCTGCTCTCTATGATGGGAGATAAGGCACAATTTTAGCAACAATAGAATCATCATCAATGCATATTGATGTCAAGAATTTTGATCCCAACTTTTTTCCACTTTGTTTTCTCACTGCAATGCTGTTCCTCACTTCCAACCAGCATCCTTCTCTATGGACTGTAACCCAGTCCAGCATGAGGACCTCCCAATTTCAATCATCAAGCTGTTCCTGTACCTGACGGTACAAGTCTTGTGACTTGGAATGAAGAGAGACACCGTACAAAGGAGAAGGGAAGGAGAGAGACAGCAGGCAGTAGGTGAGAAGGAATGAAGGGTGATGCTCAGGAGACCCAAAATGAGGAGATAGTTCTTGGACCAACACTGCTCCCCCTTTGCTTCAACAGATGTGTGAAATCTAACCACAGAGATGATGGAAAGAAGGAAAGGGGACATCTCCAAAAAGTAGGCATTGACGTCCCTTGCTCCTCCTAAAATCTGGAAGGTGTAGGATTCCTGTGTTAACTACCATTCTGTGTAATCAGTTACCTTGCATGGTGCTAGCTCTGGCTGAGAGTTTTCCTTACTGGGGCAATTAGTACACCATTTTTTTTTTAAACTTTGATTTGGACCCAAGGCTGTGAGCCAAACCCACAACATCCCCAGGGGTCAAAGAGGACTCTCACTTGGTCATCTGCTTTATGGGGTATAGCCTCCATTTTAGTTCATGCGAGAAATGAAAAGTGCCCAAAAAGCATTCAATCACTGAGACAGATATTCCTTACTATTCTAGATAAATACAAAATATAGATTTTTTTTTAAAATATTTCTTTTTAATTTTAAAAGATAACGGCACACACAACTGTGAGATTCTTTATGTATGTTCTCTGACAATAAATCTGAAATAGACCTTTTTATAAAAAAAAAAAGGTCCATGAAGAAATCATTGCAACTGGTTGGAAAGTTCAGAACATAAATGATAGCTCGTGTACATTCACTAATAGACTTATTTTCATATTTCCTATGATATAGAGGGAGGCCATTTGGCCCATTAAATACTTCATTCCCCCACTAATTTTCTCTAACTTGTTCCCACTCCATTCATAGAGCCATCCACTTTCCTCTTGTTTGCTGGTGTGCCCTCCCTCCCTTATCCACCTGGGACTGTGCTCCTCCCCACCCCTCTCTCCACCATTTTGTTTGGGCACCTGCCCACATTTTGTTCATACTTTTACAAAGGGCTTGGTGTAGGTTATGCATCTTTATCATTGCTTTATAAAATACACTCTTTGACCTGCTGAATTTCTCCAGCATTGGGTTTGTACTTCAATCACAGTGTCAGCTGACTCCTCTATTCTAGTAGTCACCTACACTGGGCAAGGGACAAAATGCACTGCACGTTGACCAATTAACCCACAAGAATTAGGATGTGGGATGTGAGAAACACCCAGGGGAATCTTGCATGGTCACAGGGAAAAAGCACAAATTCTACACTAGCAGTCAAGATTAAACCTGGTTCACTAGAGCTGTGAAGCAACAGCTTTCTCTCTGCACCACTGCCACATTACATTAACATTGAACAAATCAACGTAACAAAAAAAAGGAAAAAGAACATTTTGAAAAATTAAATAGGTTTTCTAACTTCCCGTAAATCATCAGTCAAATAGCATTGGAAAGTCAGGATGTTCTTACAAAATTAATCAAACTAGTTTATCAGAAAGTAGCTCCTTTGTGCAATTTTGAACATCAGGAACATCCACTTCATTTTGTAAAAAGAACAGAATGTAAATCAATTTAATGCTTTGATTAACTGACACAATGTAATCTCTGCAGGGCTTTCCATGTAAAGAGAAAAGTGCAGGAAATTGTTTGATTTATTATCATCCGGTATTTCACTTTCCAGGGGAAAGTCTTGTCCCCACAGATCATGTGTCACCTCTATGGCAGAACTAAAAGCTCTGAATTAATAACCAAAGGTAAAAGTAAACTCAATATACATTGAGTTAATGTTAAGCTTGTCACTCATCGATAGGGTGCTGCAACCTGATTAGAATGAACAGCTACCAATCAAATATTTTGTTTTGTCGGAAGAGGTAGATTTTTGGCATGTTCCTTCAAGATTCCTCTATTCTCATGAAGAATCGAGCAATAAACTAGTTCTTCCATACATGTATGGAATCAAGAGTGTACAGGACCAGAAATGTCTCAACAGGTTAGCTTGGAAAACAAGAAACCAATGTTATCCATTCCCTCTCTTGCCCATCAATTAATAGTTTCCATTCGAACTTCTTCCTTGACCAGTCAATTATACACACCGTTTGCTGAGTGAAAAGTCTAATCCTAAGTGTCTCTGTAACCTACATGTCCTTTGTCACAGAATATCAAATGGTCATGACAGAAGGGGTATTTTTGATCTATGATCATCTTGTCAGCTGGATGCCCTATTTTTTTCTTCCCAATGCTTGTAGGTTAATGTACTGTGAATGCTCATCCTATTTCTGTCCTCACCATTTTCTCAAACAAGGAGTTCATTTCCTTTGGGTGAAAATAATTCTCTGCATCTCCACTAATGTTATTCTAGCAAATATCTTCAGTCCTGTGGTTCTTGGTTATTGACTTCTTGATTGTTCGAGGCCCTTCAAATTTTTATACACTTCAATTAAAACTCCTTTCTGTATTCCCTAGCTTCAACGAAAACAATTCCAGTATACAATTCTTTCCTCGTAGTTAAAATGATCTATACTCACAACATCTTCATCAATCTCTTTTGACATTTCCTCTTGTACAATCGCAGCCTTCCTCTGCTTCCAGACTTGCAACAATCACAAACGTTTTGTTGAGATTAGATGTATGTATTTTGGCAATATTCCTGAATATCCACAAATTGTCACCAAATTGATGCCTTTCAAATCTCTTGAATTTGGATTCCTAATATTTGAGATTCCTTAATCTGAGTATTAATTTGATTGCTCTTTACTGGGTTTTTACAAGGGCTTGAATATCCTCATTGTAATATATATTTCAGTAACTTTTACCCCATTATAATTATTAGCATTTTGTGTTTAACTACGCAGACAATATGCACAGAGCTGAATCTGAGATCCCAATATCTCTTTATATTCAGTAGTTTCCAAATTCATTTACCAATTATGATTAAAAGTGTAAATATAAAACTCTTTCTTTATCTTGTAATAGTAAGTCTCCATAGTACTCATCTTCTAAATTTCATCCATACCAATTGTGATGAATCACTGTTGTTCTGGTGGCACAGCCCTGATACAATAACTCCTCCCCCCCTCCAGGTTTCCTAATAAAGGTGGTATCACCCAATCCCCTCCCTCAGTGCCGTCTAGGAATCAGGACAACAGCATGCAAGTTGTGACTAAGTTAATAGTGATTAAAGCCTATTAATCTCAACTTCTGGTTTCTCTGGTCTAATTGATAGCACTACACCAATACTATTGAATAGAGAATCATAATTAAACTAACGACAACTTGCCAGGTTGTGCTTGTTTCTCTCCACAAATGCAGCCGGATCTGAAAATTGCATAATAGTTCCATACAACATAGAAGAAAAGCATTTGGCCCATTGACTCCATGGCTACTCTTAAAGTAATCCCATCCCTCTCATTTACCCACATTTCTATTCTCTTACACATCCATCAAATCTATCCTTCTCCAAGCTCCACCTGCAGTAGGAGCAATTTACAGTGACTAATTAACCAACCAATCTGCATGTCTTTGGGACGTGGGAGGAAACCAGAGCACCCAGAAGAAATCTGCGTGGTCATTTAGACAATGTGCGAACCGCGCACACAGACAGTACGTGAGTTTAGAACGGAGACCAAAAGATCACTGGCTGTCCCACAGCGCTGCCCAGATTCCTCACCAGGTGAGAATGTGGAGAATCTTCCCCTATTTATGAAACTTCAATACACCAGTTATCAATTCACAGAAAGTGCTTCTCAATTTACTTCTAGATTCCATCAAGTAAGAATGAAATAAATTCTTAGAATTCTCGGAATAAATGTGCAAGCAAGAAGCAGAAAGTTTCACATAATTCACTGACAATTAAACAAAGATGCCAGAATTTCACAATTTTTTTTAAAATAAGCAAGGCCTAAATGGTTAAATATTTGTAATGAAACCGCATCATCTTATTCTGTTACTAATGTTCGTTCTTGACATTTCCCAGCAGCTCAGGGGATGGGAAAATTGATTATGTTCTCAATGCTTATGGAACTCTATTAAACAGTTAAAAAGACATTGCTATCTATGGGGCAAGACAGGTAGGGAGAGTATCAAGGGTTTTCTGTGATGGAATGATTCACTGAGAACTGAAGAAGCTTTTCAGATTGAGCAAACTGATTCTATCACTGCTGACAGTTAAGGTGTTGGATGAGCATTTAACGGCACCAGAAGCTGACATTACACAGACTTAATCAGATAAATTCTGCAAAATCTCCTTTTGGTGAGCTTTCCATTGGTTCTGGTAAGGTACAATAACAATTGGACTGATTAACAAATTTGGTGCTTTGTTTGAAAGGTGCGACAAAATACTTAGTATTAATCAGATGAATTATTCTTTAAATTAGACAAGTCTCTGATATAAATTAGAATTGTTCATTCAAGCTCCTATAACCTGAAATACTGGAAAATGAAAAATATCTCCCCAAAGTAAATAATGTGAGGATGATCACTTTACTTTCAGGTTTTTTTTTGTATTTTGTAAAGGGCGGCACAGATGGCATAGCAGTTAGCACAACACCTTTACAGCACCAGCGATTGAGACCAGACAGAGGTTCGTATCCCATTCTGTCTGTAAGGAGTTTGTGTTCTCCCCGTGTCTATGTGGGCTTTTTCTGGAGATTCTGGTTTCTTCCCACCATTCAAAACCTACAGGAGGTGTAGATTAATTAAGGTAAATTTGGCAGCACGGATTTTTTACCATATAACCATTTACGGCATGGAAACAGGCCATGTCGGCCCTTCGAGTCCGCACCGGTTCATTTGAACAACTCCACTAGCTCGACCCTTCAGCTCTCCACCCATAACCTTCCAACCCTCTCACCTCCATGTACATATCTAACCTTCTCTTGTGGGTGAAATAGCCTGTTACTGTGCTGTATGTTTAAATAAAAAAATTTTAAAGACTAGAAATTGCCATACTATTTAGGAGTAAGGAGGAAAAGACAATTTTTGTAATACCTTCCAAAAGGTAAGATAAGTTGTATTAAATTAAAAAGAAATAATCTATGAAATTTCCTATCAGTGATAACTAATGGCATTGCACTCTATAACAAATTTGTCGTTTAGAATTATTTTAACCAAAACTAGACTTTATTCACCATAAAATATATAAGGAAAACTGTACAGAGTCTGTTCCCACCCCGAACTTCAATGAACTGAATCTGTATTTGAGAATGAAGGTAACTAAAGTTGACTCAAGTGGAAATTCTCCTCCAATACATGTCACACATGTAGTTACACAGCAGTCAAAATGTCTTGTCCTTATTTAATTAAATGTTTTACCTAATACATAAACATAGATTAATTTAATCTCTACATTTAACATAATATTTGTTGCAATAGACTAACTGTATTGTTGGTGCTTTCTTTGTGATGTTTTCTAGTATTTGATAACTTAAAAACTTGGGCATTAGACTGCCTGAGTGATAATAAGACAGGAATGATAGTTAACCAGTCATCAAAACCATTGGATCTTTATTCCATCCATGAAAGTCAGCAAGATTTAATATAGAAGTAACCAATGTCTGCAGACACCATGATTGAAATAAA
This sequence comes from Narcine bancroftii, assembly GCF_036971445.1. Taxonomy (NCBI): domain Eukaryota; kingdom Metazoa; phylum Chordata; class Chondrichthyes; order Torpediniformes; family Narcinidae; genus Narcine; species Narcine bancroftii. Next base: position 83,915,403 of record NC_091479.1, on the reverse strand, counting down.
ACCACCATGATTGAAATAAAACCACCATGATTGAAATAAAACCACCATGATTGAAATAAAACCACCATGATTGAAATAAAACCACCATGATTGAAATAAAACCACATTGCTGAAGAAACTCTGCAAGTCAAACAACTTTTAAAAGAAAAGATAAAGATACATAACCAATGTTTCAGGCATTGATGAATGACTCGGGCCCAAACGTTTGTTATGTACCTTTATCTTAACAATATAAAGAATGCTTTTTAAACTGCTGTGTTTTTACTAAGATTTAATAAAGGACAGGGTCCCATCCTGCTGTGCTACTTGGACAGTTTTTAAATATACATCTTGCATGTATCCAAATCTACCTCTAAGACAGTTCTTTTTGTTTTGATCTCACATTTATATATTTAGGCTCTATTTAATCGGTCATTAATTTTTTTTAAATATTTTCCAGTTTTGGACATCTTTGGAAAGATTAGCATTTATTGCCCATTCCTATTTGTCATTAAGAAGGTAACTGAGGTGATTCTGCCAACAATTGCAGTTCTTCAAGTGGAGGTACTGTACTCCAACTATGCTGTAGGGCTGGGATTTAGATCCAACAACAATGAATGACCAGTGATTTAGTTCCAAAGATGGTGCATGACTTGCAGGAAACCTACAGCTGGCAGCATTCCCATAAAAAGGCTGCCCTTGCCCTTTTTAATTGTCGAGGTCATGGAATTGGTAAGAACTGGATGAATCACTACAATGTATTTTGTAGATCGTAGGTCCTGCAGCCATCACCTCACCCTCTCCCCACCTCCCTCAAATGTGGCAATGCTTAATACAGAGTGAATTGTTATACAAAGTCCATCTCCCATCTTAAATGTTCGCTTCCCCATTCCTGCCAAGTGAGTATGTTAAAAGGGCCGCATGAAAATTATTGTCTCGCTATTTTGACATAAAAGCAAAGGGTTAGTGGCCTCTTTTCTAAAACAATATACACAAAATGTTAATTTTTTTTAGTTGTAGAGCACTGAGAGAATATATATACAATGAGAGCAGGTCAAGTCAATTTTATTGTCATCTGATTGTACAAGTACAACCCAACAAAACTGTTCTCTAGTCCTCGGTATAAAACATGCAGACACACAACCAGACATAACACACATAGAGACAAATAATATATGCAAGGCTAATATTTTATGTATATTTTTAAAAAAAAAGAAATATTGTTTTGTACAAATGAGACTCTCAGATGATTAGTGTGAGCAGTTCCTTTTGGTCGTTCAACATTCTCACTGCCCTGGTGGTGCTGGCTCTGATCCTCCTCTATCTCTTCCCTGATAGGAGCAGCTGAAAGATGCTGTGTGCAGGGTGGAAGGGGTCCTCAATGACTTTGGGCACCCTCTTCAGACAAGGATCCCAAAAGATCACATTGATTGGGGGGGCTGTAGGGGGAAAGGAGATTCCAGTGATCCTCTCTGCCACTCTTATGATACTGTGGATTGACTTCTGATCCATTTCTCTTCATCACCATGCCACACTGTGATCCAGCCAACCACGACACTCTGGATAGAGCTCCAATAAAAGGCTGACTTAATGGTGGCCGGTAGCCTTGCCCGCTTCAGTCTTCTCAGGAAGTGCAATTGCTATGGTGCCTTCCTGACAAGTGAGGAGATGTTGAGTGTCCACAGTAGATCACGCGTTAACTGAACTACGCTCTCTACTACAGAGTTGTTGATGTGTAATGAAGGATATTTGTTCCTGGTCCTCTTGAAGCCCACAATCATCTCCTTCATCTTGTCCACGTTAAGACTCCGGTTGCTACTCTTGAACCATTTCATGAGATTTTCCACCTCTTCTCGGTCGTCCGACTCATCGTCGTAGCTGATGACTGTTGTGTCATCTGCAAACTTGATGACTCTGTTGGAGCTGGATCTGGTGATGCAGTCGTGGGTCAGTAGCGTGAACAGGAGTGGGCTGAGCACAACCCTGAGATGCGCCAGTGTTCAGCGTGACAATGCTCAATTGCTGGTGAGACCATTTATGATAGCTTTGATTCAAAATGGAGCCACTGATTGAAAATAATACATAACAGATATGCCAAATGAAATAAAGGTTTCATTCTTTAAAAATAATTAACTAATGACTAAAGCTCATTAAGTTGTTAAATTGTTCAGTCTAAAACAAAATAAATTTAAGTAGGACAAATAAATGTACACTGTCTCTCAAGACTCCAAAATATGGTAATTTGGAAGTGACCTGGCTCCATGGAAGAATTTCTAACAAGATTTATTTATTACTTTAAAGAATTTTGATAATGATGGTGAACTTTTATAAAGATTGTGACAGTTCATTTAAAATATAATAGGAAAACAGTCAATCATTTTGCACACTCAATCTAAATGGAGTAATATAATATCTAGGGAGCTTAGATTTTAAATGATGCGTATCATTAATTTATACAAGAGACCTCATTGCAACTCTCTAAAGACGTGGATGTGTTTCTAGGCCAGAGTTTGATAATTAACTTAGTTTGCTGCAAGTCTTGTTAAAAATTGTGATCTAATAATTAAAAATATTTTCTGGGGCATGTTAGATAGCTTCTAATTTCTAATTCATACTGATGTGTCGTATGGTTTAAATGTATATGGTCCATTATGAAAGTTGCCAGTTCAGTGATATCAATTCAAAAATATTTCATTTTGATTGGTTCAATCAAAAATGTGGGTAAACTATTATACCTTGTGTTTTTATGATACTTGAGATCTGTGCCCCCAACTCAGCAGTTAACCTCCTTGATAAACCCTCATCGAAATGCAACTTTTGTTAGTAATGAAAGGAGAATATGTATCCATTCTTGAAACTTTGCAGCAAGTTTTCAAAAACAGAGTAAAACTCTACTCAAAAGAAGCAGTCCATGAAAATTAAACAAGATTATCTTCATAGGGCAGCAGGATTTAAGACCATGGTTCTCGAACTTGTACACCACCTTAAGTAATCCCTAGGATGCTGTGGTTAGTAAGGGATTATTTAAGGTGGTAATTGAGTGGGGGGGGGGGGAAGAGAGAGAAGGTTGAGAAACACAACTCTAAAGGATTCAACAATTACTTTTCAAGAGCTTACTGTTTAGTACACAGATTTGGGGCCTATTTGGATATTGTGTTATTCCTCAAATAGCAAGCAAAATGAACATTAATGGATCAGTTTTGGCTGAATATTAGAAAAAAAACGACTAAAAGAAAATCATACTCTGCTTTAATGTATGCCATGGCATCATTATCACCTAACTGCATATGGACAGAGGCCTTGCTTTAGCATTTCATGTGAAATTTGACACCCTAATTCTTGCTGAGTTTTCTGAGCTTTTGTTAATTCAGTGATTAGCAATTATTAAATGACAAAAAAAGCACAAGGAATCTTCTCCCCCTCTCATCTCTAGTATTGTTATGTATCCAAATATCATTGTCCAGAAATCTAGCCTTTCAAAGATTAGTTGACCTTGGTATTTACACATTTCCTTTATTTCCACTGCAATTAAGTGATGCCTTATAAAAAGGTACAGCTGACTTGGACCGAGTGACCTTGTTTGACAAACACTAGGACATCACACTTCCCATGTCTTGTGCAATTTACTGCCTGGGCACTTTACAGATTCTTCTGATTTCTGAATACATTTTCAGTGGTAACAAATCATCTGATATATAAAGCAGTTGCCCTACATAGAGACCTGAATATGTTATATATTGACTGTTCATGTTTTGCAATATCAGCAATATTTTTTTTTAAAGTAAAAACTAAACTGGCAGCAAAAGCAACTGGGTATGTGAACAGAGCATAAAGGTATTGCGAGTGCTGTGGCAGGTCGCCACTGTAGCACTGTAGGGATGCTAAGAGCTGGTGAGCTGACTGGTTTAATGGCTTTCTTAGTCATTTAAATATCTGAGATTCTTGTGTTCCCCGTGTCACATGACTCCAGGAAATGATGTTCCCAAAGGCTTTTGCATTATTAGTCCCTGGGAACTCCTGGGCCCATGGAGACAAACTACTCCAAAGCTCCAGTGAGGTAAGTAGTAGCTTGGTCCACCACGTGACCCTCCTCCAGAACCGGAATGAGGAGTTGACGCCTCAATCCTGTTATGAGTAGCATTGGTTGGTAGGTGCCCCCTGCATTGGTGGTGTTCCACCTGCATTGGTTGATCTAGGTCCACATGTGCCAGCTTAATGCAATCTGCCAGAACAGTTTCTTGCCTGCTGCCAATGTCTATAAACAAACGTGGAGTTATCATTCCGTAGCACCTTGAAAGGACTTTCATCTGGTCATTGCAACAGTGTCCTGTGCACATCCCTGCACCGGAATACATTAAGGCAGTCTTTGAGTTCAGGCAAAATTTATGAAGACATAGGCCCATACTGGCACCAGTGTACACACCTTCTCCCTCAAGTGTGTGAGTACTGAAGTGAGAGATTCCTGCAGCCCGTGTGCTGCTAGAATGAAATTCCCTGGGACTGTTAGGGGTGGGGGGCTCCGTACACTGGTTCTGCAGAGGATATAGCCAGATACTCCTTCAGCAGAGTACAGATTCCTAAAAGTACCAAAGGCAATTCATCTATCCAATTTGGTCCCTTAAGACCTGCCATGAGAGCCGTTTTCATATAACATTGAAAACATTCCACTAATCCATAGGACTAGGGATGATGGGCCACTGACTGATGAAGCTGGTGCCCAGCATCTGTGCAATTGTAGACCATAACCCAGGCATAAACTGAGCTCCTTTGTCAGAGGAGATGTGCATGGGTTGTCTGAAATGTGCTATCCAATTGGCAACGAGGGCTCTCTCACAAGCTGAGGTGGAGAGCGGGACAACCTCTGGCCATCTCATGAACTTGTCTACTACTATGAAGAGGTGAGTAGCGCCACTGGATGTGGGTAATAGGCTGATGCTATCCATGTGGATGTGATCAAACCTGCACTGCGTGGGTGCAGTGTAGTGGAGCCTTGGCGCTGAACCTTCGAGGTCTGGCATTGAATGCATGTCCTTGCCCAAGCGCCGACTTGCTTGCACAGGCCGTGTCACATGAATTTGTTAGCCACGAGCCTTATTGTCATGCTAATTGAAGGGTGAGCCAAACTGTGCATGGCATCAAACACCCAGCATTGCCACACAGCAAGTATAATGGGCCTCAATTGGCCAGTGGATAGGTCACAAAGTAGTGAGGCATTTGCTGGACAAAAGTATATGTCCTCCTACTTCAGTCCCGATACGGCCGTGCAATACTTGGACATTTCTTCATCTTCCTACTGAGCTGCTGCCAAAGATATGTCGTCTATAATGGGAGCAGGCGAATGGATGGAAGCGGAGGCAGTGTGGGATATCGTGTTGGCAATGAGATTGCTCTTCCCCGCAATAAGCTTTAAACTCTGAAATGTAGAAGAGTTGTCATTGGGGTTGTGACAACCACGGATCAGGCATCTTGGCAAAGGTGAAAGTCAACGGCTTGTGATCTGTGAGACTGTGAACCCTCTGCATTCTAGGAAATAGTGAAAATGCCATATGGCCAAGTAGAGGACAAGGAGCTCCCTGTCAAAAGCACTACTTCTGCTCTGGTGGTATTAAATGATGAGTAAAGAAAACCAGAGCTTTCCAGGTGCCGTTGATGAGCTGTTCCAGAACCCCACCTACCGCAATGCCTGACTCATCCACTGTCCAAGCCATCGGCACATCAACCTGCAGGTTCATTAGTATAGTGGCTTTCATTAGCACAACTTTTTCATTCTTGAATGGGGCCATGGCCTCGTCATCCCATTTCAGTTCCTTGGGATGCCTGGACAGGAGTTTTAAAAGCAGCTGTATAACTTTCACTGTAGCTAGCATGAAATGATGATAAAAGTTAATTATGCCAACAAACTCCTGCAGGCCCTTGACGGTAGAGGTTCTCTGAAATGTGCAGATGGCCTCTACCTTGGAAGGTAGTGGAACTGCTCCTTGCTGATCGATTGGGTTGCCAAGGAAATTGATTGATGCAAGGCTAAACTGGCATTTGGTCAGGTTGATTGCTAACCCGTGGTCATCTAGCTGCTGATGTAGTTGATGAAGACCAGCCCGGTGCTGCTGCCATCGTGGCTGGCGATGATGATGTCGTCCATATAAACGAATACAAAATCCAGGCCCCAGGTCATTGTGTCCATTAGGCATTGAAATGTCAGGGTCATGCATTTTAAACAAAAGGGCAAAGGAGAAATTCAAATAACCCAGAAGGGGTAATTAAGGCAGTCTTAGAAATATCAGCCATTTTGGATTTTGGAGAAAATCCTAGCGCGTGAAGGATTGCGGAGAAATATGGGAAACCAGGAAGCAAATTGCTGTAGTGATGTTGTTCAGGCACCAATAATCCCCTCAGGTCTCCACCCTCCAGAAGCCTTAGCAATAATCAGTGGCAATGGTCAAGAACTGTCAGAGAGGTGAACAATCCACATTTCCTCCACTCATCTTTAGCCAGCTGCACTTTATCCGGAGGCAGCCTGCATGCTCGTGTACGCAGGGGATATCCATTAGTTGGAATGTGGGCAGTTGTGAACTGTAAACTAATAATGCTGGAGAATTCCACTAGGATTCTGGCATATTCACTGTCTGAGAGCATTACTGAGTCAGGGTAAGGTACGGGCAATGCCGCGTGGTGCAGGGCGAAGGACTCAAGTCTTCGAATTAACAAGGCTGTGACTTTTGAGGTCCACTAGAAGGCACTGTGCTTGCAAAAAACCATCTCCCAGAAGCAGCGGTGATGCACCAGCACAGTGAAGGACCAGCTGAACTGCGACAAGCTGAAATTGAGTGGAATTGTCCGTGACCTGTATGTTGAGATGCTGCTATTGTTGGTGGCCGTGAATGGAGGGCCTCTTTCCTGAATGTGTAACTGGGCCGGGGGGGCTGGTGGAGGAGCACACTAACCTCCACCCCAGTGTTGACCAAGAACTGATGGCCTGAGTGTTGATCTCCAGAGGAAAAGGAGGTTCTCCTTGTGGCCATCCATCGTGGCCACTACTGACAACTGGCCTCTGTTTCCTGGATGTGTGCAGGGGGGGAACAGCTGATAGTAATAGCACCATTGTTCTCTGTCTGTGTTGAGTCTGCTCTCTGGATTGGGCAGGGTTCGTGCCCTTTGCCAAGGCACCGCTACACGCACAACTGGAAGTCTTCCATGCTGCTTAGCATGCCGCAACTCATCAGCACTGGCTGCTAGATGACGGGGCACTAAGGTTGTCATCTGCAGCAGCAAACGATGTCTTCTGGCACTTGCTCAAGGAAAAAGCTGCTAGAAAACCAGATAGCATCTGTGTCAGTCCATGAATGCCAGCATCTCCTTCATTAGTTCAGAAGGAGTGTGGTTGCCCAGGCCGTCCATGTGGAGGTGTTGTGATGCCCTGCAGCATCGGGAAAGGCCAAAAATACGTATGAGCAGGTGTTTGATGGCTTCATACCTATGATTGGCTTGAAGCTGGCGTAAGAAATTGACAGTACACCCCATGGTGCCTTGGTCCAGCGATGCCACGACAATGGTATTTTGTTGCATCAACTATATTCTGGTGCAGATGGAACTGGGCCTCAGTCTACTTGAATCAGACCTATGACTGTGAGGTCCAAAATACTGGAGGTCTGAGTGAAACTGTGATCTGTACATCCATAGTGAGTCCCAAAATGTTGTTTGGACAATTGCGGTCACCAATGTGGCAGGTCAGTACTGTAGCAAGTGGTGAAGCAATAAAGAACACAAGAGATGCCATAAACTGATGAGCTGATTGGTTTAATGGCGCTCATACAGTCATTTAAATATCCAAGATTCACTTGCTCCCCACATCATGTGACTCCTCGAAATGACGTGGATCCCAGAAGCCTTGGTGTCATTAATCCCTGGACCCACAGAGACCCGCAACTCTGAAACTCTGAGGTAAGTAGTTCACAGTCCAATACAGTATATAAACATATCTTACAAAATTGTCTTTTTTAAACATAAAGTTGAATGAAATCTGGTTTCAGTTACAGTGGCTTGAACACCAGTGTCTTGAATTCTCTGAGTAATGAATGCCTCTCAGTTTATTATCCAATATTGACATGCTCAGATTTCCAGCTCTGATTTCTCTTGTTAAAATCATGCCAGACCTGATGACTTTAGCATCAAGGCTAAAATGTCCAAATTATTCACTGAGGTGAAGAGCTGGGACTTCTTCCAAACTTGAACTCCAACTTCGTATCATGCAACCAAGCTTATATTTCTACACTTTGCTGTTCTAAACATTTATCTTTCCCATTCTATGCACAGCTTCTCTCTGCTTCATATTTTAATTGCTCTTTTTGCATTTCATCCACTGCAATAATGCTTTTCCATTAGCAATCTGTTTAGCTGATTGTTTCCTAATGAGTGTTAAACAAACTCAAGCCCAGCGAGATACATGCATGGCATCTCTTTACTCCCTGGAACAAATTTAGAAGCAAAACCAAAACCTCACTTACAAGCAACTGACTGATCCCTTAAAGAACATTTGCAGGAGACAATGCAAGTTGGCTAACAATACAAGAGCAAAACCTTAAATGCTGGAAATCTGATGTAATGTTGCAAAGTAAGAGTCCTTAAATGGGTCTCTGATTGATTTTGTCATTTGGAAGAGTAGCTGTTCCTGAACCTGGTAGTACAAGTCTTGTGGGACCTATACCTTTTTAATGATGGCAGCCACAAGAACAGAATGTGTCCTGGGTGGTTGTGGATTTTTTTTTAATTCTTGAAGATTTCTCCATCTGCAGCTTTTCACGTAGATTTTCTCGATGGTGGGGAGTTTTTGCCTGTGATGCACTGGGCTGTACCCACCTTTTGCAGGGCTTTCTGCTCATAGGTACTGGTGCCCTCACACCAGGCCGTGATGCAGCTGGACAGCATATTTTCCACTAAAAATAGAAAATACTGGATATACTCAGCAAGTCCTTGGAGAAAGCATTAGTTTAAACGCTTCTGGTCCTCCCTCATTCCAAAAGGGAGGCATTCATGATGGGAAAGATCAGCTCCAGTAAAAGTGAGATAATTGGGACTCCAACTCTGTTGGTAGTCAAAACAATGTATGAGCACTTACTAGCAAAGTCATCAAAATATTATGTATGTTTAATCAGTGTATATTTCTGAAACTTTCCAATAAGTTTTCCAGTGGCTGAATGAAATAGAATGATTATTCAGCTGCATTATTTTTGTTGATTTGTGGAAAATATGACAAAATCACTCTTTAATAATGATGTACATTAATGAAATAATTCTTGAAAGTGAACTAGAAATGATGTATACCAGTATATAGAATATTTCAGTTCTTGTGATTCTATGCTCATTAGCTTGCTATTATTTCCACTCTGATACCAAGGGTTTTGCTGACCCAAAGGACATATTTTTATAATTCATCCTAGCTCCCGTATTTTCAGAAGTGAAATGGAAATGAGCTGATGAGTTTCAATAAAAGGCAATGTTATTGAGCAGAAAAACATGCCGAAAGGAGCTGCGACTTTCAAACTTGTGGTTGTGGTGGTCAAAATTCACAGGAAGGAGTTTTCTTTTAATTTAGACACACAGCCCAATAACAGGCCCTTCCAGCTCACAAGCCCATGCTGCCCAATTACACCCAATTGACCTACCACCCCAGTATGTTTTGAAGAATCGGAGGAAACCCACACAGTCATGGGGAGAGCGTGGAAACTTCTTACAGACAGCACCGGATTTCAATCTCAGTCACTGGTGTTGTAACTTCTTTCTCTTGGCTTTGCAGACGAAGATTTATGGAGGGGTAATGTCCACGTCAGCTGCAGGCTCGTTTGTGGCTGACAAGTCCGATGTGGAACAGGCAGACACGGTTGCAGCGGTTGCGAGGGAAAATTGGTGGGTTGGGGTTGGGTGTTGGGTTTTTCCTCCTTTGTCTTTTGTCAGTGAGTTGGGCTCTGCGGTCTTCTTCAAAGGAGGTTGCTGCCCGCCGAACTGTGAGGCGCCAAGATGCATGGTTTGAGGCGATATCAGCCCACTGGCGGTGGTCAATGTGGCAGGCACCAAGAGATTTCTTTAGGCAGTCCTTGTACCTCTTCTTTGGTGCACCTCTGTCAAGGTGGCCAGTGGAGAGCTCGCCATATAACACGATCTTGGGAAGGTGATGGTCCTCCATTCTGGAGACGTGACCTACGCAGCGCAGTTGTAACAGTGTTGAGCTAACCACGCTGAAAGTCAGTGTATTACACACAAAACAGGCAGTGCTTGCAGTTTTACAAAGTCCTTTAGATTTAAACGCCGACTCCATTTTGATCTCATAATGCTAACATTTACTGAATGAGATAAAATTTAAATTTATACATGCACTCAATTTATTGCCGATTTTTTTTCCAAAGATGCCAGAATTTCCAGTGATTTACATTTTCATTGAAGTACATTAACTGTCCTTCAGTTATTTGTATTGTAAATGTAATTTTCTCTGTATTGATTTTGAAGCATTTCTTTATTTAATTTTGAAACCTAATAGATTATGACAAATGGTCTCCTCAGTCATCTAAATTATGCACAGACCATACCATTCATCAGTTCTTTAAACTCATTACTTCCATGCAGAGATTTTCCAAATATATATTTTTTTTAATCTGAGGGAAAATTCTTCAAAATCACAATTTCAGTTTTAAAGCCAACAATTTAATATGAATCATACCTTTTATCTCAGAATTTCAATTCTGGCTATTTGTTCTGTAAATGCACATGACCAAGCAAATGTTGGAAGTTCTGTCGGAAAAGGCTACCACTCTCAGTATCAGCACCTTCCAAGCTCATGAATGCTATCAGCTCAAAAGACGAAGGTGGTAAAAGCATGGGGACAGTGGCACCTGAAAGTGATCCTTCATGCCGCACTCCATCCTAACTTGGAAATATTACCACCATTCCTTCACTGTTGCTAGATCAAAATCCTGGAACTCCCTGTCCCTAACAACATTGTGAGTATACCCACACCTCAAGAATACCCTAGTCTCCAATAGCATAAATTCAAAGAATCAACAGCTCATTATAGCTCTCTCCTGATCTTTATTTTCTAATGACTATTTGCTACCAGCAACTAATAAAACCGGATTGATGAAACTAACCAGTGCCATGCTGTGATGCTCAATAATGATGAATTGCCCAGCCAAGGCCCAACCCTCCCTGTCAATGCTTTCACTTAACTGATGGAACATGCCCAGATGGTAGCTTGTCTGATAACACAGATTCCTGTGGCTGCCAGAAATAAGCCTGTGCTGTAAGTGCGACTGTTGTCACCACCCTCATGCCCACACCAAATAACAATTTGCCCAGATGACTGCGTCTGCACAGTGACAGAAGCACCCCTGTCAGATCAGTGAGACAAACCATTCTTCTACACTAGGATGTGTGCATGCTTCTGTAGTCCGTAGTATCAGAATTTATTGGCATGGGCGTTTATCACAAAATCTGTTGTTTTGTGGCAGTATTACATGTGCAAAATTACGATGTTACATTTTAATAAATAAATGGATAAACTGATAAATAAATAAATAGAAAGAGAGAGAGATGGGTGAATAAATAAATAGATTTAGATCATTATATTTAAAAAGTAGATGGTTATTTTTTAAAAAAATATGAATAGATGCAAAAGAAGAGAATGTGAGGTAGTGTCTGTGGTTCATTGTCCATTCAGAAATCTGATGGCAGAGGGGAACAAGCTGTTTTTGTACCATTTGGTGTTTGTCTTCAGGCACCGTACCTCCTTCCTGCAAGGGAGACTTCCTATAGGATGTCTTGTTTAAAATAATCAGATTGTTTAGCGTAGAAGTAGGCCAATCAACCTACTGAGTCTATGCCAACTAAAGGCAGCCTCATTCTCCTCTCATCAATTTATGTGGTGCTTTCCCCATACTAGTAAAATAACAATTCAAGTAATAATAATGACATGAAAGAATTTCCCCCATTGACAATGCCTATGCTATTTCAGTGGGTGAAGGAACTGGTATCTCCCTGTTGCATCAGTAAGTCAGACCAATAGCAGCTAACGTCGGAATAATGATAAAGGCTAGGAAAACTCGCCAGGTCAGGTTGTGGAAAGAAACACACGATTAACTTTAAAGTCTGAGACCCCTCCAGTAAGACGGTCGGAAGTAGTATGGGGGTCATCTCATTAGAGAATATTGTGCCTATGTCATTGCTACTGAAACTGTCTGTACACCTCTAGCTCTGAACCTCTGGGATGATCCTGGAAAGAGTTGTCTACATTATCCCATAGTACTTTGTGAATTTCCAGACAGACAATGTTGGAACCAGGACAAATGTGCTCATGTGGATGGATTTACCATGGCTTAGTTGGTAGAACATGTACATCAGTCCACATCCCACTCTTGGAATTTTAGCACAAAAATCTCAGTTGGCCAAGGAACTGAGTGGTACAAGTAAGATTAGGATTAATAAAGCAAACTGATTAAAATGCCCTTTCCCAAATCTTTAAGGTTAATTAATTTCTGAATTGGAAGGTCAAGTATGTTAAATTAATCTTTTAGATCCAGAGATATTGCTTGGCAATAATCCGGACAACTTGCAGTTAAATGGTAATGTACTCGTACACCCTATTTTACTCCTGATTGAATGAGATTTCACATTTTCATTGTTTTTTTTAAATGTTAGAATGTGTGGGTTTTTTTTAATGGGATTTCATGTCAACCCATTACATGTGTTGCTTCCTCCAGCAAAGTTCGCAATCCTGTACCTTGTGACGAACCAGGGCATCACTGACGGCATTTTCTCGATTTCGCTGTATATGAAAGGCCTGAAGTTGATGTCAGTTTTGCACAGTAATAACATTATTTTTGCCATTAGTGCCACTGCAAATTCTGGGCCATTGGGTTATTTTCTGCTTGTCATGAGATAAATGCAGTAATCACATTTTTCTAATTATGTTGAGTATGTGCAAGTCCACAAATAGTAGGTCAAGGAGAAGGATGCTCTAATCTCACAAAATGATACTCCCTAGCCTCCAAGCACATCTGTTATCAATATAGCCCAGACAGTAGCTTTCCTGATAATCGTGAAGAAGATTGATGCGTAGACATAACTGGAGGCAATATTGTAGCAGCAAGTAACTTCTGAGTAAAATAAAACAAGGAGGATTTCATAAGATTTCTTTGCATACACTTTACAGACACTGGCTATTTTCACATTTGCTTTAAAAGAAAAAGGAACATAATAGGTTTTTTTGTCTGTAACTATAAAGTAAACCAATTCTTGATTTTGCTGGTAGGCTTCAGTAATATCTAATATTGTGGGTTTTTTTGTGTATTTCTCAACAAGATGCAAATGAGTAGAAGCATGCAGTATCATTTATAATCCCTTAAACATCAGATCCTCTGTCTCTGCCATCTTTACTCCTTTATCACACATGTCCAACTGCTTTTACAAATCAAAATATTTATTACAATGAAATTGATTATGTATTTTTTATTTTAAATTGTCAACTATTAACAAACAAATACTTTAGATATGTTTAAATGTTAATTCAACTATACAGATCTACTGACACTTGTAACCACTTTCGTTTGATTTGTGACCAATAAATATCACCAATTCCCCTTGATTGAATATGAACAAACTACAGTCAGATGGGGATATAATTTGAAGCTTTCCAGAAAATTTGTCTCTATAATTACTTTATATGCATAGAACTATGAACAAATCCTGCTGACAGATTCATTTTACAACTATACTAATGGATAGTCTTGGTGTCAATCTGTGGAATCACTCAGGTTGGAGTTGGTTCATTTATTGTTTTTCCACAAAGAGATATAAATAGGTTAAATTGCCTATCGTCACAATCGCTCCACAGCAGATGCAATATCACCTCAAAACAGCAGCAAATGCATACGGCTGCACTTCATAGACTACAACACACCCTTCAACACCATTATTCCCTCAGAGTTTGTCAAGACGCTCCAAACCCTAGCCCACTGCACCCTGCTCTGCAACTGGATCCTTGACTTCCTCATCAGAAGACCACAGTCAGTACAAATTGGAAACAATGTCTCCTCCTCATTGATTATTAACTCCTCAAGGATGAGTGCTTAGTCCACTGCTTTACTCACTGTACACCCATGACTGTGTGGCCAGGCACAATTCCAATGCTATCTACTATGGGTGTCGACAGAATAACAAGGCAATAAGGAAGTGTACACGAGGGAGATGGATCAGCTTAATGAGTGGGGTCACACCAGCAACCTTGCACTCAATGTTAGCAAAATCAAGGAGATGACTGTGGACTTCAGGAGGAAGTCAGGAGAACACAAACCAGTCCTAATAGAGGGCTCAGTAGTGGAGAGCATCAAGAATTTCAAATTCCTGGGTGTCACCATCTCTGAGGATCTGTTCTGGAGTCTCCATATCAATGCAATCATGAAGGCTTGCTAGTGGCTATAATTTGTGAGGTGTCTGAAGAGATTTGGTACATCTCTGAAGACTTAAAATCTTCTACATGGAGAGCATTTTGGCTGGTTGCATCACCGTCTGTTATGGAGGCACCAACTCTCAGGACAAGATAAAACTCCAGTGTTGTTAACTCTGTCTGCGACATCGTGGGCACATGACTTCATCGAGGATATCTACAAGAGGTGGTGTCTTTAAAAAGTAGCCTCTATCCTCAAGGACCTCCAACACCTAGGCCATCAGGTAAAAAGACAAGCACTCAGCGGTACAAGGACAGCTTCTTCCCCACTAAATTCAGATTCCTGAATGATCAATGAACCAAATATACTGCTTTACTTTGACTTTTCGTGCTCTATTTTTAATTTTTTAAAAAGTGGTTTACATGTGATGCTGGCACAAAACAATGAATTTTGTGACTTGTTCTGATTCTGATCAAGTGAGTGGGCAAGGGTTTGGCAGATGATGTACAATGTTGGCAAATGTGAGGTTATCCACTTTGGATAGAAAAATGGAAGCTCAGAGTTCTATTTAAATGGCAAGCAATGGCAGTATGCTGCTATGCAGATGGTCTTGAGAGTGCTTGTGCGTGAATTGTAAAAGGTTGGTTTGCAGGTGCAGCAGACAGTCAGGAAGGTTACCTTGAGGAAGGCCTCAGGCCTGAAATGTTGGTGATGTATATTTACCTATTGTGAGATTGACTGAGTTCCTCCAGTATTTCTATGTTTAGGCAGCATCTGGGAAAGAGCAACTTTTCTCTTAATTTCTTGGTGCTGACAGTAATATTTCAGAACTGAGATCATTTTGTCAGAACTAGGAAGGAAAGAAACAACAGTACTAATTGGAGATTGTCCAGATGGAATATTAGGTGTTGTTCCTCAAATTCCCACACTTGTGCTCACATCTCCTCCAATATTCAGGGCCCCAAACAGTCCTTCCAAGTGAAGCCACACTTCATTTGTGAATTTGAAGGGGTCATCTACTGCATCCAGAGCTCTTGTTGTGGTTTCCTCCACATCAGAGAGACTGGATGCCGATTGAGTGATCTTTCATTGAGAATTTTCACGCTGCCTGCTGCAATAACAATGACCTCCCCGTGCCAACAACTTTAACTCCACAGACCATTCCCATGTCTGTCCAGGGCCTCGTGAACTTCCAAACCAAGGCTATCTGCAAGTTGAAGGAAAAACATCAGATATTCTATATGGACATGGACACTCTTCAACCAGGTAGCATTAACTTCTCCGGTTTCTATTTAAACCCCTCCCCCTTTTGCTCTTTCTCCCTTTCTCCAGTTTCCCCTTCCCTCCCCATTACTTTTTTTTACTCTTCTACCTCTTGTCTATTAGCCTGTGTTCCTCCCTCCTCTCATCTCCCTCCCTCCTCTCATCTCCCTCCCTCCTCTCATCTCCCTCCCTCCTCTCATCTCCCTCCCTCCTCTCATCTCCCTCCCTCCTCTCATCTCCCTCCCTCCTCTCATCTCCCTCCCTCCTCTCATCTCCCTCCCTCCTCTCATCTCCCTCCCTCCTCTCATCTCCCTCCCTCCTCTCATCTCCCTCCCTCCTCTCATCTCCCTCCCTCCTCTCATCTCCCTCCCTCCTCTCATCTCCCTCCCTCCTCTCATCTCCCTCCCTCCTCTCATCTCCCTCCCTCCTCTCATCTCCCTCCCTCCTCTCATCTCCCTCCCTCCTCTCATCTCCCTCCCTCCTCTCATCTCCCTCCCTCCTCTCATCTCCCTCCCTCCTCTCATCTCCCTCCCTCCTCTCATCTCCCTCCCTCCTCTCATCTCCCTCCCTCCTCTCATCTCCCTCCCTCCTCTCATCTCCCTCCCTCCTCTCATCTCCCTCCCTCCTCTCATCTCCCTCCCTCCTCTCATCTCCCTCCCTCCTCTCATCTCCCTCCCTCCTCTCATCTCCCTCCCTCCTCTCATCTCCCTCCCTCCTCTCATCTCCCTCCCTCCTCTCATCTCCCTCCCTCCCTCCTCTCATCTCCCTCCCTCCCTCCTCTCATCTCCCTCCCTCCCTCCTCTCATCTCCCTCCCTCCCTCCTCTCATCTCCCTCCCTCCCTCCTCTCATCTCCCTCCCTCCCTCCTCTCATCTCCCTCCCTCCCTCCTCTCATCTCCCTCCCTCCCTCCTCTCATCTCCCTCCCTCCCTCCTCTCATCTCCCTCCCTCCCTCCTCTCATCTCCCTCCCTCCCTCCTCTCATCTCCCTCCCTCCCTCCTCTCATCTCCCTCCCTCCCTCCTCTCATCTCCCTCCCTCCCTCCTCTCATCTCCCTCCCTCCCTCCTCTCATCTCCCTCCCTCCCTCCTCTCATCTCCCTCCCTCCCTCCTCATCTCCCTCCCTCCCTCCTCTCATCTCCCTCCCTCCCTCCTCTCATCTCCCTCCCTCCCTCCCTCCTCTCATCTCCCTCCCTCCCTCCCTCCTCTCATCTCCCTCCCTCCCTCCTCTCATCTCCCTCCCTCCCTCCTCTCATCTCCCTCCCTCCCTCCTCTCATCTCCCTCCCTCCCTCCTCTCATCTCCCTCCCTCCTCTCATCTCCCTCCCTCCTCTCATCTCCCTCCCTCCTCTCATCTCCCTCCCTCCCTCCCTCCCTCCCTCCCTCCCTCCCTCCTCTCATCTCCCTCCCTCCCTCCCTCCCTCTCATCTCATCTCCCTCCCTCCCTCCCTCCCTCTCATCTCATCTCCCTCCCTCCCTCCCTCCCTCTCATCTCATCTCCCTCCCCTCACCTTTTAATTCAATAGCCTGGCCATGTATTGCTCAGATCTTGACGAAGGGTTCAGGCCCAAAATGGTTACCCTTCACTCCCTATAGATGCTGTATGACCTTCTCTGTTTCTCCAGTACTTTTGGCCATTACACTTTCTCCGACTTGTGTATTCCTAATGGCAGGATTGCGGAATAGCTCAGCAGGCAAACTCTGAGCCAAAATTGAAGCGGACATACAAAAATAGCTCACTCAGATATAAACAGGAAGAAAGTGTGAGTTACCTAAATTTGAAACTGGAGGAACTCAGTCTGTCTCGAAGCATCCATAGAAGGTAAAGATAGATTACTGACATTTCAGACCTGAACCCTTCTTCAAGGTATAAGCAAAAGAAAAAATAGTAGCTTTACACCTGAATAAAGACTGGGATAGAAAGGGGGGGAGAATGGGAGGAGGAGGTGTCCAGACCAACAAACAAAAGATGTTCATTGGATATGATCAGAGGAAAGGTGAGAATTGATTTGGCTCTGAAAGGAGTCCCGGGGGGGGGGGGGGTGGGTGGTAGGGGGAGTGGGGAAGACATAATTAGACAGAACTCGTCTTTCTTCTTGCCATATCCAATGAACATCTTTTATTTATTGGTCTGAAATCTTTCCTGTCCTGATCTTCTCCCTTTCTCTCTCAAGTCTTTATTCAGACACCTGCCTGCTTTTTGCTCACACCTTGAAGAAGGGCTCAGCCCTGAAACATTGGCAATATACCTTTACCTCCTTTGGACGTTGCGAGACCAGCTGAGTTCCTCCAGCATTTACCGTGTGTTTTCACATTGAATATCAAGTGTGGAGAGCAGCCAAGTGCCTCAGAGAGAAGTGTTTCCTCATTCTTGAATTGAGCTTCCTTCATTGTAATAGTTCTGGAGGGCACCAGCATCTCAGAGTAAATGGGAATTAAAGTGGGAACCTAGAAGCTCAGGATCACTCCTGCAGATTGCATGCAGGGACACTGCTTAGTGTTCACCCAATCTGCATTTGGTTCTCCAATGCAGTGGAGTCCATGATGTGGACGGCAATGTTCTACGCTAGACTGTTATAGGTGCAAGTGAAGTATGGCTTCACCAGGAAAAAGTGTTTGGCTGCATTCATGGTGGGAAATGAAGGGGTGTAATGAAGAGATTTAATTTGGAGATACAGAATGGTAACAGTTCCTTCCAGCACACAATGCCCAAATGCACCCAAATTACTAATTTACCCACAAACTCCATATCTCTTTAGAAAATAGATGGAAACTGGAGCACCCAGAGGAAACCGTTGCAGTAATGGGAGGAATGTACAAATTCCTCACATGCAGCAGTGGATTCTGGGATTCTGGTGCTGTAGCAGTTTTGCACTCTCCATTTAATCTCCTGGAGTTGCATGGGGATGTATCATAGATAGGAAGTGGTTGATGGGGGATGGAAGAGTGGATCAGAGAATTACAAAGGTAACAATCCTTTTAAAAAGCCGAGCAGGGAGGAGAGGGAAAGATGTGCCTGGTACTGGAATTTTGGTGCCTCTCCCGTGTGATCACTTGAATTGCATCTTCTGCAACTTTCTAGCCCAATACGAATAGCAAGCATCACAGACACATGATCTCCAGCTGATATTACACAATCAAAAGGACAATCTTCCTAATCCTGTGATGGTGAAAGATGCAACCAGGGCATTTCCCTCACTTTTCTCAGAATATGATTTCTTGATTCCATGATTTTATGTCTAACTTTGAGATATAAAGTCAAAATAGTTCAAAATTGGAAATTATAAATGACTATCATATTGATTTTGATGTAACCATCATCATATTTAATTTGGGTGTTCATATTCTTAATGACAGTTCCTGTGAAATGACTGATTCATAATTCAAATTTTTATTCCTCGTTGAGATGGTATCACAGTGAAGGTAGAAGTCTGTAATCTTGTCAGTGATTCTACAATTGAAGAGTATTGAACATAGAATTCTTGGTGTTTTTGGGTGTGTGGGTAGAAAACTAAAATTGTCTAAATGATGTCACTTTGGAATCTGTTTGCTTCACTCTTCCTTCACATTATCTTTCCTTAAACAAGCTTCAACCTTCCACAATGTTTGAACAACCTTGTAAGCAAACTGTGTATTTACATCTTAATCAGTATTGCAATTCTGTAGTTATAACTGTTGAAAGCATTCAAACAAATAACCATCGAAAACCAATTTCAAAATAATTTAAGCTCTCGTTTTCATTTTTTAATTATAGTCCTCAAATGGGGAATGGATTCCAACATTTAGTGTGAACATTTAGTACTATAGATCAAACATGTTCAGAGGTCTCCTATTCTGGCCCAGCAATGCACAATTGCCTCGGAAAAGCAGTGTCTGCTGGAGCAGGGCAGTATTCCTTCCATTCTTGAATGCAGTCTTGATTTCATGTCCATTTAGCTACAGGATCACATTGACTTTGACTTATTAACCCATTGAGTGCAAACTACAAGATGTCATCGAAATCCAAAATTGGAAGATTAAAGGCAGCAAGTCTGGCGGGGAAATAGATCGGATGGTCCAGGCCAATGTCTATCATTAGAAAATTACAGTGATGAGAGAAAAAATAAGAACATTAAAGCACAAGCTAACTTTTCAAACCTGAAGCTTGCTCCCCGATTCAATGTGATTATGCCTGATCTCCTGCCCTCTCACATATTCTTTGGCAAGGCTGAAGGTAATGGTAATGAGAAAATAAAGAAACAAAAGATCTTGAGAAAAGAAGTGAATTGAAGCAGCAGAAATATTTGAAAGTTGTCAGTCATTTGCAATTAATGCAAGGGTAAATTAATACATGAAAACCTTTTGTATTATAATCACAAACTTTAATGAAACTAAATTGGTCTGTATTTTCTATTCAACGGTGAACTGCTTCCATTTACCGGTGACCTGCAAATTCTTTACATTCCCCACTGCGTGGCTCTTAGATGAAAGCTTCTTCCCTGAGCCCTCAGCTACAAGCCCTGGGCAACACTGTTGGCGTAATGATTAGCTCAATGCTGTTACAGCGCCAGCGATTGGGACAGAGCCACACACTCTGTAAGGAGTTTGTACGTTCTCCCTGTGTCGGCCGGTGTAGGTTTTCCCCGGGGGCTCAGGTTTCCTCCCACCATTCAAAATATGTACAGGGATTGTACATTTAGGTGTAATTGGGTGGCATGGGCGAAAAGGGCATGTTTCTGTGCTGTATGTCTTGGTTAAAAATTAATTGTCACTAAGTTGGTGCAGGGTGAGGGTGATGCAGAAAAGGCCTTGACCACAACAGCTGGAACTTTTTTTTTAAATCTTATTTTGGACAGCCAGCTAAGAAAGGTTATTCCACAGCAATTGTACAGTTTTGAAAATTATTGCATTTATAAAGTTGTGGACAATTGATGGGAGAAGAGAAAGTTAAAGAATTGGAAACAATGATAAGGGAGACTTGGTCAGCATGAAGCTCAAAAGATGGTGTGAAGTCAGCTCACACTGACATTTGGACATCTGGTTATTGTCAGTCTGGGAATGTAACTGCAGTAATCTTGCACTGACAGTTTTATGGTGCTGTGAATGTTTTCTCCTACTATTCCAAACACAAGTAGTTTTGAGATACTGTGTATTAGGGACTGTCTGATGAATAGTATATTTGAATTTTGATAAATGCTGACCAGGTGGTGGAAGTGATAATGAAAACCAGTGGAAATTTGCATAAATGAAATAAAAATGAAAGGAGTTGACTTGTGGTCTGTGGTTGGCTGTAAAGTCAAAGCAATATCTGGACTATTTCCAAAGAAGCGTATGGATGAGGTGCCTCATCCATAGTAATAACTATGGAGAACAATTACAGAGGACCTCAAATCTTAGGCCCAGACTAGGTTTCAAAGGTGACATCTGAGTACAATTGATAGATTTTAGAGGTTGATTGGCCATATTGATTAAATTGGCTGGTGCATTCATGATTTATGGTCAAATAGACAAAGATATTTGGCAACAGAGGGAGATTAAAATGAGGCATGTTACAATGCAAATTAAGAGCCATCTTGTGACCATTCATGAGAGGTGGGCATTGTAGGAAGCTGAGAATACTGTATTTGAAGAGATGGTGATGAGGTGCATTTCAGGTCTGATACAGTGTTTATGGTGAAAGAAATTCCATCCATCCATGGTGGTGCTACATGGACAGATCTAATAATGTGCATTTCCATCAGGACAGTGTATGACATGAAAAATATACAAGAGCCAGGCAATTGCTGCCTTTATCCTTCCACATCATAGGGCTCAATGCCTTTCCCAATGCTCTTCAGGAAGCCTTGGCACGTTGCAGCTGATGTATTGTTTGCAGTTACATTGTGTTGGGAGTTATAGGTCTTCTTGGAGCTGAACAAATACAAGCTTTGTAATAATTGTTTTTTCAATTTAGAGATACAGCACAGTAACAGGCCCTCCATAAGCCTGCGTCGCCCAAACACCCCAATTAACTTACAATCCCTGTACATTTTGAAAGGTGGGAGGAATTCAGAGCACCCAGGGGATACTCCCGCAGAAACGAGGAGAATGTACAAACTCCTTACAGTCAAACCCAAGTCGCTGGCATTGCAATAGCATTGTGCTATCTGTGCCACTCACCACCACGTTAACTGTGTCCTCCAAAGTCAGGTATATTCTCCACCATCCTGACTTTTTTGTCATTTGATTTTGCTAATCACAGTGAATCTAATAAGCTCTTATTGGCTAAATTTAATCTGCAGGAGGAACTCAGCAGATCAAGCAGTATCAATGGGAGAAAATGAATGGCTGACAGTTCAAGCCAAACCCTTTTAATTGTAGAAGAGAATCTGTTGTGTATTAACATGAGGATCAGAAAAGGGGGGCCTAAGCATTGCCAAGGAAACAAAAAGTACAGGATGGGGCTAGAAAAATACATAACAACAGAATGTAAATGCTTTTGTAGGTAAAGGTAATGGGGATTCCTTGCAGACAGAAACAGGAGATGTTATTAAGGAAATGAGAGAGAGGAATCAAACAATTTTTTTTTGTTTGCCTTCACAGAAGGAAGTACAGAAAACCTATTGGAAATAATGGAGGACAAAATATTTAGGAGCTCAAAAAAATAGTTAAAAATAAGTAATAGAGAAATTAACTGCTCATCAAGACCTGATGACCTACATCTTAAAGTTTAAAGGACAAGGCAACGGAGGTGGTTCCCAAAGATTGCCTGTTAACCTGAGATCATTAGTAGGGAAATGCTGTAATCTATTGAAATAGATTGGTTGCAATAAAATAATAGGATTCAACAGATTCAATATGGATTTATGAAAGAAAAGTCGTGATCGATGCATCAATTGGATTTTTTTTGGAGATTTTAGCTGGCATGATAGTTAAGGTTTGTTACTAATGAACAACTCCAGGTTCATCAATGAACTGATAATGCTACAATATTTACAATGATCTCAGTCTTTGAAGTTTCAGATCCCCTTCAATTAGCACAAAGTAGGGGGTCTTCCTGTCTTCCAGAGATGAATTCCTGGGTGTGATCCTTAATGTGTGCTGGAGTTTATATAAAGACTATTGTGGAGGAGCAGCCATGAGGAGAATTAACTTTACTACTTCGTTCTCTGCATTCCTCCAACCTATGTGCACAACATAATGTGATGCTGCGTGTGACCTAATGTAACGTTTCCATTGCAATTGATTAACTAAACTGGCCACAAATTGGAAATAGTAACCCTTAAAAGTTTGGATAATGTAATTATTTTTTTTAAAAAGTAGATAATGAATAAATTATCAGCAGGGGAAATTGATCCCTTTTTGTCACCCAAAAATACAAAACAAGGAAATGTCACAGGTGTTATTCTGATAGGGTTTCTGAAAAGCCGTTAATATGGAAAAAGAAGATACCATTCTCCAAGATAAGCCTCAATTGTTCATTCTGCTCTAGTGAATAAATACAGCCATTACTGCTAATGTCAGGCAATTTAAAATATATTTGAAGCTCAATGGGAAGCTGAGTGAAAGGTCTACTGTCCACTAATATCAGTGTTATACCCATAAAAGCTTTTAAATTTGGCCTTGAGAGTGACCTTGGCAAAGCACTTTCTGAAGAAATGCTTGGGACTTTCCCAGCATGGCTGCACTCAGGTTTATTGAGGAGACGCACAAAAAGCAATAACACTTCTCGGACATGAGCAGGGCTTTGATGGTCAGTGTGGATTATTATTTAAGTATGCATCCCTTATAATCACTGCTTTGTGGTAGCTCAGCATGTATAGTTACTCATAGCTATTTCATTTAGTTGGTACAGATGAAGCTAAATAGCAATTTTATTCAAATTACAATGTACTTAGACAGCACAAGTAGATAGACAATATCTAACTTTGAACAAAATCAGAGAGCGCTCCTGTGATTTTATTGCTTTTCTCTCATGCTGATCTTCCCTTGTAACAACAGAATCAGCTTTTGTTATGTTGCTTTACCGCATACTGTTTCTATGCCAATGGAGTATTTTGAACTTTCTTGATCACTTCAACTTTAATTAGTTGTAATAAAAAAAGTAAATGTATTTTCTGCCTGACAGAATCAACCCTTCATCCTAGTGTTTTTTTTAAAAAGTAAGTTATGGTATCTTTTGGGAGATTATAATGAAATATTTCCATGAATTAGGGACATTGGGACTATCTGACTAGTTAATCTCATATTTCAAATATTGTAATCAATGGATGCATCATACTAATGAACACAACTGATCTCTTGATTTTCTCTTAAGGAAAGCACTGCATTTACTTATAAAATAAGTCATTGGAAACCATATGAACCAAGCTATTGAGCTAAGCACTGATATTTTACTAAGCTCATGAGCATTTTATTGAAGAAAGAAATGTTGACAAAAGAAGATTAAATAGTATCTTTGAAGAGAGGAATAGAATTAATGTTGCAGGACCACGACAATTAAAATTGCAAAATATTGACAAGGTTGTTCATTCAACTATGCATTTCACCAAAGGTTTCAGATCATTTTGATGTAAAACCGTGAGCAATTGCATATCCTCACTCTGAAGTGCCTTCTCTCAGGTGTCAATCCTGCCTGTAGGACAGGGCATATCAAGAGATGGTGCTGAAGTTTGGAAGCTTTGGAATGTAATCATTTTCAGCGGTTGCTATCAGGCCAGTGTGGCTCCTCTCCCAACTTGGACACACCTATGAAATTTTCAAGGTATAAAGCAAGGTATAATTTCCACTCACTTTGAGCCAAACTGGGTAAGGATGGCACCTTCCCTTCTCCGGATAAGATCAATAAATCAATTGTTATTTTAGGGCACTCCAGAAACTTGCATACCTGTTACTAGTCCTCAAACTTCCTAATTAATTGACTTCAGGATCACAATGTGATTTTTTTTAATGAATTGTGGCATCTGAACATTACAAGAATTTAACCACAGAGCTACTATTTCAATTTTTATTGCCATGTAAACATTAAGGTTAACTTCACTAAATCTCAAAAATCTAGAATGACTTTACCAAGAGTTCCATCGTCCTCAAACAATTTAATGGTTGTCTTGGTCATTCTATGTTGCTTAGTCATTTAAGCATTTGAATCAAGATATAATGCCATATCATTTGCATTGCATGGATTATGATAAAGTCAAGTTTATTTTCATCCGATTGTACAGCATTCTCTGATCCTCAGTGCAAAACATGTAGACTCGCAACCAAACATTACACACATATAGACAAGTGATACAAATGCAGGATGAGCATTTCACCTATGTAAATAAATAAATATTGTTTTGTGCATAGGAGAGTCTTGGATAGTTAGTGTGAGCAGTTCCTTTGATCGTTCAGCATTCTCACTGCCTGTGGGAAGAAGCAGTTCCTCAGCCTGGTGGGGCTGGCTCTGATACTCCTTAGTCTCTTCCCTAATGGGACCAGCTGAAAGATGCTGTGGGCAGGGCAGAAGGGGTCCTCAGTGAATTTGCACTTCCCTCTTCAGACAACGATCCTGATCGGTTACTTCAATTTGTGGGTGGAGGGAGACTCCAGTGAACCTCTGTAATTTTTCCACCCCTGCAATTTAGGGAGTTCACCCCCAGTGATGGAGCAGTGAGTGATGCATTAGAAAGTCCTACCAGAAGTCATTACAGTGTGTGTATCTATATATAGGGTTCTGGATGCCGCTATTCTGTTGGATGGGCTCCCTTTATTTCAGTCCAACAGAGATCCTGCTTTGTGTGGTAAAGTCTCTAGTGGTGGCCTCTGCATTTACATGAAATGGTGCAAGGATTCAGCATGAGTCTCTGGTCACTACTCAAAGCTAGTGGAATTTGTGATGGTCAGACGCAGATCATTTTATATACCTCCGGAATTCATAATTGCAGCGTAGGTTCCCCAACCCCTGGCACTAACACTAAGGAGGTGATCTTGGAACTGTACGAGGCTAGAAATGAACTGCAGGCCGCGTTCCCTGATGGACTGATCATTATCGCTGGGGATTTCAACCAGGTAAAAGCTCAAGTGAAGGCTACCTAAATTCCATCAGTTTGTGAACTTTGCTATGAGAGGGGTGAACATGTTGGACCTTGTGTATATGATTATTTCTGACACTTATTGGGTGGAGCCCTGACCCCACCTCAAAAATTCAGACCACATCTCTATAATGCTGATTCCAACCTTCAGATGCTCCAGACCAGTTTGGAAGCAGGTTAAAGCCTGGCCAGTGGGGGCCATTCATGCACTTCAAGACAGTTTTGAAACACTGTCTGGAGCAAGAAACAGCAACCAGTGGCTGGAGGAGTATACACCATCAGTGACTAGCTATATCACTAAGTGATTGGATGACGTCATTGTGCCCAAGACCATCAGAACTTGCTCCAATCAGAAACCATGGATGACAGAGGAGGTGCACGTGTTTCTCAGGAACTAAGATGCGACCTTCAGAGTAGAGCAGCAAGATAGCCCTAGCTATTGCAAGATCCAAGCTGTGGAGTAACACACTCTGCTGACCATTGACAACTCCCCTGTTGAGGTTATCAAGAGTGTCAAGTTCCTTGGAGAGCATTGGCAGAGAGCCGCACATGGTCCCTTAACATGTTCCATAGCCAAAACAGCCCAGCAGTGCCTCTACGTCATGCAAAGCCTAAGGAAAGTTCATTTCCCACCCTCCATCCTCACTACATTATACAGAGGGTGTATTAAGAATGTCCTGTGCAACTACAACACCGCCTGGTTTTGAAGCTGTACCTCCTCAGGCCGCAAGACTGCAGAGGATAGTGAAGTCAGCAGAAAAGATAATTGGGGGCTCTCTTCCTACCATGAAGGACATTTACAACAGACAAAGCAGGTGAAAGGCAATCAACATTGTGAAAGACTCCACATGCCTCTCAAGTAAACTGTTCATCCTTCTGCCATCTGGTGGGAGATACTGTAGCACTTGGCCCCTTGTATCCAGATCGGGCAACAGCTTTTTCCTCCAAGCCCATCAGACTCCTGAACTCCCAGAAATTTAGGGGTAGGGAACTGTGGACTGTTTCTGAATAAGTCTTGTAAGATAGAAGTTAAACAGATTAAAATAACATTTATGTAATTATGCTCCTATATTTATGTAAATATGCTCCATGGTCCTGGAGAAATATATATTTATATGTGTATATACACACACATACATACATATTGAGCAATTAACAAATAGTAGAATGAACTGACTTATTAAGGCAAATTAAAGTTGACAAGCTTAAATGCTGAAATGAAGACACGACGACGCAGCATGCAAGCGGTGGCGTCACGATGTTTCCACTGCTCAGCCATTTGCTGATTCAGACCGCATGGAAAAGATGTCCCAGGAAAATTACTTGGGTCCACGTCCCTACCTCTAATTTTCCTGGGCTGACATTTTTACGGGAGGGTTCCCTGGAAAATTTCCTGGAATCGCCATTTTACACAGCGGTGTGAAAAGGCCTGGTGGTTCAATGCTCCAAAGCACTATATTCCGAAGTCAAAGGGAAGCAGTATGTGAAATAATAGTTGATGGGGTGTGGTGGTATTATGGTTTATCACTAGGCTGGTTTCCAGAGTCATGGGCTATCAATCAGAAAACGAGCTAGAATCCTTCCATGGTAGCAGAGAAAATTAAATTCAACTAACTAAATAACTCCAAAATTGTAAAAAGCTAATGACCATGAAACTCCTGATGATTGTAAACAAATTTTGAATCACTAATTTATTGAAGAGAAAGATTCATGTAATCTTTACTTGGTATGGATTATATGTGGCCTTAATACCATTGACATTTAAATGCCTATGAAATGATCCAGTAAGCCATTCTTGGGATGTTCAGGAACGTAAAATCACTGTGACTGGAGTGCACATCCCTCAATTAATTAACAGAAAATGAAAAAAGGTGAGATCATTTCCAGCTAATATAAACTTCTCAGTATCCCCAGGGGAGCATTTTCTTCATCAATTTTGGTGAGATGAGTAAAAACACAATGCTAGAGGTACTCAGCAGGTCAAGCAGTGGACTTTTAGCAAAGATGATAAAGATATGAAACCAATGTTTTGGGCTTGAGCCCTTCATCGTACGTTGATATCAAGGTATCTTTACCTTTGCTATATGAAGTAGTTGTACACTGTGTGGCACCGTGTTCATCTTGGCTCGCGAAGGGAGAGGCCTTCATGATGAGTTTCTACAGCATTAGGCTTTTACTTCAACCATGAACTTTCATGTTTTACTTGGTCATGTGAGTTCCTGATGTAGGTATTCACAGTAAATGTCATCCTTGGTTGCCCTGATAGAGGATAGCAGGTCACTGAACAGCAGTTAAATGGCTAGTTATTTTTACTAAGTAATTATATTTATTTACAGATAGTTAACTCTCTTTATTTAAAAATGTCTGAACCAGTATTTACCAAAATACTACAGTGGGTATAATTCACTCAAACAATCTAAATCATTGCAATGGGTGGTGGGACTGAATTACAAATGGAATTGTATCCATGTGTCAGCAATATTTACAATTGAACAAAGTAATAACATATTTAATTTGATGTTAAAATTCTAACTCTGGTTAAATTCTAATGGTAATTATTTTTACAGTCAACACAATAAATTACTATTCATAGGCTGACTTGTCCGTTTCACCACTCCAGTTATAAAACTAATTCAAGCTATGTCACTATAATTCATTTGTTATTGACAGTGCAAACTCTAGAGTGGAGATAGGATTTATTGCCTGAATAGTGTCTATTTCTATTGATAATAAAGATTTGAAGCAAATAATAATGAGGAGCGAGTCATTAATCTTTCTCTGGAAATGAATTCTTCACATAAAAGAGCAAGAGAAGTTTATTATTGATACAGGATTGATCAACAATGGGAATTCGCTCTGAATTCAGATAGGTTAACTAGGACCATGTCATTTCATCAATGTCTGCTTCTGTGCAACCATGATCCTGTTACATGAAAAATAGATATTTTTTGAAGTCCATCAATTCAAAAGGATTTAATTTGTCCTCATGGTCCCATCAAGACATTTAGGTGATCAAATCTGCTGATGACTTGGAACACACAATCTAATTTTAGCTTCCATTGAAAATCTATTTACGTACTGTTCATCGTTTTATTTCTGGGTGGGTTGGATTAAAAATCATCTCTCGTGTTGTGCACCTGTTCAGCAATGATATAGTGGGTTTTCAAGTGAAGGTATCTAGGTGAGGGCTGATAGTTGTAAACAAATTTTGAATCACTAATTTATTGAAGAGAAAGATTCATGTAATCTTGGTATGGATGATCAGGATGATACCATCCATCATTGATATGTTTGACTTATTCAAAAAAGGTCAATACAAAGGCTGGCATGAGAAATTAAGATACTTGTTCTGATCAATTAGGTCAAACCTCATTACTGAGGCAGCATGTTTTTGACTTGAGATTGGAACCTTCATAGTTTTTTCAGTCATTTTATTGTGGAGATAGATATGACGAGGAGAAGGAGGTATAATGTTCTCTCTCTGCCTCAGAATATCCAAAGTTACCCACCAGAGGGCCACCTGCTTAAGGTCTGTGGCCCAGCTACCTTGACATTTCTGAGAGAACCTGCATTCGCACCTGATGCTGATGGTTCGAGAGCTTTGTTTTCTTGTCATCTGAGATCTTGGACAAGTGTAATGACAGGGACACTCCACCAATGGAAAAGTACAAGTATTCATGGAAAATTTGTGTTCTGGATCCTTTTAAATAAAGGCTTGGAATATACGTCTGCTTCAATTAACCATTGTCCTGCTTCACAGATATGAAAGCCACTTATATCTATGGCAAACCATACAGGAGAGGTCTGCATTTTATCCATACTCCTTCAGACCCTAAAAAGAAAAATTTTGGCCTCTGTTCCCTTGTAAACCCTTCCCATCATCAAGAACATCTACAGTAAACACTGCCGTCAGAGAGCAACAAGGATCCACAACACCCAGTACATGCACGGTTCTTGCTGCTACCTTCAGGAAAAAGGTATAGGTGCCACAAGACTCATACCACCAGGTTCAGGAACAGCTGCTACCACCCCCCCCCCCCAACAACAAACTCAATCAGAGACACATTTAAGGACTACGTACTTTTGCAATTCATTGATTTTTTTCCCTCTCTGTGTTGCAGTCAGTTTGTTTACTTTTGTTTATTTGTTTACATGTGTATCTTGAGTACAGTTTTTTTTGCATGATTAATAAGTGGTCATTCTGCCTCGCCCACAGGAAAAAGAATCTCAGTGTTGTATGTGATGTCTGACAGTACATCTGAAATCTAAATCTGAAATCCGATTTCATGATCCCATCCATGAAATCCACTTAAACAGCCTTCTTCATGACTCCACTAATCCCACTTTTAATCACCCCATGACTCCACTGATCCAATTTTTTATTCTCTCCACATTCCCATCCACTTTCTTCAGTTTCTGCTGCCCTCCTACACATTCGAAATCACCCACAAATCTTCAGGATGTTGGAGGAACCCAGAGCACCTGGAGAAAATCCACACAGTCACAAAGAGAATGTGAAAACTCCAGATGAACACAGCTAAGGTCCGGGTTAAACATGAATCACAGGAGACAGCAGTTCTATCAGCCATACCATTGTTGAAATCAGTTAAGCATTGGTCCCCATGCTTCGCTGCCTGAGATTAAATTCCACTTTATGTTTTATGATGCTAGAGTTTGAGATATAATCTGGTACTCAAATACTTAGTTTTTCATGGCCATAGATCTTGATCATTAATTTTCCAAAATCTCAAAGTGTCCATGCCTATGAATCAGGGTGGGCAATTTCCTGTAATTTTTTTATTCTATGGATCGAGATTAACATCCATGGCCATTACTTGACTGAGATGCTTAAGTGGAGAGAACTGTATTATTACTGGAGGTTACTGATTGGCCAGGTTTTTACTGACAAAATCAGTCCATTGGACAGAAAATTGAAGCTCTGTTCGGGTAGGAATGCACAAAAGTTGGTAAGAACAACATAATTGTTTCTGAAGGCAGAAAGTGATTTCCAAATACCAACTATATGTCCTCCATCAAAGACCTCTACAAGAAGTGGTGCTTTAAGAAAGCAGCCTCTATCCTCAAGAACCCCTCCCATTCCCCCCCCCCCCCCGATGCCCTCTTCATTCTGTTACCATCAGGAAAAAGGTACAGAAGCCTGAAGACAGCCACTCAGTAGCACGACAACTTCTCCTCTGCCGTCAGATTACTGAATAATCAATGAACCGTCGACACTGCCTTACTTTGACTTGTCCTTCTTTTGCACTATTTTATTTATTTTTTAAAGTGGTTGATATAAATGTTTGCATTGTGATGCTGCTACCAAACAATGAATATCATGACATGTTCATGACAATAAATTCAGATTTTGATTCTGATTAAGTTATCCATCTAAGAATATAATTAACACTCTTGAAAATGATGATCTATCAATTGATTAATTTATTTTAACTATTATTAATACAACCATTTCTTCATACTGCACATATTAAATTATATGCAGTTTATTTATTAAATCAGGTTCATATATAATTGAAATGATCTTTAAAGTGTCACCAGAGGTACATTTCTGGCAGCTCCAAATCAGAGTGCGAAATAGAAATAATCCATTTGCCCAATGATCTCTGCCTTTATTCTTGTAGTTGTCAGCTTTGTGTTCAGAGAGTACTCTATCCAAAGACGAGAGCCACTGGATATCCCTCACTCGAGGCAATCTTGAAGTCAGTTACATTGCCTTCAGTATATGTGATTCAGTCATTTTTCCATTCAAGTACATTAGCAGTATCTCACTGGGTGGGATAGAGGCAGCAAAACTACTGACCACTGGGAGAAAGAGGCAGCATTTGTTCCTATGTTGTAGATCTTTGATAATCCCAATGAGTAACTACCTTGGAAAGGAGTCCAAAACTTGTTCATTAGTTTAAACTATAATACTGCCTACAAATGGATAACTGTTCACAGCAGAATCCATTTCACTTGTCTTTGGATACGTTTGCTAAAGATCAGAAAGTTGCTTACAAAGTTTTATTTTAAATGGAATACTCTCGAACTACTCCAACTGCACTCGAGAAGTTAACCACGATCCAGGACACTGCAAAGTGCTTTACAGGCACCATCACCACCAGTTCACAGCATCAACAAAGTCATCTCTACAACTTGTCACCTGATAAATCTATGATCTCGACCAGCCAGATGGACAAAGGCAGCAAGCAAATGAGACCATCACCTTCTATAAATTCCCTTTCAAGTCACCCATTACCAGGATATTTTTAGCATCTTTGTTACCTGGAAATCCTGGAAGTCTCTATTCCACAGCACCATGGGAGTAGGTTCGTGAAAAGGACAGCAAAAGTTCAAAAAGGCAGCTTGTCACCATTTTCTCAAGGCCAACTAAAGATGGTCAATAAAGGTTCCAAAGGCTAATTAAAAATTGAAATTTTACCCCTGGTAAAAAAAATCTTACTTGAAAAGAAAAAAAAAATATGCATTTTATTCAGCCATGTATACTTCTGAGCAATGTTGTAATTTTCTGGCAATTCACAATGTTCCAAGGTGTGTTATGGAAATCGTGCAGTTTCTATTGATGTAATATCATGGGGATCTTTGTACTAGTACCTTTTTAATGAAATGTATAATGATCTGCTTTAATGACATATAGATAATTTGTCCTATCATAGCATACCAAATTTGTAGCTGAAAAAAAGTCTACAAATAAAACAGTCGAGAAACTTAAATGGACCACAGAAGTTGCTGTTATCCAAGAAGTCTGAAAAGCTTTGTTCTACTGTTAGTAGCTTTTAAATTCATGATTTGAATAAATGTTCTGCACACTTATTGCATGACATGACAAATATAATTTATCATAAATGTTACAAAATTAGAATGTAAAAGTGATCTATTTGGAATGACATTTTGTCATTTTATATTTAGTACACCACAAAAATACTACTTATGTCATTCTTTGCCTTATTAATCTTACAAAATGTATAACATGATTCATTTTCCATTTTTTTAAATGGTGCTGCTTCGTTGTCAGACACTATTAAAGTTAAGTCATTATTCTCGGTTTCACTGGCAGGTTTCTTCCTCCTGTCAGCAGGACAGAATTACTCCCTGACGGCACTTATAACCCCCGCAGTGTATAGTATACAGGAAAACGACACCGAAATGAGGCACAGGTTTTGAGACCCTCGATTCCTTCTGTCAGCTTGTTTTGTGAAGCTCTCAAATCCAAAATCCATCAAATTGAAAGTCTGTAGTGTCCCTTTAAATACTGGAGTTGAAAACTACTTATGTGGGTCATTGTCACTCTCAGTCATGATAATTAGTCTGGAAACATGTATGATTCTCTAATGCTCAGGATGGGTGACAAGCTACTGACAGGTGCTTCACACACTAGCTGGTTCCCCATGCTTCACAATGGACCAAATCACTAATCACTGCTAGTACATTAGAAAAGAAAAATAAATTGCCTAGAGTCAAAGCCATAAAGGTCTGTTTAGCCCAACTTTTCTCTACCAATATATATGTTTCTCTCATTCTCTTCATTTAATCTTATCAGCGTATCCTCCAATCCTTCCTCACTCATGCTTATTTAAATATCCCTTCCCTTTACTCAGTTTATTCTTCATTGCTTCAAAATCGACTTTCTTTCCAATCTTTTACTTAATGTGTTATGCTTTTCTTAATCATTATTTTTCACCAGAAATGAAAATACATGCAATAAGGGCAAGATCCTCCCTGGAACTTGCCTAATAACCCCTTCAAGAATTTTCTAAGTTTTGACAAGGTTATCTTCCTACTCTTCTAATATCTGAAGAGTAGAGTACCCATCTGCTCAATCTCCCCTTCTGCAGCAAAGCCAACATCCCCAGAACTTGTGTAAAATTTGAATACGCTTCATCCATGGCAAGGTATCTTTTTTAAGTAAGAAAACAATACTCCAGGAATGCATTCCCCACCAATGAGGTAATAAAAGGTAAAGACTATATTGGTGACAATTTGAAGGGCAAAGCAAGGAGATGTCTGTTCGCTGTGTCCAGTGGGAATGAGATTGAGGCAGAGCAGAAATACATTCATAATTAGAGAGAGAATGGTGGGAAAATGAATGGGGAAAACTACCCTTAAGGAATGAAGTAAATGATATGAATGTCGGGAGAGGTTATTAGGGCAGTTAAATGGATTCTGGGGAGAAGATGTTCAAAGATATGTAATAGAATTGTAGGAAGGACAATTGTCTTGGGAAGGAGAACTTCAGAGATAAAAGTATGATAGATGAGGTAGAGATGAGTTTAGGGGTTTAGGGACGTAAGGTGTGTAGCTGTGTTCAATCATTTCAGATTTACTTACAGTAACAAGACCAAATGAGAGCCAGAGGATGTCACAGTATTTGACTGCAGTAGAGAGATGCAGTGCCAAACAAAGAACAGAGATATAACATGGGATAAAGGTGGAATGAATGGGTTTGTGTCATGGACAAATTGATGGAATAGAGTATGACAGATTCAAAGTAGACAAAGAGTGGATGGAAGAAGGAACAGATTAAATCCAGGGTCTATGATGTAAGAGATGGAGGTTAGTGAATGTGACAGAAAGGGTTGGGGTAGGTTGGGGAAAGTGCCAATGTGGATTGGAGAAAATGGTTGGGGCATCATGGACTGAGGAGACCTAGAAATCATTAGAGAGTGGAACATGCACTGGTTAAGATACGTTGCCAACATAAAGGTTGGGAATGGAAAACATCAACCAAGAGATAGGGAAGACCAAGAAGAGAATATCAGGGTGGACAGGGACAAAATCCAGGTTTCTCTTGTCATTCTGGCCACATCTTTACTCTGACATAAAATATACAGTTGCTGGTGCACCTAGACATTGGTGTAAAACTGACTCTGAGAGCAAATAACAATTGTCGTGAGGTAAGGAGGACAAGCAGAGCGTCAAAACGAAATCATTTTGAAACAATTCTTGATCACCTCTATGAGAGTGATTAAAAAATACCTTTGAATTAGACACGAGGAGAGACTTTTCCTCCCTAAATAGTGGTGGTATAATTGTTCTTCCCTAAGTAGCTTAGAGTCCCCAAATTCAAATGGGCCAGGATTTTAGATTCATGGAGATGCTGGAGGTCCTATATTTGCATCTGATTGAAATATTAGACAAATAGGAAAACTAGTGTACTACTATAGCTGCAATCTATTGCAGATCAGTGGTTTTCAAACATTTTATTTCCACTCACATACCATTTTAAGTAATCCCATAGGTGATTAGTGAGGGATTATTTAAGGTGGTTTGTGAATAGAGAAAAAAAGGTTGAGAACCACTCCTCTAGACCCAATTGTTGCTGAAATATTTTTGAGAAAAATTGTCATTGGCCCATTTCCTTTGGAGTTATGAATCCATGCACATAACGAGTCAATTAGGTACGATTAAAACAGGGGTTTTCAAACCACTCACATACCACTTTAAGCAATCCCTTACTAATCACAGAGCACTTTTGGCATTGCGATTACTTAAGGTGGTATGTGAGTGGAAAGAAAAATGTTGAGAACCATTGTTGCAGATCATCAGCCCAGGAGCCATAGCAATTGGAATATTTTTTTCTACTAAAATGGCAGCTGCCCCTATTTTTGTGGATGCTTTGAACAAAACACTCTCACAAGTCTGAAACATGAAAGTCTCCAGAGGCTCAGATTGTAGTAAGAACACACAGAAATGCTGGAGAAATTCAGCCAGTCTCGCAGCAACCATAAGATGTATATTACCAACATTTTGGGCCTAAGCCCTTCTTCAAGGTATTGTATAAACAAAGGCCACTTCTATGGGTGCTGCAAGACTGGCTGAGTTGCTCCAGAAATTCTGTGTGTTTTTACTCTCACAGAACTTCCAAGATTTGAACTCTATGCTCCATATACTGGGCTGCAATCCTTGGTCCAAGATATTAATAATTCAGTAGAGGAAGGAAATTAGGTGTAGTGCATACCCATGATGAGATTTGGACTTGTGACAGACACGTAGTAAAACCTCTGTTAATCAGTCTCAACAATTGCTACTGCATCAAATCTGTTAGTTATCCTTCTGTCATTTTAGGTGGTGGAGGTCTGCGGTAGGACTTCTCTGTTGTGTTCCATGTACGGTTCCCAAATTTGTTTGAATACTGTGATGTTATTTCTTAAATTATATGTTATTTTTTCCAGTGGAATACATTTATTCATTTCTATGTACCATTACTGTATTCTCAGGCTATCTTCTAATTTCCAGGTTGACATAATACATTTTTTTGCTACAGCTAAGGCTATCATAATAAATCTTTTTTGTGCTCCATCCAAATCGAGTCCAAGTTCTTTACTTCTTATATTACTTAGAAGAAAGATCTCTGGATTTTTTGGTTTGTTGGGTGGGGAGGGGGGGTGAAGGAGGGAGGGAAGGGAGGGGGGGAAAGGGGAGAAAATGACACTGTGTATATTCAAGAGGGAAATGTTTGTGTGTATTTTGGTCAGTATGGTTCATAGTGTGAAATTTTTTTTTAAATTTAAAAATCTGTTAGTTATCCTGACATCAGTCTGTGCACCCCCCTCTGGGCTGTCCTGCTGTGAGTCTGGGGGCTCCTTTGGCTCCATCCCAGTCTCTGATCTGGTGCCAGTGTACAGCCAGATAGCCAACTTTTACTGAATCCTGACACTATAAGAAAATCCTTTTCCTCTAAGACAGACCCTTGCAATTGAGGATGATTTGTCGGACGTTCGGATCTGGAGCTCAGGTTGCCAAATGGTTTGGTCTGGACTGTGTGTGGCTGCTAGGGCTGCAGAAGCATTGGAGGTGATGGAGGGACACTTGATGACTCTGGGGGGGCTCTCTTTTGCTTCTCTCTCTCTCTGACTACAAGAAATATAAGAGGCGTTTAGGAAATTATTGCAGTGGCGAAGAGTCATCTTAAAAGAGTCATCTTAAGGCTCTTCGGTTTCCTAGCCAAACATTGTTTAACCTTGTCTCAGAGAGTGCCTTATGATTGAAGAAGTATATTAGCAGAGAGCAGATGCATTGACTGGGAACCAAGCCATTAACTTGGAGTAGTAGATAAGGTGATTATCTTTTCTAGTGCAATAAGTGTCACTCGACAAAGTGTAATCTATTTCTGAGACACGATGTTTGTTGCCTATTATAATCCAGTCTAGAATTTTTTTTAATGTCTTTCCCTAATTATTTCAAATTATGCCAATCAGAAAGTGGTCAGAACTAAATAACACCTGCTTGTTCCAACATGCAAACTCACAATAGCTGGTTCTCATTAAAATGTTCGGATCCATCTAGGTTTCTGATGAATTGGTTCCTGATGTGTTGGAGCAAGTAAACTGCAGAGCTATCATCGTGAGCAGACGGTGGTTTTATTTAAATATTCAGCCACCGCAGGCCCCTATGGTTGGCAGGAGCCATGAGGGGTTGCAGAGCCCCAGGGAAGCATAGGGCTAGCACAGGGCACCAGGAAACAGGGAGATCATCCCCTGTTTGAAAAGGAGAAGCAGAGGAGATGACCCACGGGATGGTGGCCACAGCAGCGGACCAGTGAGGGGTTCCGCGGCTGAGGAACATACAGGCGGTGGGGCTGTTGGCAACTTGAGGCAAGAAACCCACAGAGGCTGCGGTTGCCGGCGGCTGCGATTGAGGGATTCACACCAGGTGGTGGACTGCTGGAGACCGGCTCAAGACTAGCTGAAGGGCACAAGGTATTGGGACCAGGATGGGAGAGGGTGTTGAGGGCACTAAAGGTTTCCTGATTGTGTCGGATGTTCGGATCTGAAGCTCGGGCTGCTAAGGTTTTGGTCTGCACTCTGTGTGGCAGCCAGGGCTGAAGCTGAATCCATGGGCCCTCAGGGACTGTAAGGCGATTCTCTTTTGCTTCTCCTTCTCCTTCTCTGACTGTAAGAGGCGCTTCAGGCAATTTCTGCTGGATGGCGAATCTGTCTGCCTTACGACAGATGAAAGCAAATTCTGTGTAATATTGCACTACCCTTATTCAAGATTCAAGAGTTATTTTGTTATCATAGTAATAAAACAGTGTCACATTGCATTAAATTTCTTTTTGCCTTCTCCAAGGCAGACATATTCGCCACTGCAATAATTTCCTAAACGCCTCTTATATTTCTTGTAGTCAGAGAGAGAGAGAAGCAAAAGAGAGCCCCCCAGAGTCATCAAGTGTCCCTCCATCACCTCCAATGCTTCTGCAGCCCTCAAAGCCACACACAGTCCAGACCAAACCATTTGGCAACCCGAGCTCCAGATCCGAACGTTCGACCCAGTCAGGTACCCTTCAGCGCTTTTGGCACCTCCTCACATCCCGGTTCCAACACTTGGTACCCCTCCAGCCAGTCCACAGCCCAGCACAAGCCTCCTGACAGCAGTCTCCAGCAGCCCACAGCCTCTGCGGGTTCCTCGCAGATATGAGTCTCCAGTCTCATATCTGGTCCCTTAGCCACAGAACCTCCTCACTGGTCCGCCACCATGGTCACCATCCCGTGGGTTGTCTCCTCCACTTCTCCTTCTCCGACGGTGGGTGATCTTCCCGTCCTATGGTACCCTGCTCCAGTCCTCCACTTCCCCGGAGTCTGCAGCCTCGTGGCCGTTGTCGATTAATAGACACCACCATCTTGGGCACAGACCCGCGGTTGAGGGATTTGAAATGAAAACCCCCATTGGCTCCCTCAATAAAGGCAATAAAGGAATCTTGAATCTAATAGTAAATGGGGTTTATTCCATCTTTGATTGAAAGAGGAATTCACAATTTTACATTTATTTTGTTAAGAACAATGCAAGATCTATTTATGAAATTGAACGTAAAAAAATAAAGTGAGTGAAATGAATAAAATGCAAAGAAATAAAATATTCTTTGGTTTTGTGATCACCCACTGATATACACCCATTTAGCAAATTCCAAAAAAACAGCCAGGCTTAGTCAGACAAGTATAACCATTTGATAACATCTGAAAACAACAAGCTTAATCGATTACCCATTTAAAGTCTTCACATTGTAAAAATTGCCTGGAGAAGTTAATTTATCAAACTGTCATTTCATAAACTAGCTCCATTGTCAGTTTAATATCACGCTGTTAAGCAGGATGAATCAACCTTATTTTGCTTCACAGATAAATTGTTTAGAGATAATCCTATCTATGTGTACAATTTCTTTTTGTTTGAAAGGTGAATGATTTTGGAAACATGTGCCTTATCCTTACCACATTTTGCTGAAAATTTTCATTCAATGTCATTAAGTATGTGATGAATGTTGTTAATTTAATAGCTTCATTAATGAGCTTGCCCCAACTAAAATTTTGATCAATTTATTGATGATTAATCATTTTCTTGATACTCAAACAAATAGCATCAATCATTTTTCCATCGGATAGAGCAGGGATTTCTACATTGGAACTTTTTGTAGGATGATATCTGAGGGTAACAAAGAATGAAATTTTTTTCTTTCTTCGGTTTATTGTTCTATTTTGTAGGTCCTTGAATGATGAAACTGCACATAAACTGTCAAATACAGACTTTTGTTGGCAACATATCAGTGCAAGATGGTTTCTTTAGCTTTCCATAGGCATATAGTAAAGTCGATGCTGGACTGAGATCACAATGGATAATAGGTTATTCTCATGTACATTGTACAATGTACATATGCATCAAAATTCTTAATTACTACAGCCAAACAGGAACTTTGTAAAAAAAAAAAAGGTATGCATCATTGAATTTAACAAGATAATAAATAAGAAGAAGAAATATATATACACACACACATACATTTAATAAATATTCACAGTTATCCCAGTGGAAAGTAAGTGGTTTTGTAGTAGTGCAGAGAGATCTTTGGTGATATTCTTTTGTGTCTGCAATTAATGTAACAAGGTGGGGTGGGGGGTGGTTTAAGAGCATGTTAGCCATCGGAAAGAATTGTATTCAAACATAGGTGCTAGTCTTCAGGCTCCTACACCTTTGGCCCGAAGATAGTAGTGAGAAGAGATTGTGACCGGGGGATAGAGGGTCCTTTATGATGTTCTGAAGCAGTGCCTCACTGAGATGTTTTCAATGGATAAGAGGTCAGAGATTGTGATGGATAGGACATGTTCCGATAAACACATCTTACTTTGCCAGTCCATGAAAGCCAGCCTCCAGCTGACTTACAACACAGTGAAATAATTGGTTCCATAAAATGAATCACAATGAATATGTTTGCATAACTAAGTAATTCCACAATTGGATTTTTTTGGTCAACTATTTCAATTATTTGTGGAAGAAAGATAATTGGATATTACAGTCATTAAGAACATCATGTTTGCAATTGACAGTTGAGCTGGTGAAACTTACCAATTCACTGAAATTTGATTCATGTCTGCTTAAGAAAGTGTGAAATGTGTGCCATGAAGCTTGATTTTGGGTAGCAAAGACAGAAGAGTTTGATAAGATGCAAGCTGCCCTTGTCCTCTCACCAATTATTTCTGGAAGTTAGAAAACTTATTTCAATTTTCAAAATGTTTCTTTTCTTACTGTGATTTGTTCATGATAAGCCTATGTTCCATCACGGCTCCAATCACCTGTGTTTGATCCTGGCCTCCATAGCTGTCTGTGTGGAATTTGCACTTAATTGCTCTCAACTGCTTCAGTTTCTTTCTAACCCCAAAGATGTGCGGGATGGTAAATTTGACTACTGTAAATTGCCTGCGCTGGTAGAATTTGGTGAATGGTAGAATTAGGGGAGAAGATGGGATAAATAATTCATGTAAATGGATGGATGAGGGTTGGCACAGACTTAGTGGCCTGAAAGATCTGTTTCCATGTTGCACGACTCTATGGCTCTGACTAATAGGTGAAAATTAAGGAGCCTAATGTCTTCTTTTGACCCTCTTAAATACTCTGTGCACCACTCAAATATTTTCAATGAATTAAAAAAGACTCCGATACATTTCTGTCCCATCAGATCCAAGGAAAACTCTTTCCTTTTGCTTTCTGTGGGATTGATTGTTGTATATCAGTTACAAAATTGGCAGATTATTATTAAATTTAAGATTAATGGGGAATACTGAAGACTAAAGAAATAAGACTTTAGATCAAAAGCTAAAAATTGGAAGCCAGAACTTCTTGTTTATACAATCCAATTTTGTTTTTTGGCTGAAGTAGATCACATCAGAGAACATTTCTAGGTAATATCACATAAATTGCAAAATGGCCAAGGCTTCCTGACATGGTCCACTTGACAACATCTGACCATACCCTGATAACAAGTCTGCACCAAATTATCTTATTCCTTGGGCAGGTCCTGTTCTAGCATTTGTTTCTAAAAGCAAAGCTCCTTATGGTTTCCAAAGTCTTTTCCATCAGTTTCTTGGTTTGTTGGGAAGGTACCCAAACTGGCATTAGCACTGAACATAACTATGTTTCAATACACCAAGCATCAGTGAAATTTAAATTCTGGGCTCTAAACGTTGGAAATGATTATTTAACTTCATCTATCAGAATTTATGCTGCAGAAGCCACAGATATGTTGTACTGTAATATTTTCAGACAGTTATTTCTCAAATTTCCTTAAGACGCAGGAAAAGGCCACATGGCCATCTAGTCGATGCCAGATCTTTCCCATTAGTTTTATTCTCACTTATCTCTCTATAACTTATTCTTTCTCACGAACTATTCAACTCCACTAATTCAACATCCATCAACCTACACTAGGAGCAATATACAATTAACTTATCAGCTTGCATTTAAAAGTGAGAGGAAACTGAAGCATTGTCTCTCAGATTATGGTCTGGATAATTAATACAGATGAGAAAACATTGCAGTGGCTCTCAGATCCCACATTTAGAGCTACTGTTACAGTGCTCTCCGCCCCACCCCCCCCCCCCCCCCCCCCCACCATTTTATTCGGGATGGCTTTCTGCTCTTTGCTTATACCTTGATAAAGGGCTCTGGCTTTTTCACTCCAACTTTAAGTTCCTACAGCTCTTTCAAGTTATCAACAAGTGTTTTTTTCCCAAATCATTTTTCTGGTTATATCAAATGGAATTATTTAAGTGGATCTCAAATATCAAGGAAACTAAGCGTTAATATCTATTTGCGTATCTTTTTTTTTCTTTACATTTATGTAAATAAGTAGAAATTCTGCCTGGCCTGCAGGAAAAAGAATCGCAGGGTTGTATGTGTGCTCTCTGACAATAAATCTGAACTTTACTCTTTACTTGATGAGAAATTTTCATACAAAGATTTTGATAGAAAAAAATAAT
The DNA here is from genome assembly GCF_036971445.1 of Narcine bancroftii. Classification (NCBI taxonomy): domain Eukaryota; kingdom Metazoa; phylum Chordata; class Chondrichthyes; order Torpediniformes; family Narcinidae; genus Narcine; species Narcine bancroftii. The sequence goes on along the minus strand of NC_091479.1, from coordinate 83,873,444 downwards.
CATTGCATTTATTATGTCTTTCACAGAAATAAGCTGTTATCAAACTACGTTTGTCATTGTGGACTAATTTATTACATATGTAGATTCAAGAGATACTTCTAAACTATCAATTTCTATTGAAAGTAATAAATACCAACAAATGTTAGAAACATTTAGTGAAGACAAATTTCAAAATTTTAATGTTCTGTTAATGTGATTATTTGCCATCAGACTTAAGAGGCAAACATTTAGGATGTAAGAGCATTAGATATTTTAAAGAACTGAATATTTGGACAAACAGAGGAACAAAGAATTTTAATCACAAATGACAGATTACATTAAATGAATAAATGCCCTGTCTTCAACGAATGCTGGGACCCTTAAGCTGGATCTTGAAAAAATTGATTCAATAGAATGAATTGTGAGAACACCATTGGTGCTGACAAGGTAATTATTTTAAATCATTTAGCTGAGAAGTGATAGTAAATATCAATAAAGAAAAACATGACAGTGTCTTACAGAGCTGTCTTTGACTTGAAAATATTGCTCGGTCATTGCCACTAATGGGCCATGGCATGTTGGGCTGGAAGCCAGGTGGGCCTTACACTGAAAAGGATTGAGAACCACTGGAAAGCATCAGCCATGACCACTTCCACTACATTCTTCCATATGTGTAAGCAGCTGAAACTCTGAATAATCCTCTGCAGGACAGGCAAAGACACACTCACAAAAACCATTTAGGCCTTGCACATAATGGAGGATAATTGCATCATGGTTTGGAATGCTGCTTTGGTCGTGTCTGGACATTGCACTTCACACAAACTCCAGTACTCCATCTACTAGTCATGAACCCCAAACTTGTCTACGTTGCACACATGGAAATGTGGAGATACCACTCTTTAATGCAACCATTAGCAGCTCTGTCTAAATATATCTGTTTCGTATGCCAACAAATCCTGTATTGTGGCTCTTGACTTTCTCTGCTTGGAACATGTTAATGTTATGGGAACTGCAGTGCAGTAAAAATGTAATAATCTATAAACCATTAAGAAATCCTGATGGTTTAGCATATGGTTCTTCAGCTGATGTTTATCACATTCCCTTTTAACTTGGCACAGCTTGATTCCCACACTCCTTTCTCACTCACCAAGCTTGTTTCTTACACTTTCTTTAAGGTGATGTGAATACAGTTTCCATGTTCCTTGAAATTTTTCAGATGCCCTTGGAAATTTCTTAATGATACATTCTTAACTTGGTATCACCAGTGCTGTGAACAGGCCATATTCAACAACATGGCCTAAATGACATAACCTGCTAAAAAGCTAAACCCAGGGTAATAGGAGGGAGCACACCTTCACTCCCAGATGAACAAGTTATCTGATTTGACCACCAGAACAAGGAAGAGTCGCTGTGCACCTCCATGTCCCCTGATGATCCTCTACTATCAGTATCTGAAGATGACATATGGGCTGCCTTCAGGAGAGTGAATCCAAGGAAAGCATCTGGTCTGAACCGAGTACCTGACTGGGTACTGAAGACCTGTGTTGACCAATTTGTCAACGATTCACGGATAGCTTCAACACCTCAGTCCTGCAGGGCATGCACATACCTGTGCCCAAGAAGAGTGTGGTAACCTGCCTAAATGATTACCAACCAGTGACACACACATTCACAGTGATGAAGTGTTTTGAGAGGCTGGTGTTGAAGCATATCAGCTCCTGTCTGAGTGGAGGCATCAATCCATTCCAATTTGCCTATCACAGCAATAGGTCTATGGCGGAGGCCATTTAACTGGCTCCACACAAAATCCTGGAACACCTGGATAGCAAAGATACTTTATCAACTAAATTCAGCATTAAACATAATCATCCCCTCAAAACTGATCAGCAAACTCCAAGACATAGGCCTCAATGTCCCTCTGTTTAATTGGATCCCGGATTTCCTCACCTCCAGACCACAATCAGTGAGGATTAGATCCATGGAACATTACAGCCCAGAAATAGGGCACTTCTGCAACCTGCACACAGTCCATTCCCCTCCATACCACTCCCACCCATGTACCTGTACAAATTCTTCTTAAATGTTAAAATTGAGCCTGCATTCACCGCTTCAGCTGGCAGCATGTTCCACACTCCCTGATTGAAGAAGTTCCCTCTCATGTTCCCCTAAACTTTTCCCCCTTCGCTCTTAACCCATGTCCTTTGGTTTGTATCTCACCTGCCTTCAGTAAAAAAGCCTATCTGCATTTACTCTCTCTATTTCCCACATAATTTAAATACCTCAATCAAATCTTCCCTCATACCTCTAAGCTCCAGGGAATAAAGTCATAATCTGTTTAACCTTTCCCTATAACTCAGTTCCTGAAGTCTGGGCAATATCCTAGTAAATCTTCTCTGCATTCTTTCTATCTTATTGCTATATTTCCTGTAGTTTGGTAACCAAAACTGCACACAATACTCTAAATTTGGCCTGATCAGTGTCTTATACAACTTTACCATAACATCCCAACTCCTGCACTCAAAACTTTGATTTATGAAGACCAATGTGCCAACCCTATCCACCTGTGACATCTCTTTCAGTGAATTATGTATCTGTATTCCCAGATCCCTCTCTTCTACTGTACTCCTCAGTGCCCTATTACTTACTGTGTATGCCCTTTATCAGTTTGTCCTCCCAAAATGCAACACCTCACACTTGTCTGCTTTAAATTCCATCTGCTATTTTTCAGCTTGTCCAGATCCCCCTGCAAGCTTTGAAAGCCTACTTCATTGTTCACATGCCTCCAATCTCAGTATCATCTGCAAACTTGCTGATCCAATTCACCACATTATCTTCCCGATCATTGATATAGACGACAAACAACAATGGTCCTGGCACCGATCTCAGAGGCAAACCACGAATCACAGGCGTCCAGTCTGAGAAACAATCATCCACCTCTACACTGGCTTCTCCCTTCCAGCCATTGTCAAATTCAGTTCACTATTTCACCATGAATATCTAGTGTCTGAACCTTCCTGACTAACCTCCCATGTGGGACCTTGTCAAACAAAGGCCTCACTAAAGTCTATGTAGACAACATCCACAGCCTTCCCTTCATCAACTTTCCTGGTAACCTCCTCGAAAAAATCTATATGATTGGTTAAACACAACCTACCACACACAAACCCGTGTTGACGATCCCTAATCAGTTCCTGGCTTTCCAAATAATTGTATATCCGATCTCTTAGGACACCTTCCAATAATTTGTCTATTACTGACATCAGGCACAACAGCCTATAATTTCCAGGGGTACTTTTGGAGCCTTTTTTAAGCAATGGAACAGCGTGAGGTACTCTCCAATCTGCCACCACCTCTGGCAAAACTCTCCACACCATCGAATTAATATACTTGACCGCTGCTGTCAGGGAGCAGCAGCAACCATCAAGGATCCACACCACCCAGCACGAGCTCTGTTCTCGTTGCCGTCATCAGGAAAGAGGTCTAGGTGCCACAAGACTCGCGCCACCAGGTTCAGGAAGAGTTGATATCCCTCCACCATAAACTCCTCAACAACAAACTCAATCAGAGGCTAATTTAAGGACTCTTTGCACATTTTTTAAAATTAATGCCTCTTTATTTTCTGTATTGCTCAGCTAGTTCTTTTCTTTGTCTACATTTCTCTCCTTTGTGCACATATCTTTTCTTGTATACCGTTTTTTACACCACTGATAAGTAGAAATTATTTCAGGCCCGCATCATTGTACATGATGTCATGTATGTATTCTGACAATAAATCTGAACTTTGATCTTTCTTTTGACTGAAAATCCATGAATATGTGGTTCTCTTACTAACCATGTGAAGGGGACATAGTTGGGAAACGTCAAAGAGTGATCAAAATTTAAGAGGAAGTAGTTTCATATCATTTCTTAATTTGCAGTATGTTTTGAATTGCCAGATAACACTGAACAATCAAAGAAGAATAGACAGCACAGAATATTATTGCCGTGTAGGCAAAACTTTTAAGGATGGCTTAAAGTCTGTTGAAAGCTGTCAATACTGCATTGTATTTGTTTGACCATGGCCATGTTAATTTATGCAGTACACCAAAGTAAGAATGTTGTACTCTTCAACTCAAATTTTGATAGTATATTTCTCAGTTTTTAAAGTGTTCTTGCAGTTGTCATTCTGTGAGGAAGACATGTTTAATGTGATTGTGTCCTTTAACTTTGCCCCATACAGCTGTTCCATTTAACTCGTTCTGACAGCTCATTAATTTTCTTACCTCCTCAGTTGGCTAGCTGAAATACAGTTCACTTGTAGCTCTGTTCGAAAAACTAACCCTAACCTGTAATCATTAAGTGTAAATTTGGTATTGTGCAGTTTTAAGTCGTGCTGATAGGTTCCAGAACTCAATAAGTTACATTATACCTTTTGCAGAAATATTATTTTAAACCTTTTTCAGTATATATTTCCATTTTCACAAATTGGTCTTGAAATATATTTTTAGACCAATAAATGATCATTCATGTTGATTTACATTACCTGGCCTGCACAGACTAATTTGCAATTTGACCCTTTGTTTTACTTGAACAAATACCCTCTAGAAAATTACAAATATATTAAGACTACAGAGCCAGTGTGATTAAACATTATTTCGGATAGTTTCGAGAGTAAGTAGTGAATTATCAAATTTCTATGGGATTGAAATTAAAAGTTTTAGAGTTTGACACACTCCCAAAGCTCAAAAGATTAAAACATATGGAGAACTATCGTAGAAAGCTATCCACCATTTGATCTTGCTTGAAGATATTTTAGATTCTTTAGCTGACATTACATCCTAATTTTTTGCACAATTTCCTGCCATACTTCAAATGAATGTCCGTACCTAATTTAAGGCCAGTTCGATATAAGAATGTCGTTACCCATTTTGAGCACTGAAAATTCTTTTCATGCAAATATGTTTCAGGCTTAATGGTTTTTGCTAATACACCAAAAGTTTAGATAATGCACCTTATCAACATTCCTTAGTGCTTGGTCTAATTCCCCAAAACTGAATGACTCTTCTGACTGCCACACCCTCAAGGTGACTTGCACACACAAGATGACTTCACTCACAGACTATCACACAGAATTAGCACGCACCACTTGTGATTTTAGTCACAGGCCATTGCACACTGAAAAAGATATCCATGGATAGTTGCACAGTGAAAGTGACCACTTTCATGCTATCACCTACACTGAAGAATAGTTCACTTAAAGACCATTTTGCACTTGTTTAATGTCAGATGCATTTGAACTCATCAATTGTCAGTGTTAAGATGATTGGGCTCACATCTTGAAGGTGATTTTAATTTTAATATTCATTTATATATACAACATGGCAGCAGGCCCTTCTGGCCCAAGAGCTCGTGCCACCCAATTAACCTACAACCCCCGTGGAGTCACATGTAAACTCCTTACATACAATGCTGGATTCGAACAGCATGTAAAAACATTGTGCTAACCGCTATTCTATCTGGGCTCAACATCTGACTGAAAAGGTACACATATTTTGCCACACCATGAATATGGCTGTGCTCACACACAATCATAGAGTGAAAATTATGGACCTAGAATTTGTAATGCAGTGAAGATTTCTGAATTCGTGGACTGCGTTGCAGCCAAGTTGAAATGACTGCAGACTGTTAAAGAGAGAAGATGACTGAATTCATAAATAGTCGAGCTTTTAATTTTTAGTTTAACAATGATTGGGTATTTGCTGTCATTACCAGCATTTGTTGTCCATCCCTAAGCTATTCAGAAGATTATGGTTAGTTGCTTTCTTAAACCACTGCAATCCTTCAAGTCAAGTAATTATAATACTCCATTCATAGACCATTGCACATCAAAGGTCACGTATATTGAAGGTAACCGTACGTATTGTCAAAATGAAGAAGATTCTCGTCAACCACAGAAAGCATTGAAGGTGGCAAGAGCAAAATATGTTCTTATGGGCAATCATTCAGCAAACAAACTGTCCTAAGCACGAGCACAGATTTTTGTGGGCAAGTGCAACTGGTTAAAAGAGAACACTGTGGAGAATGATTAAGATTCTAAGAATCACACCTGTGCTTAATGTAATCTTGTTGGCTGCTAATGTGGATTGCAAATATTAATGAATTAATTTTAACAATGAAATCAATGATGGCAAACAATTAATATGACCCAAGAAGCTATGCCAACAAGATAGCAGATAGTAGATCACTGCAAAGAAAAGCTCTAAGGCATATTACATCAAATTAGGTGCAAATCCTTGATTTAGAAATAGAGATGGATTTCAAGCAGCAATGTTGAGCCACCAGGATAAATTATCCAAGGGTGGAACAAGGGTGAAGAGATGTTTCAGCATAATCATGCACAAAATGAAATGGATATAATTATGAGCTTCAACATTGGGATCATTCACATGCAGGAAGTATTATGAAAGGATATGTCTTTTGAGAGGTGGTTGCAGAATGTAGTTATCTTCAAGGCTAGTCTTATTATGCCAGAGAGGCCAGTGTGATTGGTGAATACTGTGGGAGAAGTTGTCAAAGAATTTAATGCACAAGTACAACCCAGTTCTCCAGTCTTCAATGGCAAGCATGCAGACACACATCCAGACAAAGCACATATACAGACAAATATGCATCTGCAGAGCAAAAATTTTAGAGATAAAAATAAATAAATAAATGTTGTTTTGTGTAAATGAGAGTCTCGAGTGCTTAGTGTGAACAGTTCCTTTGCTCGTTCAGCATTCTCACTGCCCGTGGGAAGAAGCTGTTCCTCAGCCTGGTGGTGCTGGCTCAATACTCCTGTATCACTTCCCCAATGGGAGCAGCTGAATGAAGCTGTGTACAGGGTGCAAGTGGTCCTCAATATTTTGCACACCCCTTTCGGACACTGATCCCGGTAGATCATGTTGATGGGGGGAAGGGAGACTCCAGTGATCCTCTCTGCCATACTTATGGTCCTGTGAATTGACCTCCAATCCATTTCTCTGCAGCAACTATACCACACTGTGAGGCGGCTGGCCAGGCACTCTCGATAGAGCTCCTATAGAAGGTTGACATAATGGTGGCTGTTAGCCTTGCCCGCTTCAGTCTTCTCAGGAAATGGAGCTGCACATTCCTGACAAATGAGGAGATGTGTGTCCACAATAGGTCACTAGTTAATTAAACTCCAAGGAACTTGGTGCTCTCTACTCGCGGTCTACAACAGAGATGTTGATGTGTAGTGAAGGGTGATCATTCCTGGTCTTCCTGAAGGTCTCGATCATCTTCTTTGTCTTGTCCATGTTGAGGCTCAGGTTGCTACTCTCACACCATTTCACGAGATTTTTCACACACTGTAGTGTGACTCATTGTTTTTTTTTCTGATGAGGCCAACTACTGTTGTGTCATCTGCAACAGCGTGAACAGGAGTGGGCTGAGCACACTGCCCTAAGGTGCACCAGTGCTCAGTGTAAGAGTGCTCAATGTTCTGATACCGATCTGAGGAGACTATGGTCTTTACATTAGAAAATCCAAGATCTAATTACAGGGAGGGGTGTTGAGTCCCAGCGTGGACAACTTCTCCACCAGCCTCTGGGGTATGAACTTATTAAATGCCTAGCTGAAGTCAATGAACAGCAGCCTGACATATGAGACATCATTCTCTAGGTGGGCCAGGACAGAGTGAAATGACAAGGCTACACCATCTGTGGAATGGTTTCTTCTCTAGGTGAATTGAAATGGATCTAGTCTCTCTGGGAGATGTTCTTTCATGTGTTCCATCACAAGGCACTCGAACCATTTCATAATGGTGGAGGTCAGTGTCACAGGGCAGTAGTCTTTGAGGTCTGTTATTATCACCCTCTTAGGTACCGGGATGATAGCGTCTCTCTTGAATCTTGAGGGAACGATGGAGGAGGTGTTCTTTCCTCTTGTAGCAAAGTTCACATTCTATTGAAAATGTGGTAAGACCATTTTCAGGTTGGCATTATTGAAGTCACCAGCAACAATCATAGCACAGTCAGGGCGGGGAATCTGGGCTTTGCAGATGGCACCATAAAGCTCCCTCATTAGTCGAAGATGAAATGTAAACTGCAACAATCAGCATGCAGGAAGTATTCCCTGGACAGGTGGAAGGGTCTGCATTTCACCAGGTGGTACTCTATCTCTGCTGAGCAGAAGTTTTTCACAACAGAGACATTGGTACACCAGTTCTCGTTGCTGTAAATGCACAGTCACCCTCCTCAAGTCTTGCCAGAAGCATCTCTGTCTGCTATGGAGGAGATAAGGCTATCCAACTGGATCACTGAGTCTGGAATAGTGCCCTGGAGCCACGTTTCTGTAATCACCAGAGCACAATGCTCTGCAGTTCTCTCTGGTTCAGATGTGGCCTCAAGTAATCTTTTTTCTTCTCCAGCAATCTTACATTTGAGAGTAGGATTGTCAGGAGTGCGGGTCTGAAGGGGTGAACTCCAACCCTGATGCCGGCCTGTTATCCATGCTTCTGCCTTCTCTAGCAGCACTTCCGAGGGCCTTACACGCATCTCCCGTAATCCGCTCCACGGTTTGTGGCAGTATGTGTTCCCTGTTTTAGTATGTTTAAACCACACAGAATCTTACCGATCCAATCCACCAATTTGAAAATCCGGTTCGGGTTTGGGATTTTGATAAGAGTTTTCTGATCGTGGACATAACATAGAAGGTTGGGGATTTCACTGTTGTGAGAAGCTGAAGTGATCACTGCAACCCCCTGCACCGCCATCTTGCATGCCATGGTGCCACAGATTCCTCCATAGCATGGTGCCATAAATCCCCACAGAGCTGCTGGTCAAATGGAGATAAACAAGAAATCTGCAGACGTGAGGGTCTAATGCAGTGGCCAACCTTACATTCCCATCCAGTGAACAGAAAGCAATGAGGTACCAGTAGATGGACCAGCACACAACAGAATGACTTTTATCTTGAAAACAAGAGCCTAGAATTTGCTAAGGGCAGTTCACCACTTGCACAAGCTAATGGGGAAAGTGTTGGCTGTGCACTTGGATGATTAAACTTGCTTAAGGACACCCCTAGTATGGCAAAGCCCCACATAGCACAGTGACGGCCCACTCTTACTTGGCTGGCAGGGAAAGGAGCTGTCACTGTCAGATCCTTCCTGCAGTCATTCTCACTCCAGGTGCCTTTGAAAAGGCTATAATGAGGAAAAAAACACTCCAAAGGGTTGTTAACTTTGCCTGAGACATCACAGGCACCAGTCTCCACACCATCAAGGACACCTACAAGAGGCGATCCATTAAGAAAGCAGCCTCTATCCTTAAGGACCCCCACTGCCCAGGCCACGCCCTCTTCACTCAGCTACCATTGGGGAAAAAAGGTACAGGATCCTGAAGATAAGCACTCAGCGGCACAAGGACTACTTCCCCGCAGCCATCAGATTTCTGAATGAATAATGAACCACACACACTGCCTTGCTTCAATTTTTTTTTTGCACTATTTTTATTTATTCTGTAAAGTGGTTGATACAAGTGTTTACACTGTTACGCTGCCACAAACAACAAATTTTCTGACATGTTCGTGACAATAAATTCTGATTCCAATTCTGAGACGATTGCTCACTCTTTGTACTTGGGATTTGTCAAGAAGACCTGGGTGTTTGTCAGGGTTTGACCTGAGTCCTTTATCAGAGACATTTTAAAAATGTTCAGTCATTTGACAACAGTCAGATGTGAATACGGTTTCAAGGTGGTCCAGGGCCAGAGCCACAGATCTTTCACCTGAGGACATCGCTAGGATAAATAGAATTGCAAGTTGCAAAAAATAAATAAAATAGCTAAGTGCAGGCATTAGGCAGATCAAGTACAAACTGGCCTATTGAGTTGCCACCTTGACCAGTAGGGTTAAAATGAACCTTAGCACCTATTTTAGAATCAGAATTTATTGTCATAAAGATGTGTCTCAAAATCCATTGTTTTGAGGCAGCAACGAAGATGCAAAAATTGCAATAAGTTCCTTTTATTTAAATAAATAAATTAGTGCAGAAGAGAAAAAGCGAGGTAGTGTCTGTGGTTCATTGTCCATTCATAAATCTGCCAGTGGAGGGGAAGAAGCTATTATTGTGCCGTTAATTTTAATTGAGAAGCAATTTGACCAGATTTTCTCAAAATAACCAGTAAGGTTATCTTGCCTGCCATCATTTATATTCAAATAGTACAACAATTTCATGTGAAAAGGAAGGCATAATTAAACTCAAGAATCAAATATTGTTGCCTGTCTGTTTCTGGTTGTTAATAACATCTTACTGTTAGTTCACCCACATCTGCATTGAATGGTGTGAAGTTGCGTGTTTAGACACAAATTTAACTCCACCAATGTGTCATTTCAATATCTGTTCAGAGCTAATTACTGCCTGTCATCCTCTATGATGGGAAAAATTGACAATTACAACTGTGCTGTCTCAATTCTTCAAATTATGTACTGGTAGTTAGTTTTATTTAAAGAAGTACAATCTTTAACATTGTGCTTTTACATCTTTTACAAAATGTATTTTTACTTCCACATTTCATTCCCAGCCTACAATTTTGTAATGCTTAAAAAGATATTTAGACAGGAAGATGGACAGGAAAAGTTTTGAGGGATATGGGCCGATTGCAGGCAAATAGGACTAGCTTGGATAGTTCAGTTGGCATGGACGAATTGGGCCAAAGATCCTATGTCATCTCTGTAAATTCTATGGGTCTGAATACAACAGCACTGAACGAGCTAAGGTGCAAGAGATTAATTTTGTGGGAATTCTGGATTCATTAGCATCAAAATTCCAAATTGTGTTTAACTCATAAAAACATAATTGGAGCAGAAGTAGGCCATTTGCCCTGTCGAGCCTGCTCCACCAATTAATAAGATCATGGCTAATCTGTCCATGGACAGTTGCACCTACCTGCCTTTTCCCCATTATTCTTAATTCCCCTATGATGCAAAAATCTATTCTCTTTTCTTTCTTTGGCTTGGCTTCGCGGACGAAGATTTATGGAGGGGGTAAAAGTCCACGTCAGCTGCAGGCTCGTTTGTGGCTGACAAGTCCGATGCGGGACAGGTAGACACGGTTGCAGCGGCTGCAGGGGAAAATTGGTTGGTTGGGGTTTGGTGTTGGGTTTTCCTCCTTTGCCTTTTGTCAGTGAGGTGGGCTCTGCGGTCTTCTTCAAAGGAGGTTGCTGCCCGCCAAACTGTGAGGCGCCAAGATGCACGGTTTGAGGCGATATCAGCCCACTGGCGGTGGTCAATGTGGCAGGCACCAAGAGATTTCTTTAGGCAGTCCTTGTACCTTTTCTTTGGTGCACCTCTGTCACGGTGGCCAGTGGAGAGCTCGCCATATAACAGGATCTTGGGAAGGCGATGGTCCTCCATTCTGGAGACGTGACCCATCCAGCGCAGCTGGATCTTCAGCAGCGTGGACTCGATGCTGTCGACCTCTGCCATCTCGAGTACTTCGACGTTAGGGGTGTAAGCGCTCCAATGGATGTTGAGGATGGAGCGGAGACAACGCTGGTGGAAGCGTTCTAGGAGCCGTAGGTGATGCCGGTAGAGGACCCATGATTCGGAGCCGAACAGGAGTGTGGGTATGACAACGGCTCTGTATACGCTTATCTTTGTGAGGTTTTTCAGTTGGTTGTTTTTCCAGACTCTTTTGTGTAGTCTTCCAAAGGCACTATTTGCCTTGGCGAGTCTGTTATCATTGTCGATCCTTGCATCTGATGAAATGGTGCAGCCGAGATAGGTAAACTGGTTGACCGTTTTGAGTTTTGTGTGCCCGATGGAGATGTGGGGGGGCTGGTAGTCATGGTGGGGAGCTGGCTGATGGAGGACCTCAGTTTTCTTCAGGCTGACTTCCAGACCAAAATCTATTCTACTGTGTCTGAAAATGTACATGTATTTAATGAGGCACCCTCAACTGCTTCCTTGGGCTGAAAACTAATGTTTGTGCATCCCACCTATTCATCTATGCCGAGCTCTAGGGGTCGCTGTTGTGACCTTTAATGTTTCACAAACTGGAATCTTTTTGTACACCCCGATGACTTGTTAAGTTGATTTTCCTTGGGACTTTAATATGCTGAGTTTTTTTTTAAAGAGAAAATGATTTAGTTGACAAAAAGTCGCAGTAAATTCAATTTGTCATTATCTATTAGCTCTCGAGATTTGGCTTGACTATTTTGTAATTCTGGAAATAAATTGCATTGTCATTGGCTGTTTAATAGCTGAACATTTCTACAGATTAATGTGCTGTTATTAATGGTAGAATGCCTAGTCTTTTGCATCTTCCACAGATATACCTGTTTTGTTCTTTTTGACCTTGACGAATATTCAATACTGCGTCCCAATAACATTCATCTACTGCCAGATGTGTAGATGATCAGTATATTTCAGAACTAGACATTTGGGTGATCAGTGTTTGATCAGAATTTTACATTATTCTTGCTTGATCGTGATGAATAGCCATTATATAGCCACTCACCAAAGAACTTATTTTGTACAGAGCAAACACCTCTAAATTAGATAATGAATATCCACTATATAAAAAATAATAGTGGTTTTGCCGAAGCTGCTGCAACGGCAGTACTGCCGCTGGGGCGGACCCCACAGGGAGTGGAGAGAGGAGACACAGCATTCCTCTGCAGGGTTCTACTCCCTAGTTCAACTATTGACAACTCTGTACATGCTTTTAACTGCCTGTTAAAAGAGTCAATGATGTTTTATTTAAAATCCTGCAAATACTGCAACAAAATAGAATGTGGAAATCAGTTCTTAAATAGGCAAATATTTATTATCATTATTCTTACTACATTTGCAGAGCACAAAAAAGGAAATATATATTTCATCAAATATTTTCAACCATGCACAAATTTTCTACATAACAAAACCAATATAACCTATTTTGTGATTTCAAGTCATATTTTAAGTTTACAAGTATATTGTCCACAAAGCAGGCTGTTTTGGTCAATCCAAGGATGCCTAGGTATGCTCTCAGTGCAGGTGCTAATGTTGTCTTAGGCCTGGGCATGCTTAGTCAGGATAGATGCAGGCAGGCCATAAAAACAGCTCACATATAAAGATGCTGTACATTACATTGACATAGATCAGTTGTTCTCAACTTTTTTTGCCACCTAGAAAGTAATCCCTTACTAACCACCCATGGCATCCTATGATCACCTCTGAAATAGAATGAATGCATGTTGATACACATGTTCTTCAGGCAATGAGTGTACTTAAGAATAGCAGTTATTGTCCTCAGGAAGATTCAATTCAGCAGAAATATCTCATCAATGTCACAACAGCTTCGATACATTCTGTTACATATTTGTGGAGGGAATACATTTAATGCTAAATTCAATTAAAGCTAATTTAATGTTTCTTCAACCTCCAACATGTTAGAGCAAATCTGAAATTATCTTCATGATCAACTTGCAGTTGTCTACCATAATCCCCAATTTATTTTCCGGAAGCAAACCTTTTGAAAAAATGTATTGACCAGTCTTATTCCAAGCTCTTCATGGCTAATGAAAAAAAACTGACGAAAGAGCCACAAGAGGTATTAAGACAGAAAACCAAAAGGTGAGAGTATTTCCAACGTGTAGGTTAAACAGTGGTGATCTCAGAGATTTATAAGTGGGCATATGGGGAGAGATGAGGTCACAAAGGACTTAGTGAAAAAGGATGTGACATTTAAACTCAAGCAAGAATAAAACACAGATGATGGTGGTCAAAGCTTCATGAGAATTATAAAACTCTGCAGGCTCATGAGGGCCAAAGAAAAACATAAATCCATGGTTTGAAAATTACTATTTATTGTTTATTTAACAAATCTAAAGGCTTAGTTGCCAAATTCCCCCTATGGAAAGGTTAAAGTACTTGTGGCTATGAAAAGCGTGTATTAGGCATCCCTGTCTACACAACTGCCTGTGAGATCTAAATTTGAACAGATGCAGAAAAGAATGGGATTTTCATTTTGAAGCTATGAATTATGTCAACTCTGCCGGGTCACCACCGCCACCTAGTGGAGACAACCTAAAAAAGTGAAAAATGAATGATTCTGGAAAACTATGTCAACAAGCCAACATGTTTAAAAATAAAATATCAGAAAGAAAATATGTCTCCACTCATTCATCATATCTAATATTATGATTTTCGACTATTAAACTAAACACAACTGAATATTCATGCGATTTATCTGCTGTTGAATTTTCATTCAAAGGCCAAAAACATTATTTAATTGGATTATTCTTGAAGTCATTCTAGTGTGTGTATTGGGAAAGTCAGACTGTATACAGGAGATTAATTTTTATATTACTAAGCAAAGTATAAAGTCTTTGTGCAAATGATTGACATGTTTACAGCGAATCTCACAATGTGATCTTCTAGGTCAGAGCTGGTCTGCAGTATTTCTTTACACAGTGGCTAGTTAGTGAATTCTCCCTTCCCCTGTTAAAGGACACAAATAATAGAATTCAAATGATTGCTTTTGATTCGTCTGAAGTTCCAGGGGTAGGCTGCTAAAGCATTTTGATGCAGATGAACCAAAGTGACAGAAGGGGTTCTGGGAACTTAATGCCTGCTTCAAGCTCTTTATTCTTGGATGGAACCAGGAGTGGGAGATGATTTAGGGCTATGTTATTACAGGGTCTCTCAAAGTATTTAGGATGTAAATTCTCCATGACCTGGAAGGGATAATTTGATTGATTGCTTCAAGAGCAAGTTGACTCTTATCATTTCCCTGGGCTCCAAGTCACCTGTAAATATTCTTCTGGCATTTCCTTTCCCTTCACCTTTCTATATTTCTCTACGGGAGGCACAGACTCTTGCTGACATATGGCTTGCCAGGTGGCTACCCTCCATCCAGAATCTTGTGGGCATGGCTGTGATTCATGCGAGTCCAGGCAATAAATGTAAAGAGGCCATTCAACCATGGACAGGCTTAATTACTAACTGGTGATGCATGCACAAGCAGCAGGATCCAATGGTGACTGTTTTGGAGAGGGAATCCTGTTAATTTCTTCCATTCTCAGTACGAGAATCCAGAGAACAAATTATTGACCAGGTAGAGATTAATTAACTCAAAAGGAAGACTAGATCATAGTCTTATTTAACTTGCAAACATTTATCCAACTTACCTTTGAAAAGCACAATTGAACCTCCACCCATCTTACTAATCACAATTGTTCACGTATTTACAGTAAAACCCCTGGTATCTAGCACCTATGGAGATTGGTAGATTCCAGATAAGTGAATTTTCCAGCTGCTTGAGATTGGTTGTTGCATGATTAGTGAACTAACGGTGAGGCAGGCCAATTTTAAATGTCCATATTTTCTACCTATTTATTTTCCCCAATATTTTGCCTGTTACTTGAGGCTACCAGTTACTTGAATTCCAGAAAACAGGAGTTTTACTGTTCTATGCTCAGTCAACTTTTTTAGCCAATACCCATAATCTATATCCTGTTGTACTTGACTTCTCCTTTCATAGAAACAGTTTACTCTGTATCTATCTAATCTGATGAGTAACGAGACAAAAATAAACCAAATTCATATCTTTGATTTTCAATACACAAAAAGTGCTGGAGAAACTCAGTGGATAACACAACGTTCCTTATGTAGTCAAGATACATCACCAATACCTCAGGCCTGAGCCCTTTGTCGAGGTATGAGCAAAAAGCAGTCAGGAGCCTGAATAAAAATGTTGGGGGGGGGGGGGGCAAGGGCAAGCGCAAGGGGCAGGAATGGGGTAGGAAGCTGGAGGAAAGGAAATGGAGGGAGAGATAAAGAGAGGGAGGGGAGGGTCCAAGTGGAAAGTTAATACCATCTGGTTGGAGAGTGCCCAAATGGGGTATTAGATGTTGACCTCCGATTTGTGAGTGACCTCGGTTTGGCATCACATGAGGCCATGGACAGATAAGTTGGCATGGAGTGGGGCACAAAATTAAAATGGTAGGCCACAGGGAGGATCCACGATTGCAGTGGACAGTGTGAAGGTGTTCAGCAAAATGATCTCCCAGTTTGTGTTCCAGTGTAGAGGAGGCCACAACAGGAGCACCAGAATCAGTAGATGATTCTTGCAGCATGTATTTAAATGCATTTGTGATGCATCTTGAAAACAAAAGTTTGGTTATTTTACAATCTTTTTTTACAATACACTGTTCCTCAAATCAAATATTTCAAGCCCCAAAAATTATGCTTGATTCGCACTCTTACCAGATGACATTATCCATCTCATCAGAAGTCAGGCTTTATTTGATTTCAGCTGCAATAATTATTCTGAATGACTGGAATTTTTCATTAAAGTTGCAGGAACTAATTGTTGTTTGGTCATAGAATGTGCCCTCAATTGATATATGGAAGAGATGTGTGAAGTATTTAGTTTGAAAGCTTAACATATTTGATTCACTGAGAAGTTAAATGGGAAATTAATTATCATTGCCTAGAAATTACTGTTTAGAATATTAGCATATGAATTCTGTATGTAAGAATAATATTCTTTAGTCTACTACATTATTAAAGTATTATTCCTTTAATTCATTGTCTATTAAATAAATAGACAAAAGCCATACAAACCAGTGCTCAATAATAGTGAAAAATCAGATTGATCTGAACTAACTGTGAAAAACAGATTCATGTATTTAATGTGGTTTCATTTCCTCCTCATTTATGTAATGATTCCATTTCTGCTCTGCTTTTCTCTTCATAGTATCTTCTAAGTCTAAAGCAGTTTCACAGAGAAAATAACTCCATCAAGTTGAAAGCGATTTCCATTTATACCATGGCTTTTACGTGGGATGGGTCAGAAATGGCCTAGAAATTAGTTCGTAGAAGTTTGCACGTGCAGAATGGGATAAATGCATCGGAAAATTTAACCTAACGGCAAACACTGTACATTAGTTTCAGCAATGAGGGTTGATATAGATAAGGATAGCGATGGTTGACAAGGATGAACTAATATGCAACTGGAAATGAGAGGATGAGCTGACAAAGTGGAGTCAACCAACAAAAGGATGATAGTGAGGTGATGTATAGGTGGTAGCCTGTGTTATTGAGGTGGATTGAAGTGTTTTTGTGGAGAGGGGGTTGAAAGGAGGGATAAACAGCTTGGGAGCAAACCTAGCATCAACGTTTTGAAGAAACCACTATGGTTGTAGGGTAAAATACTGACTGTCAAGAGAATGAAGATGTGGCAAGGTTTAAACATGATAGCTTTAATATTCTCTATATTTGCATGGAGAAAGTTAGGGCGTCAAAGAGCTAGTGAAAGAGTTGAAAGAGATGTCTGGGAATGAGAGTCATGTGGCATAAATGTGAAAGCTGAACCCATATCTGCAGATCATGCCACTAAAAAGTAATGTACTGCTGAGATGAACCAGAAGGATAAAAGGTGACCTCTTTGAGAACTCTAATGTTGAGAGTGGGGTGAGGGAAAGAGATTTTCCCGCAACAGGTAGAGGTAAAATTAGGAGCTACTGAAGGCAAGCTCATGAGTTCTGTCAGTCAAGGCAATCATCAAAGTTGCAAAGACTGATGAAGAATTATTCTTTATGGTCACACTTCACACCATTGTTTTGCCACTGTAGAAAGAGAAGAAATGAGATCGGAAATAAACCAGTAAGAATCCTGATATTCGGCAGCTATGGGGATTGGTAGATGCCGGATAAGTGAATTTTCCATTCTCTTGAGATTGTGTATTGCAGAACATAAATAGGCAAAAAATACAGAAGGTTAAAATATTGGCACATCTTTTAGTTGCTGGGACTTACTTGCTTGCTTGATTTATTGTGAATGAAACAACCCAACGGTAATTACCTAAATGACCATGAGATTGCTATCTCCAGATTTCAGAGAGAATATAAGTGCATTGTGTTCAGTAGCAAGTATTTCATTTTGACCCCTGAGCATGCTACACCTTATGTGTTTTAGAGATGCAATCTGGTTCCTGAGAGTGTTTTTGTCTATTGAAAATGGCCCATGTAAAATTTTAAGATGTAATCTTTCAAGAACTCTAACTTAAAAACTTATGATGTAACTTAATAATTCCAAGTTCCAAAAGGAATGGACAGCAGAGCAGCGCGTAAAAGTAAAATCCCACTACTTATAACAGAGAGAAAATTCAGTAATTTCTACCTCCTTGGCTGGTAAAGCAACAATTCAAAAGCATGTGTGTAATTTTCTTGTGAGAACAGGATGGAGGATTGGATTATTAGTAAACTTTCATCAGGAGCTGTGAAATTAAAATGTCCTGGAATTACAGTTTAGTTTTGTCATTTTGAATGTCATTCTTATTGAAATTTTGACTCAACATTTCTCAGCTGGATATTTGTGATGGGAAACTAAGTGTGCTACAGCTCAAACAAAAATTAGAAATATTTATTTTAAGTGATTTAGTAACCCATCAACCTCATATAATTTTGACAATAATGCCCAAGCAAAATAAGAGTAGAAACCTCATACTGATTCAAATCTGTATACCACTGGATACATGAACAAAAAAAAACAGACATAAATTTATCCAAAATGCACAATATTGACTTGTTCTGCAATGGTCCAGAGAATACAAATGTATCATTGTATTACTAATGTTCCAACAATTTAAGAGAAATGGGGAAGTAGAAATCCCCAACTATTATCACCTGATTATTTTTACACCTCTAGAAGATTTTCCTACAAATCTGCTCCTCCATTTCCCACTGATTGTTTGGAGGCCTATATGACAACCCCAGCAATGATCACACCCACTTTGTTTCCAAACTCCACCAATACGACCTTAGTAAAACACTAAAGTCTGAAGACACTGTGAGTGAAGATACAATGCTGGAGATACTCAGCAGGTCAGACAGTGTACCTTATTTAGGAAAGGTAAAGATTCTGTGCAACTTCATCAAAGGACTGTGCCTTGATGAAGGATCAAGCCCGAATCATTGGTTATTGTGGTGGTCCACCACCGGCCTACTGCAGGGGGCAACCTCTGTAACTGCAGGAGTGTAAGGGGACAGGACAACACCTGGCCGGCTGTCAATCAAGCCCCACCCGGTCGGGTGTCAATCACCCTCCGGGATATAAGCTTGCGCCGGCCTCCTGAGGGCTCACTCAGAGTTGCTGCAGCCACAGCCAGCCTGGCTCTGTGGAAGTCTTTGTGGATTAAAGCCTGCTGTACAGTTTTTATCTTTGTGTGTGTCTAATTCTGGCTAACAGTGCACCACAATTTAATCCACAAAATTTTCCCACGGCGGCTATGGATAAACTCCTGTGCACAGGGAGCCTCAAGGTTGACCCATGCCACCCAGAAGCCCATACATGCTTCGAGATCTGGCAGCACGCGGTCAAGGCAATCATCAAAAAACACGAGGGTGACATCCTGGACTCTAATCAGAAGAGGTTGGTCCTACTCCGGTCAAAGCTGGGTCCCCGCGCCTTCCAGGTAACCAAAGTCTGCCCCACGTACAAAGGCACAATGGACACTTGAGAACTTGTACAAGCCCCCCCCCCCCATGAATGTGGTTTGTGCAAGGTACCTCCTCAACACCTGAGTCCAACAACCCGGGGAGATGGCTGAGCCTTACCTGGGACACTTGCGAGAGTTGGCCCGACCGTGTCTGGCTGAACCCGGGGTAAGTGTAGAGGAGGTCGAGAGGCTGATCTGGGACGCCTTCATCCGAGGGCTACGCTCGTGGGCCGTCCAGAAAAAGCTGCTGGAAGGTAACAACTATGTCCTAAACAGGACTGTGGAAGTGGTCCAAACCCTGGAAGCAGCAGCCCTGTACGTCGAAGCCTTCGATTCCAGGTTCCCCCAGGCTCCCTCATGGGCCTCTCACACTGCAGTTGCAGCCCCAGGCCAAGATGGGGAGGAGAACGTCGCTGCAGCAGGCACCTGGCGCCCCAGTAAGTTCTGTGGGTCCTGGTGTGGGTCAGATCAACGATCGCGCCAAAACTGCCCAGCTAGGATCTAGTATTGTTCCCAATGCGGCAAGAAAGGCCACTTTGCAAAAGTGTGCCTCTCTAAACCTGCTGGCAGCTCAGTGGCCCTCTATGACCTCCCCACCTCCCCCGCGGACCCCCCCACCACATGCGCGTGACAGGCGGCACCATTGTCCCCGTAACGACTTCCCCCTTCCCCGACTTTGACCACACAACATCCGGCCCCGCCAGCAACCATCACAGAGTGTGACCCAATCATCTTCACCAGCCCCCGCCCTCGCTGGCGCCGCTCATTGAGAACTACAGTGACATCACTTCCAGCTCACAGCGTGACATCACTTCCAACTGATTTAACGATGTCACTGCCACCGGCTGTGATGACATCACTTCCCCCGGTGCAGCAGACACGACTGGGGAAGGAGACCAGCTATGCAGGGGCCCCCCCACCTGCCGATGCCATCTTGGGCCAGGCAGCATCCGACATGGAGGGCCCCCAACGACATTGAGAATGATGTGGTCAACACGGGCAATGACGAAGCCATCCAGGTGCCATCAGCTGCCGCACGCCGCACCCAGCGACCGACAGCAATGTGGTCAACACAGGTGATGATAAGGCCGCCCTATCGATGCTCCTCATCCCTCCAGATAGCGATGACTCCGACTCTGAGATGGTTCTGGCCTCCACTACCAGGGACATTCCCCACAATCTCGGGCGCTCGATGATGGATGTTCAAGGTTGCCCTCGCTGCTACCCTCAACCAAGGGGAGTACCCCATCACCTTCTTCTCCAAGACCCTCCACAGCTCCAAGCTAGGGCACTCCACCATTGAAAAGGAGGCTCAGACGATTGTGGAAGCAGTCCGCCACTGGTGCCACTACCGTGCTGGCAGCCAGAAGCTCATTCCACACTCCCACCACCCTCTGAGTGAAGAAATTCCCCCTCATGTTTCCCCTAAACTGTCTTCCAGTGGGAGATGGATCACATGGTAGACTGGCACAAGCTGAAGGTGATGTACCCATATCTGGATAACATCACTATCTGCGGCCGTGACCAGCAGGACCACGATGCTAAACTGGAAAAATTCTTCCAGACAGCCGCGGAGCTGAACCTCACTTACAACAAGGAGAGGTGTATGTTTAGCACCACCCGACTCACCATCCTGGGGTACATTGTGGCCCATGGAGTCGTCGGCCCAGATCCGGAAAGGATGCGCCCATTAATGGAGTTACACCTTCCCCCCATGCTAAAGATCCTCCGCAGGTGCCTGGGCCTGTTCTCTTATTACTCGCAGTGGGTCCCTCACTTCTCGGACAAGGTCCACCCACTGGCCCAAGCCACAACTTTTCCCCTCCCACCTGAGGCACAGGCAGCTATCATCTGCATCAGGCAAGACATCGCGGATCCCACGATGCAGGATGTGGATGAGGACTCCCCCTTCCAGGTGGAGAGCGATCCCTCCAAGGTGGCCCTCGCTGCTACCCTCAACCAAGGGGCGCACCCCATTACCTTCTTCTCCAGGACCCTCCACAGCTCTGAGCTAAGGCACTCCGCCATTGAAAAGGAGGCCCAGGCGATTGTGGAAGCGGTCTGCCACTGGTGCCACTACCTGGCCAGCAGGAGATTCACATTCTTTACAGACCAGCGGGCCATTGCGTTCATGTTTAACACTACCCACAAGAGCAAGATCACGGTAGTAGACGACCTCCACCATCATCAGGGCCTTGGGGCAAATTTTCACCATGTTTGGCTACCCCACCTTCATCCACAGTGACTGGGGTGTCTAGTTTCATGAGTGACGAGCTGCGCCAGTACCTGATGGCGAGGGGCATCGCGACCCCCCCCCCCCCAGTCACACGACAACCTATAACCCGATAGGTAACGGGCAAGTGGAACGCGAGAATGGGGTGGTCTGGAAGGCAGTCCTCCTGGCTCTCAGGTCAAAAGGGTGGGTCGTTGAGTTACTGGCAGGACGCCCTGCCTGAGGCGCTCCATGCTATTCGGTCACTGCTGTGCACAGCTACCAACGAGACCCCTCATGAACGTCTGTTCTCATTCCCCAGGAGGTTGCTGACTGGAATGTCACTCCCAGCATGGCTCACATCCCCGGGACCAGTACTTCTGTGTAAGCATGTATGGACACACAAGGCCGAAGCCCTGGTGGAGCAGGTTTTCCTCCTTCATGCAAACCATAACTACGCTTATGTTAGGTTTGGCAATGGCAGGGAGGACACCGTCTCAACCAGGGACCTGGCACCAGCAG
This sequence comes from Narcine bancroftii, assembly GCF_036971445.1. Taxonomy (NCBI): domain Eukaryota; kingdom Metazoa; phylum Chordata; class Chondrichthyes; order Torpediniformes; family Narcinidae; genus Narcine; species Narcine bancroftii. Next base: position 83,851,269 of record NC_091479.1, on the reverse strand, counting down.
GAGCACCCACACACCACGCCACCCTCCAACCCAGGATGACGCTGACCGGAGATACATCCCTGACTCCAGGCAGCAGGGCCTCCTTGACCACCAGGGGCTCGCTTCAGCCTTAGGAGACGAACCCGCCCCACTACCCATCCAATACGACCCACATACGTCGATCCCGGCCCCCCTGGCCGCCCCTCTGCGTGGCACGACACCAGCCACAAACACCCCTGCTGCCAGCCCCCTCCCCCCACTTCTTCTCTGACCAGTGACCAGGAGCCAGTCCTACAACAGTCACAGTCCCAGCGGCCACCTAATCATCTCAACCTGTAAATATTGTATATACATAGTGGGTGCAATTTCTTGTGACTGCCCCTCACCCCCTCCCCCATCCGGGATAATTTTAAAGAAGGGGGTGAATGTGCTGATACACCACCGGCCTCCTGCAGGGGGCGACCTCTGTACCTGCAGGAGTGTAAGGTGACAGGACAACACCTGGCTGGCTGTCAATCAGTCGGCCTGAATGGATCAAGCCCCACCTGGTCGGGTGTCAATCACCCTCAGGGATATAAGCCTGCGCCGGCCTCCCGAGGCCTCACTCAGAGTTGCTGCAGCCACAGCCAGCCTGGCTCTGTGGAAGTCTTTGTGGATTAAAGCCTGTTCTACAGTCTTTATCTCTGTGTGTGTCTGATTTTGGCTAACAGTGCACCACTGTTATATATTTTTATCTTTGCAATATAAAATACACTGACCGGCCTGCTGAGTTTCTCCAGCATTGTGTTTTAACCAAAATGACCTTGTCTGAAGAACCTTCTACAGTATCCTCCTTTGTTATTCCAATAGTGAACCTTAAAATAGACCATTAAAATAAATGCAATCCAGCCTTACTTTTCTCTCATGTACCTGGAGATTTTGTTTTTCTTCTATATTCGCCTGTTCCTCAGCTTCTACTGTATTCTAATTCTGTTCCCCTGCCAAATTAGTTTAAACTATTCCCCACCCCTTCCTCCATCCCCAAAAGACTTTGGATCCATTCTGGTTCAAGTGCAACCTTTGCAGCTTGTCCATGATTCACCTTCCCAGAAACAGGCAGAGTGATTCAGAAATTGAAAATCTTACTTGCTGCACCATCTCCTCAGATGCATGTTGGCAGTGATGTAAATAGTGAGGAATGTAGATTTCTACTGCAGAATTATATTGATCAGTTTGTAAGAGTAGAGCAATTATAGATGGAATCCAATCCAGAAAAATATGAAGTATTGAATTATTAAAGTTAGAATATATACAGTGGATGGTAAGACTCGAGGAAGTACTAAGATTGTTGGTATACATCTCTAACAATTCTGAAAGCAGCTGCCTAGGAAGATAAGGTGGTTAAAAAGGCACACAGGGTATGTACTTTCTTTAACCAGGATATGGTATCTCAGAGAAAAGAAGTTACTGATGCACAATCAATTATACAAAGACTGAAACTTGCTGAAACTGAAGGCTTTTATTTGCAAAAAATGGACAGCATCCTGTGTTGGTCACTCACACTGACCCGGACTCAAACTGGGGCCAGGCTTGTGGCACGACAGCCTTTATGGGGAAGGAAAAGGAGGAGTCGTGAGCCGGCCAGTGAGAGCAGGGTCAACCAGGAAAGGTCATGTTATTTACATTTGACAGATATGTTTCACCACAGTTACAATACAATTACAAAAAACATTAGTCAGACCACAGTTCGAGTACTGTGTGCAGCTCTGGTCAACATACTATAGGAAGGAAGTGATTGCACTGCAAAGAGTACAGTGGAGTCTCGTCAGATTGTTGCTAGGGTGGAGTGTTCCAGCTATGAGGAGTGATTGGATGTGATGAGTCTGGTTTTCTTTGGAGTGGAGAAGGCCAAACGGTGACCTGATTGAGGTATACAAAACTGTAAGTGACATGGCATGGAAGTGAGAAACATTTCCATTTAGCAGAGCAGAGCAGAGCAGTTAGAAAGAATTGGCTTACATTGGGGCAGGAAATTTACAGGGATTTGAGAAAGATATTTTTCATTCAGAAAGTGGTTGAAACTTGGAACTCAATGGCTAAGAGGATAGTGAAGGCAAGTTCTCTCACCATTTTTAGAAACTAATTAGTTAAAATGCCATGGCATGGTAGACCATAGGCTGAATGCTGATAAATGAGATTAGTGTGTTAGCCATTGAAGATATATTAAGATGAGGAGCTTCTTTCCATGTGGTATTACTTTGTGACTCCTGTCTTTTTTTTTTCCTTTAAATGGCAATATGAACTCAAAGCACACCATACACATTGAATGCACCTTACCACCTAAAACATGCCTGCAGCCACACTGTAGTTAGCCTCTATAAAATATTGGTGTTAATGGGGTAATTGGTGTTCCAACACTTTTTTGAGCTTTACAACTCCTGCAGTACAAAGTTGGTGCTGTACTTTCCGATTGTGGAGATCAAGAGTTAGAGCATCAAAACTTCCAAAACTTGTTGAAAGGAATCATAATATTAGTAAGCTATTTCCTACAGTCAAATAGAAATGCAGTCACTTTTTATTAACCTAACTGTGATTTAAAAAACTTAGCTGATGAGCAAACAGAAATTAAAAACCATTACTTCAGGCACTAGTTTCTAGTGATCTACAAAATGTGTTCAGTTCTGCATATTACGTAAACAGCATTTAAACCTTCTCTATAAAAAGATGTTTATTACATTGTAATGGGATTCTTATTCCATCTGTTACAAAGTAAATGAATCGAAATATTTGAATTTTTCTCCAAAGACAGCTTTACCATTAACTCCCACTGCATTCATTAGTGAGAATAGGTTTGCTAATTTTCAGTTATGCCAAATACTTTGGCGAAATGAGAAACATTTTTCATTCTTCTAAAGTATTTTCTGTCCTATTGTCGTTACTGGTTTTACAATGGGAGATGCATAGAAGCAGTATTGAGTCAAATTGTCTTTCAACTTAATTCATAAATTAGAGAATATTTAATAATAGGAATTTTCAATGGAAATAGTGATGTCTTGAAGATCCCCTTTTCAACTTTGCTTTAGAAGCTATACCAATTACCAAAGCAGACTATTAGATACTGCTTAATGATTCCTCCAGTGACAAATCTCACTACATTTTAAAAGCATGTTAACTAATTTGAGGAGCAAAGGAATACAGATGCTAGAAATTTCAAATAGCACATAAAATGCTGGAGATACTCAGCAGGTCAGGCAAAGTCTGGGGGAGAGCAACAAAATGAACTTTTCAGATCATTTCAGATACTACTTTTGGACAGTTACTATTCCCAAGAAAGTGGTAAAAAAAAATCTGAAACTTTTAAGGTGTTAATCAACCTGGGTTTTTTTTCCCCACTGCAACTTAAATGATAGCACCTTTCATTCCAGACTGGTTTTGGTGGAAATTGAATTTGGTGGATGACAGTTATTGAGGTCCCAATGCTTGAGGCATCCTGAGAAAATAGCCAATGGGGAATTTCATTATTTTACTTGCTGCTTGTGAATGATTTGAAATGGGTAATAATGTCATCAAATGCAATAGGATGTAACAAGTTAGCACTTGATTATTAGTGTTCTCAAACAGACTTTGATGTCCTTTCTCACCTAGAAGAAAAAAACTTTTTTGTTCAAATTGTTTTTCATTATTGTTAGTTTTGATAAAGTTAATTAACCTAATTCTATAGGGCAGGATAGTCACGGAAAAAGAATATAAACATTATCCAAATGCAAATTACATTACAACTTAAGGATTTTATTACAGAAATATTTCATTGTTCTCAACAAAGATTTTCAATCAAATGCTGATCAAATTACTTGAAAACAGATGGGTAAATGGGAGGAAGGAATTTAGTCTTGGTAGATAAATGGTACAAGGGACAGTGGGGTTTGCATGTAAAGTGCTGCAGTTTCCTCCTACCTTCAAAAGGTTCTAATAGGTTAACTAATTACTGCAAATTACCTCTTAGTGGTGGCAAAAGAATGAAGGAAATGTTGATAGCCATATTCAAATTATCTTGCAACAAAGACCAGTATACTGTGTGCCTTTCTAATTGTTTGATGAAGCTGCATGTTAACTTGCAGTGATTAATGTTGAAGGACATCCAGGTCCCTTTGAACACCAACATCTCTCAATCTCTCATCATTTAAAGAAAACTTTTTTTTCTATTTTTTTCCATCTAAGTTAATGAACTCACATTTTTCCACATTATATTCCACCATGTAGTTTTCTACATCAGCAAAGCCTCTCTGCGTTATCCCCACTGTTGACAATCCTACCAAGAATCTTTTTTCACAACTGACTTAGATGAGTTTCAGCTTCACCACATGAACAGTTATCAAGTTAATTGGATTTTTATTTCCTTATAGAACCCGTCTATCATTAAGATCAAAGCATATAAAAATCTGCTTCTGCTCTAACAGATGCACAAATTACCACCTGCAGAGTGAAAATGATCATTTATCCTTGAATAGTTTATGAATACGTAGGCACCTTTCCTTGGCAAATTGTCCTCTGTCACTATGTCCTTTACTTTAATATATATTCAAAGATACTCAAAATTAATCCTGTCTGTTTTTGCCTTAACATGTAAATGGCTTTAATATATCGACCTTCTTTCTTCAGAAATGTTGCCTGTAATATAAATGAGGCACTGCTAAAGATGAAAAATTAATTTTATATATTATCTGATCCAACAAAAAAATCCAAGTAACCAAGTTAATGTAATCAAAATTACCAATTGGCTCCATATTTTAGACATTTTTATTATATACCTGCTCATTCAAATCTATAAATAAATGACTGCCATTCTAATCTGAATTCATTCTAATCCAGGATGAAAGAAGAGGAGAGTCAGCAATGTTTGACGACCAACAAACATAATCCTCTTTTCTCCCCCCCTGAAATTATCTATAGTTTGAAATTGTCAATGTAAATCTTTTGGTGCATGAGGCATGATTCCACAAGTTTTAGATTTTTTGTCTAAATAACACTGGACAATATTTTTTTCAAAAGATTTGCTTCCTGAATAAAACTTGAGGATTACAATAGGCAATCTCAAGGTGAACCCAAAGATAAATTTCAGATTTGCTGCATCACATCGGAAGTTGGGGAAGCATTAAATTAACTTTTATTTAATTTAGCATGTTTAATTGCATAATGATAATGACACATTGCGTTTGTTCGACTGACCTAAGAATGTTTTGCTGATGACCCTTGTTAGTACTCAGCATTGGCTGCCTCTTGTGTCAGTGTCCAACAATAGTCGGCCAGCACTGATGGTTTCCATTTGCCCTGATATTGCTTTCTGTTAGAAATTAAAGTACCTTTAAAGAAATTGCTCGAGACAAAAATTGAGAACAAAGAACATTTATTACAACAACAATGCAAAGTTGGGTGCTTCCCCTTACCCTGGGAATACACACACATACTGGGGCTCACCCAACTTTTATACAGTCAATTTCAGTATCAGAGTGCCCTCCCCCTTACATTCTTCTGCCCCCTGGATGGGTTTGGCATAGGTAATCCTTCCTGCCTACGTGCAGTTTCAGTACACTTGGAGGACCAGGGGGTATCCTGTGGGTGCCCCATCACGTCATTGTCCTTATTCACACCTTCCTGATTCTCGGGGCTACAATCTCTTGGTATGCGGAGTTGACTCATTCTATCTAGGGTTGGCTAATTTCATATGTATAAATCTGTGTATGGTTAGCTAATTAGATATGTAGGACTTGGTACTTCTGTCCAGGGCTAGGAGACCTTTATCTGATCCAGACTACCTCAACTTCCTACATTCTATTGTACCTTACCATTCCTTTTCTTAGTCTTATGGTCTTGTCACAAAGACTAGAAGATTCTTATGTTAATCGTGCTGACTCTGCTTTCCTGCATCCTAACCCCCAAGCTTATCCTGTTTGTACTGGTTACAGCCATTAACTGATGAACTTTAGTTTCTTCCATGTTCATAATTTTAGATCAATTTTCCCATCTCTCACAATCCTCACTTTTCTTTTAGATCAGTAATACTGATCTTTCACCATGATCAGTGTTACTGATCTTTGGTTACTAGATCTTTGGTTACTGATCCCCCCCCCCCCCTCCTCACTTTTCTTTTAGATCAGTAATACTGATCTTTCAAGTGTAAGGTGTTGTTTTACCCAGCTGGTCAATAACCGAATTGTAATCTCTGTGTAAAGTCTTTAGGTAGGGGAGCACCATGAAGGTCAGAGTAGCGAGTCCAGCTGCTTATTAGGGTTGCGAGTATCAGGCTCCAGTTCTCAGTAAAGAGTCTAGTCCATCCCACATCAGTCCGAAGTTGCCACATCTGAACATGGGCATGGGCAGATTCACGTTGAAACATTGAAGCAGTGTCTTTTAACCACCCGACTTTTGTAAGCATTGTCCTGACGAAGTTTGTGAGAGATGCTGCCTTCAGCAGCGAACGAGTAGCAGCCTGTGAGAAACGCTGCCTTCAGCAGCGAACGAGTAGCAGTCGTCAGGCGGTTCCGTTGAATTGTGGCTAGTATCTGATGTCCTCTTCAGCCCCGAACCCTAGGGCCACCGATCTCCGAAGGCTGTTTGGAGCCTGATATTAAAGTGTCAAGCAGCTCACGTTGTTGGTAACTGGTGCTCCCCTTCACGGGGTGATGAAAAGAGACCAAGCTGGGGGGGGATTGTTTCTTGTGATTTAACTGTGTGTTGCAGCTTGTCTGCTAACATTAGCATGGGTATCATTGAACTTGTGAGTTGCAGCCTGTCTGTGTACATTAGCATATGTATTAACTCTCTCTCTCTCTGCGACATGTACAATCCTGACTACCATTCTGTCTGTCTTTGTCCCACCATGTCCTTTGTGCTATCGCTTTAAAACTCCTGTCTTTAATACCTGTGTAGGCTAAGATACAAATTAGATGTACTCCACTAAAGCTGTTCAGTTCCCCTGGTCCGTATTGGAATCCCTTGTTAACCCATATCCCACTATGACTATACATTAAATCTATGCCCTGTCTACATTCTAAAGGAGCACAATTGTAACCTCTGCTGCCCCTATTCCAGGAGGACTTAAAACATCTTTGGCTTGGCTTCGCGGACGAAGATTTATGGAGGGGGTAAAAAGTCCACGTCAGCTGCAGGCTCGTTTGTGGCTGACAAGTCCGATGCGGGACAGGCAGACACGATTGCAGCGGTTGCAAGGGAAAATTGGTTGGTTGGGGTTGGGTGTTGGGTTTTTCCGCCTTTGCCTTTTGTCAGTGAGGTGGGCTCTGCGGTCTTCTTCAAAGGAGGTTGCTGCCCACCAAACTGTGAGGCGCCAAGATGCACGGTTTGAGGCGTTATCAGCCCACTGGCGGTGGTCAATGTGGCAGGCACCAAGAGATTTCTTTAGGCAGTCCTTGTACCTTTTCTTTGGTGCACCTCTGTCACGGTGGCCAGTGGAGAGCTCGCCATATAACACGATCTTGGGAAGGCGATGGTCCTCCATTCTGGAGACGTGACCCATCCAGTGCAGCTGGATCTTCAGCAGCGTGGACTCGATGCTGTCGACCTCTGCCATCTCGAGTACTTCGACGTTAGGGGTGTAAGCGCTCCAATGGATGTTGAGGATGGAGTGGAGACAACGCTGGTGGAAGCGTTCTAGGAGCCGTAGGTGGTGCCGGTAGAGGACCCATGATTCGGAGCCGAACAGGAGTGTGAGTATGACAACGGCTCTGTATACGCTTATCTTTGAGAGGTTTTTCAGTTGGTTGTTTTTCCAGACTCTTTTGTGTAGTCTTCCAAAGGCGCTATTTGCCTTGGCGAGTCTGTTGTCTATCTCATTGTCGATCCTTGCATCTGATGAAATGGTGCAGCCGAGATAGGTAAACTGGTTGACCGTTTTGAGTTTTGTGTGCCCGATGGAGATGTGGGGGGGCTGGTAGTCATGGTGGGGAGCTGGCTGATGGAGGACCTCAGTTTTCTTCAGGCTGACTTCCAGGCCAAACATTTTGGCAGTTTCCGCAAAGCAGGACGTCAAGCGCTGAAGAGCTGCCTCTGAATGGACATGATTATCCAACTGCACGAAAACCAACAAGGTCGGGTCAGATACAGCAATGAGCTCTCTGAACCCTTCTCCATTAACAATGGCGTGAAGCAAGGCTGTGTTCGCGCACCAACCCTCTTTTCAATCTTCTTCAGCATGATGCTGAACCAAGCCATGAAAGACCCCAACAATGAAGACGCTGTTTACATCCGGTACCGCACGGATGGCAGTCTCTTCAATCTGAGGCGCCTGCAAGCTCACACCAAGACACAAGAGAAACTTGTCCGTGAACTACTCTTTGCAGATGGGGCCGCTTTAGTTGCCCATTCACTTAAAACATAGCGAGTAATGAAGTGACATAAACAGTTAACAAACAATACCCCAATAAATGAATAAACAGTTAAAAAAATAAACAGTTAAAAATACAACAATAAATGTATAAACAGTTAAAAAAATACAACAATAAATGTAACATTACGGCACTTTGTCACGGTGCAGTGTAAGTTTCAGGTCTGAAGGATGAGGAACTGCACGCCAGGTTGAGGGTTGAATCTGTGTGTCGTGATGTTGTGGTTCAGAAGCTGGTTTAATTCTTTGAATGTGGGTCCAGCCTTTCTCTCTTGTTCTTACTGCGGTGTCTGTAATTAAAAGTACACAGAAGGGACCATCCCAGGCAGGTTTTAGTTGATCCTCTTGCCATGCTTTTACATATAACCAATCACTAGATTTTAATAAAATGAATAACAATCTGACCTTCCTTTGTGTTAGTGTAAAAATTGTAAAATGAAACACAAACCATATTTGCATGGGTTTTGAATATGTTAGACCTTATTAAAATGCAGTTGGAGCTGCTTGTCTGTATGGGGCACAACCCTCCAATTTGTAAGAGTACATAACAGACATTGTAGCACAAGAGCCTCTGCAAGAGAACTTGAAACATATTCAACCTTTAGTTCTGCCTTAAGTAAAATGCCTTGTGCCACAGCTCACAACCATATTCCATATAATAACCATATAGCAATAACAGTACAGAAACAGGCCATATTGGCCCTTCTAGTCCGCACCGATTTACATGATACTCCAACTAGTTCAACCTACCTACTCCCTGTCCATAACCCTCCAACCCCCTCACATCCATCTACTCATCACTGCCACTGTAATACAGTTGAACTAACCGCTACACTACCCAAAGTGAGACAAGAGCCCATGCATTTTCTGACTAAAGGTCACAAGTGCAGCCAACAGATTACTTCAAGGCACTTTCAGCCTTGCTCCTCTGTGCAGCCATGTAATCTTTGAGAAGAGGCAAACATAACCAAGGGCATTAAAAGGGTAAAAACCTGGCAATTTTCTCTCCACAGAGAGCATTGGGGAGCCTGGAACCGATTGTTGATTTTGTAAAATGAAGTTGAACAGGCTTGTATACATTTTCAGACTGCTTGTGCAGTGAGTGCCATACACCATAGTCTTCTGATTCATTGGTGAGGAGGTGATCAGTAAGATGCAGCAGTGGAAGCGCTTGCTCAAAGGCTGGAGGAAAATTAGACTTAGACCTAGATTTGTCAGAATGATAAGAGTTTATCTAAAGCTGGCTGTAGATAGAAGAACATCACAGGTGCTCCTCAATTTACGATAGGGTTGCGTTCCAGCAGACCCAGCATAAGTTGAAAAAAAATCTTAATTGGAGACGTACCTTGTCTAACATTGACAGCACTGTATCAGTCCTCATACTGATCTCACTACCCTGCTCTCTCCCAACAGTCCCTGTAAGCTTTCCGAAAATGTGATTAACCAACGAGGCTACAAAAAATTCACCTTAGAGAAATTATCAAAGTTTATTGGAAAAATCAATGATGCTTGTGATGACCTTTAACACATTATATGAAAGTAAATGACAGTCATGCTATTGTGTCATCGTAAAATCATAAGTAGGGGAGCACCTGTATTACCTTTCATATTTTTGCAATGTTGATTGCACACACAATCATTTAAGTACTGGCTAGTTTCTATAATATTGCACTTAAAGTTTAGCTGCATGAATCCTGGAGCTTGTGGAGTCATTAGTGAATCAAGAAATATTGGTGCCATGGCAATTTCTCTGTACCATGCCAATTTCCCAGTCCTGAAGCCGGGACGTAGTGAATAGTATCAGGGTCAAGATCTGTGAGTAATTAATGCTATTATTATTCCTATGCGCCCAATTGTTCTGAACGATGCCACCAATGTAAATCATATTCCACCTATTGCAGTACTCACACACCACCATAGACCAGTTCGCAGGTTTATTTCTCCATTAAGCTGAATCCAGTCGCGCAGGGTTTACCTCCGTGATTATTTACAATGTAACTTCCGCACTACCGGATTTAAATATAAACCTGATGAATGGGGAAAGTTATCATGAATTAAATAACAGCGGCAATACAGAGAAATTGTGCTGAGGCATTAATTTCACTCCGGAGGAAAATGCACCAGAGAAATGAATGATTAAACTTATAGGAATCCCCATAGGAATCCCCAGAGGTATCTTTATTCTCCAGAGGTGGGTGATCTTTAAACTCACGGACCTTGACTGCTGAATGTGTAGAAGAAATACCTCTAACTGCAAGACAAGAGCCTGAAGCCTCAATTTCAAGTGCCACAGTGCACTTAAAGGGACATGCACACTCCCCCTTCAACTGGCTGATCCAGCCACTTTACACATCAGATCCTTTCTTTATCTTACATACACTTAAAATAAGATGTGTCGAACTCACCCTATTTGCGCAAACATTTCTCCCTGCAAATGTTATAACATCACAACTCTCAGGTACTCCCTGTGCAAAATCACATTTGAATACAATTTATTTCATAAATTGGAATTAACTGGTAGTTAAATTCGCTCATTCTACAGTATTGAAAAACGATCCTTTATGACATTTAATTTTTAGCATGAATTTTAATCAATATTGGTCAGTGACTGAAGTGGGAAGTCGTGATTTATGAAATTATCTCTGGTCTCTACTCTCCCACTCCCGACGCTTCTCCCAACATTCAGGAGCTGGCACACAGTCCCTGCCTTTTCCATTTTACTCATCTACTATTACTTTAACTGCTTGCATCAAAATGTTAGCCTTTGCTTTCTGCTTATCCTCAGATGTCTGGACAAATGCTTTTTGTGTGATCTGTAGAAGCTGGGTTATTCCCTGCTCATGCCAATTTTCTGTCTTTTGTAATTTTCTCCTAATGTCTGGGGCTGAGTTGGTAACAAAACCTGTTAGTACCAATTGTTCCCCTGCTGGGGATTCTATGTCGAGACCCCCATATTATATATATATTTGGTCCCAAAAATTGGTCTAACTGTTCGGCACATCCCTGGGGATCTTCTATCAGGGAGATTAATTCTTTCTTGAAATTACGTACTTCAGTGCTGGTCAGGGGCACATTTACGAACCCCAGACCTTCTCCCACGGGAACCTCCCGCAGGGGTCGCATCCAGCTAATTTCTGGTTTCTTAGATTTGTGTTCCTGTTCCCTGAGAAGTGAATCGCAGGGTTCTGCCACTTCTTCCTGAGGGATCTCATGCTGTTCTGAATTACAATGTTCTACCTCTACTGTCAACGGAGGTGGTAATCGAGCGCTTTGTGAGCGAGTCACCATACCACTCCGGTTCTCCTCTTTCTTCTCTAGTGGTGGGGGAGGAGGGGGAGGTGCAGAAGGGTAGGTCATAGGAGGGGAAGGAAAGATAGGAGCCGGCATAGGAGGAACATAAGGTGGAGGGAGGAAATGTAACACATCCCAACCCTGTGATTCAGGGACAAAAGGTTCCTCCTCTCTCTTATCCCTGAATTCTTTCTCATTCAAAACCAGTTGTTCAATTGTTCCCTTGAGCCAGCAGGCTGCATATTCCCTGCTCTCAACATTGTCTTTCTGGTTTTGATAGAGCCAGATGTTCAAAGCTTGACACATCCATTCATCCTCGGATCCGAACTTTGGCCAGTACACGGAGCTCCCTTTAACCGGGTATTTAACCCATTCAATACAACAATACCTGACCATTGTCAGTTTGTCTTTCCCACGGGTCTTTCCTGTGCCCCACTCAGATAACATCAACCCAAGCGGGCTGTACGTAGCTATCTGGTGTTCACATCCTGAACCAGGACTCTCTTCCTTGCTACTCATTATTCCCATACTTATAAACAAGTAAAATTACTCTTACCGAGTTCCAGTAGCAATGCTCTAGCGCGCTTCCTTCCGTTGTTTGTTCTCAATGCCTCTTCTCGGATATCACTCGCTTCTTCCACTGACCAGCCACCCGTCGCCCGTGAGTCCAGCTGAATCAGCCGGGGTGCACCTACTCTCGTCGTCGGGGTACTCTGTCAGTGGAGGGAGTGTGATCCCGGACGATCCCCCATTTGTTAGAAATTAAAGTACCTTTAAAGAAATTGCTCGAGACAAAAATTGAGAACAAAGAACATTTATTACAACAACAATGCAAAGTTGGGTGCTTCCCCTTACCCTGGGAATACACACACATACTGGGGCTCACCCAACTTTTATACAGTCAATTTCAGTATCAGAGTGCCCTCCCCCTTACATTCTTCTGCCCCCTGGATGGGTTTGGCATAGGTAATCCTTCCTGCCTACGTGCAGTTTCAGTACACTTGGAGGACCAGGGGGTATCCTGTGGGTGCCCCATCACGTCATTGTCCTTATTCACACCTTCCTGATTCTCGGGGCTACAATCTCTTGGTATGCGGAGTTGACTCATTCTATCTAGGGTTGGCTAATTTCATATGTATAAATCTGTGTATGGTTAGCTAATTAGATATGTAGGACTTGGTACTTCTGTCCAGGGCTAGGAGACCTTTATCTGATCCAGACTACCTCAACTTCCTACATTCTATTGTACCTTACCATTCCTTTTCTTAGTCTTATGGTCTTGTCACAAAGACTAGAAGATTCTTATGTTAATCGTGCTGACTCTGCTTTCCTGCATCCTAACCCCCAAGCTTATCCTGTTTGTACTGGTTACAGCCATTAACTGATGAACTTTAGTTTCTTCCATGTTCATAATTTTAGATCAATTTTCCCATCTCTCACATTTCCATAGTCAAAATGTCCTGGTGAAACCTTTCACCATGTTCATCACTGACTGCACCAAGATCAGTAGGGAAGATGTCCAAGTCTGAATGCAGAAAATGAATTTTCAATGGCATGTTGCACAATCAGCTGGATGTAGTTTGGTGCTCTGTAGTTTCCAAGAAACTTCTCAATAACAGCTTTAAATGTCTTCCATTCTAAGTCAACATTTGCATGGCATCTGCACTGCCCGGACATCCTTGGACTGACCAAAATAGGTTACTCTGTGATCAATATACTCGTAGACTTAAAATATGACAGGAAATCACAAAAATAGGATATCTAAAAAACAGTATGTGATAGGAAAATATTAAGGTTATTTTCATGATCAGCTTCCCAAAAGACACAAAATCCACCCAAAAGTTCTCAGTAAGCAAAATCTTTATTGTCCAGTATAATCAAGCCAGAAGTACCAAAGAAGAAATTCTTTGAATACTCTAAGTCATAGAAGCACAACAAGTGGCCCTTCAGTTTGTCACATCCATGATAGTCATCAAAAGTTAATCTTTGACATAGAAACAATATTATGTCTCAACTTGTGGAGGGAAAAATAATCAAACAATGTGATAGTCGCTGCATTTTACCACCTCCTAGTAAATGAACAATTGGGAGCTGGATACCCTAGTGGTGGTTGATGTATGGGTATGAATGGGTGTCTTTTGAAAAGTGGATGTAAAATGAAAAGCAGACACTTTTATACTTGCAACTGCAAAACAATTTTGAAAAAAAATCTATGCAAGGTTCCACTGAATGGAGTTTAGAGTGATACCTTCTTTAAGTCAAGTAGTGGATATAACATCAACATCACAATTCATTTGAAAAACTCAGAGAGTCTGAAAGTTTACAAACCTGAAATAATATGAATATATTAATCATTTCTTCTTTTCAGAAAGGGAAAAGTATTGTAGTATGATATATCCATACTATATGTGGGCATCTTGGCGCCTCACAGTTCGGCGGGCAGCAACCTCCTTTGAAGAAGACCGCAGAGCCCACCTCACTGACAAAAGACAAAGGAGGAAAAACCCAACACCCAACCCCAACCAACCAAATTTCCCTTGCAAACGCTGCAACCGTGTCTGCCTGTCCCGCATCGGACTTGTCAGCCTGCAGCTGACGTGGACATTACCCCTCCATAAATCTTCGTCAGCGAAGCCAAGCCAAAGAAGAAAGATATGTGGGCCTAGGCATACTTATAGAGTTGAATAAAGTAGTTTCACATGTTATGTCGATGTGTTTCTCCATTTGCTCTCCATTACTCAGTTTCAAAAGAAGGAACATGAGCATATTGTTATGGGTTATATTATATTTTATATTATATAAATATATCTTTAAAAGAGATAGATTATGGAGGGTTTAGTGTAGGTCACCGCAAACAGACATAACATTTCACAAAAGACATCTCATTTGAAATGCAAAAGCTATGCATGAGCAGATACTTCATGTCCACAGTGACTTTACAGAAACTTTTGAAAAATGCCTATGGAGACTTCACAAGTAGGTGTTAATTGGACTGATGTTGTGGAATAAATGGACTATTGTCTTTAAAGCAACAGATGGCCAGGTTCAAACTGATTCCAGTGCCAGCAATCTATCTGGTTGCAGTTTGCTGTTCTTAAAGGGGTCATGTAGTTTTGCAAACAGAGAAAGAAAAAAACATAAGATTGTTTGGAGAGAGAGAGAGAAAGTCAGTTCTACAGTGGCTTTTGAGGCTGCAACATGCAAGCTAGTAGGCTTGTTGAAATCCCCATTTTGAAGATGGGTTGCAAGTTCAGAGTTCAGCCTGTTAAGAGGAAATGACTGGCTGGAGTAATTGTCCTGAAATAAGAGAAACAAGAGAACTCGATGAAGACCTGTAAGAGGTTATCATTTGGAAAACCCTTGATGGGGCGTTTATTCGGCAAGACACTAAAGAGGAAACCAGTTTGTGTGTGTCCGATGAGCAACAAATATCTCTCTGAAACCAACAAGACCTTTCCTGAGCAGTAACCATTTTTCCTTCAGCACTAGAACCTCATGAAAATTCATAAATATTAGATTCTGAGCACAATATAAGAATTGCCTGATACTGGTGAACTTGGAAAAGTGAGAAGTGAATGATTAGACTATTAAAGCAAAGGACTTTCCTGAACATAATAGACACATTACATACATGTACACTTCGAATTAGAAGGGGGTTATGTTAAGTTAAGTTAATAGTATAAGTTAAAGTTTGATTCTGATTTATGTTTAAATAAAATTAAAAACAACTTTTGTCTTGGTGAATTTCTATTGCTGCTGGGTTTTGAGATCCTCTGGGCTCGTAACCACATGCATAAATATTACAATTATAATTTCTCTATGGGCATCAAATGAAGCCCTGGACTAGGTTGAAGCCCCACAACCTGTAGCCACCCAACAATAATGGGAAAAATGCTTGCTGGAATAAATATTGAATCAATGGACAACTTATGCAAGTTTAGATTTCTGACTAGTTGTTTGTCATTGATAACCCGGTGGAGGCCTAGAACGATTCAGAAGATAAGGAAGGTGAGAACTCTAGTGAATCTGTTAACAGTGCCATGATAGCTGTGGCAATTGATGGAAGGTAGCAGAAGCCTGTGAGTTTCCCCAAAGACATTCACAACCACTTAATACTTTGTGTCTGGGAACATGAACATTAATAGAAGATTAAGCACCTCAGATACAGTATTCTCTGAAAATGTGGTTATGATTTTCATTATAATTGAGTTAATGAGGAAATAAAAAGTGCTTCCAAGAATTTGGGAAGCATTCTATACAAGATAAGATTAGAAATACAAAATTAATTTATTGCTTGGTTAATGATTTTCAATAAATGATCCTGAATTTCCTTGGGACCTAAGGAGTAATCTGATTGAACAAGAGCAGATGAGGTTGGATTTCGCCTCTGAGAAGCTTTAAAAAGAATGGAAGTGGTGTGACAGCTTAATTTATTGGGTTCCAATGTCGCAAATAAATTGGTCATGATGCTGTCTTAAATAATTGTTTCTGATATGAATGGCCATTTGTCAAAGTAATATTGAAACTGGTTTGGATATCAAAAAAAAAGTATGATTAGCCAGGAGGAACTATGAGCTTCGTCATGACTTGAATATTAAGTAGAGTCTCAAGGAAAGCAAGGAGCTGATAATGACTGAGGGATAAATATTGTTGAGGTTTCTGGGGAGAAACCATATTTGCTCAGGACCTCAACTGTTTTTTCTTGCCCACACCACATTCCTTTTATGCACTAGGTTATTGATACTGGCCCAATGTATGTCATTTGCCTTACCCCAGGAAGTCTGGTTGGGCAAGATTCCCATATTTCCAGCAAGGCAGAAATACTGCTTCTTCACGGCTGTTCCCTTTTGGCAAATGCAGAATTTGTGAGGCATGGTGAGAGTGATTGCAGAGATGTCATGTTTGCAACAATATCACGGTTATAGCCAGTCTTCCAAAGTGTATTTTTAACTCATGGTTACCCAACATAGACTAACATCAGCTGAAAATTCTATTGCACCATGTTATGAGGATCCAAACAGTTCTCGCCAAACTTTTGGAACTCGCTGTAAGATGAGAATAAATCCTAAACAATTTAAAAATATAAAAACAAAACCATTTTTTCTGGACTCCTGCAATATGACTGTCACCAAATGTTTATAAATTGAAGTATATACTATAAAGATTCTGCCAGAATAGGTTGTCCCCTTTTGTTAAGAGTGCTGCCTGAGGAAGGCTCTAGACCCTGAGGTTACAAGAGGAAGGCTCATTCACCAGCTTCCAAAATTATTAATAAACTTAGATCTATTCCCCCTCAATGCATCTTGTAATTCTAACACTTGAACATAAAACAGGCATTTCAAGGAACTTGTAGCACACAATTGTTTTTAAGATGAGACAGCCAAAGAGGGAGATTGCATCAATCAAAATAATATAGGATATACCGTATATTTCAGTGTATAAATCGACCAGCAGATAGGTCGACCCCCTTTTATAGCCTAATTTTAGTAGTTTTATGTTCTATCGGTGTATTTCGACCCCTATTTTTCAGGCTGTCTGTGCCTCCAAGGAACAACCCCGAATTTTTTTTAAAACACCTCAATCACAACTAACAAAGTTGTAAATTAAGTAAGTTAAAAAAACCCTCAGCCTACCAGGCCAGAGAAGCAGCCCACGGAACTGGAGTGGTGACATCATCCTCCCTGCAGAAGCAGGAACCTCGGCCTACAAAGCAAGACTGGCAACGTTGATCTCAGGGTCCCAGGTAGAAGCAGTTATGGAGGCGCCCAGCAGTGGGGAGGTGTCAGGGAGCGGCGGCGCCAGCAGTGGGGAGGTGTCGGGGAGCGGCGGCGCCCAGCAGTGGGGAGGTGTCAGGGAGCAGAGGCACCAGCAGTGGGGAGGTGCTTCAAGCATCAACATACACCAAATCAATGTCAATCTGTTACTTTTTTGGTGAATTTAAGTACCAAAATATATCCAGCGTATAAGTCACCATCCCCTCCCACCCCCTTTCGAGAAATATTTTAGGGTTTCATGACTCAACTTGTATGCTGAAATATATGGTACTGTTTATGAAGTAAGGAGTGTTCAGGATAAACTTTGGCAACTTTTAAGGGAGCTATAGAAGTATTCACCTCCACAGATTCAAAGACTGAATGGTGTTTAAAGTTAAAGAAGAGCTTTCAAGGGAACAGCAGAAAGGGTTGATTCAGACTGGAATATATGAATGTATGTCATAGCTTATATTTAAGGGCTAAAATTGTATTGGTATTCTGTACAGAGCTCATACTTATGTATAATAGTTTAAGTCGTTTCAAATCATAACATTTTGTAATTTCACACATCATATTTGTGGTTGTATTTGTAATTTGGTTATGGCATTTTCTTAATTTTAATATAATTTTTAAATGGTTCTTCATTGCGCTGATATGTAAACCTTAATTACTACCTTGTCACATAAATGGGTTCAGATAGAATTCAGAGGGTAGGTGTAAGAGAGAATTATCAACACTATCTTTGTATATATGCAAAGATAAAGGAGGAGCATTGCATTCGCTGGAAAAAAATCTTGCATACTTTATGCATTATTAAAATATTCACTTTTCCATACTCTGTTTTTTATGAATTATTTATCCATTTGTAGTTCTGCCTATGTGATGAATGGTCAAGGAAGAAGATAATTGACTGGCAAGAATCAGTCACTTAACTGACCCATATTATAACTGCCATATTATAGCAGATGGTTCCTTTTGTAACTAAGGGATAATTACATTCACTATTTGTATCCTGTTCACAAACATGGGGTGGCACAGTGGCACAGCAGTTAGTGCCACAGCTTCTCAACTCCATGAAACAAAGTTCAACAACATGGACAAGACAAAAGAGATATTTGGGAGGACGAAAGGCCACCCCCCCCCTTTCCCACTACATATTAATATTCCTGTCATAGAGAGAGTCGGGAGCACATAGAACCTTGGTGTTCATTTGAAGAACGACCTATCCTGGACACAAAACTCCTCCACATTAGTCAGGATGGCTCCGCAGTGCCTCCACTTCCTCAGGAGGTTGAGGAGAGCAAGGCTACCAGCCACCATCCTAACAACGTCCTACAGGAGCACAATAGAGAGTGTCCTGGCTGGCTGCATCAGGGTGGTAGAGTAGCAACAAAACTTCAGATCAGAGGTCAGTACGGAGGGTGATTAAAACTCCCTTCCTTCTATGTATAGTGAGTGATGCTTAGAGAGGGCTCAGAGAATAATTGAGGACTCTTACCATCTAGCCCGCAGTACCTTTGAGAAGCTACCTTCAAGGAAGAGGTACAGGAACATGAAAAGTAGGACTACCAGGATGGGAAACAATCCTAGAAACTTGAAATTTTTTTTTTGTATATCTTGGATCACTATGTATGTCGTTTATGTGTCATATGTATGTAGGGTGCACTGTGTGTCTGGGCGTGAGCAGAGGTCCAGAGACATTTTTCGAGTTATATATGTACATGTACAATCAGATGACAATAAACTTGAACTTCAACTTGATCCTAACCTCCTGTGCTGTATATGTTGTATTTGAAAATTCTCCCTGAGTGACTTCTTCTATTCAATTCAATTTTATGCAGATAGGTGACATGGTTTCTGTGAAGTATCCCTTAATTTAGATGTGTGGCAAAACAATAAAAAGGGAGAGGAAATATGTTGCAAAAGTTGTTGCGTGTATTTAATGCAGAGATAGATAGCTATCTGAATATTCAGGGTATCAAAGGTTATGGAGAGCAGGCGGGAGAATGGATCGGCTCAGGATGGAATGGCAGAATGGACACAACTAGCCAAATAGACAATTTCTATTCCTATATCTTATGGTCAAAGGGTACAGGGAAATGGGGCTGATGGGATAAGTCTGCTTGAAGAAAGCACAGACCTATGGCCTCCTTTTGCCTTAAAGGCAAGTATGCCAAATCTTTGAAATTACCAATGACTGAACAGGTGAAAATCAATTTCTTATGTATTCCTTGTAACAAACTTTTTTTTCTATTGATTATCTGTATCTACATGTTCCTGAAATGAACACTTCCCTCTCCTAGCTGTCTCAGTTACACAGCAGAAAACTACTTGCCATCTATTTCCTCCCATGTTTGAATGGATATGGAATATCCTGATATCCGGTCCCAACCATCAGCATAACTTTCCCGGTACTGGTAGAGTTATAGTACAGAGCAAGAATGTGCAAGGGAAATTCTGCTGTCTGCTTTCTGAGAAAACTTCTCACCTGCATCTTGTGACTGGTTGGTGAAAATAAACAATATATGTTGCATACGAAAGTGATAGAAGCCAAAGAAAGTCTCCAGGTTCTTTTTCAACTGTATCGGTTTCACAATTGCTGAAGCTTAAATGTTGTAACATTCCAAATATATTTGAACCTATAATTTAAATATATTTCAAAAATGATGAAGTAATTTTTAAAAATTTGAGGGAGAAAGAATTAAACCTTGATTCCTCAACTTTAAGATTTGGCAAATTTTTTTTTTTATTTTCACCTTTGTAACAAAGTATAATAATGATGCAAAATGGATAAAATAATAATATATGATGAAGCAATCATGGTTTAATGAATTAGCCTGGGCTCATTACTAAGATTATGGATTTGATAAACTATAGAACATGGAAATCTACAGCACATTTCAAACCCTTTGGTCTACAATGTTGTTCCAACCTAATAACCTACTCTGTTGAGACCAGAAGATATAGGAGCAGAAGTAGACTATTTGGCCTATTGATTCTGCTCTGCAGTTCCATCATGACCTGATCCATTATACCACTCAGCCTCATTCCCCTGCTTTCTCTGTATAGCCTTTGATGCCATGACTATTCAGATACTTATCAATCTCTGCCCTAAGTGCACCCAATGACGGGGCATCCACAGCCACCCATGGTAGCAAATTCCAGAGGTTCGCCTCTCTCTGGTTAAAGAAGTGCCTCCATATCTCTGGTTAAATGGTCACCTTTTAATCCTGAAGTTGTGCTCTATTGTCCTGGATTCCCTTACCATGGGAAACAACATATCCTCTGTTGAAGCCTTTCATCTTTCAAAGTGCTTCAGTGAGGTCCTCCTTATTCTTCTGCACTCCAAAGAGTACAGTCCAAGAGCCACCAAATGATTCTCATATGCTTGCCCCTTCATTCCAGGAATTATTCTTGTGAATGTTCTCTGTACCCTCTCCAATGCCAGCACAACCTTTCTTAAATAAGGAGCCCAAAGCTATACCCTATACTCCAATTGAGGCCTCAGCAATGAGTGAAAAGCCTCAACATCACATCCCCGCTTTTACTATACATCCTATTTCTCTAGATATGAATGGAAACATTGCACGCGCCTTCTTTACCACTGACTTAACCTTTAGGATATCCTGCATGAGGGCTCCCAAGTCCCTTTGAATTTTGAATTTTCTCCCCGTCCAAATAATTTCTCTGCCCTTTTATTCCTCTATGCTTCACCGTACATTTTCCAACATTGTATTTCATTTTCCATGTCTTTGCCGATTCTCCTAATCGATCTAAATCTCTCTGCTGCCTCTTAATTTCCTCCTCAGTACCTACCCCTAGAATATTCCTATGGCACAACCCTCTATTTTTCTCATTTCCACGTACCTATCTAATACTAAAATATCCTATTGGGGCTGCCTCCACCACCATTTCTGGTGATGCATTCCATGAATCCACCGCCCTCTATGTGAATAACTTACTTCTGTGCTTGCACCCAAGAACTTTATAACTATGCCCCCTCATGTTAGCCATTTCAGCCCTGGGAAAAAGCCTCTGGCTGTCTACATGATCAATGCCTCTTATTTATCTTGTGAGAAAAGGGCATGACCTGGATCATGAGGGTCCTTGATGATAGAAGCTGTTTTCTTGAGGCACTGCCTCTTAAAAACGTTATTAATGGAGGGAAAACTAATGCCCATGATAGAGCTGCCAGAGTTTACAACCCTCTATTCCTGTCCTGTGGCACAGTGCATGAAGACTACTTTTGTACAGCTGACACAGAGAAGCAGAGCAAAGGGAGGGGGCTATTGCAAAAGAGGACTGAGATGAGAAGGATGAAAGGTTAAGGAGATTGGATGAAAAAGGGTAGCATGGTTAGCGCAGCGCTGTTCAGCTTCCAGGACCAAGATTTGAATCCTGCTCTGACTGTAAAGAGTTTGTACGTTCTCCCTGTGTCTGTGTGGTTTCCACTGGGTGCGCTGGTTTCCTCTCACTGTTCAAAATGTATCAGGGGGAGGGATTATAGATCAATCGGGTGTAAATTGGGGAGCATGGACTCATAGCCCAAAAGGGCCTGTTACCATGCTGTATGTCTAATATAATTGCCAATAAGAAAATGGATCATGATCAGAGAAATTAGAGGGAATAAAAGTGAACTGCTGCAACAGACTAGTAACGTTAAGAGGTGTAAGCTTGAAAATCTGGTAAAGTGCAGTGGCCCATGAATCTGGTATTCCATCACATTGGTAGGTCTTTGTCAGGTTTTCATACTGATCAAACGTCATATGATTTTAGCAGCAGAAACGTATCCAACCAGAATTGGCAGGCCTTAGCTCCAGTGGCAGAAATAATTAACATTCTGATTATCTGACTGGTGCAAAAACAATTTATTTGTTTTACCAAGCAGTTAGACTCAACTCCAAGGAAAAGTGGGATTATGTTTTGGCTGCAGGCCGGTTTGTTTGGTTCCTTTTCCTGTACATTTTCAGTAAGTACAAGTGAGTGGGGCTCTATTCAGCACATATGCTGCTCTGTTATAAACCCGACGAAAAGATCCCAGAATGAATTATCAACAGCCTGCACTCCGCTATTAGAGATGGGTATCAGCCAAGACTCAGTTGCCACATTCTCCCCATCAAGTTGAAATGTTATGTGTTCAAGTCCTAGCAGGGATTTGAGCAGTAAAGCGAGGCTGACAATCCAAAAGGGGGTGCTCCGTTACAGGCAGTGTCTTCTTTTAAATTGGATTATTGGGTGGATTTAAATTCAATCTGTTTATGAGGTATATTTCTAATTTCTCTTCCACACAGAGACATTTAAGTTTCAAGCAGAAGTTAGTTTGAAATATAGTTTTTGAAGAAAACAGCAGTGAAAACTTTATTGTGCAGTGATTTTCAATCTTTTTTTCCCCACTCACCTACTGCCTTAAGTAATTCCTTACTAACCACAGAGCACATATGGGAACCTTTACTTAAGGTGGTAGGTGAGTGGGGAAAAAAAGGGTTGAGAATCACTGGTGTAGGGAAACACAAATTCAGTCAAAGAATTATTCTCTCAGTGCTGAACATGATCGGTGCAAGAATAAAACCAAAATGGCCTCAAAAAATTAGGGATGTGACTGAAAATAGGAAATAAGGATAATCCTATTTTGTCTGTGGCAATCTCCCTACCCAATTTCTTTCACTTCCAGCTCTTCCATTACATTTTTCAAGAGCACCCTACATCCTAACGGTGGACAAAAATTATGAATGGTGGAGTTCCTATTCTATGCAAATATACTTTGGGTTTGTCTCATGGTAGACATTAGCTCCCTTTTGTGAAGAGTATTTTTTTGATTCAGAGAGGATCACACTCTGCTTTCAGTAGCACTGTTCTCCCCCACTGAGATCGTGGACTGGCAGTGTTCTGGAGCACAAAGCACAGATATATTGTGGTTTGTCCTAAAACCTGTGAACAGTTTCTACTGTTCCTTCTGATTGCAGACAGCTAGCCTGCTGTGGTGATTGAAGATTTTCTCACACAAAATTACATTCATGAGTGCAGCTATAAAAACTTGCTTTGCAGCTCCCTTCTGTGGCCCTTCCAATCACAACCTCTCAAATAATGACGGGATGAAGTGCAGGGCAGGGATAGAGAGACAAATGGCATGGTGTCAGGACGACGTCTCCCTCAAAGTCAGCAAAACAAAGAAACTCATTGTTGTCGTCAGGAAGCGGATGGAGAGCAAGCCACTGTCTGTATTAATGGTGCTGAAATGGAGATGGTAGAGAGCTTTGAGTTGGAGTAAATATCACCGAAGCATGTCTTGGTCCAACCGCATTGACGCTAAGGCGAAGAAAACGCACCAATGCCTCTACTTTCTCAGAAGCCTGAGGAAATTTGGCACTTCCTCTAGTCCCTTATAATTTTTCATAGATTCCCCCAAAATAGCATCCTATCCAGATGCATCACAGGTTGACCACAGCTCAACGTGAAACCAATCTCCCCTCCTCGTCTCTGTACACATCCCTCCCCCATCATACTCTCTTCTCTTCCCTGCTTTCAGTCAAAGGAGACATGAGTACAAAAATATGCACATCCACATTCAGGACAGCTTCTTTCCTGCTGTCATCAGACTTTTGAATGGATCTCCAATTAGTATAAGATGATGGCTTGCACTGTTTACTTTATGTTACGCTATATCCAGCATTCGGTTTCATTGTAATCCAGGTTTTTATTCATGAACTACCAGTTGTATTATGCAGAGAATAGCACACATTTTTCACTGTATCTCAGATCATTTTGAAATAAGTAATTAAATTGGCAGAACATTTTGTGAAGATGTGGATTTGGCTAAGGGATGAAGTAATCTCATGCCATGGTTGCTATGGGTGTGGGACTGCTTTCGATATCTAAGATTTTTGAATTGTAATGCACTCTTAATTAAATCATCCTAGTTAAATTGTGTGGTGATTTCATATATTTGCTCCGTTGATTCTTCAAAAATGCATATATCAAAATGTGGTCCTACAGCTGTCTGCACTTTTCACTCCATGACTTTGAACCATAGCACAGAAATAGGCCCTTCAGTTTTTCTAATCTGGGCCAAACTATTATTCTCCCTAGTCCCACTGACCATTGCCCTCCATACACCTCCAATCCATGTACTTGGCCAAATTCTTCTTAAAAATTGAGCCCGCATTCACCACTTCTGCTGGGAGCTCGTTCCACATCCCACCACTCTTTGTGTAAAGAAGCTTCCCCTCATTTTCCCCCTAAACTTTTCCCCTCTCATCCTTAACCCATGTCCCCTGTTTTTTTTTAATCTCACCTACCCTCAGTGGAAAAAACCTACCTACATTTACTCTGTCTAGCCCCCTCATAATTTTAAATACCTCTATTAAATCTACCCTCATTCTTCTCTATTCCAGGGAATAAAGTCCTAACCTGTTTAACCTTTCTCTGTAACTGAAGTCTGTGCACACAATACTCCAAATTTGGCCTCACCAATATCTTCTACAATTTCATCATAACATCCCAATTCCTATACTCAATATTGATTTATGAAGGCCAATATGCCAAAAGCTTTCTTTACAACCCTATCCACCTGTGACAGCACTTTCAGG
Source organism: Narcine bancroftii (assembly GCF_036971445.1). NCBI lineage: Eukaryota > Metazoa > Chordata > Chondrichthyes > Torpediniformes > Narcinidae > Narcine > Narcine bancroftii. The sequence continues at coordinate 83,826,283 of NC_091479.1, read as the reverse complement.
GAATTATGTATCTGTATTCCCAGATCCCTCTGTTCTACTGCACTCTTCGTGCCCGACCATTTACTGTATATGTTCTTTCTTGGCTTGTCCTTCCAAAATGCAACACTTTGCACTTGTCTTGCATTAAATTCCATAAGTCAAAACAATGAGGCGGCATTAAGCCCATCGCTCAAGTCTCCTCCAAAATAATTATGAACTCTTAACTATTTCATCACAATCTTGATTTGATTCTTAACAACAGATTCATGTAATCAACTCCACCATTTAAACTCTCCACCAACTATTCCTTTGAGAATCATACGGTATGCTAATCCTTCAGCAAAGCTTTAACAGACTGATTCAACTACAAATACAGAGTTGTGTGTACTGTAATCTAAGTAAATGTTAGGTTACTTTAAAATTGAACATCTCATGTTATTTTAAATTGACATGTTTTTTTCAAATAGCATTCATAATGGGTGGCACAAAACATTCATAATAAGATTTAGTCATTGAAATATACTTTTTGCTTTAAATTTCTATTTTCTTATAGCAATAGCTTTTCAGAGTATTTTGATTTTTATCCTTTCAAGTAGGGTGGCAGATTCCACAAGATCTGCTACAAGGATCTCCTTTATCTAGTCTCACCGATTGTTAAAATAACACATCATTCAACTCACTGCTTATTTTTTGTGCATGAAATGGACTTGCATCTACTGCATCCATCATGCTACAGAACCACACTCTAGAAAACATATTGCAGACTTCACACATGGTATATCACACCTCAGACATCACGCTTCAAACTTGTACTTGATTACAGATGCAACACATTTTTTTAAGAGAAGGCATAGAGCCAGTTTCTTCAACCCATCAAGCCTTGATCCTGGCAGCTGCTGTGTTTCGTTCATCTACATTTGGAAAGCTGCAACTGGTTCATCTCTAGATCCCAGTCTGTCATATGGTGGGCACTCAATTGGTGAGTTATGTAAAAGGAAATGCTTTACTTACGGACACGCTACAGACAGAAATGTCCTCACAAAGAAATACATTTATTGTTTTTGCATGGCAAACAATGAAAGGGGGGTTGTTTCCTTAAAATAATTATGATTGGCTTTTTAGTTGTGAAAACCCAAAGGGTGATCAAATATTTAATTTTTACTAACTATGTCCGATCTTTTGTTGAATAAATTATTACCAACTCAAACTGAATCTGTTTTCAAACTCTCTTCCCCAAAAGTTGCTTCCATATTATTTTCTTTTCTGGTTGGTTTGTGATACTGTTCTCCCACTTGCTAGACTGAATCTTCACATTCTTCGCTGATATCTAGTAAAACGTACTTCTCAAGTCCTTCGAATTTGGTCTCTGTTTCAGGTAAGATACCCTTTTCATCTGGGTTCAGACGATCTATCTCTTATAGATACAGGCATTTCTCTTTGTTTTAGAACACAATGAGGAGCTGGAGAAACTCAGTGGGTCAGCATCCATGGGCAGAAATGATCAGTCAACATTTTCAGTCGGCACCCTTTAATGAGATGTGGCTCAAGATACTGACTGACCATTTGTCACTATGGATGCTGCCTAACCTATTGACTCTTGCCTGCTTCTCATTGTTTGCTCAAAATTCCAGCAGCTGCCATTGTTGTGTTTCTCTTTTTTTTGTTTCAGGCCAACAAGTTTCAATGATATGTTTGTTGTAGTTAGACTGTTAGAACATTGATCTATTGATCAGTTCATGGATATCAATCATTTGGATGAGGAAACAAAATTTAATAAATTGAAGTTTGCCTTGGGATTTTACATTGTGAGGAGGGAGCAAAGGGGCTTCAGGGTAATTTACAGTAAGCAAAAATAGCAGATACGATAGAGTGTGGATAATTGCAAGGTTATCCATTTTTGTAGGAAAAAACTGAAAGGAGGTGTATTGATTAAATAATATAAGATAGGGAAGTGTTGATAGAAATGGTGTTCTTGTGCCACAGCTACTGAAACAAGCATACAGGAGCTCAAGACAGTTTTGAAAGTATGAGCTTTGGTGGCATTTATAACAGACGTAAATTCTTTGAGGATGTAACAAGCAGAAATCAATAGTGAGGAATTTCCAGATGCCATTTCATAAAGTACCACATAAAAAGGTGGTGAACAAGATAAGAAACGACAGAATAAGGGAACACTGTCGAAAACTTCTACAGGTGTACCATAGAGAGCATTCTGACTGGTATGGAAGCACCAACTCTCAGGACAAAAAAAACTCCAGAGGGTTGTTAACTTTGCCTGTGACATCACAGGCACCAGACTTCACTGCATTGGGGACATCTACAAGAGGCAATGTCTTATCCTCAAAGACCTCCACCGCCGAGGCCATGCCCTGTTCACTCTGCTACCATTAGGGAAAAAGGTACAGGAGCCTAAAGATGAGTACTCAGTGGCATAAGGACACCTTCTTCCCCACTGCCTTACTTTTCATGCACTTTAAAAAAAATTATTGTTGTAAGGTGGTTTATGTTAATATTCACACGGTGATACTGCCGCAAAACACCAAATTTTGTGACTTGTTCAGGACAATAAATTCTGATTCTGATTCTGATTTTTTTGCATTACACCAACACATCAAAGTTAAATTAACGCCTGAAATTCAGTAATTGCCATATTGATAAATGGATCAGCTGTTCTGTCTACAAAATTGGCAACTATGGGATCGCTAATTTAATAATCTGGTACTAATTATTTGTTGAAGGAGAAAGGTTGACTGAGAAATGATGATCAATTACAAGCCAAATTCTAAGCTACTATTCCTAAAAAGTGTGTGCAGATTCAAGGTTGTTATAGAAGTTGAGACACTGTGGCATTTACAGCTGACACCAGAGAAAGGTCACATGAACTTTGCCCTGGGATTCCTTAATGTCATGTCAGTTTTTGAAGGTTACTCATCATCTGCAACAGCAATGTCTTCAAACAAGTACAGCAGCCAACCATCTTGAAGAATTCTGCAAAAGCAAACCAAAACACATTAGAGGCCCAAACAGTCCATCCAAGTGAAACAACACTTCACTTGTGAATCTGCAGGGGTCGTCTACTGGATTCGTTGCTCCTGTTGTGGCTTCCTCAATATCAGAGAGACTGGATGCAGACTGGGAGGTTGCTTAGTTGAGAACCTCAGCTCTGCCCACTGAAATGTGGGTATCTCCCAGTAGCCACCCATTTCAATTCCCTCCCCCACTTCCTTGCCAACATATCTGTCCATGGCCTCATGCACTGCCAGACTGAGACTGCCCACAATTTGGAGGAGCACCTTATCTTCCGTCTGGGCACCCCCCAACCGGATAACATTGATTTCTCTGGTTTCTGTTCGTCCCCCCCAACACCCCCATCTTTCCCTATGTCTCCTTTCCTGTAGCTCGGTCTCTTTCTCCTCCTTTTTCCCTCCTTTACCCCAGCTCTGCATTCACAGAGCCAACCACCACCATCCCCAACTCCTCCATTCCCCTATCAATTCTCACCTATCCTTTCTCCATGTCTCTTCTCTAAATCCAATTATCACCTTTTGACTGTTAGTCCGTACTCCTCCCCTGCCATTTCTTTTATTCAGGCACCTGCCTGCTTTTTGCCATACCTTGAAGAAGAGCTCAGGCCCAAAATGTCGGTAATGTATCATTACCTGCTACAGACACTGTGAGACCAGCTGGGTTCCTCCAGCATTTCTGTGGGTTTACTCAATCACAGCGTCTGCAGACTTTCACGTTTCACTACATTAATAAATGTTACTCCACATGAGAAACATAATTTAATTTTTTTTTCATGGAGCATGAAATAGACATTAATGAGATTATGTACAAACTTTTACAGATAAAAAAAACATTTAATGCAAATATAAGAGATTTCAAAGGGTCTGAGGACATGGCAATCCAAGCCCAGCAGCCTCTGAACCTAAACTCCCCATCCCTTCCTGGAAACATCTGCCCATTATCCCTCCCTCTCCTTGTTCAACATTGCCTTCCCCCCTCATCTGACTCCATCTGCCATTATCCCTCACCTCACCTGGTTTGAATTTTCATCTACCAGCCTCTGTCTCACCCATTTCTCCCACCACTTTCAATTGGCTGTCTTCCCTCTACATTCTCAGTTCTGAAGCAATGTCAACTATTTCTTTGCTTTCACAGATCCACTGAGTTCTTCCAGTTTTTTGCTCCAAATTTCAGGATCTATAGTTTCTTGGTCTCCAGCTTAACGAGTTTCTTGTCTCCAGCTTAACGAGTTTCTTTTGTCTCCTTCCCAATTCTGATGAAAGGGCTTCAACCTGAAATATTAACCCTATTCCTCCTCCCCACTGATAAAGTCTGATCTGCTGAGCATTTCCAGCATATACATTAAAATCCTCATTGTCTGGCATTCATTCAACCAGAAAATCAAAGAACCAGCAAAAAAAAGAGGAAATAAATAAATTTTCAAATAAATTAGACTGGGTGGATGGACCCTGCAGGGGAGCTTGAGACTTAATTGGACATGTGCAGGTTTGCCCCACTAAATAGGCAATGCCTTTCAACATGCGCACGTTCTTTTCACTGTCGCCCCAGCGTGGAGGTGAGTCGGGTTGCGCCGAAGGCCTGACCAGGACTTTTGCATGGAGATGAGTCGGGTGGCACCCAGGGTCTGATTGGAACAATAGTAAGAAGACCTGGTCGATGCCGCTCGCTGCTGGGGCAACTCTCCCTCAGTGTCTCCCTATCCCTGCCTGGTAAGAGTCTTTATTTTTATTAGTATTAGGTATATTAGTAAGACTTTATCTGTAAACTTAGGGGAGTGGTTTAATTATGACAGCGGCACAATTAGCGAAGCAGTTAGTGCAACACTGTTACAGCGTCAGCGACTGGGATTTGAATTTAAATTTATATTTTGTAAGTTGCAGGAATTACAGTACTTGATTATAGTGAACTTTAGGTAATTAAATACTACAAACTGATTTTTTTTTCCAAATTACTTTACGTTTTGCACTCTTTTTTGTCTTTTAAACGGAGTATTTTTAATGCAAGTGTATTAGTTAGGCATTGTAAGAACTGGAAAATTCACATATCTGTTGGTGCCGGATAATGGGGATTTTATTGTAATGTTTTTCGTTCCTGTTCCTGACATTTAATTTTGAAGATGTTTGCAGTGTAGGGAATATAGTAGAAAGTGTGAACACCACGTAATGCAGGACGGGATAGTCAACTTTTACAAGCAAGCTGAATTTAAAATTACTGATGCGAGCTGAGATCAGTAATAAGCATGGTGCCAAGAGTTCCGATAAACAAGACATGCAGCCTTTGAGCAGGAAATGTCTCCAGTAACTCCAAAAGTCTGTAAAGCAGGTTAAACGACTGATTGATCCTGGGTCCTGATAACACTGATTGAGTTAATCTCGTCAAAGTCTACACCTCACATGTGCGGAGCCATCTTCCCACCATTGTTGGTGGGAGTCATTCTGGCTGGTGACTTCAGCTACATCATTTATGCAACTGGACTATCTGGCAGTGCCGACATCTTACTGGACAGCTCCTCCAGACTCCTAATAGAATGGGGAAAGGATGCACAGTTGTATAACACTGCAGGTAGAGCACTGCCACCTGGTCGAGATCACTTTGTTTTCATATTGAAGGCCTTCACGGTCAGAACTACCGACATAACACTTGTGTTCTTCTCTGACCACTGCCTCCTTTGCACCTCTTGTTACCCACAAGAGGACCAGAAGGCATGCAGAGGAATGTGAAAGATGAATGTGAAGTTGCTCATCCCAGAGAATGTAGAGAACTAAAGGAATATGCTGGTTGGAGAACTGTGAAACCCTTTTTTGACTCCCCAGAGAACTGATGTAAAGTTTCCAAGAAGAACATAAAGAGGTTCTTTAGCCTCAAGGGTGTTTAGACAGCAAGTCAGAGGCAGAGGTAATTGAACCAACTCTAGACTGTCCTGCTTGGTGGAGTCGAGGCGAGCAATAAAAATTGGTCAGAGCGAATGCAAAGATCCACCAGAAATTGGGACTGTGGGCACGGCACTCCCTCTTAATAACAGGGAAGGACCTGGTCATCAGGTACGAGGTGTTCTCGGTACTGCTGTATGTGGTACAGGTGTGGCACATCCTCCACACCTCCACCCTGGGGTCACCAGTCATCAGAGCTAGCGTTCAGTTCATACAGGATCCAAAATGGAAATGATTTAAAGGGTCACCACAAATGGTCAAGAATCAGAATTTATTGTCATGAAGAAGTCACAAAATTCGTTTTGTGGCAGCGTCACAGTGCAAAGAATCATATAAACCTCCTTACAACAATATAACAATAGTCCACAAAAAGTCAAAGTAAGGTGGTGTCTTTGGTTCGTTGATCATTCAGGAATCTGATGGCAGCAGGAAAGAAGCTGTCCTTGTGCCACTGAATGTGGCCCTCATCCAAATTACCATCTTCATTTGTGACTGCATCAGGCTATGTGTGGAACTAAAGTAGGAAGGTATGAAGTGATATACTGAGGTTCCTCCTGTTCCAGGTGTTGCAAAGGATGGGCCTGGCTCCATTACTACCCAATGTCCCAGCCAGCTGGATTTGCCGCACCAGACAAACACCTTTGGCCACAAGGCCATCAGTCAGTGGTCAGCAGAGGTCCTGCGGTACACTGAGAGTCGAGGATTCGATGTAGATGGTGGGGTGGTTCCAAGAGCAGACTGTCCAGGTCATCTGGCAGAATGCTTCGTCTCCAGTGATCACTAACAAGTACCAGGACTTGGCTTCACTGGCAGTTAGAGGATCTCTTTCAGTCAAATCTTTCCTGTACAAGCAAAACATCACTCACAACACACATTATCCCCAAGAAAACTGTGGTGGAGTGAAGACAGTCGCCAAACTCTTTGCAGAATGCAAATTCACTAAAAATGTATGAAGAATGGTGCAGGGGTACTTGTCACAGTTCATCCCCAGCAGCAGTATGACAGAGGACTCTTTGATTTAGGGGCTGTTCCAGCAACGCACAGTCAGACATCAAGAACTGCTGAAAGACGATCAACTCGTTGAAAGATGCACTTTGGTCTGCCCAAAACCTTTAGATTTTTCAGTATACAGAGATGTCGGTGTGGGAATGCTGCCACCTACTGGCACATTCCAAGCTGAGGGAGACACACTGAGGCTTGGTTCAGCCAAGGCGAGGGCAATGTAGGGAAAGGGCCACAGTCTAGAGGCCTTCTGTCGCCGGGAATGAAGGGCTAAGACTGAGCAGTAGCCCCTCAAATAACAAAGGAATGAGGAACCAAGTCCCAAAGTGGTGGCAATAGTGTAAATATAAATGAATGTAACAATGTAGAGTTGATGGAAATATATGGATTCGAAACTATAGGTGGGAAGAGATTTTAAACAGTTTTCCTTTAGTAAATAATTTATTGTGAATAAAGTCTCTTTTTGATTTAAAAAAAGAATGATATCATGTTAATAAACGCTTAAAGGAAATCTCAAACTCCATTTTGAGTTAATTTCTGAGGCAGGGAATTAGTTCCATCCACCCTGGATGTTTATATTTCCTTTTAAAATATTTTTATTGATTTGGTAGAGAAATATTACTTTATATATTGTCTACATATTAGTTACATAAATTTAATATAATGCAATACAGAATATGAACATATCTTTGACACTGGATATCTCTAGAATCAGTCAGATTGTGGAACCACACATTCATTCATCAGATCTGCAATAATTCCCAATTAACCTAGTAATTGCCACCATCTTCCATTCTCCTCCTTGATCTAATGGGTCTCATCAGACAAATTGTCAACCTCCAGAAAGTACCTATTCTCCAGCTCTGGAGGTCAGAAGAATTGAGTTTCTCCCAGTTTACCATGTTGAGTCAGAACAGTCACCAGTTTCTGATTCTACCTTATGTCATTTATTGTTAAATATTGACTGGGAGGATGATATTTTAAAACAGCGGTTGTTTATTTGGAGTATGAGGGAAACCTAGTAGAACCATTGAGCTACAGTAGTGTATATCCAGGCCCAAAAATGGATTTCATGGTAATTTATGAAGTAGAAATTACTCCAGGCACCCCATTAATCATATAATTAGAGCACATATTGTTCATTTTAACCAAGTCTTGAAACTATTCAGCCACTTTCTGTGTATTTCTGTTCATATTTTTAATAAAAATACAAGAAATAGATAGATAATTAAACCAAGTATTTATTTTTTTGCCAATACGACATTATTGTTGTCTGCAATTGCTAAAGCAGTCTTTCAAAGTTTGGACATTATGTTAGACTAACTTGAAAATGTCAGGATGAAAGATTCAGGATATGACAATCCAATGTAAAAGCATTAATTCTCTGAATTAAATCTAAATCTTAGATTTGCCATCATTGGTACCGTCCATGACAAATATATTTCCTAGATAGTTCCTAACAAATTTAAATTTTAAATTTACACCTACATACAGCACTGTAACAGGCCATTTAGGTCCACAAGTCCGTGCCGCCCAATTTACACTCCATTAACCTAAAACCCACCCCCCCCCCACTACATTTTGAACGGTGGGAGGAAATCAGAACCCCGAGAGAAAATCCACGCAGACATGGGGAGAACATACAGACTCCTTACAGACAGCACGATCTAATGTGTTGCTGTGGCAATTTTACTCCCATGCAGAATGAGTTGTATCCTCTCTTCATCAAGGCATTCACTACTGGTCTGCATTTTTAAATAATTCTTCAAATTTTTGACCATTTATATATTATTTCAATGCATTCACTTATTAACGGTGGCTTCTGATTGTCCCTAGTGGTCCTTATAAAGTGACTGCAATACACAAATATGTCAGTGATCTATTCTGACATCTCTCATACCACCCACTGGGACCAATGAGTTGCCAACATCCACTTTGTCCTGTCCCTCAGGCAACCCAGCACTAATGGCACCGTGACTTCACTGACTAATTAATTGCAAAGGGAATAAGATAAGAAGACAGCTTTTTATTTAGACACTTGAACAGGAAAATTAAAAATGCTCTTTATTGCACACATGCACAGGTTATTGGTCTTTGAACATGGTTCTTTGAACATAATGCTTTGCCCCAATTCTTTGAACATGCTGATTTATCTGCTAACTTCCTACAGTTACTGAAGCATGCAAGTGAAAAATATTGTACTACCTGATACTTTAACTAGAAAATAACTAAAATCCCATTTGCAATTTACCAACTGAATTTAGCTAGGTTCACTTATCTATTATTTATATTAAGTTGCCTTATTTTATTATTGTTAATATTTTGAATTTTAAAAGCCTTATATATTTTTTTAAAAACTGCATATAGCAGAAATTTAAAAGAATAAGACAAAAGTATTGAAATTCTTCCAAATCTAGTGTTTAAATGCTTACCGTACTTAAAATTGGATTTCACCCTTTTTGGCTTGATAAATATCTGTTAAAATCCAATCATAGTCAACACAAAAGGTTAGGAAATAGGCAAAAAATAATTTTTTAAATATGACAAGTGAGTTGAGATGCCACTTGGTGCATCTCTGACACTGGAAGAACATCAGGTACATTACTATGAATTCCCATAGAAGTACCCAAACAAGTTTCAGAATGGGAATTGATTTGCTAGTGTGGTCTAACTTGTGTTAAGTTGCTTTTTATAGATGATTTAAGCTTGAAAAAGTGGAACTAATGGATCCACTCTCTCGTCCAACGTCTGTAACAGTTTAATTGCTGAGAAAGGGACATATCACAATTCTTGCATCAAAGAGGATCACAATATTAACATATATGGATACAAAAATGAGGCCTGTTATTTTAAACACACTATACCCTGCTTCTGATTTTCAGTAACTGATTTTCAGGATCAAGATTTCCTCTAGATTTGGGATTTGAACCAACTTTTGGAATGCATGTTTCTGGTTTTGAACCAAAAGTAAATTTTGTTTTTTTTAAAATTTCACTTCTTTAGATTTGCCTCTTCAGTTTGTACTGAATCCCAATCAGAAAAAACATTATGATGAAATGGTTCAACATCCAAATATAGTTAATCTTCAGCAGAAGTTATTTGATTAACAGGAACACGTTGTTTTCTGTTAATAATTTCAACCAAATATCTCACAGCTCACTAAACTTCAATTATTTCTCCATTTATGAAAGCTTGATTTGGTCACAAGGTTAACAACATAATCACTCATTTCATTAGGAACTGTACTCTTTCTCATTGTGATGTTTTTGACTCAGCTGGCCCTGTGCAACTCTAGAAGTCAGGTTTTGTTAAACAGGGCTCAAACATGTTCTTCAACTTATTTTCAGCAATTCTACCCATGTGTATCTGTAGGATGCAGAGATGTCTGTACTTCAGCAAGGAATTGGCCAAAGTATCATTCTGAATTCTAAACATTCTGCAACACTAGCTTCTTCGTAGTTTATTTATGTATCTTGACTGAATTTCCAGCTGCTCCATTTGAATTTGGCTGATATGAAAGCATTGTTCCCTTTCATAAAATTTACAAAGTGATAGATGGAAACAAAGTGTCAAAATCAAACTCTTCGGGTAACTTGCATCTAAACAGAGAAATTCAATAGTTATTAAGTTCAAAAACAGTAAATGAAGTCATTTCTTTCATTCATTCCACTTAGACCTACTAACGATTGGAGCTAAGTAACTCTCATTCCCCATAACACAAAAGTCTACATGTACTCTCTGTAAAAAAAACTCCAGTAGGTCATGATTATAACTACAAAGAAATCTTTGATGTCTTATTCATATAATTTTGGCAAAAACACATAAATTATCCAAGATCAATGTCAGACAAAGACAATAAATAAATATTTTGTAATTCCTTTGATATTTATTGTGTGTTTGGTCTGCATTCGGGCAAAGTCGTTTCTCTCAAAGATCAAGATATTACCAGTTTATGACTGTATTTGTTGCATCCCTGCTTACATAATAAATGATTATGAAGCAGTTTCAGTTTTTTGAGCACGTCAAAATCCACCCCTCCTTTCCACGTCAATACTAGGTTTTGGTGGGTCCTTTATCATATTACAGGCTTAATTACTGGAAGGTCTTATTTGAGCACATTTAACATGTAAATATCTCTACCTCAGTAGCCATGACAAATATTCCACAACGACATCCTGTTTGGAATCCAGTAATCAATTGTACAATCATATTGTATTTGAGTTGCAATTTTTGTTTCTTTGATTTGAAATATATTACTGGTTGCAGGTCATGATCCTGGCTGGGTTAAAGTATCTGTTTATTACAATTTTATGCCACCTTCTAGATTTGTGCAAAATCACACTCACTCACAGGGAAAGTGCAAGAAGTGAAACAATGGATTTCTCACCCATCATCTTGGTTTATCTCACTGCTCCTGCACAATAACTCATCACACAGTAACTTTAACTCACACAATGCTTCATCGTATGAATTTTCTTGTTCTTTGTTTCACATACTTTTTATTTTTTAATAACAGGAGTAATTTTTTTCAAAAAGTGTACATTATTCACAATAAATTATTTACAAAAAAATTCAGTTCTAAGTCTTTTCACACCCATAGTATCAAACATATCTATATATTCCAATCAATGTACAATGTTACATTTGTTCTCTAAATACATCATTACAACCCCCATGTCACCTTTTTGCTTCTCCCTCTCCCCCCCCCCACCCCACTTCTGTTGTTTTGAGTGACCTTCCCTCAGTCTCAGCCCAGTAATGGGAGGACTCTAGACTGTGGTCCTGCCCCACAGTGCCTATGTGTTGGCTGCACCAAGCCTCCCTCAGCACAGCCTGGAATGTGCTAGTCGGCATCATTCCCTCACTGACATCTCCATGTGCTGTAGGACCAGCAGGTTTCGGACAGACCAAAGAGCATCTTTAACTGAGTTAATAACAGGAGTAATGGTCTGAGCACCAGAACATGCACAAAATAAACCATAATGTTGCAACATCCCTGGAATAACCTCAGTTCTGCTCTACATTTAGTTTTAGGGAAAGGTTTGTTTCTACTTTTTCTTTAATGCTTGTTATACATTGGAATCAACCTTAAAACAGGATATAATACTTGTTGCAAAATCAAGCATTTGGTTCACTTCAAATTCATATTACGCTTCTGAACACTTCCTCCAAAATTGAATTGTTTTCTTTTTCTGGACTAAAAGTAATAAACAGTACATCTTGGAAGTTTTTATCCATTATGGCTGGTTAAATCTTGTGTGAATTTTTTACTCCATTTGGGAGATGAGTTCTTGTATCCCCTGTCCAATGTGTAACTTGCGCTACCTGTTTACTGAAACTCTGTAAAACTTCAGAATATATTTTGTTTGGTGCTGCTGTTAAAAAGTATACAGATGCAATTCCTCAGTGGAAGTGACTTGATTCATTATTGAAGAGTCTAGGCTAGTATCAATTCAATGTTATTGAATCTCAGCAACAAATTATGAATCAAATGGGTGCTGTGTTTAAGCCCTAATCCCTAACAATTACAGTGGAATCCTTTGGTTAAAATGGTGAAATTACCTTAATAAATACCTGTAGAATGCTTTCCAACAGATTGAAATGAGATTTCAATATAGAGGGAGTGAGATGATGAGGTGTTGATGACAACAGCTTCAGAAGGGAAGCAATCAGTAAGTGAGAAGTGGAACTATTTACTATGCCCTGAAGGTGCGCTGATACTAAATTAGATAAATTGTAATTAAAGAAGAAGAAGGTGAAATACATGTATATTAAGATGGAGAAGCTGGAGGGGAGAAAGAGTTCAACTATGCTTGTCCCATTTGCCTGCAGTTCGCCCATGTCGCTCTCAACCTATCCTACAAATGTACCTAAATGTAAGTGTCTTTTTTAAAAAGTTCAAAGTTCAGATTTAATGTCAGAGTACATACATGGCATCACATACAAAACTGAATTTGTTTTTCCCGCAGGCCAGGCAAAATTTTGACTTACCAGTAGTGCAAAACACTGTACTCAAGAAAAGATCATTATCTTTGGCTTGGCTTCGCGGACGAAGATTTATTGAAAAAACTGTACTCAAGAAAAGATCATTATCTTTGGCTTGGCTTCGCGGATGAAGATTTATGGAAAAAACTGTACTCAAGAAAAGATCATTATCTTTGGCTTGGCTTCGCGGACGAAGATTTATGGAAAAAACTGTACTCAAGAAAAGATCATTATACACAAGAGAGAAACATAAAGAAAGAAATGTAAACAAACTGACTGCAAAACAGACCAAAATATTCACTAATAAATAACGTGCAAAGTAAGAGTCCTTAAATAATTCTCTGATTCAGTTTGTTGTTTCAGAGTCTGATGGTGGAAGGGTAGCAACACTTCTTGAATCTGATGGTATGAATCTAGTGGCACCTATTCACTTTTCCTGATGGCAGTAGCGAGAACAGAGCATTTCCTGGGTGATCTGAATCCTTGATGATTGTTGCTGCTTTGCAACTGCAGCATTCCATTTAGACTTTCTCGGTGATGGGGAGAGTTTTGCCTGTGTTGTATTGCGCTGCATCTATGACCTTTTGCAGGATTTTCCGCTCATAGGTATTGGTGCCCCCATACCAGGCCATGATGCAGCCGGTCAGCACACTTTCCACTACATATCTGTATAAGTTTCAGTGTCATACCAAACCTCTGCAAATTGCTGAGAAAGTAGAATCCAGAATCAGAATTTAGTCTCTACCTCGATCCCCCCATGATCACTCGATCATACACCTCTGGTTTTAGCTCCTTGGTTTTAGTGGCATTGAGTGTGAGGTTGTTGTTGGTCCACCATTCAGCCAAGTTTTCAACCTCCCTTCTGTACGCTGAACCATCACCCACGTGGTAACATCAGCAAGTTTGTAGATGGTTGTGTTGTTACACCAAGCTACACAGTCAAAGGTGCAAAGCGAGCAGAGCAGACGGCTAAGCCCTGTGGTGCTCCAGTACTGATTGAGATTGTGGAGAAGGTATTCTTACCAAACCTATTTGATTGCAGTCTGGAGGAAAGGAAATCTAGGATCCAATTACACGGTTAGTATTGAGGCCCAGCTCTAGGAGTTTGCCGAGTAGTTTTGAGGGGATGATGGTGTTGAATGCCAAACTATAGTCGATAAAGAGCATCCTGATATATATGCCTTTGCTGTCCAAGTGAGGTTTGTTGCTGTGGTAGGTAAATTGAAATGTATTCAGGCTGCCGCTCATTTAAACATTGTACTTACCCCTGCCTCTTTTATTTCCTCTGGAAGCATGACCAACATACCTAACACGCTCAGATCCCTTTTAAATGTTTCCTGTCTCAACTTAAATTTATGTCCTCTGCTGTTAGATTCCCCTACCCTTTGAAAAATACAATGATTATTTACCTTATCTATGCCATTCATGATTCTAGATACCTTTATAAAGTCACTGCTTGGCTTCCTATGCTCCAAGCAGCCTAACCAGTCTCTCTTTATAATTCAACCCTGGCACTTCTGGTAGTATTTTTTGGAATCTTTTCTGCACCTGTAATATAAAGTCTCAACTCCTGAAATCTATGCAGGATGATGAAGGCAAGCGCTCCAATTGCACTCTTCACCATCCTGTCCTTCTGTGATGCCTCTTTCAAAGAACTATGTTCTTGTGCTACAAGATTTCTCTGTTGTACAACATGCCCTGGCATTGATTGTGTAGGTGCTGGATTGAAATGCAACCTTGCAATTATCCTAGTCAAATTCTGTCTCCTTCTTTGGCCCACTTTTCCAGTTGATCAATGTCCTTTTGTAACCTCGGAAAGTATTTTTCACTGTCTGCTTTTCCATCAATTTTGGTAACCATCCTAAACTACATTATCATCCATGTAGATGTCAAATAACAGTGGACCCCAACACTGCTCCTGCGGCATCCCACTGGTCACAGGACTCCAATCTACATTACAGCCCTCCATATAAGGACTGACTCCTACCATCAAAATCAATTCTCCATCCAATTGTTTATCTGTTACGCCATTCAAGTCAAAGCAGGCAGCTTGATAGGCCACCTATCACTTTAAAAAAAAAATCTAGAACTAGAGCTCTGTAGCAGGCCAACTCAGCCAGGTGAGGTCATGAATTTGTGGCAGAAATATTTTTCTGCCATCATTTGGTATTTCAGGAGGAGCTTTATCAACTCAGCAAGTCTTGCCACTTTCAGCAGTTGAACAGTTATTTCTGGGATGGTAAAGAATTGTGGTTGTGTTAGATAACACTACTGGATGGAGTCAAAGACAGAAAACCAATTTAAAAATACATCTTCAAGTGGTCTTTTCAAAAGTTAGTAACTGCTTCTAACTTTGGTAAGTTCTCCATTCTTGACTCTTACTTCAGTACTTCTTTGTGTTCTATCTATTTCCAATTAATTATTTCCAAGATCTCAGTGTCTCTCTTTCCTTCTGATATTTGCACACACACGTGCGCATGAGGGCATTGCATTCATGCATATCAACAACTGTGCATACATGTGTATGCACAGAGAATTAATAAAAATGATGACTGCATCAAACCCCTCTCCACTGCACCCCGAACCAGTCTGACTCCCCCTCAAAAAACCTTTGAACTTTTGCTTCCTGAACACAAACATGTAAAGATGATAGCAATGAAGAGGTTACCATATGTTCTTCTCCTAATTTTAGACACACATTTGAGGAATAATGTGAGTGCCAAAGGATCATGACTCCGACTTTTTCTGTGAGGAATTTATTTACATACTGAAAATGCAATAGTAATCTATGAAGTTAATGATTGGATATTGGCATAATTATTGGATATTTGGATAAGTTATCAAGCTTCATATTTAACAATGATCAATGAAGTTATCCCATTCCCGTTTTGTTAATGTTTATTTCTGATGACTTTGACTGGATGTCAAAGATTCCTACTTGGGCACTTAAATGTCTATCAAATTAAGATCCCGTAATGAATAATGGGATTTTTGGCAAGTTGAAGCAAAAGGAATGAGCTGTTGACAGCCAACACAGAACAAAAATCTGGAAATGTAGCAGGAGCAAAAAGAGGAAAGAGATACAAATAAAGTGAAACCCCTGGTATCCAGTATCTATGGGGATTGGTAGATGCTGGATAAGTATATTTTCCAGTTGTTTGAGACTTACAGTGCCTAACTAATACACCTGCATTAAGAATTTAGAAAATTTAAAAGACAAAAATACTATACAGTACTTGCGCTGTACAAACTTCACTTCCATGAATATATAAATCTTCAAGCATTTTACTTTATTTTCAGTGAAAATGTATAACCGTCACTGCATCTTCAGGTTCCTCCCCCTCCGTGAAGCCAGCAAAAGATGAACAATAATATTATAGATAATATTATTAACTCCCCCAAGTTTACAGATAAAACTTCTGACCAGAGTGACTCTAAGCAGGGGTAAGGAGACACTTTAAGACGGTGAGCGGCATCCTGGGCGTCACCATTGCTGTTTCACACAACTTTATTCAAACAGCTGCTATGATCAGAACACAACCAAAGCACTCGTCTGGCTGAATATTTGCTCCCATCTTCACCAAAAGTTTGTGTTACTTCAAAGAACATTTACTTTTACAAAGATAAACTTGGGTATTTTTTTACCTATTTATTTTAATTTTTAAAATTTATTTTCTTTTTTTTTGCCAGTTGCTTGTATTCCAGATACCAGGGGTTTTACTGTACTTCTGAGGAGCTCAGAGGATCATTACTTCTGAATTTCGATCTTCCAGCCATTGGATATTGAACAAGACCAGAACTAGTGAGCTAGAGCTGTTGGGCACCTCACCTCAAGATGGATCAAATAGGACTGTTCAGAACAAGCTGGGGTTAGTTGCTCATTAATTAAATTTGTCGTCAAGAAAATGAGAAAATAACAAAAAGTTTTAAATATAATACCTGTCTGCCATCTTGTGGTCATGTTGAATATTAAGATCATTGTTTTAAACAGGAATCAGAATCAGAATTTATTGTCATGAACATGTCACAAAATTCATTGTTTTGCAACCAGGATCACAGTGCAAACATTTATATAAACCACCATGCAAAATAAATAGTGCAAGAAAAAGTCATAGAAAGGCAGTGTCTGTGGTTCATCATTCATTCAGGAATCTGATAACAGAGGTGAAGAAGTTGTCCTTGATCTGCTGAGTGCTCATCTTCACGCTCCAGTACCTTTTTCCCAATGTTAACAGTGTGAAGAGGACATAGTCTTGAGGATAGAGGTGCCTTTCTTAAGAAAACCACCTCTTGTAGATGTCCTCAATGAAGTGAAGACTGGTGTCCATGGTGACTGGAGTTTTGTCTTGTTCTGAGCATTGGCACCTCAGTACCAGACAGCCATGCAGCCAGCCAGAATGTGGTGCACGTGGACAAGTTTTTAAGAGTCTTCGGAGATTCACAGTATTTGAGATCAATTTTTTTTTCAATGTATTTTTTCTAATATTTATGCTAAATTATAGAAACTAAACAGCCATGAAATATATTATATTGATAATGAACTGAAGGTAATTGCAGGAATATATAAAATCCCATGCCTTGAAAAGTATTTAAATTTAATGTCCAAAGTTACATTTTGAAGTTTGTGCCCATTTGCTTTACCTTTCTGGCAATAGTAACTACACCTTACATGTATTTCCTAGGCCAGAAGGTCCTTAGAGAAATTTGAAGATTCTTAAAGGCAAAATATAATTTTTTTTAAAAAACTGGTCTCTCCTTAATATGAAGCAATAGAAATGCATGGTGCCATGAGTGTTTTTAAAGTCCTTAAGTTGCATCATAGGTGTAATATTAAAAGGTTATTACTGAACCATATAAAATGTCCCAAAGCTTTGTAAAATAATTTAAATGTACAATTCTCACAGCTCTGGTAAATGGAAAACTCATTCTGCTCGTCTTTACTGCATGTTCATTCTTCCTATTTTATACACAAAGTTCAAAACATCAATACTTTAAAATCTTGAGCTGTTTAACTAAGACATTTGAGTCACCCAAATGCTTCATTTCCATTGATGGCTTTGCTACAATTTCATTCTAAGCAAACATATAAAGCAATTATAATATGATCTAACCTCATTTAGAACAAGGGCACATCTTGAAACTTCAATAAGTCTTACCCAACATGTCATAAATCAGTGTTAATTCTATTGCTTCAGATTTAACAGAAGTGGGATGGATGTCTGTTTATCTTATCAGACTGGCAAAAAAAAAACCTCTGGAGTTTCATATCCTGGAAGGCTACTCAGATATGCAAATTATGTACCAACAGCCTTCTGTACTTCAAATGTCAAAGAGCTGAATTTAGGTGCCATCCATCTTGTGTTGTTGCTGTTTGATTCTGCGTATTGTAGCAGGTTAAATTAAAGGGGAATTTTAATATAGAACCCATTTTAAAGCTCTAGTTAGAAATTTGGATAAAATAAAGGCCTCCTTTTTATTTTTGAGTAATCAAATTTCCATTTATGCAACTAACAAAAGCTTATTTGAAGCTTGTCAAATAGGCACAAAAGAATTAGGCTGGGAAAAAGAAAAAAAATGTTTAGAAATGTGCAAAATCAGCTTTATTTACTATTAATATCTTGGAAGATCCCCTGCCAAGATTGTATTAAAAAAAACTGGAACATGACACCATCTTCTATGTTAAAGTGCAAGTCCTTTTGGATAGAACCACTGACACTGATTATAGTCTTGGCAAGCTCCAATCAAATGGTGGGAAAAATAAAAGTCTGAACGATGATCACTTCATAAAAGCATGAGCAGAGTGAAAGGGCCATGAAAAAAATTAGTTTATTCAAAGAATTCTTTCGAACACATCTAGATTTGCTGACAATACACTGTACTACAGTAGTGGGTTGTATCAAGGAAGGGATGAGTCAACACCAACAACCTTGCACTCACTGTCCCAAAACTAATTAACTGATTGTTGACTTCAGGAAAGCCAATGGTAAGTTTTGGGGAGTCATTATCTCAGAGGATCTTTCCTAGACCCAACACACTCATGCCATCGTGAAGAAACCACGTCAGCACCTCTCCTTCCTCAGGAGTTTGCGGCGGTTTGATATGACACCAGAAACCCTGGTAAATTTCTACACAAGTGTGTTGACTGGCTGCATCATGGTCTGGCAGGGGAACACTGATACCCCTGATCACAAAGCCCTCCAAAAGGTAGTGAACACTGCCGAGGACATCAAAGAAAAAAACCCTGCCCACTATTAAGTACATGTACAGGGAATGCTTCCGTAAGAGGGCAGCAGCAATCATCAAAGACCCACTCCACCCAGCACATGCTCTGTTCTTGTTACTGCCATCAGGAAAGAGGTCGAGGTACCACAAGACTCACACCACCAGGTTCAGGTATAGCTGCTACCCCCCCCCCCCCACCCCCCACCATCAGTCTCTTCAATGACAAACTCAGAGACTCATTTAAGGACCCTTACTTGTGCATATTAATGATTTTTCTTTTGTTTTGCTTACCGTTTATATGTTTAAGCTGTACAGTTTATTTTTTTGCACGACCAATTAGTGGTAATTCTGCCATGCCCACAGGAAATAAAGGAATCTCAGGGTTCTGTTATGTCATGTATATACTCTGACAATAAATCTGAAATATCTGAAAAATCATGGGAAAAGTGTTCATTTTAATCACAAGGCAAGATCTTATCTAGATTTATTTAACAAGTGCATTTCGACAAAGTGCAGACAATTTGGACAGATTACACAATTTTTAATAAACTAACATAGTCCACTTAAAATATCTGTAAATCAGAGGCAAGTCTCTGCCTGTTACTATTTGCACACTCGACAGCACACACTTCTTTACTTGTTCCCTAAGCAATGAAATGAGGTATTCAAGACTTCAAATTCTTTACACTAATCAAAAAGGCAAAATGGAGACATGGCAAAGACAAGTGATCACAATAGAACTAAATTACATCTCTCATTTTAAGTGATACACGTTTGCTACCCCCCCTCCACAGCTATAGCTTAACAAGTGAATAATTACTCATTGCTATTCGAGAACAATTAAATTTTGTTAGTTTGGATGTTAATTGGTGAATATAACAAAAGCCAAGGAATGGCAATTTTCCCCACCTAAACACAGTTATAAAGTAGGTATTTTATGGTATCACAAAAGCATGTTGTTGTTTACAATTTGGTAAATATTGTTTGTTACAAAACCCAATTCATAGTTTGAAATTAAATTCAAAGCTTTATATTAAAATGCAATTTTATTCAGCACCTTGTCCTTTGAGTTCCAATATTTACTTTTAAACTATACCACGTTATGTACATCAAAAAATAACAAATTTAAACTATTCCATTTCTCTATAATCACCTCAAAATAATCATGGTTCAGATTCAAACAAAGCAATTCTTCACCATGTTTGCATTTGCAATACCATTATTTTCACAACCAAGGCCCAAGAGTCATGGCAACAAATCCAAATTTAGGTCCAAGTTCATAGATGTTCCAAGTTGAAAAACAAAAAGCAATAAAGCATAGGTTCTGCACCAATATTTAGAAACTGAATTACAGGATACTGTAGTTCATATTCAACTAGTAAGCTAATAATAAAGTCAACCAAGTAGATCACTGCATTGTGTCTTGACTTATCAAGATCTGCCCTCAAATTTAAAGCATGTCATACATTTGAAATAAAATGCAGTCATGATACAGAATAACCTGCTTCATTTAAACTTGCTACTTTACTTCCTGAGCCAAGTCTTGCTAGAATTGTTCTTACTACTGCTTATTTATATTTGGAATTTTACTAAGAAAGTGTATACAGGTCAAGTACCCTATATCAGAAGTTCTGAAAACCAAGATCCAAAAATCCAAACTTTTTTGGGGAAAAAAAGCGACGACTTGACGTCACAAGTGGAAAAAATGCAACACCTGACTTGCTCTTGTGGGGCTCTGAATCTGTTGGTGCTGGTTTGATTACAATAAGTTTAAAAAAAAACACAAAATCTTTGCTTCTGGCTGAAAATATCCCTTATGGAGCTGGGTCTGTCACTCCATTCTCAACATTGGGTGCAGTTGCCTCAGGCTCCCAGGCAGGAGCAGGGACCAGGAGGCATCAGGGACTGGCATCAGAGATTTTTTTTTTGGAGCATATTAAACATTATTTCATGTTAAGTTTCCACTTGTGGCATCTTGTCGTTGTTTAAACCGCTGATACAAGTATTCTGCTGATGCTACTATGTTGTTTTGGAGTTTTGTTCCAAAACCCAAAATACCAAACAAAGTCAAGTCCCAAGCATTTCAGATACAGGGTACTATACTACCACCAAGTACATTTTCTGGTTTGTCACCATAGATTTCTATAAAAGGTAACCAAAACTAACAGGAAAATGTGTTTTGTGCAAGTCAGCCCAGCTAGTGCCTTTCTTGACACTCTGCATAGGATACAAGCGATGACATACAAAAGCAGTCAACCCCATTTTACATTTATGTAATTTAAGTTTACGGTACGGAACAGTCCGTGTACGTGGTGACCATGTTTCCTCTCCGCTGCGTGACAGTCTTGCATTGCTGCCTCCCAGTGCTTTGAAACTTCTCAGTTCTCACCGTGTGCTTGTGTGTGCTGCCAAAACTGCTGAATGAGAACATCTTTTCCATGTCTTCAAATACATCGTCGAACAACCCACCTCCAAAAGGAAACTGTCTATCTCCAAATGAAAACCTATGTGCATTTTCTGCTTCCTGATGTGTCCTAAAGTGACTGTTGAAATGTTTCTTGTGATGTGCTCTGTGGCCAAAATCAAAGTCAAAATCCTTCAGGAAGTCATCAAAGTTAAAATTAAATGAACCAGGTTGATGGCTGGCACTGCCTGCATTGAAGAATTGATGACCCATGTGATCATATTCTTTTCTTTTCTTCTCATCCGATAGGACTTCATACGCTGGAAAAAAAAACATTAAACTGTTACACAGATACCTGATCTATATTAATGGTGTTGCACATCAAGTAGGGCAATAAGATTAAGGTCACAATCAGCTGCTTTGTCAAAGTCTTGCAGTGAATTGTGGCTATATTGAATGAGCTTCAAGGAGAAGATATGCCTCCAGCAGCTCTGCCTTTCCAATCACTACAGGGCAAGGTGAGAGAACACAGGCTTCTGATTGTATGGGGAGAGAAGAATAGCATTAGAAAGGTTCTTTCTGTCCTTCCTGAACACCATCTATAAGGAATATACAGAAGCAGATGGACTGGCATTTTCCACCAGGTGGAAAATAGAAGCAAGATGATTAGAACTCTGGGGTATCTTGGTCTGGAAATCACAATGACATGGGATGTTCAGCACATTTAGGCTGTGGTACTTTACGTTATCGCAATTAAAGCGGGCCATCTTTCCAAGTGACTCAGCAGTTTATTTCAGAAGTGAACAAGATTCTCAAATTATCTATTGATAAAGATAGTGAACTGTGATGGCAATTTTTATTTGGACATAAAAGGGTCAGATTTTGTGGTGAATATTAGATGATCGCCATAGTCCTCCTACAATAATAATGCCAAAAAAAAAACACATACACACATAAAGAACTGTTCGCAACACTCACCTTCTGCAATTTCTCTAAATTTTGCTTCAGCATTAGGACTTTTATTTTTATCCGGGTGGTATTTCATTGCAAGTTTGTGAAATGCCTTCTTGATTTGACGGTCAGATGAATTTTTTGGCACACCCAAAATTTCATAATAATCTTTCTTCGCTAATATAAATTCTGATATCATTAAAATACAGACCGCAAAGGCAAAGACTGACTGTGCCGTGGCCATTGTCGAGGTTCCCTGAAAGACAACATCCACATTAATAATGTAGTAAATATTCACACATCATAAACACATTCATTTGTGACATCTTCAGTCAGGCCCAAAATTCTCTCTATTAAGTTGCTATTTATTCCAATCTTAAAAACATCATGACAAAACTTTCAAAAGTTCATTTCTTCTTCCAAAATCCAGAAGAAAAATAAAAATCAATATCAATATTGAGCATGTTACAAAAAAAAACTACCTCACATTATCTAGATGTCTGTTGCACCACTTCTATTGTGGAGTATCAGAATATGCTCATTAGGATGACCATTCCACCTGTATCAGTGGAATGCCAAAGAAGCAGAAAATTCCTTCTTGAAAATTTAATCAGATTAACTGCAGTTAAATTCACTACATGAGAAAGAACATTGTTAATCTATTGAAGCCTCAATTATGGCAATATCATGTGCTTGAACACCACCTCCTTATTTTTAGGCATTTACAGATTTGAAAATGTTAAAGATATCCTATACAGTTGCAGTTCTTAATCTCATCAAGATTACTGAATATTCTGTGTTTTAAATAAGTAATCCTTTCTCCCCCCCCCCCCCATTTAAATTAGGGAATACCAAGCATAATTAGATTAACAAGTGCACAAAGTATTCATTCATGGCAAGTGAATTATTTGGTGCAGAACTCTTGTTTCTGCAAGACAGGATAAAAATCACCCATTTTTTTGGAAGCAATCACATTCATTTTTTATTGAGATTAACATTCTGTAAGATTATTAATGAACACAATTCAAAACCCTCTTAAAGTGTAAGATACTAAAGCACTGACAGTTCTATTAAATACAACACTCTAAGGAAAACAATCCTGTACTTAGCACTGATTTTTTTTTTTAAATGGACAATATAAATTAAAACCATATTTATTAGCATTGCTATCTGTGCTGAGTTGATGGTGGTAAACCTCAAATTTAAAGGATTATGCAAAATGCTAAAACAGCAATAGCACTAAACACCTTTATTGTTTGGGCGTTTCTCTGATAATTGGCATTCCTGGTGGAAGGCCGAGGCCCAAAATATGGACTGCCTGTTGCTTTCTGTGGGTGCTGTGTGACCGACAGAGTGAATGCCTCCAGCATGTTTATGTATTGTTTCCATTGTCCACCTTTCTAGGCCATTTGGATTAGCAGAATGAGATGGAAAAATATACATAATTAATTTTTGCAAGCCTCAATTCAATTTAAATTTCACATTTCAACTCTGTCTCTTGATGAGTGCGACCTACGCCCCCAAATGCAATGTTAACTGCACAAAAATTATTGTATAAACCACGTTCAATAGCATAACATCTATCTTCTTCTTTGGCTTGGCTTCGCGGACGAAGATTTATGGAGGGGGTAAATGTCCACGTCAGCTGCAGGCTCGTTTGTGGCTGACAAGTCCGATGTGGGACAGGCAGACACGGTTGCAGGGGAAAATTGGTTGGTTGGGGTTGGGTGTTGGGTTTTTCCTCCTTTGCCTTTTGTCAGTGAGGTGGGCTCTGCGGTCTTCTTCAAAGGAGGTTGCTGCCCGCCAAACTGTGAGGTGCCAAGATGCACGGTTTGAGGCGATATCAGCCCACTGGCGGTGGTCAATGTGGCAGGCACCAAGAGATTTCTTTAGGCAGTCCTTGTACCTTTTCTTTGGTGCACCTCTGTCACGGTGGCCAGTGGAGAGCTCGCCATATAACACGATCTTGGGAAGGCGATGGTCCTCCATTCAGGAGACGTGACACACCCAACGCAGCTGGATCTTCAACAGCGTGGACTCGATGCTGTCGACCTCTGCCATCTTGAGTACTTCGACGTTAGGGATGAAAGCGCTCCAATGAATGTTGAGGATGGAGCGGAGACAACGCTGGTGGAAGCGTTCTAGGAGCCGTAGGTGATGCCGGTAGAGGACCCATCTATAAACTGCAAATATTAAACATGGACCGACAATGGGGTCTCCCCCCCCCATTAAAAAAAAGTGTAACCTCACACTTCACCTTCACATCTAGGAATCCAATCCCTTGGAAACTTAGATCAAAATGGAAACAAGGCTCTGCAGAAGTGCCTTCCACACTGATTATACTGAACAAGCTGAGAGGAATTCAGAAATTAATACTGAATCCAGAACTTGTTCAAGTCACACCTCGACAAGGACAAACCCGGTTGAAATGAAGCAGCTGCTGAACAATGCGTCACTGGACTGTAAGACAGAATCTGGGCTCCTCAATCCCTCGAGCAAGTGGATCATGTTGATACAAATTTGCTCCAGGGTCCTGGAGAAACGCTATCTTACTACTGGACATAGAGTTCGCCCCCAAACACACAAAGGTGAGGTCAGCCCAGGCCCACGTCTGGGAAAATATTTCCGGACGACAGGCTGCAGCCACAAGGAAACAACGGACGGAATGGGTCAGCGGCCTTGCACCGCCTCGGGGCCCGCTCCACTGCTCAGCCCCCGGGGCCTTTCCACACCGTTAACCGAGGCGCCCGCCCAGACAGAGACACTCTCCCCCCGCCCGCCCGGGCGATCGGCACCGGACACCTTCACGAAGTGGGAATGCCCATGGATCTTCCACGAGAGCGATGGACCGAGACTCACCCTCTCCAGCGACGCCCGCTCCAACGGCGAACCGACCGAGCCTGCCCGTCCCGCCACGAATCGCTCGATGATTGGCTACCCGCCGCTGACCCGTCAAGTGACGAATCGCTCCCTGATTGGCCGTCGGCCGCTCTACGTCAGCCCGCCGCCCCTTCCACCCGTCAAGCGACGAATCGCTCCCTGATTGGCCACCCGTCAAGCGAAAAATCGCTCGCTGATTGATCAGTCCGCCGGCTTCCACCCCCCCCACCCATCAAGCGATGAATCGCTCGCTGATTGGCCACCCGCCGCCCCACCCACCCGTCAAGCGACGAATCGCTCCCTGATTGGCCACCCGCCGCCCCAGCCGTCAAGCGTCGAATCGCTCGCTGATTGGTCAGTCCGCTGGCTCTCCCCCCCCCACCTACCACCCGTCAAGGCGCCTGCGCGGCTCTCTTGGGCCGCCTCCTTCGGTTACCTTCTGGCGATGCCCAGGTACTGTGCGGTGGACGGTTGCTCGAATCGAAGTGGCCAGGTGTCATCCGATCATCAAAAGCTGGGCTTCTATCCGTAAGTATGGCACCCGAACCATCACCGTGGCTTCCCTTTGGCTCTGTAAATAGCTCCAGTGTTGGGGAACGGAGGTGAAGGGCCAGGTTCACGTCCAGGACCATCAGGGGATGTCAACCTTAATTGTTCTAAACGTCTACCACGCTTCATGCTGTTGCAAATTCATATGAGATGAACTACTGCAACTCCAATGAATGTTGACGTTACAAAATTACTACTTTAGTGCATTGCTGGCCAGTGAAAGGAGGCATTGCGAAAGTACATCAGATTTGTGGTGCACTGTTAGCCAGAATCAGACACACACAAGGTAAAGACTGGACAACAGGCTTTATTCCACAAAGACTTCCACAGAGCCAGGCTGGCTGTGGCTGCAGCAACTCTGAGTGAGGCCTCGGGAGGCCGGCGCAGGCTCATAGGCCCGAGGGTGATTGACACCCGACTGGGCGGGGCTTGATCTATTCAGGCCGACTGATTGACAGCCGGCCAGGGGTTGTCCTGTCCCCTTTTACACTCCTGCAGGTACAGAGATTGCCCCCTGCAATAGGCCGATGGTGTCCCACCACAAAGGTTAGTAAGTGTTTGAATGATCTTAGTTGCTGAGTATTGCAGAAACTGAATGGAAAAGGGGAATGGGCATTTAGGGCCACTGCAGAGAGGGGAGAAAATAAAAAGCTGCGAGGAGACTATTTTAAGAAGGTGCCAGATGTCGCTGTTAAAAGTTGGTTGGGGAACAAGGATCTGGCATGCAGAAGATAAAGTGAAAAGCAGAAATATGTTGGATTGAACTTGGTCCAAAATTTTGCTGGTGCGCAAGTCGTGTTGCAGAAAATAATTTTTAAACTCCTAAGGAATTTAATCAGATTTTTAAAAAAAAACTAACATTATTGTTTCAAGCACTCTATCCATTTTATAATCTGTAAATATCCCAAGAAACATGGGTGCTGAGGGGAAATCTGGGCGAGTGTTGCAGTGTATTATTAGATGTCACATCCTATGCATTAGTTTTGTTTGGTTGTGGCATTAAATAAAATCCCTTGTGGTAAGATTTTTTTTAAATCAAACATCACAGATGTTCAGCTCTTTAGGCCTGTACTCTGCTTTTTGTTAAAGTTTTTCAATTTTTACCACAATGTCGCCAACCCTGTAGACTTACAATTTTTTTTCAAACGTATTTCTACTTCACTTTAGAAAGATGTTAATGGAAATGCATTCAAATAAAATGCATTGTAGATCACACCAACTCTACATTTAAAAAATAAATTCTTCATTAATAAGCAAAATAGCATCACAGCCCATGGGCATCCACCATGCTAAATCAGAAAACAACCTGAGGTAATTGTTGATCTTGGTTTTAATTATGTCTCTAGGTATATGGCCTATGGACTAAAATACAATGGAGCTATCTTGATAATGTGTTAAATGAATTACAATATTTTCTTTTTCAATTGTACTGCACTATGTGATCAAGTATTGAGAATATTTAACCCTTAGGATTCCAGCCATTTTTAACCTTTCATAATATGGCTCATGAATAAACTACAGTATGTACACCAATATGAAACAGCTGTTGGTTGGGTATAAAACTAGTCCCTGAAAACAGGAACACCAAGTCCAAACGGTTAACACAGTTAGCAGAGTGTGAAATAACAGTATCTGTAAACAGATAAATGTAATTTGGCGCACCATCCCTTGATTACTGACAAAATAAATTTCAAGACAATCAGACACTGTATAAAGAGATACAATTTTAATAGTTTCTGAGATGAATATAGATGTAACTAATTAATGTGCTGCTCATGTGGTAGTTTATGGTAATATCCTCAACATTCATTGGAGCGCTTTCATCCCTAACGTCAAAGTACTCGAGATGGCAGAGGTCGACAGCATCGAGTCCACGCTGCTGAAGATCCAGCTGCGCTGGGTGGGTCACGTCTCCAGAATGGAGGACCATCGCCTTCCCAAGATCGTGTTATATGGCGAGCTCTCCACTGGCCACCGTGACAGAGGTGCACCAAAGAAAAGGTACAAGGACTGCCTAAAGAAATCTCTTGGTGCCTGCCACATTGACCACCGCCAGTGGGCTGATATCGCCTCAAACCGTGCATCTTGGCGCCTCACAGTTTGGCGGGCAGCAACCTCCTTTGAAGAAGACCGCAGAGCCCACCTCACTGACAAAAGGCAAAGGAGGAAAAACCCAACCCCAACCAACCAATTTTCCCCTGCAACCGCTGCAACTGTCTGCCTGTCCTGCATCAGACTTGTGAGCCACAAACGAGCCTGCAGCTGACGTGGACATTTACCCCCCTCCATAAATCTTCGTCTGCGAAGCCAAGCCAAAGAAATAATGTAATTAAAATGCTTGAAATGCATGAATGTCAAAGGGCACCATTTGGAAAAAAAACAAAATTAATGTTTTGGGTTGAAGACCCTTCATCAAAACTGAAATTCTGTTCTAATGTTATGTTTTATCCTTGGCTTCAGTAGTTCATTTGATTGGGTTTTTTTAAAGCAAAACCTGAATCAAATTCAATAACAACTCCTTACCTGAACCTTAATCAACTCTAGATGAAGAACTTAGAACATTACAACACAGTACAGGCCTTTCGGCTCTCGATATTGTGCCTACCAAAAAAATTAAACCCTTCCCATCTTGTAAACCCTCTATTTTTCTTTCATTCATGTGCCTGTTTAAGAGTCTCTTAAATGCCCCTAATGTTTCAGGCTCCACTACATTCCAGGCACCCACAACTCTGTGAGTTTATATTTAGAAAAACTTATTCCTGATATCTCCGCTAAACTTTCCTCCCTTCACTTTGTACAGATGTCTTCTGGTGTTTGCTACTCATGCCTTGGGGAAAAAGGCACTGGCTGTCCACCTGATTTTTGCATCTCAGAATCTTGTAGGCCTCTATTAAGTCTCCTCTCGTCCTTCTTTGTTCCAAAGAGAAAAGTCCCAGCTCTGCTAACCTTGCCTCTTAAGACTTTTTTTCTAATCCAGGCAACGTCCTTCTGGCAAATCTCTACTGCATCTCTTCACAGCTTCCACGCCCTTCCTATAATGAGGTGACCAGGACTGAACACAATTCTCTTAAGTGTGGTCTCACCAGAGATTTGTAGAGTTGCAACATAACCTCTCAACTCTTAAATTCAGTCCTCCTATTAATTAATTCTCCTTCAACAACATCAATTCGCTCAACTGATTGGAACCATCCATAAATAATAAACTGTTAACTGTCCGAGACTAAATCTTAATTCCTCATCACCCACAACTTCAACGATTCAGTTGGATTGAAGGATATAATTACAGTGTGAAATAGTTGCATGGGGATTTTTTAATGTCTGAAAACATTGATCACTTTTTAAAAAAGTTTTTTTGATTGTACATTTTTGAATAGAATGTTTCAATCTTAACAGTTTGCTCCAATATTTCAAAAGTATACTTCCATTATCAGATGCTTGAGACTCTTGCACTGCCTCAAATGCAGCTATTTCACAATATACTAGGTAAATGTCGGTATTTGGCTAGCATATTATGTTTTCTCTTTAAAAAGGTTTCCACTCCAAAACAAAGAAAGACTTCACAAATGGATCAAAAATATGAAAAGAGAGAATTGGTTCCCCACGAAGCATCAATGCATTTGTAGTGACCATTTTTCTGCAGATTCATTTGAATGGCGCTGGGGAATACGCTATTTGAAGACGCATGCTATACCAACTGTTTTTTCGTTTCCAATACAACAGGTAAGATTACACGTTATTTTAAAAATTGAAGTGTAAGCAGCATATAATGCAATAACCGTCCACCTCATCAAATAAGAGGCATTAAAAAAAAAATTATCTTTCAGAAGAAGAAGCCAAATTCTCGACATGTTTGCAGAAAAAATATTTCACCTGAGAGAACTTCAGAAGCAAAACTGGAAATATTTGGTCCAGCTGAAATAAGCAACGAAAGAGTAGAATTGACAATTGCTAATGTGCTGTATATTGATCACTCTGAAGGGATTTCAGAAATTAATATTGCCCCAACTCAGACCAATGGAAATCCAGAACCTGTTCTTCAAGACACACCAAATGAACCCTTTACAATGGCAAAACAGATTGAAATGAACCAATTGTTAAACAATGAGCAGTCCATAGTCACTGAGATTCTACAAGTTGAGCACTCGTATTGTAGACAGAATATTGACAAGGCCCAACTTTGGGAAAAAATTTCCAGGCTACAGAAGAAGATTAAAATATTGCAGCAACAAGAACAAAGGACAGCAGCAGAGCTTAAAAGAATGGAAAAGATGATTGAGCAGCTGAAGCAAGAGAATCTTATTCCTGAAGTAAAAATGAAGGCTTTTGAAAATTGTTTTACAGAATTTGAATTAACTGTTTTACAATAAATATTAATTCTATTATAGAAAATGTTGCATCTTATAAACATTTTTGGACAGCAACCATTTTTAGTCAGAAGTGCAGTTCTTTCCATCATAACTTGTTTGTGGAGGTTTGTGTGCTCAATTTGATTGTCACATTTGCTATAATGTGTAAAATGCTTTTCTGACTTCCTGCATTGTAAAAGGTGCTGTTTATTTGCAAGTCCTTCATATAACTGACCCTATTCCTTTCCTTGCTTCTATCCATCTTTCTCCATATCATGGGTTCAGTTAGAGTCTATAAATCCTGGACATTCTCTGCTTCTATAGTTTTCTCCACATTTACTTCTCAGCCAATTAAAGGTATGTGAAATTACACAAATACAGTCCATACTGACATGAAATTACAATACTGAGTCCAAAAGATTGTGGCATTTGTTGTAGGCTAGAGGGAACTAGGTTAATCACATTAATAAATGTTTTAATTAATACATTTACATGGTGAGTCTTGAATAAATGGTATCACTCTGGAAAGAAAATCTGGCTGTAGATCTGTCAATGTTTCCAAGATTGGCAAGAATAATATATCTAAGAGATTTATTGCTAAGGTCACCACAACTGATTAATCAATTTATTTAATTCTTAAATGTTACATTATTAGTTAACTAAAACATATTGTTTTAATAGACAAGATGGTTGAGTTTAAATTCATATTTATGAAAGAATGTGATAATGACCTTTGTTCTGATCCATTAATACACATCTGCTATTTATTGTGGACTTGATTCTGAATATATTGGCATTTAACTCTAATTTTAACTCCCTTAATCATGTTGTACTTATTGCTTCTTGATTCACTTGATATCTTTACCAATTGAGTCCAACATTGTGGGTACTGTGAACTTGACTTTATGATAAAGGCTGGGATCTTAGTGCAGAATAAAAAAACTGAGATGTATTTTCATGAACATGATGGTAAAGTGAGTTCCTGTTCTCGTGTAAAGGACTGTGTGATGTTATTTGAAGGTCAGAAGATTTATTCCGATATTGTGGTCAATAATCAAACCTCAATCAATACCACCTAAAGAGATGATTTTGTCAATAACCTCAATCATTATTTAGTATTTGTTATAAAGAATTTGGTTTTCACATTTGCTTAAATGGCAATGACTACCATTCAATAGTATTTCATTGTTGTGAAACACTTGGAGCATACTGAGGTTATTCTTCTAGAATGATAATGAAGCTATTGATTGGTTCTTAGTAATTTTTGTAAATGGCCTGGATGAAGGCATGGATTGATTGGTCAGCAGGCTTGCAGATGACATGCAGATTGGAAATATGGATTGTGTAGAAGGTTGTCATAGATTACAATAGGATACAGACGGGATGCAGAGTTGGGTGAAGAAGTGGCAGATGGAGTTCAATCTGGATGTGTGAAGTGAAGCATTTTGGAAGGTCGAACTTGAAGATGGAGTACATGGTTAATGGCAGGATTCTTAACAGTGTGGAAGAACAGAGGGACCTTGGGGTCCAAGTCCATAGATTTCTCAAAGTGGCAGTGCAGTTTGATAGGGTAGTTAAGAAGGCTGATGGTATGATGTCTTTCATTGAGTTCAAAGGCGATGAGGTAATGTTGCTACTCTATAAAACCTTTGGTTAGACCATATTTGGAATGTGGTGTTCTGTTCTAGTTACCTCATTACAGGAAGGATGTGGAAGCTTTGGAGAGGATACAGAGGAAATTGACTAGGATCTTACCTGGATTAGAGAACATGCCTTGTAAGGCAAGGTTAAACGCTATGGCTCCGCTCAATGTGGAATGAATGGGCAAAATGGCTGTCTTTGTCTTCCTTACCCATAATCCCCCTTGCAGCTGGAACTGTTCTGCCAGTACCAGGGAGATGGTGCTAGTAGAAAAGTACCAGACCTAATTTTTTGAACATAGGTGAGCAAGTGATGAAAGTTTCAATGGGAGAGCGTTTTGGAGATGTGACCATAACAAAGTAACTTTTAAGGATGTGATGGAAAATTACAGTGATGGACTAGAAATGAAGGTCCTGAATTAGAGAGGAGGACTATTTCAATACAGTATATTAATTCTGGGCATGGCATAAGTGGGCCAGGAGAGATTGCACCTCATAACCTCACAGATAACCTGTGAAACTTATTCAAAAAATAGAATAGCACGTGTCCAGAGCCAGTGAGTCCAAAGGTGAAACGAAAGGCCAGTAAGTGCAAAATACCTAATGACAAGAGATATCAAAGATCTAATAATAAAGAACAGAAGCATCTAGTGGCTGGTACAGAGAAACCAATGCAAGAGAACCTACAGGAGTCCAGAAGGTGCAATTATAAAGGAATTGGGAAGGTGAAAAAGAAAATCGCAAAATATACAATGGGCAATAGGGCACAAGGGAGAGCATAGAGCCCATTCAGGATATAGAGTGCCCTCCATAATGTATGGGATAAAGACTCTTTTTCTTTATTTTCCTCTGTGTTGCACAGTTTTGAATTTGTAATCAAACAATGCACATGTAATTAAAGTGCACATTCCAGATTTTATTCAAGATTATTTGTAAACATTTTGGATTGACCACATAGAAATTACAGTACTTTTTATACATAGTCCCCTCATTCCAGGGCACCATAACTTTTGGGACATTTGACTTCGTAAGGTTTGTGATTACTCTGGTATGTTTAATTGCTTAATTGGTGCAGGTGTAAGAATTATGCTTGCTTCGAAGCTTTTGATCACCTTTGGAGTATGCAGTTGTTATTTTTCTACTTGAGGACCAGAGTTGTGCCAGTCAAAGTCAAATAAGCTATTATGAGGCTGAAAAACAAAAATAAAATAGCAAGAGACATCACCCAAACCTTAGGATTACCAAAATCAACAGTTTGGAACATCATAAAGAAGAAAGAGCGTACTGGTTTGCTCAGTAATCGCAAAGGGACTTGTATTCCAAGGAAGATCTCCACTGTTGATGACAGAAGAATTCTCATCACAATGAATAAAAATCCCCAAACATATGTCTGGCAGATCAGAAACACTCTTCAGGAGGCAGGTGTGTATGTCTCAATAACTACTGTCTGCAGAAGACTTCATGAACAGAAATACAGAGGGAATATTGCAAGATGCAAACCATGGCAAAGGTGGTATGCTTTGGATCTTGGGCGGTTTTTTATGCCTCCACACTTTGTTCTCGCCATTGCTCTGATAAAGGTTGAATTTTTTTTAATACATTATTTGTGATTTTCCAAACTTAAACTCAAACAGTTATCACTCCTATCGATATTAATGTTGACAACATTAACATTACAGTTTACAATTATTAGTTCTATACAAGATTTTCTGTAGAGTTTAAGTTTTTTCTATTTCCCCCCCCCCACCCCTTATCCCCTCCACATTTAGCACAACCAACCAGTTACATACAACATTCAGGACATTCACAACAAAAGGTATGAAACGTATATCAGGGGTTTATGGGTTTGTCATGTCACGGCGGCCATTGCTCAGGCTGTTTTCTCTTTTTTGATTTTTTTCCTGGTTGGGATGGGATGGGCCCAGCCAATTGAGGGGTAGACAGGGAAGGCAGTGCGGCGAGACATGATGGTCCATACTATAAATGTGCTCCTATGGAATACAGTGGCCAAATTTTCAAGAAAGTGTGATATCTTTTCCTTAAGTTGTAAGTAATTTTCTCCAGGGGAACACAGCTTTGCATTTCAGCGTTCCAGCGCGAAATGCTCAAGCAGGAGTCGGACTTCCAGGTAGCCGCTATACACTACCCGGCCAATGCGATCATTACAAATTGGATTTGAAATATAGATAGGTTGATTGCAAATCTTGAGTCCATAATGTTTCCTAACAGGAATTCCTGTGGGAATTCTTTACCTATGATTTTTTTCCAGGACTTGGTCCAGCTCCACCCAGAAGGGTCTTGAATTCTGATTTAGATCTGTTCAATTTTTGCGGCATCAGGTACCACGCATTAATAATTGCAGACATGCTGGTTCAACACAGGTCAGACCAGCACCACTCATCAATCATTATTCCCAAGTCTGACTCCCACCTCTGCCTTGATTTGTGAAGGTCTGGTTTAGGTCATTCCACTTGGAGCAAGAAATACATTGCTGAGATGAACTTCCATGTGTTCCCCCTTCGAATCAGGATCTCTATGTCACTGCATGCTGGTAGGCTCATTGTTGGACCCAATTTGTACTGTAGAAAAGAGCTTATCTGAAGGTAGCAGTGGATCAGCTTATTTGATAAACCATACTTGTTCCTAAGGTGTTCAAACGACATTAGCCACCCCGCTCTTAACAGTCTTCTACGCCATTATGATGCCAAGTGTCCAGGATCTTGTTCCCCACCATCAATAGTATTGATCTATTTGGAGTCTGGAGTTTTTGCGGACAGCCCCACTTTGATTCCTAGTTATTGGTTAATTTTATTCCAAATGGAGATTATTTGTTTTTTAACAGTCTTCTACGCCATTATGATGCCAAGTGTCCAGGATCTTGTTCCCCACCATCAATGGTATTGATCTATTTGGAGTCTGGAGTTTTTGGGGACAGCCCCACTTTGATTCCTAGTTATTGGTTAATTTTATTCCAAATGGAGATTATTTGTTTTAGTATGGGCCTGCCTGTTTTCCTAAATAATAATTTGATGCCCCATTTATAGAGTGAAGAGGGCATGGTGGAAGTCTTTGAGGATAGAGGCTGTTTTTTTTATTTATATATATTATATATAAATATATATATATGACACCGCCTCATGTAGGTGTTCTTGATGGAGTGAAGTCTGGTGCCTGTGATGTCGCAGACCAAGTTAACAACCCTGTGGAGTTTATTCTTGTCCTGAGATTTAGTGCCTCCATACAAGGTAGTGACACCTACACCTGTAGAAGTTTCACTGACATACCAAATCTCCTCCGACACCTCACAAAGTTTAGCCTTCTTTCTGATTGTATCAACCTGGAGGCTTGAGGACAGATCCTGAGATGCAGACACGCAGGAATCTGAACTTCCCTTAGGGTACCAACTTCCATGATGGTGCCTACCTCTGCAGGTACCATCTATCTCCACCCTTGCAGCAGCTATCCGTTCTGCAAACATTTTCTATTTCCTTTAAAATTTATCTTGTTCAAATTTGGGAACTTCTTGTTTAGCTCAGTGCCAATTTTTGACCAACAACTAAGCTGTACAGCACAAATTTCACTATTCCAATAGCCCAACATAAATAGTTTAAGTTTTTGTTCATTAGAGCTCCATTAATTCCTGAATTCACACAGCAATCCAATTTAAATTATTTTTGAATTAGATTTTAGAAATCCCAGAAAATGCAGGAAACTCTTGGCAGGTCAGACAGCACATGTGGAAGTACAAAATAAATCAACAGCTCAGATCAGTAACCCTTCTTCGCAAATGAGATGGTGAGAAAAACAAGTAACTTTTCAGTTATGGAGAGAGTGGATGGGCAGAATAATGGGAATTGGGTGCAAAGAAGGAAAAAAGAAACTCGGGAAGAGGTGAAAATCCCACCATCAAACTCAGACTTTTCAGAGCTGTTATTGGTGCAGGAGGAATGAAAATTCCATCATCAAACTCAAGACCTTTCAGGGCTGTTATTGGTGCAGGTAGAATGAAAATCCCCATCATCAAACTCAAGACCTTCAGGGCTGTTATTGGTGCAGGTAGAATGAAAATCCCATCATCAAACTCAGACCTTTCAGGGCTGTTATAGCTGCAGGTAGAATGAAAATCCCATTATCAAACTCAGGGATGTTATAGCTGCAGGTAGAATGAAAATCCCATCATCAAACTCAGGGCTGTTATTGCTGCAGGTAGAATGAAAATCCCATCATCAAACTCAGACTTTTCAGAGCTGTTATTGGTGCAGGAGGAATGAAAATTCCATCATCAAACTCAAGACCTTTCAGGGCTGTTATTGGTGCAGGTAGAATGAAAATCCCCATCATCAAACTCAAGACCTTCAGGGCTGTTATTGGTGCAGGTAGAATGAAAATCCCATCATCAAACTCAGACCTTTCAGGGCTGTTATAGCTGCAGGTAGAATGAAAATCCCATTATCAAACTCAGGGATGTTATAGCTGCAGGTAGAATGAAAATCCCATCATCAAACTCAGGGCTGTTATTGCTGCAGGTAGAATGAAAATCCCATCATCAAACTCAGACTTTTCAGAGCTGTTATTGGTGCAGGAGGAATGAAAATTCCATCATCAAACTCAAGACCTTTCAGGGCTGTTATTGGTGCAGGTAGAATGAAAATCCCCATCATCAAACTCAGGGCTGTTATTGCTGCAGGTAGAATGAAAATACCATCATCAAACTCAGACCTTTCAGGGCTGTTATTGCTGCAGGTAGAATGAAAATCCCATCATCAAACTCAGGGCTGTTATTGCTGCAGGTAGAATGAAAATACCATCATCAAACTCAGACCTTTCAGGGCTGTTACTGCTGCAGGTAGAATGAAAATACCATCATCAAACTCAGGGCTTTTATTGCTGCAGGTAGAATGAAAATCCCATCATCAAACTCAGACCTTTCAGGGCTGTTATTGCTGCTTGTAGAATGAAAATCCCATCATCAAACTCAGGGCTGTTATTGCTGCAGGTAGAATGAAAATCCCATCATCAAACTCAGGGCTGTTATTGGTGCAGGTAGAATGAAAATCCCATCATCAAACTCAGGGCTGTTATTGCTGCAGGTAGAATGAAAATCCCATCATCAAACTCAGACCTTTCAGGGCTGTTATTGCTGCAGATAGAATGAAAATCCCATCAACAAACTCAGACCTTTCAGGGCTGTTATTGCTGCAGGTAGAATGAAAATCCCATCATCAAACTCAGACCATTCAGGGCTGTTATTGCTGCAGGTAGAATGAAAATCCCATCATCAAACTCAGGGCTGTTATTGCTGCAGGTAGAATGAAAATCCCATCATCAAACTCAGACCTTTCAGAGCTGTTATTGCTGCAGGTAGAATGAAAATCCCATCATCAAACTCAGACCTATCAGGGCTGTTATTGCTGCAGGTAGAATGAAAATCCCATCATCAAACTCAGACCTTTCAGAGCTGTTATTGCTGCAGGTAGAATGAAAATCCCATCATCAAACTCGTGGCTGTTATTGGTGCAGGTAGAATGAAAATCCCATCATCAAACTCAGACCTTTCAGAGCTGTTATTGCTGCAGGTAGAATGAAAATCCCATCATCAAACTCAGACCTTTCAGGGCTGTTATTGCTGCAGGTAGAATGAAAATCCCATCATCAAACTCGGGGCTGTTATTGATGCAGGTAGAATGAAAATCCCATCATCAAACTCAGACCTTTCAGAGCTGTTATTGCTGCAGGTAGAATGAAAATCCCATCATCAAACTCAGACCTATCAGGGCTGTTATTGCTGCAGGTAGAATGAAAATCCCATCATCATACTCAGACCTTTCAGAGCTGTTATTGCTGCAGGTAGAATGAAAATCCCATCATCAAACTCGTGGCTGTTATTGGTGCAGGTAGAATGAAAATCCCATCATCAAACTCAGACCTTTCAGGGCTGTTATTGGTGCAGGTAGAATGAAAATCCCATCATCAAACTCGGGGCTGTTATTGGTGCAGGTAGAATGAAAATCCCATCATCAAACTCAGACCTTTCAGGGCTGTTATTGCTGCAGGTAGAATGAAAATCCCATCATCAAACTCAGACCTTTCAGGGCTGTTATTGCTGCAGGTAGAATGAAAATCCCATCATCAAACTCAGACCTTTCAGGGCTGTTATTGCTGCAGGTAGAATGAAAATCCCATCATCAAACTCAGGGCTGTTATTGCTGCAGGTAGAATGAAAATCCCATCATCAAACTCAGACCTTTCAGGGCTGTTATTGCTGCAGGTAGAATGAAAATCCCATCATCAAACTCAGACCTTTCAGGGCTGTTGTTGCTGCAGGTAGAATGAAAATCCCAGCATCAAACTCAGGGCTGTTATTGCTGCAGGTAGAATGAAAATACCATCATCAAACTCAGACCTTTCTGGGCTGTTACTGCTGCAGGTAGAATGAAAATACCATCATCAAACTCAGGGCTTTTATTGCTGCAGGTAGAATGAAAATACCATCATCAAACTCAGACCTTTCAGGGCTGTTATTGCTGCTTGTAGAATGAAAATCCCATCATCAAACTCAGGGCTGTTATTGCTGCAGGTAGAATGAAAATCCCATCATCAAACTCGGGGCTGTTATTGGTGCAGGTAGAATGAAAATCCCATCATCAAACTCAGGGCTGTTATTGCTGCAGGTAGAATGAAAATCCCATCATCAAACTCAGACCTTTCAGGGCTGTTATTGCTGCAGATAGAATGAAAATCCCATCAACAAACTCAGACCTTTCAGGGCTGTTATTGCTGCAGGTAGAATGAAAATCCCATCATCAAACTCAGACCATTCAGGGCTGTTATTGCTGCAGGTAGAATGAAAATCCCATCATCAAACTCAGGGCTGTTATTGGTGCAGGTAGAATGAAAATCCCATCATCAAACTCAGGGCTGTTATTGCTGCAGGTAGAATGAAAATCCCATCATCAAACTCAGACCTTTCAGAGCTGTTATTGCTGCAGGTAGAATGAAAATCCCATCATCAAACTCAGACCTTTCAGGGCTGTTATTGCTGCAGGTAGAATGAAAATCCCATCATCAAACTCGGGGCTGTTATTGGTGCAGGTAGAATGAAAATCCCATCATCAAACTCAGACCTTTCAGAGCTGTTATTGCTGCAGGTAGAATGAAAATCCCATCATCAAACTCAGACCTATCAGGGCTGTTATTGCTGCAGGTAGAATGAAAATCCCATCATCAAACTCAGACCTTTCAGGGCTGTTATTGCTGCAGGTAGAATGAAAATCCCATCATCAAACTCGTGGCTGTTATTGGTGCAGGGAGAATGAAAATCCCATCATCAAACTCAGACCTTTCAGGGCTGTTATTGGTGCAGGTAGAATGAAAATCCCATCATCAAACTCGGGGCTGTTATTGGTGCAGGTAGAATGAAAATCCCATCATCAAACTCAGACCTTTCAGGGCTGTTATTGCTGCAGGTAGAATGAAAATCCCATCATCAAACTCAGACCTTTCAGGGCTGTTATTGCTGCAGGTAGAATGAAAATCCCATCATCAAACTCAGACCTTTCAGGGCTGTTATTGCTGCAGGTAGAATGAAAATCCCATCATCAAACTCAGGGCTGTTATTGCTGCAGGTAGAATGAAAATCCCATCATCAAACTCGGGGCTGTTATTGGTGCAGGTAGAATGAAAATCCCATCATCAAACTCAGACCTTTCAGGGCTGTTATTGGTGCAGGTAGAATGAAAATCCCATCATCAAACTCAGACTTTTCAGAGCTGTTATTGGTGCAGGAGGAATGAAAATTCCATCATCAAACTCAAGACCTTTCAGGGCTGTTATTGGTGCAGGTAGAATGAAAATCCCCATCATCAAACTCAAGACCTTCAGGGCTGTTATTGGTGCAGGTAGAATGAAAATCCCATCATCAAACTCAGACCTTTCAGGGCTGTTATAGCTGCAGGTAGAATGAAAATCCCATTATCAAACTCAGGGATGTTATAGCTGCAGGTAGAATGAAAATCCCATCATCAAACTCAGGGCTGTTATTGCTGCAGGTAGAATGAAAATCCCATCATCAAACTCAGACTTTTCAGAGCTGTTATTGGTGCAGGAGGAATGAAAATTCCATCATCAAACTCAAGACCTTTCAGGGCTGTTATTGGTGCAGGTAGAATGAAAATCCCCATCATCAAACTCAAGACCTTCAGGGCTGTTATTGGTGCAGGTAGAATGAAAATCCCATCATCAAACTCAGACCTTTCAGGGCTGTTATAGCTGCAGGTAGAATGAAAATCCCATTATCAAACTCAGGGATGTTATAGCTGCAGGTAGAATGAAAATCCCATCATCAAACTCAGGGCTGTTATTGCTGCAGGTAGAATGAAAATCCCATCATCAAACTCAGACTTTTCAGAGCTGTTATTGGTGCAGGAGGAATGAAAATTCCATCATCAAACTCAAGACCTTTCAGGGCTGTTATTGGTGCAGGTAGAATGAAAATCCCCATCATCAAACTCAGGGCTGTTATTGCTGCAGGTAGAATGAAAATACCATCATCAAACTCAGACCTTTCAGGGCTGTTATTGCTGCAGGTAGAATGAAAATCCCAGCATCAAACTCAGGGCTGTTATTGCTGCAGGTAGAATGAAAATACCATCATCAAACTCAGACCTTTCAGGGCTGTTACTGCTGCAGGTAGAATGAAAATACCATCATCAAACTCAGGGCTTTTATTGCTGCAGGTAGAATGAAAATCCCATCATCAAACTCAGACCTTTCAGGGCTGTTATTGCTGCTTGTAGAATGAAAATCCCATCATCAAACTCAGGGCTGTTATTGCTGCAGGTAGAATGAAAATCCCATCATCAAACTCGGGGCTGTTATTGGTGCAGGTAGAATGAAAATCCCATCATCAAACTCAGGGCTGTTATTGCTGCAGGTAGAATGAAAATCCCATCATCAAACTCAGACCTTTCAGGGCTGTTATTGCTGCAGATAGAATGAAAATCCCATCAACAAACTCAGACCTTTCAGGGCTGTTATTGCTGCAGGTAGAATGAAAATCCCATCATCAAACTCAGACCATTCAGGGCTGTTATTGCTGCAGGTAGAATGAAAATCCCATCATCAAACTCAGGGCTGTTATTGCTGCGGGTAGAATGAAAATCCCATCATCAAACTCAGGGCTGTTATTGCTGCAGGTAGAATGAAAATCCCATCATCAAACTCAGGGCTGTTATTGGTGCAGGTAGAATGAAAATCCCATCATCAAACTCAGGGCTGTTATTGCTGCAGGTAGAATGAAAATCCCATCATCAAACTCAGACCTTTCAGGGCTGTTATTGCTGCAGGTAGAATGAAAATCCCATCATCAAACTCGGGGCTGTTATTGATGCAGGTAGAATGAAAATCCCATCATCAAACTCAGACCTTTCAGAGCTGTTATTGCTGCAGGTAGAATGAAAATCCCATCATCAAACTCAGACCTATCAAGGCTGTTATTGCTGCAGGTAGAATGAAAATCCCATCAACAAACTCAGACCTTTCAGGGCTGTTATTGCTGCAGGTAGAATGAAAATCCCATCATCAAACTCAGACCATTCAGGGCTGTTATTGCTGCAGGTAGAATGAAAATCCCATCATCAAACTCAGGGCTCTCAATCAGATATTAAATAAAATAACAGAAAACAATATACCAAAGAATCCAGAGATCTTTCTCCTAAGTAACATAAAAAATAAAGAATTTGGAATTGACTTGGAGGATGCACAAAAAAGATTTGTTAAGATAGCCCTAGCTGTAGCAAAAAAATGTATTATGTCAACCTGGAAATTGGAAGATAATTTGAAAATACAACAATGGTATATAGAAATGAATAAATGTATTCCATTAGAAAAAATAACATATAGTTTAAGAAATAATATTGAAATATTCGAACAAGTATGGGAGCCTTACATTAAATACAATAGCGAAAACCTACCGGGAACAAACATTACCTAAGTTGATGGAAGGAGAAGAGAAGAAAAGAATGGACTCAGTAGAATTTCTGGTGTATTTTTGTTGAATGACAACATTGTCTAACTGAATTAATGCAACCTAGATTGTATAACTAAAATGGATGAGAGGGGGGGGGGATGGGGGGGTGGCTTGGGAGGAGGGAGGGGGGAGGGAGAAAAAGTCACTGTAAATGTGTGGAAAAGAAAAAGTGTATATCATGGCTATTGTGATTTATGGTGTGAAAAATAAAAAATTTAAAAAAAAAAAAAAAAAAAAAAAAAAAAAAAAAAAAAAAAACTCAGGGCTGTTATTGGTGCAGGTAGAATGAAAATCCCATCATCAAACTCAGGGCTGTTATTGCTGCAGGTAGAATGAAAATCCCATCATCAAACTCAGACCTTTCAGAGCTGTTATTGCTGCAGGTAGAATGAAAATCCCATCACCAAACTCAGACCTTTCAGGGCTGTTATTGCTGCAGGTAGAATGAAAATCCCATCATCAAACTCGGGGCTGTTATTGGTGCAGGTAGAATGAAAATCCCATCATCAAACTCAGACCTTTCAGAGCTGTTATTGCTGCAGGTAGAATGAAAATCCCATCATCAAACTCAGACCTATCAGGGCTGTTATTGCTGCAGGTAGAATGAAAATCCC
This sequence comes from Narcine bancroftii, assembly GCF_036971445.1. Lineage (NCBI taxonomy): Eukaryota > Metazoa > Chordata > Chondrichthyes > Torpediniformes > Narcinidae > Narcine > Narcine bancroftii. Next base: position 83,783,727 of record NC_091479.1, on the reverse strand, counting down.
ATCATCAAACTCAGACCTTTCAGAGCTGTTATTGCTGCAGGTAGAATGAAAATCCCATCATCAACCTTGTGGCTGTTATTGGTGCAGGTAGAATGAAAATCCCATCATCAAACTCAGACCTTTCAGGGCTGTTATTGGTGCAGGTAGAATGAAAATCCCATCATCAAACTCGGGGCTGTTATTGGTGCAGGTAGAATGAAAATCCCATCATCAAACTCAGACCTTTCAGGGCTGTTATTGCTGCAGGTAGAATGAAAATCCCATCATCAAACTCAGACCTTTCAGGGCTGTTATTGCTGCAGGTAGAATGAAAATCCCATCATCAAACTCAGACCTTTCAGGGCTGTTATTGCTGCAGGTAGAATGAAAATCCCATCATCAAACTCAGGGCTGTTATTGCTGCAGGTAGAATGAAAATCCCATCATCAAACTCAGGGCTGTTATTGCTGCAGGTAGAATGAAAATACCATCATCAAACTCAGACCTTTCAGGGCTGTTATTGCTGCAGGTAGAATGAAAATCCCAGCATCAAACTCAGGGCTGTTATTGCTTCAGGTAGAATGAAAATACCATCATCAAACTCAGACCTTTCTGGGCTGTTACTGCTGCAGGTAGAATGAAAATACCATCATCAAACTCAGGGCTTTTATTGCTGCAGGTAGAATGAAAATACCATCATCAAACTCAGACCTTTCAGGGCTGTTATTGCTGCTTGTAGAATGAAAATCCCATCATCAAACTCAGGGCTGTTATTGCTGCAGGTAGAATGAAAATCCCATCATCAAACTCGGGGCTGTTATTGGTGCAGGTAGAATGAAAATCCCATCATCAAACTCAGGGCTGTTATTGCTGCAGGTAGAATGAAAATCCCATCATCAAACTCAGACCTTTCAGGGCTGTTATTGCTGCAGATAGAATGAAAATCCCATCAACAAACTCAGACCTTTCAGGGCTGTTATTGCTGCAGGTAGAATGAAAATCCCATCATCAAACTCAGACCATTCAGGGCTGTTATTGCTGCAGGTAGAATGAAAATCCCATCATCAAACTCAGGGCTGTTATTGGTGCAGGTAGAATGAAAATCCCATCATCAAACTCAGGGCTGTTATTGCTGCAGGTAGAATGAAAATCCCATCATCAAACTCAGACCTTTCAGAGCTGTTATTGCTGCAGGTAGAATGAAAATCCCATCATCCAACTCAGACCTTTCAGGGCTGTTATTGCTGCAGGTAGAATGAAAATCCCATCATCAAACTCGGGGCTGTTATTGGTGCAGGTAGAATGAAAATCCCATCATCAAACTCAGACCTTTCAGAGCTGTTATTGCTGCAGGTAGAATGAAAATCCCATCATCAAACTCAGACCTATCAGGGCTGTTATTGCTGCAGGTAGAATGAAAATCCCATCATCAAACTCAGACCTTTCAGAGCTGTTATTGCTGCAGGTAGAATGAAAATCCCATCATCAAACTCAGACCTTTCAGGGCTGTTATTGCTGCAGGTAGAATGAAAATCCCATCATCAAACTCGTGGCTGTTATTGGTGCAGGTAGAATGAAAATCCCATCATCAAACTCAGACCTTTCAGGGCTGTTATTGGTGCAGGTAGAATGAAAATCCCATCATCAAACTCGGGGCTGTTATTGGTGCAGGTAGAATGAAAATCCCATCATCAAACTCAGACCTTTCAGGGCTGTTATTGCTGCAGGTAGAATGAAAATCCCATCATCAAACTCAGACCTTTCAGGGCTGTTATTGCTGCAGGTAGAATGAAAATCCCATCATCAAACTCAGACCTTTCAGGGCTGTTATTGGTGCAGGTAGAATGAATATCCCCATCATCAAACTCAAGACCTTCAGGGCTGTTATTGGTGCAGGTAGAATGAAAATCCCATCATCAAACTCAGACCTTTCAGGGCTGTTATAGCTGCAGGTAGAATGAAAATCCCATTATCAAACTCAGGGATGTTATAGCTGCAGGTAGAATGAAAATCCCATCATCAAACTCAGGGCTGTTATTGCTGCAGGTAGAATGAAAATCCCATCATCAAACTCAGACTTTTCAGAGCTGTTATTGGTGCAGGAGGAATGAAAATTCCATCATTAAACTCAAGACCTTTCAGGGCTGTTATTGGTGCAGGTAGAATGAAAATCCCCATCATCAAACTCAGGGCTGTTATTGCTGCAGGTAGAATGAAAATACCATCATCAAACTCAGACCTTTCAGGGCTGTTATTGCTGCAGGTAGTATTGCTGCAGGTAGAATGAAAATACCATCATCAAACTCAGACCTTTCAGGGCTGTTACTGCTGCAGGTAGAATGAAAATACCATCATCAAACTCAGGGCTTTTATTGCTGCAGGTAGAATGAAAATCCCATCATCAAACTCAGACCTTTCAGGGCTGTTATTGCTGCTTGTAGAATGAAAATCCCATCATCAAACTCAGGGCTGTTATTGCTGCAGGTAGAATGAAAATCCCATCATCAAACTCGGGGCTGTTATTGGTGCAGGTAGAATGAAAATCCCATCATCAAACTCAGGGCTGTTATTGCTGCAGGTAGAATGAAAATCCCATCATCAAACTCAGACCTTTCAGGGCTGTTATTGCTGCAGATAGAATGAAAATCCCATCAACAAACTCAGACCTTTCAGGGCTGTTATTGCTGCAGGTAGAATGAAAATCCCATCATCAAACTCAGGGCTGTTATTGCTGCAGGTAGAATGAAAATCCCATCATCAAACTCAGACCTTTCAGAGCTGTTATTGCTGCAGGTAGAATGAAAATCCCATCATCAAACTCAGACCTTTCAGGGCTGTTATTGCTGCAGGTAGAATGAAAATCCCATCATCAAACTCGGGGCTGTTATTGGTGCAGGTAGAATGAAAATCCCATCATCAAACTCAGACCTTTCAGAGCTGTTATTGCTGCAGGTAGAATGAAAATCCCATCATCAAACTCAGACCTATCAGGGCTGTTATTGCTGCAGGTAGAATGAAAATCCCATCATCAAACTCAGACCTTTCAGAGCTGTTATTGCTGCAGGTAGAATGAAAATCCCATCATCAAACTCAGACCTTTCAGGGCTGTTATTGCTGCAGGTAGAATGAAAATCCCATCATCAAACTCGTGGCTGTTATTGGTGCAGGTAGAATGAAAATCCCATCATCAAACTCAGACCTTTCAGGGCTGTTATTGGTGCAGGTAGAATGAAAATCCCATCATCAAACTCGGGGCTGTTATTGGTGCAGGTAGAATGAAAATCCCATCATCAAACTCAGACCTTTCAGGGCTGTTATTGCTGCAGGTAGAATGAAAATCCCATCATCAAACTCAGACCTTTCAGGGCTGTTATTGCTGCAGGTAGAATGAAAATCCCATCATCAAACTCAGACCTTTCAGGGCTGTTATTGCTGCAGGTAGAATGAAAATCCCATCATCAAACTCAGGGCTGTTATTGCTGCAGGTAGAATGAAAATCCCATCATCAAACTCGGGGCTGTTATTGGTGCAGGTAGAATGAAAATCCCATCATCAAACTCAGACCTTTCAGGGCTGTTATTGGTGCAGGTAGAATGAAAATCCCATCATCAAACTCAGACTTTTCAGAGCTGTTATTGGTGCAGGAGGAATGAAAATTCCATCATCAAACTCAAGACCTTTCAGGGCTGTTATTGGTGCAGGTAGAATGAAAATCCCCATCATCAAACTCAAGACCTTCAGGGCTGTTATTGGTGCAGGTAGAATGAAAATCCCATCATCAAACTCAGACCTTTCAGGGCTGTTATAGCTGCAGGTAGAATGAAAATCCCATTATCAAACTCAGGGATGTTATAGCTGCAGGTAGAATGAAAATCCCATCATCAAACTCAGGGCTGTTATTGCTGCAGGTAGAATGAAAATCCCATCATCAAACTCAGACTTTTCAGAGCTGTTATTGGTGCAGGAGGAATGAAAATTCCATCATCAAACTCAAGACCTTTCAGGGCTGTTATTGGTGCAGGTAGAATGAAAATCCCCATCATCAAACTCAAGACCTTCAGGGCTGTTATTGGTGCAGGTAGAATGAAAATCCCATCATCAAACTCAGACCTTTCAGGGCTGTTATAGCTGCAGGTAGAATGAAAATCCCATTATCAAACTCAGGGATGTTATAGCTGCAGGTAGAATGAAAATCCCATCATCAAACTCAGGGCTGTTATTGCTGCAGGTAGAATGAAAATCCCATCATCAAACTCAGACTTTTCAGAGCTGTTATTGGTGCAGGAGGAATGAAAATTCCATCATCAAACTCAAGACCTTTCAGGGCTGTTATTGGTGCAGGTAGAATGAAAATCCCCATCATCAAACTCAGGGCTGTTATTGCTGCAGGTAGAATGAAAATACCATCATCAAACTCAGACCTTTCAGGGCTGTTATTGCTGCAGGTAGAATGAAAATCCCAGCATCAAACTCAGGGCTGTTATTGCTGCAGGTAGAATGAAAATACCATCATCAAACTCAGACCTTTCAGGGCTGTTACTGCTGCAGGTAGAATGAAAATACCATCATCAAACTCAGGGCTTTTATTGCTGCAGGTAGAATGAAAATCCCATCATCAAACTCAGACCTTTCAGGGCTGTTATTGCTGCTTGTAGAATGAAAATCCCATCATCAAACTCAGGGCTGTTATTGCTGCAGGTAGAATGAAAATCCCATCATCAAACTCGGGGCTGTTATTGGTGCAGGTAGAATGAAAATCCCATCATCAAACTCAGGGCTGTTATTGCTGCAGGTAGAATGAAAATCCCATCATCAAACTCAGACCTTTCAGGGCTGTTATTGCTGCAGATAGAATGAAAATCCCATCAACAAACTCAGACCTTTCAGGGCTGTTATTGCTGCAGGTAGAATGAAAATCCCATCATCAAACTCAGACCATTCAGGGCTGTTATTGCTGCAGGTAGAATGAAAATCCCATCATCAAACTCAGGGCTGTTATTGCTGCAGGTAGAATGAAAATCCCATCATCAAACTCAGGGCTGTTATTGCTGCAGGTAGAATGAAAATCCCATCATCAAACTCAGACCATTCAGGGCTGTTATTGCTGCAGGTAGAATGAAAATCCCATCATCAAACTCAGGGCTGTTATTGGTGCAGGTAGAATGAAAATCCCATCATCAAACTCAGGGCTGTTATTGCTGCAGGTAGAATGAAAATCCCATCATCAAACTCAGACCTTTCAGGGCTGTTATTGCTGCAGGTAGAATGAAAATCCCATCATCAAACTCGGGGCTGTTATTGATGCAGGTAGAATGAAAATCCCATCATCAAACTCAGACCTTTCAGAGCTGTTATTGCTGCAGGTAGAATGAAAATCCCATCATCAAACTCAGACCTATCAAGGCTGTTATTGCTGCAGGTAGAATGAAAATCCCATCATCAAACTCAGACCTTTCAGAGCTGTTATTGCTGCAGGTAGAATGAAAATCCCATCATCAACCTCGTGGCTGTTATTGGTGCAGGTAGAATGAAAATCCCATCATCAAACTCAGACCTTTCAGGGCTGTTATTGGTGCAGGTAGAATGAAAATCCCATCATCAAACTCGGGGCTGTTATTGGTGCAGGTAGAATGAAAATCCCATCATCAAACTCAGACCTTTCAGGGCTGTTATTGCTGCAGGTAGAATGAAAATCCCATCATCAAACTCAGACCTTTCAGGGCTGTTATTGCTGCAGGTAGAATGAAAATCCCATCATCAAACTCAGACCTTTCAGGGCTGTTATTGCTGCAGGTAGAATGAAAATCCCATCATCAAACTCAGGGCTGTTATTGCTGCAGGTAGAATGAAAATCCCATCATCAAACTCAGGGCTGTTATTGCTGCAGGTAGAATGAAAATACCATCATCAAACTCAGACCTTTCAGGGCTGTTATTGCTGCAGGTAGAATGAAAATCCCAGCATCAAACTCAGGGCTGTTATTGCTTCAGGTAGAATGAAAATACCATCATCAAACTCAGACCTTTCTGGGCTGTTACTGCTGCAGGTAGAATGAAAATACCATCATCAAACTCAGGGCTTTTATTGCTGCAGGTAGAATGAAAATACCATCATCAAACTCAGACCTTTCAGAGCTGTTATTGCTGCTTGTAGAATGAAAATCCCATCATCAAACTCAGGGCTGTTATTGCTGCAGGTAGAATGAAAATCCCATCATCAAACTCGGGGCTGTTATTGGTGCAGGTAGAATGAAAATCCCATCATCAAACTCAGGGCTGTTATTGCTGCAGGTAGAATGAAAATCCCATCATCAAACTCAGACCTTTCAGGGCTGTTATTGCTGCAGATAGAATGAAAATCCCATCAACAAACTCAGACCTTTCAGGGCTGTTATTGCTGCAGGTAGAATGAAAATCCCATCATCAAACTCAGACCATTCAGGGCTGTTATTGCTGCAGGTAGAATGAAAATCCCATCATCAAACTCAGGGCTGTTATTGGTGCAGGTAGAATGAAAATCCCATCATCAAACTCAGGGCTGTTATTGCTGCAGGTAGAATGAAAATCCCATCATCAAACTCAGACCTTTCAGAGCTGTTATTGCTGCAGGTAGAATGAAAATCCCATCATCCAACTCAGACCTTTCAGGGCTGTTATTGCTGCAGGTAGAATGAAAATCCCATCATCAAACTCGGGGCTGTTATTGGTGCAGGTAGAATGAAAATCCCATCATCAAACTCAGACCTTTCAGAGCTGTTATTGCTGCAGGTAGAATGAAAATCCCATCATCAAACTCAGACCTATCAGGGCTGTTATTGCTGCAGGTAGAATGAAAATCCCATCATCAAACTCAGACCTTTCAGAGCTGTTATTGCTGCAGGTAGAATGAAAATCCCATCATCAAACTCAGACCTTTCAGGGCTGTTATTGCTGCAGGTAGAATGAAAATCCCATCATCAAACTCGTGGCTGTTATTGGTGCAGGTAGAATGAAAATCCCATCATCAAACTCAGACCTTTCAGGGCTGTTATTGGTGCAGGTAGAATGAAAATCCCATCATCAAACTCGGGGCTGTTATTGGTGCAGGTAGAATGAAAATCCCATCATCAAACTCAGACCTTTCAGGGCTGTTATTGCTGCAGGTAGAATGAAAATCCCATCATCAAACTCAGACCTTTCAGGGCTGTTATTGCTGCAGGTAGAATGAAAATCCCATCATCAAACTCAGACCTTTCAGGGCTGTTATTGGTGCAGGTAGAATGAATATCCCCATCATCAAACTCAAGACCTTCAGGGCTGTTATTGGTGCAGGTAGAATGAAAATCCCATCATCAAACTCAGACCTTTCAGGGCTGTTATAGCTGCAGGTAGAATGAAAATCCCATTATCAAACTCAGGGATGTTATAGCTGCAGGTAGAATGAAAATCCCATCATCAAACTCAGGGCTGTTATTGCTGCAGGTAGAATGAAAATCCCATCATCAAACTCAGACTTTTCAGAGCTGTTATTGGTGCAGGAGGAATGAAAATTCCATCATCAAACTCAAGACCTTTCAGGGCTGTTATTGGTGCAGGTAGAATGAAAATCCCCATCATCAAACTCAGGGCTGTTATTGCTGCAGGTAGAATGAAAATACCATCATCAAACTCAGACCTTTCAGGGCTGTTATTGCTGCAGGTAGTATTGCTGCAGGTAGAATGAAAATACCATCATCAAACTCAGACCTTTCAGGGCTGTTACTGCTGCAGGTAGAATGAAAATACCATCATCAAACTCAGGGCTTTTATTGCTGCAGGTAGAATGAAAATCCCATCATCAAACTCAGACCTTTCAGGGCTGTTATTGCTGCTTGTAGAATGAAAATCCCATCATCAAACTCAGGGCTGTTATTGCTGCAGGTAGAATGAAAATCCCATCATCAAACTCGGGGCTGTTATTGGTGCAGGTAGAATGAAAATCCCATCATTAAACTCAGGGCTGTTATTGCTGCAGGTAGAATGAAAATCCCATCATCAAACTCAGACCTTTCAGGGCTGTTATTGCTGCAGATAGAATGAAAATCCCATCAACAAACTCAGACCTTTCAGGGCTGTTATTGCTGCAGGTAGAATGAAAATCCCATCATCAAACTCAGACCATTCAGGGCTGTTATTGCTGCAGGTAGAATGAAAATCCCATCATCAAACTCAGGGCTGTTATTGCTGCAGGTAGAATGAAAATCCCATCATCAAACTCAGGGCTGTTATTGCTGCAGGTAGAATGAAAATCCCATCATCAAACTCAGACCTTTCAGAGCTGTTATTGCTGCAGGTAGAATGAAAATCCCATCATCAAACTCAGACCTTTCAGGGCTGTTATTGCTGAAGGTAGAATGAAAATCCCATCATCAAACTCGGGGCTGTTATTGATGCAGGTAGAATGAAAATCCCATCATCAAACTCAGACCTTTCAGAGCTGTTATTGCTGCAGGTAGAATGAAAATCCCATCATCAAACTCAGACCTATCAAGGCTGTTATTGCTGCAGGTAGAATGAAAATCCCATCATCAAACTCAGACCTTTCAGAGCTGTTATTGCTGCAGGTAGAATGAAAATCCCATCATCAAACTCGTGGCTGTTATTGGTGCAGGTAGAATGAAAATTCCATCATCAAACTCAGACCTTTCACGGCTGTTATTGGTGCAGGTAGAATGAAAATCCCATCATCAAACTCGGGGCTGTTATTGGTGCAGGTAGAATGAAAATCCCATCATCAAACTCAGACCTTTCAGGGCTGTTATTGCTGCAGGTAGAATGAAAATCCCATCATCAAACTCAGACCTTTCAGTGCTGTTATTGCTGCAGGTAGAATGAAAATCCCATCATCAAACTCAGACCTTTCAGGGCTGTTATTGCTGCAGGTAGAATGAAAATCCCATCATCAAACTCAGACCTTTCAGGGCTGTTATAGCTGCAGGTAGAATGAAAATCCCATCATCAAACTCAGGGCTGTTATTGCTGCAGGTAGAATGAAAATCCCATCATCAAACTCGGGGCTGTTATTGGTGCAGGTAGAATGAAAATCCCATCATCAAACTCAGACCTTTCAGGGCTGTTATTGGTGCAGCTAGAATGAAAATCCCATCATCAAACTCAGGGTTGTTATTGCTGCAGGTAGAATGAAAATCCCATCATCAAACTCGGGGCTGTTATTGGTGCAGGTAGAATGAAAATCCCATCATCAAACTCAGGGCTGTTATTGGTGCAGGTAGAATGAAAATCCCATCATCAAACTCAGACCTTTCAGGGCTGTTATTGCTGCAGGTAGAATGAAAATCCCATCATCAAACTCAAGACCTTTCAGGGCTGTTATTGGTGCAGGTAGAATGAAAATCCCATCATCAAACTCAGACCTTTCAGGGCTGTTATTGCTGCAGGTAGAATGAAAATCCCATCATCAAACTGGGGCTGTTATTGGTGCAGGTAGAATGAAAATCCCATCATCAAACTCGGGGCTGTTATTGGTGCAGGTAGAATGAAAATCCCATCATCAAACTCAGACCTTTCAGGGTTGTTATTGGTGCAGGTAGAATGAAAATCCCATCATCAAACTCAGACCTTTCAGGGCTGTTATTGCTGCAGGTAGAATGAAAATCCCATCATCAAACTCAGACCTTTCAGGGCTGTTATTGGTGCAAGTAGAATGAAAATCCCATCATCAAACTCGGGGCTGTTATTGCTGCAGGTAGAATGAAAATCCCATCATCAAACTCGGGGCTGTTATTGGAATGAAAATCCCATCATCAAACTCGGGGCTGTTATTGGTGCAGGTAGAATGAAAATCCCATCATCAAACTCAGGGCTGTTATTGCTGCAGGTAGAATGAAAATCCCATCATCAAACTCAGACCTTTCAGGGCTGTTATTGCTGCAGGTAGAATGAAAATCCCATCATCAAACTCAGACCTTTCAGGGCTGTTATTGGTGCAGGTAGAATGAAAATCCCATCATCAAACTCGGGGCTGTTATTGCTGAAGGTAGAATGAAAATCCCATCATCAAACTCAGACCTTTCAGGGCTGTTATTTGTGCAGGTAGAATGAAAATCCCATCATCAAACTCGGGGCTGTTATTGCTGCAGGTAGAATGAAAATCCCATCATCAAACTCGGGGCTGTTATTGGTGCAGGTAGAATGAAAATCCCATCATCAAACTCGGGGCTGTTATTGCTGCAGGTAGAATGAAAATCCCATCATCAAACTCGGGGCTGTTATTGGTGCAGGTAGAATGAAAATCCCATCATCAAACTCGTGGCTGTTATTGGTGCAGGTAGAATGAAAATCCCATCATCAAACTCAGACCTTTCAGGGCTGTTATTGGTGCAGGTAGAATGAAAATCCCATCATCAAACTCGGGGCTGTTATTGGTGCAGGTAGAATGAAAATCCCATCATCAAACTCAGACCTTTCAGGGCTGTTATTGCTGCAGGTAGAATGAAAATCCCATCATCAAACTCAGACCTTTCAGGGCTGTTATTGCTGCAGGTAGAATGAAAATCCCATCATCAAACTCAGACCTTTCAGGGCTGTTATTGGTGCAGGTAGAATGAATATCCCCATCATCAAACTCAAGACCTTCAGGGCTGTTATTGGTGCAGGTAGAATGAAAATCCCATCATCAAACTCAGGGCTGTTATTGCTGCAGGTAGAATGAAAATCCCATCATCAAACTCAGACCTTTCAGAGCTGTTATTGCTGCAGGTAGAATGAAAATCCCATCATCCAACTCAGACCTTTCAGGGCTGTTATTGCTGCAGGTAGAATGAAAATCCCATCATCAAACTCGGGGCTGTTATTGGTGCAGGTAGAATGAAAATCCCATCATCAAACTCAGACCTTTCAGAGCTGTTATTGCTGCAGGTAGAATGAAAATCCCATCATCAAACTCAGACCTATCAGGGCTGTTATTGCTGCAGGTAGAATGAAAATCCCATCATCAAACTCAGACCTTTCAGAGCTGTTATTGCTGCAGGTAGAATGAAAATCCCATCATCAAACTCAGACCTTTCAGGGCTGTTATTGCTGCAGGTAGAATGAAAATCCCATCATCAAACTCGTGGCTGTTATTGGTGCAGGTAGAATGAAAATCCCATCATCAAACTCAGACCTTTCAGGGCTGTTATTGGTGCAGGTAGAATGAAAATCCCATCATCAAACTCGGGGCTGTTATTGGTGCAGGTAGAATGAAAATCCCATCATCAAACTCAGACCTTTCAGGGCTGTTATTGCTGCAGGTAGAATGAAAATCCCATCATCAAACTCAGACCTTTCAGGGCTGTTATTGCTGCAGGTAGAATGAAAATCCCATCATCAAACTCAGACCTTTCAGGGCTGTTATTGGTGCAGGTAGAATGAATATCCCCATCATCAAACTCAAGACCTTCAGGGCTGTTATTGGTGCAGGTAGAATGAAAATCCCATCATCAAACTCAGACCTTTCAGGGCTGTTATAGCTGCAGGTAGAATGAAAATCCCATTATCAAACTCAGGGATGTTATAGCTGCAGGTAGAATGAAAATCCCATCATCAAACTCAGGGCTGTTATTGCTGCAGGTAGAATGAAAATCCCATCATCAAACTCAGACTTTTCAGAGCTGTTATTGGTGCAGGAGGAATGAAAATTCCATCATTAAACTCAAGACCTTTCAGGGCTGTTATTGGTGCAGGTAGAATGAAAATCCCCATCATCAAACTCAGGGCTGTTATTGCTGCAGGTAGAATGAAAATACCATCATCAAACTCAGACCTTTCAGGGCTGTTATTGCTGCAGGTAGTATTGCTGCAGGTAGAATGAAAATACCATCATCAAACTCAGACCTTTCAGGGCTGTTACTGCTGCAGGTAGAATGAAAATACCATCATCAAACTCAGGGCTTTTATTGCTGCAGGTAGAATGAAAATCCCATCATCAAACTCAGACCTTTCAGGGCTGTTATTGCTGCTTGTAGAATGAAAATCCCATCATCAAACTCAGGGCTGTTATTGCTGCAGGTAGAATGAAAATCCCATCATCAAACTCGGGGCTGTTATTGGTGCAGGTAGAATGAAAATCCCATCATCAAACTCAGGGCTGTTATTGCTGCAGGTAGAATGAAAATCCCATCATCAAACTCAGACCTTTCAGGGCTGTTATTGCTGCAGATAGAATGAAAATCCCATCAACAAACTCAGACCTTTCAGGGCTGTTATTGCTGCAGGTAGAATGAAAATCCCATCATCAAACTCAGGGCTGTTATTGCTGCAGGTAGAATGAAAATCCCATCATCAAACTCAGACCTTTCAGAGCTGTTATTGCTGCAGGTAGAATGAAAATCCCATCATCAAACTCAGACCTTTCAGGGCTGTTATTGCTGCAGGTAGAATGAAAATCCCATCATCAAACTCGGGGCTGTTATTGGTGCAGGTAGAATGAAAATCCCATCATCAAACTCAGACCTTTCAGAGCTGTTATTGCTGCAGGTAGAATGAAAATCCCATCATCAAACTCAGACCTATCAGGGCTGTTATTGCTGCAGGTAGAATGAAAATCCCATCATCAAACTCAGACCTTTCAGAGCTGTTATTGCTGCAGGTAGAATGAAAATCCCATCATCAAACTCAGACCTTTCAGGGCTGTTATTGCTGCAGGTAGAATGAAAATCCCATCATCAAACTCGTGGCTGTTATTGGTGCAGGTAGAATGAAAATCCCATCATCAAACTCAGACCTTTCAGGGCTGTTATTGGTGCAGGTAGAATGAAAATCCCATCATCAAACTCGGGGCTGTTATTGGTGCAGGTAGAATGAAAATCCCATCATCAAACTCAGACCTTTCAGGGCTGTTATTGCTGCAGGTAGAATGAAAATCCCATCATCAAACTCAGACCTTTCAGGGCTGTTATTGCTGCAGGTAGAATGAAAATCCCATCATCAAACTCAGACCTTTCAGGGCTGTTATTGCTGCAGGTAGAATGAAAATCCCATCATCAAACTCAGGGCTGTTATTGCTGCAGGTAGAATGAAAATCCCATCATCAAACTCGGGGCTGTTATTGGTGCAGGTAGAATGAAAATCCCATCATCAAACTCAGACCTTTCAGGGCTGTTATTGGTGCAGGTAGAATGAAAATCCCATCATCAAACTCAGACTTTTCAGAGCTGTTATTGGTGCAGGAGGAATGAAAATTCCATCATCAAACTCAAGACCTTTCAGGGCTGTTATTGGTGCAGGTAGAATGAAAATCCCCATCATCAAACTCAAGACCTTCAGGGCTGTTATTGGTGCAGGTAGAATGAAAATCCCATCATCAAACTCAGACCTTTCAGGGCTGTTATAGCTGCAGGTAGAATGAAAATCCCATTATCAAACTCAGGGATGTTATAGCTGCAGGTAGAATGAAAATCCCATCATCAAACTCAGGGCTGTTATTGCTGCAGGTAGAATGAAAATCCCATCATCAAACTCAGACTTTTCAGAGCTGTTATTGGTGCAGGAGGAATGAAAATTCCATCATCAAACTCAAGACCTTTCAGGGCTGTTATTGGTGCAGGTAGAATGAAAATCCCCATCATCAAACTCAAGACCTTCAGGGCTGTTATTGGTGCAGGTAGAATGAAAATCCCATCATCAAACTCAGACCTTTCAGGGCTGTTATAGCTGCAGGTAGAATGAAAATCCCATTATCAAACTCAGGGATGTTATAGCTGCAGGTAGAATGAAAATCCCATCATCAAACTCAGGGCTGTTATTGCTGCAGGTAGAATGAAAATCCCATCATCAAACTCAGACTTTTCAGAGCTGTTATTGGTGCAGGAGGAATGAAAATTCCATCATCAAACTCAAGACCTTTCAGGGCTGTTATTGGTGCAGGTAGAATGAAAATCCCCATCATCAAACTCAGGGCTGTTATTGCTGCAGGTAGAATGAAAATACCATCATCAAACTCAGACCTTTCAGGGCTGTTATTGCTGCAGGTAGAATGAAAATCCCAGCATCAAACTCAGGGCTGTTATTGCTGCAGGTAGAATGAAAATACCATCATCAAACTCAGACCTTTCAGGGCTGTTACTGCTGCAGGTAGAATGAAAATACCATCATCAAACTCAGGGCTTTTATTGCTGCAGGTAGAATGAAAATCCCATCATCAAACTCAGACCTTTCAGGGCTGTTATTGCTGCTTGTAGAATGAAAATCCCATCATCAAACTCAGGGCTGTTATTGCTGCAGGTAGAATGAAAATCCCATCATCAAACTCGGGGCTGTTATTGGTGCAGGTAGAATGAAAATCCCATCATCAAACTCAGGGCTGTTATTGCTGCAGGTAGAATGAAAATCCCATCATCAAACTCAGACCTTTCAGGGCTGTTATTGCTGCAGATAGAATGAAAATCCCATCAACAAACTCAGACCTTTCAGGGCTGTTATTGCTGCAGGTAGAATGAAAATCCCATCATCAAACTCAGACCATTCAGGGCTGTTATTGCTGCAGGTAGAATGAAAATCCCATCATCAAACTCAGGGCTGTTATTGCTGCAGGTAGAATGAAAATCCCATCATCAAACTCAGGGCTGTTATTGCTGCAGGTAGAATGAAAATCCCATCATCAAACTCAGACCATTCAGGGCTGTTATTGCTGCAGGTAGAATGAAAATCCCATCATCAAACTCAGGGCTGTTATTGGTGCAGGTAGAATGAAAATCCCATCATCAAACTCAGGGCTGTTATTGCTGCAGGTAGAATGAAAATCCCATCATCAAACTCAGACCTTTCAGGGCTGTTATTGCTGCAGGTAGAATGAAAATCCCATCATCAAACTCGGGGCTGTTATTGATGCAGGTAGAATGAAAATCCCATCATCAAACTCAGACCTTTCAGAGCTGTTATTGCTGCAGGTAGAATGAAAATCCCATCATCAAACTCAGACCTATCAAGGCTGTTATTGCTGCAGGTAGAATGAAAATCCCATCATCAAACTCAGACCTTTCAGAGCTGTTATTGCTGCAGGTAGAATGAAAATCCCATCATCAACCTCGTGGCTGTTATTGGT
Organism: Narcine bancroftii; assembly: GCF_036971445.1. Taxonomy (NCBI): domain Eukaryota; kingdom Metazoa; phylum Chordata; class Chondrichthyes; order Torpediniformes; family Narcinidae; genus Narcine; species Narcine bancroftii. Next base: position 83,768,688 of record NC_091479.1, on the reverse strand, counting down.
GCAGGTAGAATGAAAATCCCATCATCAAACTCAGACCTTTCAGGGCTGTTATTGGTGCAGGTAGAATGAAAATCCCATCATCAAACTCGGGGCTGTTATTGGTGCAGGTAGAATGAAAATCCCATCATCAAACTCAGACCTTTCAGGGCTGTTATTGCTGCAGGTAGAATGAAAATCCCATCATCAAACTCAGACCTTTCAGGGCTGTTATTGCTGCAGGTAGAATGAAAATCCCATCATCAAACTCAGACCTTTCAGGGCTGTTATTGCTGCAGGTAGAATGAAAATCCCATCATCAAACTCAGGGCTGTTATTGCTGCAGGTAGAATGAAAATCCCATCATCAAACTCAGGGCTGTTATTGCTGCAGGTAGAATGAAAATACCATCATCAAACTCAGACCTTTCAGGGCTGTTATTGCTGCAGGTAGAATGAAAATCCCAGCATCAAACTCAGGGCTGTTATTGCTTCAGGTAGAATGAAAATACCATCATCAAACTCAGACCTTTCTGGGCTGTTACTGCTGCAGGTAGAATGAAAATACCATCATCAAACTCAGGGCTTTTATTGCTGCAGGTAGAATGAAAATACCATCATCAAACTCAGACCTTTCAGAGCTGTTATTGCTGCTTGTAGAATGAAAATCCCATCATCAAACTCAGGGCTGTTATTGCTGCAGGTAGAATGAAAATCCCATCATCAAACTCGGGGCTGTTATTGGTGCAGGTAGAATGAAAATCCCATCATCAAACTCAGGGCTGTTATTGCTGCAGGTAGAATGAAAATCCCATCATCAAACTCAGACCTTTCAGGGCTGTTATTGCTGCAGATAGAATGAAAATCCCATCAACAAACTCAGACCTTTCAGGGCTGTTATTGCTGCAGGTAGAATGAAAATCCCATCATCAAACTCAGACCATTCAGGGCTGTTATTGCTGCAGGTAGAATGAAAATCCCATCATCAAACTCAGGGCTGTTATTGGTGCAGGTAGAATGAAAATCCCATCATCAAACTCAGGGCTGTTATTGCTGCAGGTAGAATGAAAATCCCATCATCAAACTCAGACCTTTCAGAGCTGTTATTGCTGCAGGTAGAATGAAAATCCCATCATCCAACTCAGACCTTTCAGGGCTGTTATTGCTGCAGGTAGAATGAAAATCCCATCATCAAACTCGGGGCTGTTATTGGTGCAGGTAGAATGAAAATCCCATCATCAAACTCAGACCTTTCAGAGCTGTTATTGCTGCAGGTAGAATGAAAATCCCATCATCAAACTCAGACCTATCAGGGCTGTTATTGCTGCAGGTAGAATGAAAATCCCATCATCAAACTCAGACCTTTCAGAGCTGTTATTGCTGCAGGTAGAATGAAAATCCCATCATCAAACTCAGACCTTTCAGGGCTGTTATTGCTGCAGGTAGAATGAAAATCCCATCATCAAACTCGTGGCTGTTATTGGTGCAGGTAGAATGAAAATCCCATCATCAAACTCAGACCTTTCAGGGCTGTTATTGGTGCAGGTAGAATGAAAATCCCATCATCAAACTCGGGGCTGTTATTGGTGCAGGTAGAATGAAAATCCCATCATCAAACTCAGACCTTTCAGGGCTGTTATTGCTGCAGGTAGAATGAAAATCCCATCATCAAACTCAGACCTTTCAGGGCTGTTATTGCTGCAGGTAGAATGAAAATCCCATCATCAAACTCAGACCTTTCAGGGCTGTTATTGGTGCAGGTAGAATGAATATCCCCATCATCAAACTCAAGACCTTCAGGGCTGTTATTGGTGCAGGTAGAATGAAAATCCCATCATCAAACTCAGACCTTTCAGGGCTGTTATAGCTGCAGGTAGAATGAAAATCCCATTATCAAACTCAGGGATGTTATAGCTGCAGGTAGAATGAAAATCCCATCATCAAACTCAGGGCTGTTATTGCTGCAGGTAGAATGAAAATCCCATCATCAAACTCAGACTTTTCAGAGCTGTTATTGGTGCAGGAGGAATGAAAATTCCATCATCAAACTCAAGACCTTTCAGGGCTGTTATTGGTGCAGGTAGAATGAAAATCCCCATCATCAAACTCAGGGCTGTTATTGCTGCAGGTAGAATGAAAATACCATCATCAAACTCAGACCTTTCAGGGCTGTTATTGCTGCAGGTAGTATTGCTGCAGGTAGAATGAAAATACCATCATCAAACTCAGACCTTTCAGGGCTGTTACTGCTGCAGGTAGAATGAAAATACCATCATCAAACTCAGGGCTTTTATTGCTGCAGGTAGAATGAAAATCCCATCATCAAACTCAGACCTTTCAGGGCTGTTATTGCTGCTTGTAGAATGAAAATCCCATCATCAAACTCAGGGCTGTTATTGCTGCAGGTAGAATGAAAATCCCATCATCAAACTCGGGGCTGTTATTGGTGCAGGTAGAATGAAAATCCCATCATTAAACTCAGGGCTGTTATTGCTGCAGGTAGAATGAAAATCCCATCATCAAACTCAGACCTTTCAGGGCTGTTATTGCTGCAGATAGAATGAAAATCCCATCAACAAACTCAGACCTTTCAGGGCTGTTATTGCTGCAGGTAGAATGAAAATCCCATCATCAAACTCAGACCATTCAGGGCTGTTATTGCTGCAGGTAGAATGAAAATCCCATCATCAAACTCAGGGCTGTTATTGCTGCAGGTAGAATGAAAATCCCATCATCAAACTCAGGGCTGTTATTGCTGCAGGTAGAATGAAAATCCCATCATCAAACTCAGACCTTTCAGAGCTGTTATTGCTGCAGGTAGAATGAAAATCCCATCATCAAACTCAGACCTTTCAGGGCTGTTATTGCTGAAGGTAGAATGAAAATCCCATCATCAAACTCGGGGCTGTTATTGATGCAGGTAGAATGAAAATCCCATCATCAAACTCAGACCTTTCAGAGCTGTTATTGCTGCAGGTAGAATGAAAATCCCATCATCAAACTCAGACCTATCAAGGCTGTTATTGCTGCAGGTAGAATGAAAATCCCATCATCAAACTCAGACCTTTCAGAGCTGTTATTGCTGCAGGTAGAATGAAAATCCCATCATCAAACTCGTGGCTGTTATTGGTGCAGGTAGAATGAAAATTCCATCATCAAACTCAGACCTTTCACGGCTGTTATTGGTGCAGGTAGAATGAAAATCCCATCATCAAACTCGGGGCTGTTATTGGTGCAGGTAGAATGAAAATCCCATCATCAAACTCAGACCTTTCAGGGCTGTTATTGCTGCAGGTAGAATGAAAATCCCATCATCAAACTCAGACCTTTCAGTGCTGTTATTGCTGCAGGTAGAATGAAAATCCCATCATCAAACTCAGACCTTTCAGGGCTGTTATTGCTGCAGGTAGAATGAAAATCCCATCATCAAACTCAGACCTTTCAGGGCTGTTATAGCTGCAGGTAGAATGAAAATCCCATCATCAAACTCAGGGCTGTTATTGCTGCAGGTAGAATGAAAATCCCATCATCAAACTCGGGGCTGTTATTGGTGCAGGTAGAATGAAAATCCCATCATCAAACTCAGACCTTTCAGGGCTGTTATTGGTGCAGCTAGAATGAAAATCCCATCATCAAACTCAGGGTTGTTATTGCTGCAGGTAGAATGAAAATCCCATCATCAAACTCGGGGCTGTTATTGGTGCAGGTAGAATGAAAATCCCATCATCAAACTCAGGGCTGTTATTGGTGCAGGTAGAATGAAAATCCCATCATCAAACTCAGACCTTTCAGGGCTGTTATTGCTGCAGGTAGAATGAAAATCCCATCATCAAACTCAAGACCTTTCAGGGCTGTTATTGGTGCAGGTAGAATGAAAATCCCATCATCAAACTCAGACCTTTCAGGGCTGTTATTGCTGCAGGTAGAATGAAAATCCCATCATCAAACTGGGGCTGTTATTGGTGCAGGTAGAATGAAAATCCCATCATCAAACTCGGGGCTGTTATTGGTGCAGGTAGAATGAAAATCCCATCATCAAACTCAGACCTTTCAGGGTTGTTATTGGTGCAGGTAGAATGAAAATCCCATCATCAAACTCAGACCTTTCAGGGCTGTTATTGCTGCAGGTAGAATGAAAATCCCATCATCAAACTCAGACCTTTCAGGGCTGTTATTGGTGCAAGTAGAATGAAAATCCCATCATCAAACTCGGGGCTGTTATTGCTGCAGGTAGAATGAAAATCCCATCATCAAACTCGGGGCTGTTATTGGAATGAAAATCCCATCATCAAACTCGGGGCTGTTATTGGTGCAGGTAGAATGAAAATCCCATCATCAAACTCAGGGCTGTTATTGCTGCAGGTAGAATGAAAATCCCATCATCAAACTCAGACCTTTCAGGGCTGTTATTGCTGCAGGTAGAATGAAAATCCCATCATCAAACTCAGACCTTTCAGGGCTGTTATTGGTGCAGGTAGAATGAAAATCCCATCATCAAACTCGGGGCTGTTATTGCTGAAGGTAGAATGAAAATCCCATCATCAAACTCAGACCTTTCAGGGCTGTTATTTGTGCAGGTAGAATGAAAATCCCATCATCAAACTCGGGGCTGTTATTGCTGCAGGTAGAATGAAAATCCCATCATCAAACTCGGGGCTGTTATTGGTGCAGGTAGAATGAAAATCCCATCATCAAACTCGGGGCTGTTATTGCTGCAGGTAGAATGAAAATCCCATCATCAAACTCGGGGCTGTTATTGGTGCAGGTAGAATGAAAATCCCATCATCAAACTCGTGGCTGTTATTGGTGCAGGTAGAATGAAAATCCCATCATCAAACTCAGACCTTTCAGGGCTGTTATTGGTGCAGGTAGAATGAAAATCCCATCATCAAACTCGGGGCTGTTATTGGTGCAGGTAGAATGAAAATCCCATCATCAAACTCAGACCTTTCAGGGCTGTTATTGCTGCAGGTAGAATGAAAATCCCATCATCAAACTCAGACCTTTCAGGGCTGTTATTGCTGCAGGTAGAATGAAAATCCCATCATCAAACTCAGACCTTTCAGGGCTGTTATTGGTGCAGGTAGAATGAATATCCCCATCATCAAACTCAAGACCTTCAGGGCTGTTATTGGTGCAGGTAGAATGAAAATCCCATCATCAAACTCAGACCTTTCAGGGCTGTTATAGCTGCAGGTAGAATGAAAATCCCATTATCAAACTCAGGGATGTTATAGCTGCAGGTAGAATGAAAATCCCATCATCAAACTCAGGGCTGTTATTGCTGCAGGTAGAATGAAAATCCCATCATCAAACTCAGACTTTTCAGAGCTGTTATTGGTGCAGGAGGAATGAAAATTCCATCATTAAACTCAAGACCTTTCAGGGCTGTTATTGGTGCAGGTAGAATGAAAATCCCCATCATCAAACTCAGGGCTGTTATTGCTGCAGGTAGAATGAAAATACCATCATCAAACTCAGACCTTTCAGGGCTGTTATTGCTGCAGGTAGTATTGCTGCAGGTAGAATGAAAATACCATCATCAAACTCAGACCTTTCAGGGCTGTTACTGCTGCAGGTAGAATGAAAATCCCATCATCAAACTCAGGGCTTTTATTGCTGCAGGTAGAATGAAAATCCCATCATCAAACTCAGACCTTTCAGGGCTGTTATTGCTGCTTGTAGAATGAAAATCCCATCATCAAACTCAGGGCTGTTATTGCTGCAGGTAGAATGAAAATCCCATCATCAAACTCGGGGCTGTTATTGGTGCAGGTAGAATGAAAATCCCATCATCAAACTCAGGGCTGTTATTGCTGCAGGTAGAATGAAAATCCCATCATCAAACTCAGACCTTTCAGGGCTGTTATTGCTGCAGATAGAATGAAAATCCCATCAACAAACTCAGACCTTTCAGGGCTGTTATTGCTGCAGGTAGAATGAAAATCCCATCATCAAACTCAGGGCTGTTATTGCTGCAGGTAGAATGAAAATCCCATCATCAAACTCAGGGCTGTTATTGCTGCAGGTAGAATGAAAATCCCATCATCAAACTCAGACCTTTCAGAGCTGTTATTGCTGCAGGTAGAATGAAAATCCCATCATCAAACTCAGACCTTTCAGGGCTGTTATTGCTGCAGGTAGAATGAAAATCCCATCATCAAACTCGGGGCTGTTATTGGTGCAGGTAGAATGAAAATCCCATCATCAAACTCAGACCTTTCAGAGCTGTTATTGCTGCAGGTAGAATGAAAATCCCATCATCAAACTCAGACCTATCAGGGCTGTTATTGCTGCAGGTAGAATGAAAATCCCATCATCAAACTCAGACCTTTCAGAGCTGTTATTGCTGCAGGTAGAATGAAAATCCCATCATCAAACTCAGACCTTTCAGGGCTGTTATTGCTGCAGGTAGAATGAAAATCCCATCATCAAACTCGTGGCTGTTATTGGTGCAGGTAGAATGAAAATCCCATCATCAAACTCAGACCTTTCAGGGCTGTTATTGGTGCAGGTAGAATGAAAATCCCATCATCAAACTCGGGGCTGTTATTGGTGCAGGTAGAATGAAAATCCCATCATCAAACTCAGACCTTTCAGGGCTGTTATTGCTGCAGGTAGAATGAAAATCCCATCATCAAACTCAGACCTTTCAGGGCTGTTATTGCTGCAGGTAGAATGAAAATCCCATCATCAAACTCAGACCTTTCAGGGCTGTTATTGCTGCAGGTAGAATGAAAATCCCATCATCAAACTCAGGGCTGTTATTGCTGCAGGTAGAATGAAAATCCCATCATCAAACTCGGGGCTGTTATTGGTGCAGGTAGAATGAAAATCCCATCATCAAACTCAGACCTTTCAGGGCTGTTATTGGTGCAGGTAGAATGAAAATCCCATCATCAAACTCAGACTTTTCAGAGCTGTTATTGGTGCAGGAGGAATGAAAATTCCATCATCAAACTCAAGACCTTTCAGGGCTGTTATTGGTGCAGGTAGAATGAAAATCCCCATCATCAAACTCAAGACCTTCAGGGCTGTTATTGGTGCAGGTAGAATGAAAATCCCATCATCAAACTCAGACCTTTCAGGGCTGTTATAGCTGCAGGTAGAATGAAAATCCCATTATCAAACTCAGGGATGTTATAGCTGCAGGTAGAATGAAAATCCCATCATCAAACTCAGGGCTGTTATTGCTGCAGGTAGAATGAAAATCCCATCATCAAACTCAGACTTTTCAGAGCTGTTATTGGTGCAGGAGGAATGAAAATTCCATCATCAAACTCAAGACCTTTCAGGGCTGTTATTGGTGCAGGTAGAATGAAAATCCCCATCATCAAACTCAAGACCTTCAGGGCTGTTATTGGTGCAGGTAGAATGAAAATCCCATCATCAAACTCAGACCTTTCAGGGCTGTTATAGCTGCAGGTAGAATGAAAATCCCATTATCAAACTCAGGGATGTTATAGCTGCAGGTAGAATGAAAATCCCATCATCAAACTCAGGGCTGTTATTGCTGCAGGTAGAATGAAAATCCCATCATCAAACTCAGACTTTTCAGAGCTGTTATTGGTGCAGGAGGAATGAAAATTCCATCATCAAACTCAAGACCTTTCAGGGCTGTTATTGGTGCAGGTAGAATGAAAATCCCCATCATCAAACTCAGGGCTGTTATTGCTGCAGGTAGAATGAAAATACCATCATCAAACTCAGACCTTTCAGGGCTGTTATTGCTGCAGGTAGAATGAAAATCCCAGCATCAAACTCAGGGCTGTTATTGCTGCAGGTAGAATGAAAATACCATCATCAAACTCAGACCTTTCAGGACTGTTACTGCTGCAGGTAGAATGAAAATACCATCATCAAACTCAGGGCTTTTATTGCTGCAGGTAGAATGAAAATCCCATCATCAAACTCAGACCTTTCAGGGCTGTTATTGCTGCTTGTAGAATGAAAATCCCATCATCAAACTCAGGGCTGTTATTGCTGCAGGTAGAATGAAAATCCCATCATCAAACTCGGGGCTGTTATTGGTGCAGGTAGAATGAAAATCCCATCATCAAACTCAGGGCTGTTATTGCTGCAGGTAGAATGAAAATCCCATCATCAAACTCAGACCTTTCAGGGCTGTTATTGCTGCAGATAGAATGAAAATCCCATCAACAAACTCAGACCTTTCAGGGCTGTTATTGCTGCAGGTAGAATGAAAATCCCATCATCAAACTCAGACCATTCAGGGCTGTTATTGCTGCAGGTAGAATGAAAATCCCATCATCAAACTCAGGGCTGTTATTGCTGCAGGTAGAATGAAAATCCCATCATCAAACTCAGGGCTGTTATTGCTGCAGGTAGAATGAAAATCCCATCATCAAACTCAGACCATTCAGGGCTGTTATTGCTGCAGGTAGAATGAAAATCCCATCATCAAACTCAGGGCTGTTATTGGTGCAGGTAGAATGAAAATCCCATCATCAAACTCAGGGCTGTTATTGCTGCAGGTAGAATGAAAATCCCATCATCAAACTCAGACCTTTCAGGGCTGTTATTGCTGCAGGTAGAATGAAAATCCCATCATCAAACTCGGGGCTGTTATTGATGCAGGTAGAATGAAAATCCCATCATCAAACTCAGACCTTTCAGAGCTGTTATTGCTGCAGGTAGAATGAAAATCCCATCATCAAACTCAGACCTATCAAGGCTGTTATTGCTGCAGGTAGAATGAAAATCCCATCATCAAACTCAGACCTTTCAGAGCTGTTATTGCTGCAGGTAGAATGAAAATCCCATCATCAACCTCGTGGCTGTTATTGGTGCAGGTAGAATGAAAATCCCATCATCAAACTCAGACCTTTCAGGGCTGTTATTGGTGCAGGTAGAATGAAAATCCCATCATCAAACTCGGGGCTGTTATTGGTGCAGGTAGAATGAAAATCCCATCATCAAACTCAGACCTTTCAGGGCTGTTATTGCTGCAGGTAGAATGAAAATCCCATCATCAAACTCAGACCTTTCAGGGCTGTTATTGCTGCAGGTAGAATGAAAATCCCATCATCAAACTCAGACCTTTCAGGGCTGTTATTGCTGCAGGTAGAATGAAAATCCCATCATCAAACTCAGGGCTGTTATTGCTGCAGGTAGAATGAAAATCCCATCATCAAACTCAGGGCTGTTATTGCTGCAGGTAGAATGAAAATACCATCATCAAACTCAGACCTTTCAGGGCTGTTATTGCTACAGGTAGAATGAAAATCCCAGCATCAAACTCAGGGCTGTTATTGCTTCAGGTAGAATGAAAATACCATCATCAAACTCAGACCTTTCTGGGCTGTTACTGCTGCAGGTAGAATGAAAATACCATCATCAAACTCAGGGCTTTTATTGCTGCAGGTAGAATGAAAATACCATCATCAAACTCAGACCTTTCAGGGCTGTTATTGCTGCTTGTAGAATGAAAATCCCATCATCAAACTCAGGGCTGTTATTGCTGCAGGTAGAATGAAAATCCCATCATCAAACTCGGGGCTGTTATTGGTGCAGGTAGAATGAAAATCCCATCATCAAACTCAGGGCTGTTATTGCTGCAGGTAGAATGAAAATCCCATCATCAAACTCAGACCTTTCAGGGCTGTTATTGCTGCAGATAGAATGAAAATCCCATCAACAAACTCAGACCTTTCAGGGCTGTTATTGCTGCAGGTAGAATGAAAATCCCATCATCAAACTCAGACCATTCAGGGCTGTTATTGCTGCAGGTAGAATGAAAATCCCATCATCAAACTCAGGGCTGTTATTGGTGCAGGTAGAATGAAAATCCCATCATCAAACTCAGGGCTGTTATTGCTGCAGGTAGAATGAAAATCCCATCATCAAACTCAGACCTTTCAGAGCTGTTATTGCTGCAGGTAGAATGAAAATCCCATCATCCAACTCAGACCTTTCAGGGCTGTTATTGCTGCAGGTAGAATGAAAATCCCATCATCAAACTCGGGGCTGTTATTGGTGCAGGTAGAATGAAAATCCCATCATCAAACTCAGACCTTTCAGAGCTGTTATTGCTGCAGGTAGAATGAAAATCCCATCATCAAACTCAGACCTATCAGGGCTGTTATTGCTGCAGGTAGAATGAAAATCCCATCATCAAACTCAGACCTTTCAGAGCTGTTATTGCTGCAGGTAGAATGAAAATCCCATCATCAAACTCAGACCTTTCAGGGCTGTTATTGCTGCAGGTAGAATGAAAATCCCATCATCAAACTCGTGGCTGTTATTGGTGCAGGTAGAATGAAAATCCCATCATCAAACTCAGACCTTTCAGGGCTGTTATTGGTGCAGGTAGAATGAAAATCCCATCATCAAACTCGGGGCTGTTATTGGTGCAGGTAGAATGAAAATCCCATCATCAAACTCAGACCTTTAAGGGCTGTTATTGCTGCAGGTAGAATGAAAATCCCATCATCAAACTCAGACCTTTCAGGGCTGTTATTGCTGCAGGTAGAATGAAAATCCCATCATCAAACTCAGACCTTTCAGGGCTGTTATTGGTGCAGGTAGAATGAATATCCCCATCATCAAACTCAAGACCTTCAGGGCTGTTATTGGTGCAGGTAGAATGAAAATCCCATCATCAAACTCAGACCTTTCAGGGCTGTTATAGCTGCAGGTAGAATGAAAATCCCATTATCAAACTCAGGGATGTTATAGCTGCAGGTAGAATGAAAATCCCATCATCAAACTCAGGGCTGTTATTGCTGCAGGTAGAATGAAAATCCCATCATCAAACTCAGACTTTTCAGAGCTGTTATTGGTGCAGGAGGAATGAAAATTCCATCATCAAACTCAAGACCTTTCAGGGCTGTTATTGGTGCAGGTAGAATGAAAATCCCCATCATCAAACTCAGGGCTGTTATTGCTGCAGGTAGAATGAAAATACCATCATCAAACTCAGACCTTTCAGGGCTGTTATTGCTGCAGGTAGTATTGCTGCAGGTAGAATGAAAATACCATCATCAAACTCAGACCTTTCAGGGCTGTTACTGCTGCAGGTAGAATGAAAATACCATCATCAAACTCAGGGCTTTTATTGCTGCAGGTAGAATGAAAATCCCATCATCAAACTCAGACCTTTCAGGGCTGTTATTGCTGCTTGTAGAATGAAAATCCCATCATCAAACTCAGGGCTGTTATTGCTGCAGGTAGAATGAAAATCCCATCATCAAACTCGGGGCTGTTATTGGTGCAGGTAGAATGAAAATCCCATCATCAAACTCAGGGCTGTTATTGCTGCAGGTAGAATGAAAATCCCATCATCAAACTCAGACCTTTCAGGGCTGTTATTGCTGCAGATAGAATGAAAATCCCATCAACAAACTCAGACCTTTCAGGGCTGTTATTGCTGCAGGTAGAATGAAAATCCCATCATCAAACTCAGACCATTCAGGGCTGTTATTGCTGCAGGTAGAATGAAAATCCCATCATCAAACTCAGGGCTGTTATTGCTGCAGGTAGAATGAAAATCCCATCATCAAACTCAGGGCTGTTATTGCTGCAGGTAGAATGAAAATCCCATCATCAAACTCAGACCTTTCAGAGCTGTTATTGCTGCAGGTAGAATGAAAATCCCATCATCAAACTCAGACCTTTCAGGGCTGTTATTGCTGAAGGTAGAATGAAAATCCCATCATCAAACTCGGGGCTGTTATTGATGCAGGTAGAATGAAAATCCCATCATCAAACTCAGACCTTTCAGAGCTGTTATTGCTGCAGGTAGAATGAAAATCCCATCATCAAACTCAGACCTATCAAGGCTGTTATTGCTGCAGGTAGAATGAAAATCCCATCATCAAACTCAGACCTTTCAGAGCTGTTATTGCTGCAGGTAGAATGAAAATCCCATCATCAAACTCGTGGCTGTTATTGGTGCAGGTAGAATGAAAATTCCATCATCAAACTCAGACCTTTCAGGGCTGTTATTGGTGCAGGTAGAATGAAAATCCCATCATCAAACTCGGGGCTGTTATTGGTGCAGGTAGAATGAAAATCCCATCATCAAACTCAGACCTTTCAGGGCTGTTATTGCTGCAGGTAGAATGAAAATCCCATCATCAAACTCAGACCTTTCAGGGCTGTTATTGCTGCAGGTAGAATGAAAATCCCATCATCAAACTCAGACCTTTCAGGGCTGTTATTGCTGCAGGTAGAATGAAAATCCCATCATCAAACTCAGACCTTTCAGGGCTGTTATAGCTGCAGGTAGAATGAAAATCCCATCATCAAACTCAGGGCTGTTATTGCTGCAGGTAGAATGAAAATCCCATCATCAAACTCGGGGCTGTTATTGGTGCAGGTAGAATGAAAATCCCATCATCAAACTCAGACCTTTCAGGGCTGTTATTGGTGCAGCTAGAATGAAAATCCCATCATCAAACTCAGGGTTGTTATTGCTGCAGGTAGAATGAAAATCCCATCATCAAACTCGGGGCTGTTATTGGTGCAGGTAGAATGAAAATCCCATCATCAAACTCAGGGCTGTTATTGGTGCAGGTAGAATGAAAATCCCATCATCAAACTCAGACCTTTCAGGGCTGTTATTGCTGCAGGTAGAATGAAAATCCCATCATCAAACTCAAGACCTTTCAGGGCTGTTATTGGTGCAGGTAGAATGAAAATCCCATCATCAAACTCAGACCTTTCAGGGCTGTTATTGCTGCAGATAGAATGAAAATCCCATCATCAAACTGGGGCTGTTATTGGTGCAGGTAGAATGAAAATCCCATCATCAAACTCGGGGCTGTTATTGGTGCAGGTAGAATGAAAATCCCATCATCAAACTCAGACCTTTCAGGGTTGTTATTGGTGCAGGTAGAATGAAAATCCCATCATCAAACTCAGACCTTTCAGGGCTGTTATTGCTGCAGGTAGAATGAAAATCCCATCATCAAACTCAGACCTTTCAGGGCTGTTATTGGTGCAGGTAGAATGAAAATCCCATCATCAAACTCGGGGCTGTTATTGCTGCAGGTAGAATGAAAATCCCATCATCAAACTCGGGGCTGTTATTGGAATGAAAATCCCATCATCAAACTCGGGGCTGTTATTGGTGCAGGTAGAATGAAAATCCCATCATCAAACTCAGGGCTGTTATTGCTGCAGGTAGAATGAAAATCCCATCATCAAACTCAGACCTTTCAGGGCTGTTATTGCTGCAGGTAGAATGAAAATCCCATCATCAAACTCAGACCTTTCAGGGCTGTTATTGGTGCAGGTAGAATGAAAATCCCATCATCAAACTCGGGGCTGTTATTGCTGCAGGTAGAATGAAAATCCCATCATCAAACTCAGACCTTTCAGGGCTGTTATTTGTGCAGGTAGAATGAAAATCCCATCATCAAACTCGGGGCTGTTATTGCTGCAGGTAGAATGAAAATCCCATCATCAAACTCGGGGCTGTTATTGGTGCAGGTAGAATGAAAATCCCATCATCAAACTCGGGGCTGTTATTGCTGCAGGTAGAATGAAAATCCCATCATCAAACTCGGGGCTGTTATTGGTGCAGGTAGAATGAAAATCCCATCATCAAACTCGGGGCTGTTATTGGTGCAGGTAGAATGAAAATCCCATCATCAAACTCAGACCTTTCAGGGTTGTTATTGGTGCAGGTAGAATGAAAATCCCATCATCAAACTCAGGGCTGTTATTGCTGCAGGTAGAATGAAAATCCCATCATCAAACTCAGACCTTTCAGGGCTGTTATTGCTGCAGGTAGAATGAAAATCCCATCATCAAACTCAGACCTTTCAGGGCTGTTATTGGTGCAGGTAGAATGAAAATCCCATCATCAAACTCGGGGCTGTTATTGCTGCAGGTAGAATGAAAATCCCATCATCAAACTCGGGGCTGTTATTGGAATGAAAATCCCATCATCAAACTCGGGGCTGTTATTGGTGCAGGTAGAATGAAAATCCCATCATCAAACTCAGGGCTGTTATTGCTGCAGGTAGAATAAAAATCCCATCATCAAACTCAGACCTTTCAGGGCTGTTATTGCTGCAGGTAGAATGAAAATCCCATCATCAAACTCAGACCTTTCAGGGCTGTTATTGGTGCAGGTAGAATGAAAATCCCATCATCAAACTCGGGGCTGTTATTGGTGCAGGTAGAATGAAAATCCCATCATCAAACTCAGACCTTTCAGGGCTGTTATTGGTGCAGGTAGAATGAAAATCCCATCATCAAACTCGGGGCTGTTATTGCTGCAGGTAGAATGAAAATCCCATCATCAAACTCGGGGCTGTTATTGGTGCAGGTAGAATGAAAATCCCATCATCAAACTCGGGGCTGTTATTGGTGCAGGTAGAATGAAAATCCCATCATCAAACTCAGGGCTGTTATTGCTGCAGGTAGAATGAAAATCCCATCATCAAACTCAGACCTTTCAGGGCTGTTATTGCTGCAGGTAGAATGAAAATCCCATCATCAAACTCAGACCTTTCAGGGCTGTTATTGGTGCAGGTAGAATGAAAATCCCATCATCAAACTCGGGGCTGTTATTGCTGCAGGTAGAATGAAAATCCCATCATCAAACTCAGACCTTTCAGGGCTGTTATTGGTGCAGGTAGAATGAAAATCCCATCATCAAACTCGGGGCTGTTATTGCTGCAGGTAGAATGAAAATCCCATCATCAAACTCAGACCTTTCAGGGCTGTTATTGGTGCAGGTAGAATGAAAATCCCATCATCAAACTCGGGGCTGTTATTGCTGCAGGTAGAATGAAAATCCCATCATCAAACTCAGACCTTTCAGGGCTGTTATTGGTGCAGGTAGAATGAAAATCCCATCATCAAACTCGGGGCTGTTATTGCTGCAGGTAGAATGAAAATCCCATCATCAAACTCGGGGCTGTTATTGGTGCAGGTAGAATGAAAATCCCATCATCAAACTCGGGGCTGTTATTGGTGCAGGTAGAATGAAAATCCCATCATCAAACTCAGACCTTTCAGGGCTGTTATTGGTGCAGGTAGAATGAAAATCCCATCATCAAACTCGGGGCTGTTATTGCTGCAGGTAGAATGAAAATCCCATCATCAAACTCAGACCTTTCAGGGCTGTTATTGGTGCAGGTAGAATGAAAATCCCATCATCAAACTCGGGGCTGTTATTGCTGCAGGTAGAATGAAAATCCCATCATCAAACTCGGGGCTGTTATTGGTGCAGGTAGAATGAAAATCCCATCATCAAACTCGGGGCTGTTATTGGTGCAGGTAGAATGAAAATCCCATCATCAAACTCAGGGCTGTTATTGCTGCAGGTAGAATGAAAATCCCATCATCAAACTCAGACCTTTCAGGGCTGTTATTGCTGCAGGTAGAATGAAAATCCCATCATCAAACTCAGACCTTTCAGGGCTGTTATTGCTGCAGGTAGAATGAAAATCCCATCATCAAACTCGGGGCTGTTATTGGTGCAGGTAGAATGAAAATCCCATCATCAAACTCGGGGCTGTTATTGGTGCAGGTAGAATGAAAATCCCATCATCAAACTCAGACCTTTCAGGGTTGTTATTGGTGCAGGTAGAATGAAAATCCCATCATCAAACTCAGGGCTGTTATTGCTGCAGGTAGAATGAAAATCCCATCATCAAACTCAAACCTTTCAGGGCTGTTATTGCTGCAGGTAGAATGAAAATCCCATCATCAAACTCAGACCTTTCAGGGCTGTTATTGGTGCAGGTAGAATGAAAATCCCATCATCAAACTCGGGGCTGTTATTGCTGCAGGTAGAATGAAAATCCCATCAACAAACTCGGGGCTGTTATTGGAATGAAAATCCCATCATCAAACTCGGGGCTGTTATTGGTGCAGGTGGAATGAAAATCCCATCATCAAACTCAGGGCTGTTATTGCTGCAGGTAGAATGAAAATCCCATCATCAAACTCAGACCTTTCAGGGCTGTTATTGCTGCAGGTAGAATGAAAATCCCATCATCAATCTCAGACCTTTCAGGGCTGTTATTGGTGCAGGTAGAATGAAAATCCCATCATCAAACTCGGGGCTGTTATTGCTGCAGGTAGAATGAAAATCCCATCATCAAACTCGGGGCTGTTATTGGTGCAGGTAGAATGAAAATCCCATCATCAAACTCGGGGCTGTTATTGGTGCAGGTAGAATGAAAATCCCATCATCAAACTCAGGGCTGTTATTGCTGCAGGTAGAATGAAAATCCCATCATCAAACTCAGACCTTTCAGGGCTGTTATTGCTGCAGGTAGAATGAAAATCCCATCATCAAACTCAGACCTTTCAGGGCTGTTATTGGTGCAGGTAGAATGAAAATCCCATCATCAAACTCGGGGCTGTTATTGCTGCAGGTAGAATGAAAATCCCATCATCAAACTCAGACCTTTCAGGGCTGTTATTGCTGCAGGTAGAATGAAAATCCCATCATCAAACTCAGACCTTTCAGGGCTGTTATTGGTGCAGGTAGAATGAAAATCCCATCATCAAACTCGGGGCTGTTATTGGTGCAGGTAGAATGAAAATCCCATCATCAAACTCGGGGCTGTTATTGGTGCAGGTAGAATGAAAATCCCATCATCAAACTCAGGGCTGTTATTGCTGCAGGTAGAATGAAAATCCCATCATCAAACTCAGACCTTTCAGGGCTGTTATTGCTGCAGGTAGAATGAAAATCCCATCATCAAACTCAGACCTTTCAGGGCTGTTATTGCTGCAGGTAGAATGAAAATCCCATCATCAAACTCGGGGCTGTTATTGGTGCAGGTAGAATGAAAATCCCATCATCAAACTCGGGGCTGTTATTGGTGCAGGTAGAATGAAAATCCCATCATCAAACTCAGACCTTGCAGGGTTGTTATTGGTGCAGGTAGAATGAAAATCCCATCATCAAACTCAGGGCTGTTATTGCTGCAGGTAGAATGAAAATCCCATCATCAAACTAAGACCTTTCAGGGCTGTTATTGCTGCAGGTAGAATGAAAATCCCATCATCAAACTCAGACCTTTCAGGGCTGTTATTGGTGCAGGTAGAATGAAAATCCCATCATCAAACTCGGGGCTGTTATTGCTGCAGGTAGAATGAAAATCCCATCATCAAACTCGGGGCTGTTATTGGAATGAAAATCCCATCATCAAACTCGGGGCTGTTATTGGTGCAGGTAGAATGAAAATCCCATCATCAAACTCAGACCTTTCAGGGCTGTTATTGCTGCAGGTAGAATGAAAATCCCATCATCAAACTCAGACCTTTCAGGGCTGTTATTGCTGCAGGTAGAATGAAAATCCCATCATCAAACTCAGACCTTTCAGGGCTGTTATTGGTGCAGGTAGAATGAAAATCCCATCATCAAACTCGGGGCTGTTATTGCTGCAGGTAGAATGAAAACCCCATCATCAAACTCAGACCTTTCAGGGCTGTTATTGGTGCAGGTAGAATGAAAATCCCATCATCAAACTCGGGGCTGTTATTGCTGCAGGTAGAATGAAAATCCCATCATCAAACTCGGGGCTGTTATTGGTGCAGGTAGAATGAAAATCCCATCATCAAACTCGGGGCTGTTATTGGTGCAGGTAGAATGAAAATCCCATCATCAAACTCAGGGCTGTTATTGCTGCAGGTAGAATGAAAATCCCATCATCAAACTCAGACCTTTCAGGGCTGTTATTGCTGCAGGTAGAATGAAAATCCCATCATCAAACTCAGACCTTTCAGGGCTGTTATTGGTGCAGGTAGAATGAAAATCCCATCATCAAACTCGGGGCTGTTATTGCTGCAGGTAGAATGAAAATCCCATCATCAAACTCGGGGCTGTTATTGCTGCAGGTAGAATGAAAATCCCATCATCAAACTCAGACCTTTCAGAGCTGTTATTGCTGCAGGTAGAATGAAAATCCCATCATCAAACTCGTGGCTGTTATTGGTGCAGGTAGAATGAAAATTCCATCATCAAACTCAGACCTTTCAGGGCTGTTATTGGTGCAGGTAGAATGAAAATCCCATCATCAAACTCGGGGCTGTTATTGGTGCAGGTAGAATGAAAATCCCATCATCAAACTCAGACCTTTCAGGGCTGTTATTGCTGCAGGTAGAATGAAAATCCCATCATCAAACTCAGACCTTTCAGGGCTGTTATTGCTGCAGGTAGAATGAAAATCCCATCATCAAACTCAGACCTTTCAGGGCTGTTATTGCTGCAGGTAGAATGAAAATCCCATCATCAAACTCAGACCTTTCAGGGCTGTTATAGCTGCAGGTAGAATGAAAATCCCATCATCAAACTCAGGGCTGTTATTGCTGCAGGTAGAATGAAAATCCCATCATCAAACTCGGGGCTGTTATTGGTGCAGGTAGAATGAAAATCCCATCATCAAACTCAGACCTTTCAGGGCTGTTATTGGTGCAGCTAGAATGAAAATCCCATCATCAAACTCAGGGTTGTTATTGCTGCAGGTAGAATGAAAATCCCATCATCAAACTCGGGGCTGTTATTGGTGCAGGTAGAATGAAAATCCCATCATCAAACTCAGGGCTGTTATTGGTGCAGGTAGAATGAAAATCCCATCATCAAACTCAGACCTTTCAGGGCTGTTATTGCTGCAGGTAGAATGAAAATCCCATCATCAAACTCAAGACCTTTCAGGGCTGTTATTGGTGCAGGTAGAATGAAAATCCCATCATCAAACTCAGACCTTTCAGGGCTGTTATTGCTGCAGATAGAATGAAAATCCCATCATCAAACTGGGGCTGTTATTGGTGCAGGTAGAATGAAAATCCCATCATCAAACTCGGGGCTGTTATTGGTGCAGGTAGAATGAAAATCCCATCATCAAACTCAGACCTTTCAGGGTTGTTATTGGTGCAGGTAGAATGAAAATCCCATCATCAAACTCAGACCTTTCAGGGCTGTTATTGCTGCAGGTAGAATGAAAATCCCATCATCAAACTCAGACCTTTCAGGGCTGTTATTGGTGCAGGTAGAATGAAAATCCCATCATCAAACTCGGGGCTGTTATTGCTGCAGGTAGAATGAAAATCCCATCATCAAACTCGGGGCTGTTATTGGAATGAAAATCCCATCATCAAACTCGGGGCTGTTATTGGTGCAGGTAGAATGAAAATCCCATCATCAAACTCAGGGCTGTTATTGCTGCAGGTAGAATGAAAATCCCATCATCAAACTCAGACCTTTCAGGGCTGTTATTGCTGCAGGTAGAATGAAAATCCCATCATCAAACTCAGACCTTTCAGGGCTGTTATTGGTGCAGGTAGAATGAAAATCCCATCATCAAACTCGGGGCTGTTATTGCTGCAGGTAGAATGAAAATCCCATCATCAAACTCAGACCTTTCAGGGCTGTTATTTGTGCAGGTAGAATGAAAATCCCATCATCAAACTCGGGGCTGTTATTGCTGCAGGTAGAATGAAAATCCCATCATCAAACTCGGGGCTGTTATTGGTGCAGGTAGAATGAAAATCCCATCATCAAACTCGGGGCTGTTATTGCTGCAGGTAGAATGAAAATCCCATCATCAAACTCGGGGCTGTCATTGGTGCAGGTAGAATGAAAATCCCATCATCAAACTCGGGGCTGTTATTGGTGCAGGTAGAATGAAAATCCCATCATCAAACTCAGACCTTTCAGGGTTGTTATTGGTGCAGGTAGAATGAAAATCCCATCATCAAACTCAGGGCTGTTATTGCTGCAGGTAGAATGAAAATCCCATCATCAAACTCAGGGCTGTTATTGCTGCAGGTAGAATGAAAATCCCATCATCAAACTCAGACCTTTCAGGGCTGTTATTGCTGCAGGTAGAATGAAAATCCCATCATCAAACTCAGACCTTTCAGGGCTGTTATTGGTGCAGGTAGAATGAAAATCCCATCATCAAACTCGGGGCTGTTATTGCTGCAGGTAGAATGAAAATCCCATCATCAAACTCGGGGCTGTTATTGCTGCAGGTAGAATGAAAATCCCATCATCAAACTCAGACCTTTCAGAGCTGTTATTGCTGCAGGTAGAATGAAAATCCCATCATCAAACTCGTGGCTGTTATTGGTGCAGGTAGAATGAAAATTCCATCATCAAACTCAGACCTTTCAGGGCTGTTATTGGTGCAGGTAGAATGAAAATCCCATCATCAAACTCGGGGCTGTTATTGGTGCAGGTAGAATGAAAATCCCATCATCAAACTCAGACCTTTCAGGGCTGTTATTGCTGCAGGTAGAATGAAAATCCCATCATCAAACTCAGACCTTTCAGGGCTGTTATTGCTGCAGGTAGAATGAAAATCCCATCATCAAACTCAGACCTTTCAGGGCTGTTATTGCTGCAGGTAGAATGAAAATCCCATCATCAAACTCAGACCTTTCAGGGCTGTTATAGCTGCAGGTAGAATGAAAATCCCATCATCAAACTCAGGGCTGTTATTGCTGCAGGTAGAATGAAAATCCCATCATCAAACTCGGGGCTGTTATTGGTGCAGGTAGAATGAAAATCCCATCATCAAACTCAGACCTTTCAGGGCTGTTATTGGTGCAGCTAGAATGAAAATCCCATCATCAAACTCAGGGTTGTTATTGCTGCAGGTAGAATGAAAATCCCATCATCAAACTCGGGGCTGTTATTGGTGCAGGTAGAATGAAAATCCCATCATCAAACTCAGGGCTGTTATTGGTGCAGGTAGAATGAAAATCCCATCATCAAACTCAGACCTTTCAGGGCTGTTATTGCTGCAGGTAGAATGAAAATCCCATCATCAAACTCAAGACCTTTCAGGGCTGTTATTGGTGCAGGTAGAATGAAAATCCCATCATCAAACTCAGACCTTTCAGGGCTGTTATTGCTGCAGATAGAATGAAAATCCCATCATCAAACTGGGGCTGTTATTGGTGCAGGTAGAATGAAAATCCCATCATCAAACTCGGGGCTGTTATTGGTGCAGGTAGAATGAAAATCCCATCATCAAACTCAGACCTTTCAGGGTTGTTATTGGTGCAGGTAGAATGAAAATCCCATCATCAAACTCAGACCTTTCAGGGCTGTTATTGCTGCAGGTAGAATGAAAATCCCATCATCAAACTCAGACCTTTCAGGGCTGTTATTGGTGCAGGTAGAATGAAAATCCCATCATCAAACTCGGGGCTGTTATTGCTGCAGGTAGAATGAAAATCCCATCATCAAACTCGGGGCTGTTATTGGAATGAAAATCCCATCATCAAACTCGGGGCTGTTATTGGTGCAGGTAGAATGAAAATCCCATCATCAAACTCAGGGCTGTTATTGCTGCAGGTAGAATGAAAATCCCATCATCAAACTCAGACCTTTCAGGGCTGTTATTGCTGCAGGTAGAATGAAAATCCCATCATCAAACTCAGACCTTTCAGGGCTGTTATTGGTGCAGGTAGAATGAAAATCCCATCATCAAACTCGGGGCTGTTATTGCTGCAGGTAGAATGAAAATCCCATCATCAAACTCAGACCTTTCAGGGCTGTTATTTGTGCAGGTAGAATGAAAATCCCATCATCAAACTCGGGGCTGTTATTGCTGCAGGTAGAATGAAAATCCCATCATCAAACTCGGGGCTGTTATTGGTGCAGGTAGAATGAAAATCCCATCATCAAACTCGGGGCTGTTATTGCTGCAGGTAGAATGAAAATCCCATCATCAAACTCGGGGCTGTCATTGGTGCAGGTAGAATGAAAATCCCATCATCAAACTCGGGGCTGTTATTGGTGCAGGTAGAATGAAAATCCCATCATCAAACTCAGACCTTTCAGGGTTGTTATTGGTGCAGGTAGAATGAAAATCCCATCATCAAACTCAGGGCTGTTATTGCTGCAGGTAGAATGAAAATCCCATCATCAAACTCAGACCTTTCAGGGCTGTTATTGCTGCAGGTAGAATGAAAATCCCATCATCAAACTCAGACCTTTCAGGGCTGTTATTGGTGCAGGTAGAATGAAAATCCCATCATCAAACTCGGGGCTGTTATTGCTGCAGGTAGAATGAAAATCCCATCATCAAACTCGGGGCTGTTATTGGAATGAAAATCCCATCATCAAACTCGGGGCTGTTATTGGTGCAGGTAGAATGAAAATCCCATCATCAAACTCAGGGCTGTTATTGCTGCAGGTAGAATAAAAATCCCATCATCAAACTCAGACCTTTCAGGGCTGTTATTGCTGCAGGTAGAATGAAAATCCCATCATCAAACTCAGACCTTTCAGGGCTGTTATTGGTGCAGGTAGAATGAAAATCCCATCATCAAACTCGGGGCTGTTATTGGTGCAGGTAGAATGAAAATCCCATCATCAAACTCAGACCTTTCAGGGCTGTTATTGGTGCAGGTAGAATGAAAATCCCATCATCAAACTCGGGGCTGTTAATGCTGCAGGTAGAATGAAAATCCCATCATCAAACTCGGGGCTGTTATTGGTGCAGGTAGAATGAAAATCCCATCATCAAACTCGGGGCTGTTATTGGTGCAGGTAGAATGAAAATCCCATCATCAAACTCAGGGCTGTTATTGCTGCAGGTAGAATGAAAATCCCATCATCAAACTCAGACCTTTCAGGGCTGTTATTGCTGCAGGTAGAATGAAAATCCCATCATCAAACTCAGACCTTTCAGGGCTGTTATTGGTGCAGGTAGAATGAAAATCCCATCATCAAACTCGGGGCTGTTATTGCTGCAGGTAGAATGAAAATCCCATCATCAAACTCAGACCTTTCAGGGCTGTTATTGGTGCAGG
The DNA here is from genome assembly GCF_036971445.1 of Narcine bancroftii. Taxonomy (NCBI): domain Eukaryota; kingdom Metazoa; phylum Chordata; class Chondrichthyes; order Torpediniformes; family Narcinidae; genus Narcine; species Narcine bancroftii. The sequence goes on along the minus strand of NC_091479.1, from coordinate 83,745,952 downwards.
TAGAATGAAAATCCCATCATCAAACTCGGGGCTGTTATTGCTGCAGGTAGAATGAAAATCCCATCATCAAACTCAGACCTTTCAGGGCTGTTATTGGTGCAGGTAGAATGAAAATCCCATCATCAAACTCGGGGCTGTTATTGCTGCAGGTAGAATGAAAATCCCATCATCAAACTCAGACCTTTCAGGGCTGTTATTGGTGCAGGTAGAATGAAAATCCCATCATCAAACTCGGGGCTGTTATTGCTGCAGGTAGAATGAAAATCCCATCATCAAACTCGGGGCTGTTATTGGTGCAGGTAGAATGAAAATCCCATCATCAAACTCGGGGCTGTTATTGGTGCAGGTAGAATGAAAATCCCATCATCAAACTCAGACCTTTCAGGGCTGTTATTGGTGCAGGTAGAATGAAAATCCCATCATCAAACTCGGGGCTGTTATTGCTGCAGGTAGAATGAAAATCCCATCATCAAACTCAGACCTTTCAGGGCTGTTATTGGTGCAGGTAGAATGAAAATCCCATCATCAAACTCGGGGCTGTTATTGCTGCAGGTAGAATGAAAATCCCATCATCAAACTCGGGGCTGTTATTGGTGCAGGTAGAATGAAAATCCCATCATCAAACTCGGGGCTGTTATTGGTGCAGGTAGAATGAAAATCCCATCATCAAACTCAGGGCTGTTATTGCTGCAGGTAGAATGAAAATCCCATCATCAAACTCAGACCTTTCAGGGCTGTTATTGCTGCAGGTAGAATGAAAATCCCATCATCAAACTCAGACCTTTCAGGGCTGTTATTGCTGCAGGTAGAATGAAAATCCCATCATCAAACTCGGGGCTGTTATTGGTGCAGGTAGAATGAAAATCCCATCATCAAACTCGGGGCTGTTATTGGTGCAGGTAGAATGAAAATCCCATCATCAAACTCAGACCTTTCAGGGTTGTTATTGGTGCAGGTAGAATGAAAATCCCATCATCAAACTCAGGGCTGTTATTGCTGCAGGTAGAATGAAAATCCCATCATCAAACTCAAACCTTTCAGGGCTGTTATTGCTGCAGGTAGAATGAAAATCCCATCATCAAACTCAGACCTTTCAGGGCTGTTATTGGTGCAGGTAGAATGAAAATCCCATCATCAAACTCGGGGCTGTTATTGCTGCAGGTAGAATGAAAATCCCATCATCAAACTCGGGGCTGTTATTGGAATGAAAATCCCATCATCAAACTCGGGGCTGTTATTGGTGCAGGTGGAATGAAAATCCCATCATCAAACTCAGGGCTGTTATTGCTGCAGGTAGAATGAAAATCCCATCATCAAACTCAGACCTTTCAGGGCTGTTATTGCTGCAGGTAGAATGAAAATCCCATCATCAATCTCAGACCTTTCAGGGCTGTTATTGGTGCAGGTAGAATGAAAATCCCATCATCAAACTCGGGGCTGTTATTGCTGCAGGTAGAATGAAAATCCCATCATCAAACTCAGACCTTTCAGGGCTGTTATTGGTGCAGGTAGAATGAAAATCCCATCAAACTCGGGGCTGTTATTGCTGCAGGTAGAATGAAAATCCCATCATCAAACTCGGGGCTGTTATTGGTGCAGGTAGAATGAAAATCCCATCATCAAACTCGGGGCTGTTATTGGTGCAGGTAGAATGAAAATCCCATCATCAAACTCAGGGCTGTTATTGCTGCAGGTAGAATGAAAATCCCATCATCAAACTCAGACCTTTCAGGGCTGTTATTGCTGCAGGTAGAATGAAAATCCCATCATCAAACTCAGACCTTTCAGGGCTGTTATTGGTGCAGGTAGAATGAAAATCCCATCATCAAACTCGGGGCTGTTATTGCTGCAGGTAGAATGAAAATCCCATCATCAAACTCAGACCTTTCAGGGCTGTTATTGCTGCAGGTAGAATGAAAATCCCATCATCAAACTCAGACCTTTCAGGGCTGTTATTGGTGCAGGTAGAATGAAAATCCCATCATCAAACTCGGGGCTGTTATTGGTGCAGGTAGAATGAAAATCCCATCATCAAACTCGGGGCTGTTATTGGTGCAGGTAGAATGAAAATCCCATCATCAAACTCAGGGCTGTTATTGCTGCAGGTAGAATGAAAATCCCATCATCAAACTCAGACCTTTCAGGGCTGTTATTGCTGCAGGTAGAATGAAAATCCCATCATCAAACTCAGACCTTTCAGGGCTGTTATTGCTGCAGGTAGAATGAAAATCCCATCATCAAACTCGGGGCTGTTATTGGTGCAGGTAGAATGAAAATCCCATCATCAAACTCGGGGCTGTTATTGGTGCAGGTAGAATGAAAATCCCATCATCAAACTCAGACCTTGCAGGGTTGTTATTGGTGCAGGTAGAATGAAAATCCCATCATCAAACTCAGGGCTGTTATTGCTGCAGGTAGAATGAAAATCCCATCATCAAACTAAGACCTTTCAGGGCTGTTATTGCTGCAGGTAGAATGAAAATCCCATCATCAAACTCAGACCTTTCAGGGCTGTTATTGGTGCAGGTAGAATGAAAATCCCATCATCAAACTCGGGGCTGTTATTGCTGCAGGTAGAATGAAAATCCCATCATCAAACTCGGGGCTGTTATTGGAATGAAAATCCCATCATCAAACTCGGGGCTGTTATTGGTGCAGGTAGAATGAAAATCCCATCATCAAACTCAGACCTTTCAGGGCTGTTATTGCTGCAGGTAGAATGAAAATCCCATCATCAAACTCAGACCTTTCAGGGCTGTTATTGCTGCAGGTAGAATGAAAATCCCATCATCAAACTCAGACCTTTCAGGGCTGTTATTGGTGCAGGTAGAATGAAAATCCCATCATCAAACTCGGGGCTGTTATTGGTGCAGGTAGAATGAAAACCCCATCATCAAACTCAGACCTTTCAGGGCTGTTATTGGTGCAGGTAGAATGAAAATCCCATCATCAAACTCGGGGCTGTTATTGCTGCAGGTAGAATGAAAATCCCATCATCAAACTCGGGGCTGTTATTGGTGCAGGTAGAATGAAAATCCCATCATCAAACTCGGGGCTGTTATTGGTGCAGGTAGAATGAAAATCCCATCATCAAACTCAGGGCTGTTATTGCTGCAGGTAGAATGAAAATCCCATCATCAAACTCAGACCTTTCAGGGCTGTTATTGCTGCAGGTAGAATGAAAATCCCATCATCAAACTCAGACCTTTCAGGGCTGTTATTGGTGCAGGTAGAATGAAAATCCCATCATCAAACTCGGGGCTGTTATTGCTGCAGGGAGAATGAAAATCCCATCATCAAACTCGGGGCTGTTATTGCTGCAAGTAGAATGAAAATCCCATCATCAAACTCAGACCTTTCAGAGCTGTTATTGCTGCAGGTAGAATGAAAATCCCATCATCCAACTCAGACCTTTCAGGGCTGTTATTGCTGCAGGTAGAATGAAAATCCCATCATCAAACTCGGGGCTGTTATTGGTGCAGGTAGAATGAAAATCCCATCATCAAACTCAGACCTTTCAGAGCTGTTATTGCTGCAGGTAGAATGAAAATCCCATCATCAAACTCAGACCTATCAGGGCTGTTATTGCTGCAGGTAGAATGAAAATCCCATCATCAAACTCAGACCTTTCAGAGCTGTTATTGCTGCAGGTAGAATGAAAATCCCATCATCAAACTCAGACCTTTCAGGGCTGTTATTGCTGCAGGTAGAATGAAAATCCCATCATCAAACTCGTGGCTGTTATTGGTGCAGGTAGAATGAAAATCCCATCATCAAACTCAGACCTTTCAGGGCTGTTATTGGTGCAGGTAGAATGAAAATCCCATCATCAAACTCGGGGCTGTTATTGGTGCAGGTAGAATGAAAATCCCATCATCAAACTCAGACCTTTCAGGGCTGTTATTGCTGCAGGTAGAATGAAAATCCCATCATCAAACTCAGACCTTTCAGGGCTGTTATTGCTGCAGGTAGAATGAAAATCCCATCATCAAACTCAGACCTTTCAGGGCTGTTATTGGTGCAGGTAGAATGAATATCCCCATCATCAAACTCAAGACCTTCAGGGCTGTTATTGGTGCAGGTAGAATGAAAATCCCATCATCAAACTCAGACCTTTCAGGGCTGTTATAGCTGCAGGTAGAATGAAAATCCCATTATCAAACTCAGGGATGTTATAGCTGCAGGTAGAATGAAAATCCCATCATCAAACTCAGGGCTGTTATTGCTGCAGGTAGAATGAAAATCCCATCATCAAACTCAGACTTTTCAGAGCTGTTATTGGTGCAGGAGGAATGAAAATTCCATCATCAAACTCAAGACCTTTCAGGGCTGTTATTGGTGCAGGTAGAATGAAAATCCCCATCATCAAACTCAGGGCTGTTATTGCTGCAGGTAGAATGAAAATACCATCATCAAACTCAGACCTTTCAGGGCTGTTATTGCTGCAGGTAGTATTGCTGCAGGTAGAATGAAAATACCATCATCAAACTCAGACCTTTCAGGGCTGTTACTGCTGCAGGTAGAATGAAAATACCATCATCAAACTCAGGGCTTTTATTGCTGCAGGTAGAATGAAAATCCCATCATCAAACTCAGACCTTTCAGGGCTGTTATTGCTGCTTGTAGAATGAAAATCCCATCATCAAACTCAGGGCTGTTATTGCTGCAGGTAGAATGAAAATCCCATCATCAAACTCGGGGCTGTTATTGGTGCAGGTAGAATGAAAATCCCATCATCAAACTCAGGGCTGTTATTGCTGCAGGTAGAATGAAAATCCCATCATCAAACTCAGACCTTTCAGGGCTGTTATTGCTGCAGATAGAATGAAAATCCCATCAACAAACTCAGACCTTTCAGGGCTGTTATTGCTGCAGGTAGAATGAAAATCCCATCATCAAACTCAGACCATTCAGGGCTGTTATTGCTGCAGGTAGAATGAAAATCCCATCATCAAACTCAGGGCTGTTATTGCTGCAGGTAGAATGAAAATCCCATCATCAAACTCAGGGCTGTTATTGCTGCAGGTAGAATGAAAATCCCATCATCAAACTCAGACCTTTCAGAGCTGTTATTGCTGCAGGTAGAATGAAAATCCCATCATCAAACTCAGACCTTTCAGGGCTGTTATTGCTGCAGGTAGAATGAAAATCCCATCATCAAACTCGGGGCTGTTATTGATGCAGGTAGAATGAAAATCCCATCATCAAACTCAGACCTTTCAGAGCTGTTATTGCTGCAGGTAGAATGAAAATCCCATCATCAAACTCAGACCTATCAAGGCTGTTATTGCTGCAGGTAGAATGAAAATCCCATCATCAAACTCAGACCTTTCAGAGCTGTTATTGCTGCAGGTAGAATGAAAATCCCATCATCAAACTCGTGGCTGTTATTGGTGCAGGTAGAATGAAAATTCCATCATCAAACTCAGACCTTTCAGGGCTGTTATTGGTGCAGGTAGAATGAAAATCCCATCATCAAACTCGGGGCTGTTATTGGTGCAGGTAGAATGAAAATCCCATCATCAAACTCAGACCTTTCAGGGCTGTTATTGCTGCAGGTAGAATGAAAATCCCATCATCAAACTCAGACCTTTCAGGGCTGTTATTGCTGCAGGTAGAATGAAAATCCCATCATCAAACTCAGACCTTTCAGGGCTGTTATTGCTGCAGGTAGAATGAAAATCCCATCATCAAACTCAGACCTTTCAGGGCTGTTATAGCTGCAGGTAGAATGAAAATCCCATCATCAAACTCAGGGCTGTTATTGCTGCAGGTAGAATGAAAATCCCATCATCAAACTCGGGGCTGTTATTGGTGCAGGTAGAATGAAAATCCCATCATCAAACTCAGACCTTTCAGGGCTGTTATTGGTGCAGCTAGAATGAAAATCCCATCATCAAACTCAGGGTTGTTATTGCTGCAGGTAGAATGAAAATCCCATCATCAAACTCGGGGCTGTTATTGGTGCAGGTAGAATGAAAATCCCATCATCAAACTCAGGGCTGTTATTGGTGCAGGTAGAATGAAAATCCCATCATCAAACTCAGACCTTTCAGGGCTGTTATTGCTGCAGGTAGAATGAAAATCCCATCATCAAACTCAAGACCTTTCAGGGCTGTTATTGGTGCAGGTAGAATGAAAATCCCATCATCAAACTCAGACCTTTCAGGGCTGTTATTGCTGCAGGTAGAATGAAAATCCCATCATCAAACTGGGGCTGTTATTGGTGCAGGTAGAATGAAAATCCCATCATCAAACTCGGGGCTGTTATTGGTGCAGGTAGAATGAAAATCCCATCATCAAACTCAGACCTTTCAGGGTTGTTATTGGTGCAGGTAGAATGAAAATCCCATCATCAAACTCAGACCTTTCAGGGCTGTTATTGCTGCAGGTAGAATGAAAATCCCATCATCAAACTCAGACCTTTCAGGGCTGTTATTGGTGCAGGTAGAATGAAAATCCCATCATCAAACTCGGGGCTGTTATTGCTGCAGGTAGAATGAAAATCCCATCATCAAACTCGGGGCTGTTATTGGAATGAAAATCCCATCATCAAACTCGGGGCTGTTATTGGTGCAGGTAGAATGAAAATCCCATCATCAAACTCAGGGCTGTTATTGCTGCAGGTAGAATGAAAATCCCATCATCAAACTCAGACCTTTCAGGGCTGTTATTGCTGCAGGTAGAATGAAAATCCCATCATAAAACTCAGACCTTTCAGGGCTGTTATTGGTGCAGGTAGAATGAAAATCCCATCATCAAACTCGGGGCTGTTATTGCTGCAGGTAGAATGAAAATCCCATCATCAAACTCAGACCTTTCAGGGCTGTTATTTGTGCAGGTAGAATGAAAATCCCATCATCAAACTCGGGGCTGTTATTGCTGCAGGTAGAATGAAAATCCCATCATCAAACTCGGGGCTGTTATTGGTGCAGGTAGAATGAAAATCCCATCATCAAACTCGGGCTGTTATTGGTGCAGGTAGAATGAAAATCCCATCATCAAACTCGGGGCTGTTATTGGTGCAGGTAGAATGAAAATCCCATCATCAAACTCAGACCTTTCAGGGTTGTTATTGGTGCAGGTAGAATGAAAATCCCATCATCAAACTCAGGGCTGTTATTGCTGCAGGTAGAATGAAAATCCCATCATCAAACTCAGACCTTTCAGGGCTGTTATTGCTGCAGGGAGAATGAAAATCCCATCATCAAACTCAGACCTTTCAGGGCTGTTATTGGTGCAGGTAGAATGAAAATCCCATCATCAAACTCGGGGCTGTTATTGCTGCAGGTAGAATGAAAATCCCATCATCAAACTCGGGGCTGTTATTGGAATGAAAATCCCATCATCAAACTCGGGGCTGTTATTGGTGCAGGTAGAATGAAAATCCCATCATCAAACTCAGGGCTGTTATTGCTGCAGGTAGAATAAAAATCCCATCATCAAACTCAGACCTTTCAGGGCTGTTATTGCTGCAGGTAGAATGAAAATCCCATCATCAAACTCAGACCTTTCAGGGCTGTTATTGGTGCAGGTAGAATGAAAATCCCATCATCAAACTCGGGGCTGTTATTGCTGCAGGTAGAATGAAAATCCCATCATCAAACTCAGACCTTTCAGGGCTGTTATTGGTGCAGGTAGAATGAAAATCCCATCATCAAACTCGGGGCTGTTATTGCTGCAGGTAGAATGAAAATCCCATCATCAAACTCGGGGCTGTTATTGGTGCAGGTAGAATGAAAATCCCATCATCAAACTCGGGGCTGTTATTGGTGCAGGTAGAATGAAAATCCCATCATCAAACTCAGGGCTGTTATTGCTGCAGGTAGAATGAAAATCCCATCATCAAACTCAGACCTTTCAGGGCTGTTATTGCTGCAGGTAGAATGAAAATCCCATCATCAAACTCAGACCTTTCAGGGCTGTTATTGGTGCAGGTAGAATGAAAATCCCATCATCAAACTCGGGGCTGTTATTGCTGCAGGTAGAATGAAAATCCCATCATCAAACTCAGACCTTTCAGGGCTGTTATTGGTGCAGGTAGAATGAAAATCCCATCATCAAACTCGGGGCTGTTATTGCTGCAGGTAGAATGAAAATCCCATCATCAAACTCAGACCTTTCAGGGCTGTTATTGGTGCAGGTAGAATGAAAATCCCATCATCAAACTCGGGGCTGTTATTGCTGCAGGTAGAATGAAAATCCCATCATCAAACTCAGACCTTTCAGGGCTGTTATTGGTGCAGGTAGAATGAAAATCCCATCATCAAACTCGGGGCTGTTATTGCTGCAGGTAGAATGAAAATCCCATCATCAAACTCGGGGCTGTTATTGGTGCAGGTAGAATGAAAATCCCATCATCAAACTCGGGGCTGTTATTGGTGCAGGTAGAATGAAAATCCCATCCTCAAACTCAGACCTTTCAGGGCTGTTATTGGTGCAGGTAGAATGAAAATCCCATCATCAAACTCGGGGCTGTTATTGCTGCAGGTAGAATGAAAATCCCATCATCAAACTCAGACCTTTCAGGGCTGTTATTGGTGCAGGTAGAATGAAAATCCCATCATCAAACTCGGGGCTGTTATTGCTGCAGGTAGAATGAAAATCCCATCATCAAACTCGGGGCTGTTATTGGTGCAGGTAGAATGAAAATCCCATCATCAAACTCGGGGCTGTTATTGGTGCAGGTAGAATGAAAATCCCATCATCAAACTCAGGGCTGTTATTGCTGCAGGTAGAATGAAAATCCCATCATCAAACTCAGACCTTTCAGGGCTGTTATTGCTGCAGGTAGAATGAAAATCCCATCATCAAACTCAGACCTTTCAGGGCTGTTATTGCTGCAGGTAGAATGAAAATCCCATCATCAAACTCGGGGCTGTTATTGGTGCAGGTAGAATGAAAATCCCATCATCAAACTCGGGGCTGTTATTGGTGCAGGTAGAATGAAAATCCCATCATCAAACTCAGACCTTTCAGGGTTGTTATTGGTGCAGGTAGAATGAAAATCCCATCATCAAACTCAGGGCTGTTATTGCTGCAGGTAGAATGAAAATCCCATCATCAAACTCAGACCTTTCAGGGCTGTTATTGCTGCAGGTAGAATGAAAATCCCATCATCAAACTCAGACCTTTCAGGGCTGTTATTGGTGCAGGTAGAATGAAAATCCCATCATCAAACTCGGGGCTGTTATTGCTGCAGGTAGAATGAAAATCCCATCATCAAACTCGGGGCTGTTATTGGAATGAAAATCCCATCATCAAACTCGGGGCTGTTATTGGTGCAGGTGGAATGAAAATCCCATCATCAAACTCAGGGCTGTTATTGCTGCAGGTAGAATGAAAATCCCATCATCAAACTCAGACCTTTCAGGGCTGTTATTGCTGCAGGTAGAATGAAAATCCCATCATCAATCTCAGACCTTTCAGGGCTGTTATTGGTGCAGGTAGAATGAAAATCCCATCATCAAACTCGGGGCTGTTATTGCTGCAGGTAGAATGAAAATCCCATCATCAAACTCAGACCTTTCAGGGCTGTTATTGGTGCAGGTAGAATGAAAATCCCATCATCAAACTCGGGGCTGTTATTGGTGCAGGTAGAATGAAAATCCCATCATCAAACTCGGGGCTGTTATTGGTGCAGGTAGAATGAAAATCCCATCATCAAACTCGGGGCTGTTATTGGTGCAGGTAGAATGAAAATCCCATCATCAAACTCAGGGCTGTTATTGCTGCAGGTAGAATGAAAATCCCATCATCAAACTCAGACCTTTCAGGGCTGTTATTGCTGCAGGTAGAATGAAAATCCCATCATCAAACTCAGACCTTTCAGGGCTGTTATTGGTGCAGGTAGAATGAAAATCCCATCATCAAACTCGGGGCTGTTATTGCTGCAGGTAGAATGAAAATCCCATCATCAAACTCAGACCTTTCAGGGCTGTTATTGCTGCAGGTAGAATGAAAATCCCATCATCAAACTCAGACCTTTCAGGGCTGTTATTGGTGCAGGTAGAATGAAAATCCCATCATCAAACTCGGGGCTGTTATTGGTGCAGGTAGAATGAAAATCCCATCATCAAACTCAGGGCTGTTATTGCTGCAGGTAGAATGAAAATCCCATCATCAAACTCAGACCTTTCAGGGCTGTTATTGCTGCAGGTAGAATGAAAATCCCATCATCAAACTCAGACCTTTCAGGGCTGTTATTGGTGCAGGTAGAATGAAAATCCCATCATCAAACTCGGGGCTGTTATTGCTGCAGGTAGAATGAAAATCCCATCATCAAACTCGGGGCTGTTATTGGAATGAAAATCCCATCATCAAACTCGGGGCTGTTATTGGTGCAGGTAGAATGAAAATCCCATCATCAAACTCAGACCTTTCAGGGCTGTTATTGCTGCAGGTAGAATGAAAATCCCATCATCAAACTCAGACCTTTCAGGGCTGTTATTGCTGCAGGTAGAATGAAAATCCCATCATCAAACTCAGACCTTTCAGGGCTGTTATTGGTGCAGGTAGAATGAAAATCCCATCATCAAACTCGGGGCTGTTATTGCTGCAGGTAGAATGAAAATCCCATCATCAAACTCAGACCTTTCAGGGCTGTTATTGGTGCAGGTAGAATGAAAATCCCATCATCAAACTCGGGGCTGTTATTGCTGCAGGTAGAATGAAAATCCCATCATCAAACTCGGGGCTGTTATTGGTGCAGGTAGAATGAAAATCCCATCATCAAACTCGGGGCTGTTATTGCTGCAGGTAGAATGAAAATCCCATCATCAAACTCAGGGCTGTTATTGCTGCAGGTAGAATGAAAATCCCATCATCAAACTCAGACCTTTCAGGGCTGTTATTGCTGCAGGTAGAATGAAAATCCCATCATCAAACTCAGACCTTTCAGGGCTGTTATTGGTGCAGGTAGAATGAAAATCCCATCATCAAACTCGGGGCTGTTATTGCTGCAGGTAGAATGAAAATCCCATCATCAAACTCAGACCTTTCAGGGCTGTTATTGGTGCAGGTAGAATGAAAATCCCATCATCAAACTCGGGGCTGTTATTGGTGCAGGTAGAATGAAAATCCCATCATCAAACTCGGGGCTGTTATTGCTGCAGGTAGAATGAAAATCCCATCATCAAACTCAGACCTTTCAGGGCTGTTATTGGTGCAGGTAGAATGAAAATCCCATCATCAAACTCGGGGCTGTTATTGCTGCAGGTAGAATGAAAATCCCATCATCAAACTCGGGGCTGTTATTGGTGCAGGTAGAATGAAAATCCCATCATCAAACTCGGGGCTGTTATTGGTGCAGGTAGAATGAAAATCCCATCATCAAACTCAGACCTTTCAGGGCTGTTATTGGTGCAGGTAGAATGAAAATCCCATCATCAAACTCGGGGCTGTTATTGGTGCAGGTAGAATGAAAATCCCATCATCAAACTCGGGGCTGTTATTGCTGCAGGTAGAATGAAAATCCCATCATCAAACTCGGGGCTGTTATTGCTGCAAGTAGAATGAAAATCCCATCATCAAACTCAGACCTTTCAGGGCTGTTATTGCTGCAGGTACAATGAAAATCCCATCATCAAACTCGGGGCTGTTATTGCTGCAGGTAGAATGAAAATCCCATCATCAAACTCGGGGCTGTTATTGGAATGAAAATCCCATCATCAAACTCGGGGCTGTTATTGGTGCAGGTAGAATGAAAATCCCATCATCAAACTCAGACCTTTCAGGGCTGTTATTGCTGCAGGTAGAATGAAAATCCCATCATCAAACTCAGACCTTTCAGGGCTGTTATTGCTGCAGGTAGAATGAAAATCCCATCATCAAACTCAGACCTTTCAGGGCTGTTATTGGTGCAGGTAGAATGAAAATCCCATCATCAAACTCGGGGCTGTTATTGCTGCAGGTAGAATGAAAATCCCATCATCAAACTCAGACCTTTCAGGGCTGTTATTGGTGCAGGTAGAATGAAAATCCCATCATCAAACTCGGGGCTGTTATTGCTGCAGGTAGAATGAAAATCCCATCATCAAACTCGGGGCTGTTATTGGTGCAGGTAGGATGAAAATCCCATCATCAAACTCGGGGCTGTTATTGGTGCAGGTAGAATGAAAATCCCATCATCAAACTCAGGGCTGTTATTGCTGCAGGTAGAATGAAAATCCCATCATCAAACTCAGACCTTTCAGGGCTGTTATTGCTGCAGGTAGAATGAAAATCCCATCATCAAACTCAGACCTTTCAGGGCTGTTATTGGTGCAGGTAGAATGAAAATCCCATCATCAAACTCGGGGCTGTTATTGCTGCAGGTAGAATGAAAATCCCATCATCAAACTCAGACCTTTCAGGGCTGTTATTGGTGCAGGTAGAATGAAAATCCCATCATCAAACTCGGGGCTGTTATTGGTGCAGGTAGAATGAAAATCCCATCATCAAACTCGGGGCTGTTATTGCTGCAGGTAGAATGAAAATCCCATCATCAAACTCAGACCTTTCAGGGCTGTTATTGGTGCAGGTAGAATGAAAATCCCATCATCAAACTCGGGGCTGTTATTGCTGCAGGTAGAATGAAAATCCCATCATCAAACTCGGGGCTGTTATTGGTGCAGGTAGAATGAAAATCCCATCATCAAACTCGGGGCTGTTATTGGTGCAGGTAGAATGAAAATCCCATCATCAAACTCAGACCTTTCAGGGCTGTTATTGGTGCAGGTAGAATGAAAATCCCATCATCAAACTCGGGGCTGTTATTGGTGCAGGTAGAATGAAAATCCCATCATCAAACTCGGGGCTGTTATTGCTGCAGGTAGAATGAAAATCCCATCATCAAACTCGGGGCTGTTATTGCTGCAAGTAGAATGAAAATCCCATCATCAAACTCAGACCTTTCAGGGCTGTTATTGCTGCAGGTAGAATGAAAATCCCATCATCAAACTCGGGGCTGTTATTGCTGCAGGTAGAATGAAAATCCCATCATCAAACTCGGGGCTGTTATTGGAATGAAAATCCCATCATCAAACTCGGGGCTGTTATTGGTGCAGGTAGAATGAAAATCCCATCATCAAACTCAGACCTTTCAGGGCTGTTATTGCTGCAGGTAGAATGAAAATCCCATCATCAAACTCAGACCTTTCAGGGCTGTTATTGCTGCAGGTAGAATGAAAATCCCATCATCAAACTCAGACCTTTCAGGGCTGTTATTGGTGCAGGTAGAATGAAAATCCCATCATCAAACTCGGGGCTGTTATTGCTGCAGGTAGAATGAAAATCCCATCATCAAACTCAGACCTTTCAGGGCTGTTATTGGTGCAGGTAGAATGAAAATCCCATCATCAAACTCGGGGCTGTTATTGCTGCAGGTAGAATGAAAATCCCATCATCAAACTCGGGGCTGTTATTGGTGCAGGTAGAATGAAAATCCCATCATCAAACTCGGGGCTGTTATTGGTGCAGGTAGAATGAAAATCCCATCATCAAACTCAGGGCTGTTATTGCTGCAGGTAGAATGAAAATCCCATCATCAAACTCAGACCTTTCAGGGCTGTTATTGCTGCAGGTAGAATGAAAATCCCATCATCAAACTCAGACCTTTCAGGGCTGTTATTGGTGCAGGTAGAATGAAAATCCCATCATCAAACTCGGGGCTGTTATTGCTGCAGGTAGAATGAAAATCCCATCATCAAACTCAGACCTTTCAGGGCTGTTATTGGTGCAGGTAGAATGAAAATCCCATCATCAAACTCGGGGCTGTTATTGGTGCAGGTAGAATGAAAATCCCATCATCAAACTCGGGGCTGTTATTGCTGCAGGTAGAATGAAAATCCCATCATCAAACTCAGACCTTTCAGGGCTGTTATTGGTGCAGGTAGAATGAAAATCCCATCATCAAACTCGGGGCTGTTATTGCTGCAGGTAGAATGAAAATCCCATCATCAAACTCGGGGCTGTTATTGGTGCAGGTAGAATGAAAATCCCATCATCAAACTCGGGGCTGTTATTGGTGCAGGTAGAATGAAAATCCCATCATCAAACTCAGACCTTTCAGGGCTGTTATTGGTGCAGGTAGAATGAAAATCCCATCATCAAACTCGGGGCTGTTATTGGTGCAGGTAGAATGAAAATCCCATCATCAAACTCGGGGCTGTTATTGCTGCAGGTAGAATGAAAATCCCATCATCAAACTCGGGGCTGTAATTGCTGCAAGTAGAATGAAAATCCCATCATCAAACTCAGACCTTTCAGGGCTGTTATTGCTGCAGGTAGAATGAAAATCCCATCATCAAACTCAGACCTTTCAGGGCTGTTATTGCTGCAGGTAGAATGAAAATCCCATCATCAAACTCAGACCTTTCAGGGCTGTTATTGGTGCAGGTAGAATGAATATCCCCATCATCAAACTCAAGACCTTCAGGGCTGTTATTGGTGCAGGTAGAATGAAAATCCCATCATCAAACTCAGACCTTTCAGGGCTGTTATAGCTGCAGGTAGAATGAAAATCCCATTATCAAACTCAGGGATGTTATAGCTGCAGGTAGAATGAAAATCCCATCATCAAACTCAGGGCTGTTATTGCTGCAGGTAGAATGAAAATCCCATCATCAAACTCAGACTTTTCAGAGCTGTTATTGGTGCAGGAGGAATGAAAATTCCATCATCAAACTCAAGACCTTTCAGGGCTGTTATTGGTGCAGGTAGAATGAAAATCCCCATCATCAAACTCAGGGCTGTTATTGCTGCAGGTAGAATGAAAATACCATCATCAAACTCAGACCTTTCAGGGCTGTTATTGCTGCAGGTAGTATTGCTGCAGGTAGAATGAAAATACCATCATCAAACTCAGACCTTTCAGGGCTGTTACTGCTGCAGGTAGAATGAAAATACCATCATCAAACTCAGGGCTTTTATTGCTGCAGGTAGAATGAAAATCCCATCATCAAACTCAGACCTTTCAGGGCTGTTATTGCTGCTTGTAGAATGAAAATCCCATCATCAAACTCAGGGCTGTTATTGCTGCAGGTAGAATGAAAATCCCATCATCAAACTCGGGGCTGTTATTGGTGCAGGTAGAATGAAAATCCCATCATCAAACTCAGGGCTGTTATTGCTGCAGGTAGAATGAAAATCCCATCATCAAACTCAGACCTTTCAGGGCTGTTATTGCTGCAGATAGAATGAAAATCCCATCAACAAACTCAGACCTTTCAGGGCTGTTATTGCTGCAGGTAGAATGAAAATCCCATCATCAAACTCAGACCATTCAGGGCTGTTATTGCTGCAGGTAGAATGAAAATCCCATCATCAAACTCAGGGCTGTTATTGCTGCAGGTAGAATGAAAATCCCATCATCAAACTCAGGGCTGTTATTGCTGCAGGTAGAATGAAAATCCCATCATCAAACTCAGACCTTTCAGAGCTGTTATTGCTGCAGGTAGAATGAAAATCCCATCATCAAACTCAGACCTTTCAGGGCTGTTATTGCTGCAGGTAGAATGAAAATCCCATCATCAAACTCGGGGCTGTTATTGATGCAGGTAGAATGAAAATCCCATCATCAAACTCAGACCTTTCAGAGCTGTTATTGCTGCAGGTAGAATGAAAATCCCATCATCAAACTCAGACCTATCAAGGCTGTTATTGCTGCAGGTAGAATGAAAATCCCATCATCAAACTCAGACCTTTCAGAGCTGTTATTGCTGCAGGTAGAATGAAAATCCCATCATCAAACTCGTGGCTGTTATTGGTGCAGGTAGAATGAAAATTCCATCATCAAACTCAGACCTTTCAGGGCTGTTATTGGTGCAGGTAGAATGAAAATCCCATCATCAAACTCGGGGCTGTTATTGGTGCAGGTAGAATGAAAATCCCATCATCAAACTCAGACCTTTCAGGGCTGTTATTGCTGCAGGTAGAATGAAAATCCCATCATCAAACTCAGACCTTTCAGGGCTGTTATTGCTGCAGGTAGAATGAAAATCCCATCATCAAACTCAGACCTTTCAGGGCTGTTATTGCTGCAGGTAGAATGAAAATCCCATCATCAAACTCAGACCTTTCAGGGCTGTTATAGCTGCAGGTAGAATGAAAATCCCATCATCAAACTCAGGGCTGTTATTGCTGCAGGTAGAATGAAAATCCCATCATCAAACTCGGGGCTGTTATTGGTGCAGGTAGAATGAAAATCCCATCATCAAACTCAGACCTTTCAGGGCTGTTATTGGTGCAGCTAGAATGAAAATCCCATCATCAAACTCAGGGTTGTTATTGCTGCAGGTAGAATGAAAATCCCATCATCAAACTCGGGGCTGTTATTGGTGCAGGTAGAATGAAAATCCCATCATCAAACTCAGGGCTGTTATTGGTGCAGGTAGAATGAAAATCCCATCATCAAACTCAGACCTTTCAGGGCTGTTATTGCTGCAGGTAGAATGAAAATCCCATCATCAAACTCAAGACCTTTCAGGGCTGTTATTGGTGCAGGTAGAATGAAAATCCCATCATCAAACTCAGACCTTTCAGGGCTGTTATTGCTGCAGGTAGAATGAAAATCCCATCATCAAACTGGGGCTGTTATTGGTGCAGGTAGAATGAAAATCCCATCATCAAACTCGGGGCTGTTATTGGTGCAGGTAGAATGAAAATCCCATCATCAAACTCAGACCTTTCAGGGTTGTTATTGGTGCAGGTAGAATGAAAATCCCATCATCAAACTCAGACCTTTCAGGGCTGTTATTGCTGCAGGTAGAATGAAAATCCCATCATCAAACTCAGACCTTTCAGGGCTGTTATTGGTGCAGGTAGAATGAAAATCCCATCATCAAACTCGGGGCTGTTATTGCTGCAGGTAGAATGAAAATCCCATCATCAAACTCGGGGCTGTTATTGGAATGAAAATCCCATCATCAAACTCGGGGCTGTTATTGGTGCAGGTAGAATGAAAATCCCATCATCAAACTCAGGGCTGTTATTGCTGCAGGTAGAATGAAAATCCCATCATCAAACTCAGACCTTTCAGGGCTGTTATTGCTGCAGGTAGAATGAAAATCCCATCATCAAACTCAGACCTTTCAGGGCTGTTATTGGTGCAGGTAGAATGAAAATCCCATCATCAAACTCGGGGCTGTTATTGCTGCAGGTAGAATGAAAATCCCATCATCAAACTCAGACCTTTCAGGGCTGTTATTTGTGCAGGTAGAATGAAAATCCCATCATCAAACTCGGGGCTGTTATTGCTGCAGGTAGAATGAAAATCCCATCATCAAACTCGGGGCTGTTATTGGTGCAGGTAGAATGAAAATCCCATCATCAAACTCGGGGCTGTTATTGCTGCAGGTAGAATGAAAATCCCATCATCAAACTCGGGCTGTTATTGGTGCAGGTAGAATGAAAATCCCATCATCAAACTCGGGGCTGTTATTGGTGCAGGTAGAATGAAAATCCCATCATCAAACTCAGACCTTTCAGGGTTGTTATTGGTGCAGGTAGAATGAAAATCCCATCATCAAACTCAGGGCTGTTATTGCTGCAGGTAGAATGAAAATCCCATCATCAAACTCAGACCTTTCAGGGCTGTTATTGCTGCAGGTAGAATGAAAATCCCATCATCAAACTCAGACCTTTCAGGGCTGTTATTGGTGCAGGTAGAATGAAAATCCCATCATCAAACTCGGGGCTGTTATTGCTGCAGGTAGAATGAAAATCCCATCATCAAACTCGGGGCTGTTATTGGAATGAAAATCCCATCATCAAACTCGGGGCTGTTATTGGTGCAGGTAGAATGAAAATCCCATCATCAAACTCAGGGCTGTTATTGCTGCAGGTAGAATAAAAATCCCATCATCAAACTCAGACCTTTCAGGGCTGTTATTGCTGCAGGTAGAATGAAAATCCCATCATCAAACTCAGACCTTTCAGGGCTGTTATTGGTGCAGGTAGAATGAAAATCCCATCATCAAACTCGGGGCTGTTATTGCTGCAGGTAGAATGAAAATCCCATCATCAAACTCAGACCTTTCAGGGCTGTTATTGGTGCAGGTAGAATGAAAATCCCATCATCAAACTCGGGGCTGTTATTGCTGCAGGTAGAATGAAAATCCCATCATCAAACTCGGGGCTGTTATTGGTGCAGGTAGAATGAAAATCCCATCATCAAACTCGGGGCTGTTATTGGTGCAGGTAGAATGAAAATCCCATCATCAAACTCAGGGCTGTTATTGCTGCAGGTAGAATGAAAATCCCATCATCAAACTCAGACCTTTCAGGGCTGTTATTGCTGCAGGTAGAATGAAAATCCCATCATCAAACTCAGACCTTTCAGGGCTGTTATTGGTGCAGGTAGAATGAAAATCCCATCATCAAACTCGGGGCTGTTATTGCTGCAGGTAGAATGAAAATCCCATCATCAAACTCAGACCTTTCAGGGCTGTTATTGGTGCAGGTAGAATGAAAATCCCATCATCAAACTCGGGGCTGTTATTGCTGCAGGTAGAATGAAAATCCCATCATCAAACTCAGACCTTTCAGGGCTGTTATTGGTGCAGGTAGAATGAAAATCCCATCATCAAACTCGGGGCTGTTATTGCTGCAGGTAGAATGAAAATCCCATCATCAAACTCAGACCTTTCAGGGCTGTTATTGGTGCAGGTAGAATGAAAATCCCATCATCAAACTCGGGGCTGTTATTGCTGCAGGTAGAATGAAAATCCCATCATCAAACTCGGGGCTGTTATTGGTGCAGGTAGAATGAAAATCCCATCATCAAACTCGGGGCTGTTATTGGTGCAGGTAGAATGAAAATCCCATCCTCAAACTCAGACCTTTCAGGGCTGTTATTGGTGCAGGTAGAATGAAAATCCCATCATCAAACTCGGGGCTGTTATTGCTGCAGGTAGAATGAAAATCCCATCATCAAACTCAGACCTTTCAGGGCTGTTATTGGTGCAGGTAGAATGAAAATCCCATCATCAAACTCGGGGCTGTTATTGCTGCAGGTAGAATGAAAATCCCATCATCAAACTCGGGGCTGTTATTGGTGCAGGTAGAATGAAAATCCCATCATCAAACTCGGGGCTGTTATTGGTGCAGGTAGAATGAAAATCCCATCATCAAACTCAGGGCTGTTATTGCTGCAGGTAGAATGAAAATCCCATCATCAAACTCAGACCTTTCAGGGCTGTTATTGCTGCAGGTAGAATGAAAATCCCATCATCAAACTCAGACCTTTCAGGGCTGTTATTGCTGCAGGTAGAATGAAAATCCCATCATCAAACTCGGGGCTGTTATTGGTGCAGGTAGAATGAAAATCCCATCATCAAACTCGGGGCTGTTATTGGTGCAGGTAGAATGAAAATCCCATCATCAAACTCAGACCTTTCAGGGTTGTTATTGGTGCAGGTAGAATGAAAATCCCATCATCAAACTCAGGGCTGTTATTGCTGCAGGTAGAATGAAAATCCCATCATCAAACTCAGACCTTTCAGGGCTGTTATTGCTGCAGGTAGAATGAAAATCCCATCATCAAACTCAGACCTTTCAGGGCTGTTATTGGTGCAGGTAGAATGAAAATCCCATCATCAAACTCAGGGCTGTTATTGCTGCAGGTAGAATGAAAATCCCATCATCAAACTCGGGGCTGTTATTGGAATGAAAATCCCATCATCAAACTCGGGGCTGTTATTGGTGCAGGTGGAATGAAAATCCCATCATCAAACTCAGGGCTGTTATTGCTGCAGGTAGAATGAAAATCCCATCATCAAACTCAGACCTTTCAGGGCTGTTATTGCTGCAGGTAGAATGAAAATCCCATCATCAATCTCAGACCTTTCAGGGCTGTTATTGGTGCAGGTAGAATGAAAATCCCATCATCAAACTCGGGGCTGTTATTGCTGCAGGTAGAATGAAAATCCCATCATCAAACTCAGACCTTTCAGGGCTGTTATTGGTGCAGGTAGAATGAAAATCCCATCATCAAACTCGGGGCTGTTATTGGTGCAGGTAGAATGAAAATCCCATCATCAAACTCGGGGCTGTTATTGGTGCAGGTAGAATGAAAATCCCATCATCAAACTCGGGGCTGTTATTGGTGCAGGTAGAATGAAAATCCCATCATCAAACTCAGGGCTGTTATTGCTGCAGGTAGAATGAAAATCCCATCATCAAACTCAGACCTTTCAGGGCTGTTATTGCTGCAGGTAGAATGAAAATCCCATCATCAAACTCAGACCTTTCAGGGCTGTTATTGGTGCAGGTAGAATGAAAATCCCATCATCAAACTCGGGGCTGTTATTGCTGCAGGTAGAATGAAAATCCCATCATCAAACTCAGACCTTTCAGGGCTGTTATTGCTGCAGGTAGAATGAAAATCCCATCATCAAACTCAGACCTTTCAGGGCTGTTATTGGTGCAGGTAGAATGAAAATCCCATCATCAAACTCGGGGCTGTTATTGGTGCAGGTAGAATGAAAATCCCATCATCAAACTCGGGGCTGTTATTGGTGCAGGTAGAATGAAAATCCCATCATCAAACTCAGGGCTGTTATTGCTGCAGGTAGAATGAAAATCCCATCATCAAACTCAGACCTTTCAGGGCTGTTATTGCTGCAGGTAGAATGAAAATCCCATCATCAAACTCAGACCTTTCAGGGCTGTTATTGCTGCAGGTAGAATGAAAATCCCATCATCAAACTCGGGGCTGTTATTGGTGCAGGTAGAATGAAAATCCCATCATCAAACTCGGGGCTGTTATTGGTGCAGGTAGAATGAAAATCCCATCATCAAACTCAGACCTTGCAGGGTTGTTATTGGTGCAGGTAGAATGAAAATCCCATCATCAAACTCAGGGCTGTTATTGCTGCAGGTAGAATGAAAATCCCATCATCAAACTCAGACCTTTCAGGGCTGTTATTGCTGCAGGTAGAATGAAAATCCCATCATCAAACTCAGACCTTTCAGGGCTGTTATTGGTGCAGGTAGAATGAAAATCCCATCATCAAACTCGGGGCTGTTATTGCTGCAGGTAGAATGAAAATCCCATCATCAAACTCGGGGCTGTTATTGGAATGAAAATCCCATCATCAAACTCGGGGCTGTTATTGGTGCAGGTAGAATGAAAATCCCATCATCAAACTCAGACCTTTCAGGGCTGTTATTGCTGCAGGTAGAATGAAAATCCCATCATCAAACTCAGACCTTTCAGGGCTGTTATTGCTGCAGGTAGAATGAAAATCCCATCATCAAACTCAGACCTTTCAGGGCTGTTATTGGTGCAGGTAGAATGAAAATCCCATCATCAAACTCGGGGCTGTTATTGCTGCAGGTAGAATGAAAATCCCATCATCAAACTCAGACCTTTCAGGGCTGTTATTGGTGCAGGTAGAATGAAAATCCCATCATCAAACTCGGGGCTGTTATTGCTGCAGGTAGAATGAAAATCCCATCATCAAACTCGGGGCTGTTATTGGTGCAGGTAGAATGAAAATCCCATCATCAAACTCGGGGCTGTTATTGGTGCAGGTAGAATGAAAATCCCATCATCAAACTCAGGGCTGTTATTGCTGCAGGTAGAATGAAAATCCCATCATCAAACTCAGACCTTTCAGGGCTGTTATTGCTGCAGGTAGAATGAAAATCCCATCATCAAACTCAGACCTTTCAGGGCTGTTATTGGTGCAGGTAGAATGAAAATCCCATCATCAAACTCGGGGCTGTTATTGCTGCAGGTAGAATGAAAATCCCATCATCAAACTCAGACCTTTCAGGGCTGTTATTGGTGCAGGTAGAATGAAAATCCCATCATCAAACTCGGGGCTGTTATTGGTGCAGGTAGAATGAAAATCCCATCATCAAACTCGGGGCTGTTATTGCTGCAGGTAGAATGAAAATCCCATCATCAAACTCAGACCTTTCAGGGCTGTTATTTGTGCAGGTAGAATGAAAATCCCATCATCAAACTCGGGGCTGTTATTGCTGCAGGTAGAATGAAAATCCCATCATCAAACTCGGGGCTGTTATTGGTGCAGGTAGAATGAAAATCCCATCATCAAACTCGGGGCTGTTATTGGTGCAGGTAGAATGAAAATCCCATCATCAAACTCAGACCTTTCAGGGCTGTTATTGGTGCAGGTAGAATGAAAATCCCATCATCAAACTCGGGGCTGTTATTGGTGCAGGTAGAATGAAAATCCCATCATCAAACTCGGGGCTGTTATTGCTGCAGGTAGAATGAAAATCCCATCATCAAACTCGGGGCTGTTATTGCTGCAAGTAGAATGAAAATCCCATCATCAAACTCAGACCTTTCAGGGCTGTTATTGCTGCAGGTAGAATGAAAATCCCATCATCAAACTCGGGGCTGTTATTGCTGCAGGTAGAATGAAAATCCCATCATCAAACTCGGGGCTGTTATTGGAATGAAAATCCCATCATCAAACTCGGGGCTGTTATTGGTGCAGGTAGAATGAAAATCCCATCATCAAACTCAGACCTTTCAGGGCTGTTATTGCTGCAGGTAGAATGAAAATCCCATCATCAAACTCAGACCTTTCAGGGCTGTTATTGCTGCAGGTAGAATGAAAATCCCATCATCAAACTCAGACCTTTCAGGGCTGTTATTGGTGCAGGTAGAATGAAAATCCCATCATCAAACTCGGGGCTGTTATTGCTGCAGGTAGAATGAAAATCCCATCATCAAACTCAGACCTTTCAGGGCTGTTATTGGTGCAGGTAGAATGAAAATCCCATCATCAAACTCGGGGCTGTTATTGCTGCAGGTAGAATGAAAATCCCATCATCAAACTCGGGGCTGTTATTGGTGCAGGTAGAATGAAAATCCCATCATCAAACTCGGGGCTGTTATTGGTGCAGGTAGAATGAAAATCCCATCAACAAACTCAGGGCTGTTATTGCTGCAGGTAGAATGAAAATCCCATCATCAAACTCAGACCTTTCAGGGCTGTTATTGCTGCAGGTAGAATGAAAATCCCATCATCAAACTCAGACCTTTCAGGGCTGTTATTGGTGCAGGTAGAATGAAAATCCCATCATCAAACTCGGGGCTGTTATTGCTGCAGGTAGAATGAAAATCCCATCATCAAACTCAGACCTTTCAGGGCTGTTATTGGTGCAGGTAGAATGAAAATCCCATCATCAAACTCGGGGCTGTTATTGGTGCAGGTAGAATGAAAATCCCATCATCAAACTCGGGGCTGTTATTGCTGCAGGTAGAATGAAAATCCCATCATCAAACTCAGACCTTTCAGGGCTGTTATTGGTGCAGGTAGAATGAAAATCCCATCATCAAACTCGGGGCTGTTATTGCTGCAGGTAGAATGAAAATCCCATCATCAAACTCGGGGCTGTTATTGGTGCAGGTAGAATGAAAATCCCATCATCAAACTCGGGGCTGTTATTGGTGCAGGTAGAATGAAAATCCCATCATCAAACTCAGACCTTTCAGGGCTGTTATTGGTGCAGGTAGAATGAAAATCCCATCATCAAACTCGGGGCTGTTATTGGTGCAGGTAGAATGAAAATCCCATCATCAAACTCGGGGCTGTTATTGCTGCAGGTAGAATGAAAATCCCATCATCAAACTCGGGGCTGTTATTGCTGCAAGTAGAATGAAAATCCCATCATCAAACTCAGACCTTTCAGGGCTGTTATTGCTGCAGGTAGAATGAAAATCCCATCATCAAACTCGGGGCTGTTATTGCTGCAGGTAGAATGAAAATCCCATCATCAAACTCGGGGCTGTTATTGGAATGAAAATCCCATCATCAAACTCGGGGCTGTTATTGGTGCAGGTAGAATGAAAATCCCATCATCAAACTCAGACCTTTCAGGGCTGTTATTGCTGCAGGTAGAATGAAAATCCCATCATCAAACTCAGACCTTTCAGGGCTGTTATTGCTGCAGGTAGAATGAAAATCCCATCATCAAACTCAGACCTTTCAGGGCTGTTATTGGTGCAGGTAGAATGAAAATCCCATCATCAAACTCGGGGCTGTTATTGCTGCAGGTAGAATGAAAATCCCATCATCAAACTCAGACCTTTCAGGGCTGTTATTGGTGCAGGTAGAATGAAAATCCCATCATCAAACTCGGGGCTGTTATTGCTGCAGGTAGAATGAAAATCCCATCATCAAACTCGGGGCTGTTATTGGTGCAGGTAGAATGAAAATCCCATCATCAAACTCGGGGCTGTTATTGGTGCAGGTAGAATGAAAATCCCATCAACAAACTCAGGGCTGTTATTGCTGCAGGTAGAATGAAAATCCCATCATCAAACTCAGACCTTTCAGGGCTGTTATTGCTGCAGGTAGAATGAAAATCCCATCATCAAACTCAGACCTTTCAGGGCTGTTATTGGTGCAGGTAGAATGAAAATCCCATCATCAAACTCGGGGCTGTTATTGCTGCAGGTAGAATGAAAATCCCATCATCAAACTCAGACCTTTCAGGGCTGTTATTGGTGCAGGTAGAATGAAAATCCCATCATCAAACTCGGGGCTGTTATTGGTGCAGGTAGAATGAAAATCCCATCATCAAACTCGGGGCTGTTATTGCTGCAGGTAGAATGAAAATCCCATCATCAAACTCAGACCTTTCAGGGCTGTTATTGGTGCAGGTAGAATGAAAATCCCATCATCAAACTCGGGGCTGTTATTGCTGCAGGTAGAATGAAAATCCCATCATCAAACTCGGGGCTGTTATTGGTGCAGGTAGAATGAAAATCCCATCATCAAACTCGGGGCTGTTATTGGTGCAGGTAGAATGAAAATCCCATCATCAAACTCAGACCTTTCAGGGCTGTTATTGGTGCAGGTAGAATGAAAATCCCATCATCAAACTCGGGGCTGTTATTGGTGCAGGTAGAATGAAAATCCCATCATCAAACTCGGGGCTGTTATTGCTGCAGGTAGAATGAAAATCCCATCATCAAACTCGGGGCTGTTATTGCTGCAAGTAGAATGAAAATCCCATCATCAAACTCAGACCTTTCAGGGCTGTTATTGCTGCAGGTAGAATGAAAATCCCATCATCAAACTCGGGGCTGTTATTGCTGCAGGTAGAATGAAAATCCCATCATCAAACTCGGGGCTGTTATTGGAATGAAAATCCCATCATCAAACTCGGGGCTGTTATTGGTGCAGGTAGAATGAAAATCCCATCATCAAACTCAGACCTTTCAGGGCTGTTATTGCTGCAGGTAGAATGAAAATCCCATCATCAAACTCAGACCTTTCAGGGCTGTTATTGCTGCAGGTAGAATGAAAATCCCATCATCAAACTCAGACCTTTCAGGGCTGTTATTGGTGCAGGTAGAATGAAAATCCCATCATCAAACTCGGGGCTGTTATTGCTGCAGGTAGAATGAAAATCCCATCATCAAACTCAGACCTTTCAGGGCTGTTATTGGTGCAGGTAGAATGAAAATCCCATCATCAAACTCGGGGCTGTTATTGCTGCAGGTAGAATGAAAATCCCATCATCAAACTCGGGGCTGTTATTGGTGCAGGTAGAATGAAAATCCCATCATCAAACTCGGGGCTGTTATTGGTGCAGGTAGAATGAAAATCCCATCATCAAACTCAGGGCTGTTATTGCTGCAGGTAGAATGAAAATCCCATCATCAAACTCAGACCTTTCAGGGCTGTTATTGCTGCAGGTAGAATGAAAATCCCATCATCAAACTCAGACCTTTCAGGGCTGTTATTGGTGCAGGTAGAATGAAAATCCCATCATCAAACTCGGGGCTGTTATTGCTGCAGGTAGAATGAAAATCCCATCATCAAACTCAGACCTTTCAGGGCTGTTATTGGTGCAGGTAGAATGAAAATCCCATCATCAAACTCGGGGCTGTTATTGGTGCAGGTAGAATGAAAATCCCATCATCAAACTCGGGGCTGTTATTGCTGCAGGTAGAATGAAAATCCCATCATCAAACTCAGACCTTTCAGGGCTGTTATTGGTGCAGGTAGAATGAAAATCCCATCATCAAACTCGGGGCTGTTATTGCTGCAGGTAGAATGAAAATCCCATCATCAAACTCGGGGCTGTTATTGGTGCAGGTAGAATGAAAATCCCATCATCAAACTCGGGGCTGTTATTGGTGCAGGTAGAATGAAAATCCCATCATCAAACTCAGACCTTTCAGGGCTGTTATTGGTGCAGGTAGAATGAAAATCCCATCATCAAACTCGGGGCTGTTATTGGTGCAGGTAGAATGAAAATCCCATCATCAAACTCGGGGCTGTTATTGCTGCAGGTAGAATGAAAATCCCATCATCAAACTCGGGGCTGTTATTGCTGCAAGTAGAATGAAAATCCCATCATCAAACTCAGACCTTTCAGGGCTGTTATTGCTGCAGGTAGAATGAAAATCCCATCATCAAACTCGGGGCTGTTATTGCTGCAGGTAGAATGAAAATCCCATCATCAAACTCGGGGCTGTTATTGGAATGAAAATCCCATCATCAAACTCGGGGCTGTTATTGGTGCAGGTAGAATGAAAATCCCATCATCAAACTCAGACCTTTCAGGGCTGTTATTGCTGCAGGTAGAATGAAAATCCCATCATCAAACTCAGACCTTTCAGGGCTGTTATTGCTGCAGGTAGAATGAAAATCCCATCATCAAACTCAGACCTTTCAGGGCTGTTATTGGTGCAGGTAGAATGAAAATCCCATCATCAAACTCGGGGCTGTTATTGCTGCAGGTAGAATGAAAATCCCATCATCAAACTCAGACCTTTCAGGGCTGTTATTGGTGCAGGTAGAATGAAAATCCCATCATCAAACTCGGGGCTGTTATTGCTGCAGGTAGAATGAAAATCCCATCATCAAACTCGGGGCTGTTATTGGTGCAGGTAGAATGAAAATCCCATCATCAAACTCGGGGCTGTTATTGGTGCAGGTAGAATGAAAATCCCATCAACAAACTCAGGGCTGTTATTGCTGCAGGTAGAATGAAAATCCCATCATCAAACTCAGACCTTTCAGGGCTGTTATTGGTGCAGGTAGAATGAAAATCCCATCATCAAACTCGGGGCTGTTATTGCTGCAGGTAGAATGAAAATCCCATCATCAAACTCAGACCTTTCAGGGCTGTTATTGGTGCAGGTAGAATGAAAATCCCATCATCAAACTCGGGGCTGTTATTGGTGCAGGTAGAATGAAAATCCCATCATCAAACTCGGGGCTGTTATTGCTGCAGGTAGAATGAAAATCCCATCATCAAACTCAGACCTTTCAGGGCTGTTATTGGTGCAGGTAGAATGAAAATCCCATCATCAAACTCGGGGCTGT
Organism: Narcine bancroftii; assembly: GCF_036971445.1. NCBI lineage: Eukaryota > Metazoa > Chordata > Chondrichthyes > Torpediniformes > Narcinidae > Narcine > Narcine bancroftii. The sequence goes on along the minus strand of NC_091479.1, from coordinate 83,718,647 downwards.
TATTGCTGCAGGTAGAATGAAAATCCCATCATCAAACTCGGGGCTGTTATTGGTGCAGGTAGAATGAAAATCCCATCATCAAACTCGGGGCTGTTATTGGTGCAGGTAGAATGAAAATCCCATCATCAAACTCAGACCTTTCAGGGCTGTTATTGGTGCAGGTAGAATGAAAATCCCATCATCAAACTCGGGGCTGTTATTGGTGCAGGTAGAATGAAAATCCCATCATCAAACTCGGGGCTGTTATTGCTGCAGGTAGAATGAAAATCCCATCATCAAACTCGGGGCTGTTATTGCTGCAAGTAGAATGAAAATCCCATCATCAAACTCAGACCTTTCAGGGCTGTTATTGCTGCAGGTAGAATGAAAATCCCATCATCAAACTCGGGGCTGTTATTGCTGCAGGTAGAATGAAAATCCCATCATCCAACTCGGGGCTGTTATTGGAATGAAAATCCCATCATCAAACTCGGGGCTGTTATTGGTGCAGGTAGAATGAAAATCCCATCATCAAACTCAGACCTTTCAGGGCTGTTATTGCTGCAGGTAGAATGAAAATCCCATCATCAAACTCAGACCTTTCAGGGCTGTTATTGCTGCAGGTAGAATGAAAATCCCATCATCAAACTCAGACCTTTCAGGGCTGTTATTGGTGCAGGTAGAATGAAAATCCCATCATCAAACTCGGGGCTGTTATTGCTGCAGGTAGAATGAAAATCCCATCATCAAACTCAGACCTTTCAGGGCTGTTATTGGTGCAGGTAGAATGAAAATCCCATCATCAAACTCGGGGCTGTTATTGCTGCAGGTAGAATGAAAATCCCATCATCAAACTCGGGGCTGTTATTGGTGCAGGTAGAATGAAAATCCCATCATCAAACTCGGGGCTGTTATTGGTGCAGGTAGAATGAAAATCCCATCAACAAACTCAGGGCTGTTATTGCTGCAGGTAGAATGAAAATCCCATCATCAAACTCAGACCTTTCAGGGCTGTTATTGCTGCAGGTAGAATGAAAATCCCATCATCAAACTCAGACCTTTCAGGGCTGTTATTGGTGCAGGTAGAATGAAAATCCCATCATCAAACTCGGGGCTGTTATTGCTGCAGGTAGAATGAAAATCCCATCATCAAACTCAGACCTTTCAGGGCTGTTATTGGTGCAGGTAGAATGAAAATCCCATCATCAAACTCGGGGCTGTTATTGGTGCAGGTAGAATGAAAATCCCATCATCAAACTCGGGGCTGTTATTGCTGCAGGTAGAATGAAAATCCCATCATCAAACTCAGACCTTTCAGGGCTGTTATTGGTGCAGGTAGAATGAAAATCCCATCATCAAACTCGGGGCTGTTATTGCTGCAGGTAGAATGAAAATCCCATCATCAAACTCGGGGCTGTTATTGGTGCAGGTAGAATGAAAATCCCATCATCAAACTCGGGGCTGTTATTGGTGCAGGTAGAATGAAAATCCCATCATCAAACTCAGACCTTTCAGGGCTGTTATTGGTGCAGGTAGAATGAAAATCCCATCATCAAACTCGGGGCTGTTATTGGTGCAGGTAGAATGAAAATCCCATCATCAAACTCGGGGCTGTTATTGCTGCAGGTAGAATGAAAATCCCATCATCAAACTCGGGGCTGTTATTGCTGCAAGTAGAATGAAAATCCCATCATCAAACTCAGACCTTTCAGGGCTGTTATTGCTGCAGGTAGAATGAAAATCCCATCATCAAACTCGGGGCTGTTATTGCTGCAGGTAGAATGAAAATCCCATCATCAAACTCGGGGCTGTTATTGGAATGAAAATCCCATCATCAAACTCGGGGCTGTTATTGGTGCAGGTAGAATGAAAATCCCATCATCAAACTCAGACCTTTCAGGGCTGTTATTGCTGCAGGTAGAATGAAAATCCCATCATCAAACTCAGACCTTTCAGGGCTGTTATTGCTGCAGGTAGAATGAAAATCCCATCATCAAACTCAGACCTTTCAGGGCTGTTATTGGTGCAGGTAGAATGAAAATCCCATCATCAAACTCGGGGCTGTTATTGCTGCAGGTAGAATGAAAATCCCATCATCAAACTCAGACCTTTCAGGGCTGTTATTGGTGCAGGTAGAATGAAAATCCCATCATCAAACTCGGGGCTGTTATTGCTGCAGGTAGAATGAAAATCCCATCATCAAACTCGGGGCTGTTATTGGTGCAGGTAGAATGAAAATCCCATCATCAAACTCGGGGCTGTTATTGGTGCAGGTAGAATGAAAATCCCATCATCAAACTCAGGGCTGTTATTGCTGCAGGTAGAATGAAAATCCCATCATCAAACTCAGACCTTTCAGGGCTGTTATTGCTGCAGGTAGAATGAAAATCCCATCATCAAACTCAGACCTTTCAGGGCTGTTATTGGTGCAGGTAGAATGAAAATCCCATCATCAAACTCGGGGCTGTTATTGCTGCAGGTAGAATGAAAATCCCATCATCAAACTCAGACCTTTCAGGGCTGTTATTGGTGCAGGTAGAATGAAAATCCCATCATCAAACTCGGGGCTGTTATTGGTGCAGGTAGAATGAAAATCCCATCATCAAACTCGGGGCTGTTATTGCTGCAGGTAGAATGAAAATCCCATCATCAAACTCAGACCTTTCAGGGCTGTTATTGGTGCAGGTAGAATGAAAATCCCATCATCAAACTCGGGGCTGTTATTGCTGCAGGTAGAATGAAAATCCCATCATCAAACTCGGGGCTGTTATTGGTGCAGGTAGAATGAAAATCCCATCATCAAACTCGGGGCTGTTATTGGTGCAGGTAGAATGAAAATCCCATCATCAAACTCGGGGCTGTTATTGCTGCAGGTAGAATGAAAATCCCATCATCAAACTCGGGGCTGTTATTGGTGCAGGTAGAATGAAAATCCCATCATCAAACTCGGGGCTGTTATTGGTGCAGGTAGAATGAAAATCCCATCATCAAACTCAGACCTTTCAGGGCTGTTATTGGTGCAGGTAGAACGGTAAATAGATTCAACAATAACAAGCGCTAGCTTCTGCTCTTGCCTCCACCACCAATGCCTCTGTCCTTTGCGCCTCTGTCCTTTGCACCTCTGTCACACAAGACTAACTCGCTGCTCTCCCCAGTCTTCGAGCTGAAACATTAACTCGGTTCCTCTCTGCCCTCCACAGATGCCAGCGGAACGTTTCCGGCATTTTATCTCATGCTGCCTTCCCCTGTAATTCATCCCCGCCGGCTCCGGGGACGAGGTTCACTCGGGTCGATCTATAGACCGGAAATTGCGTGACCGGAAGAAGGAGAGGGCAGAGGTCATGCTGTCGTTCCCCTTTCCCCCTTCTGCTCAGCGACTCGGAGGCTTGGAAACCGTAATGCTGTACATGGCACGCATTGATAGGCTCTGCCTTCAGCCCCCGAGAAAGTGAGTGAGGGGAGTCGGCTTCGGGAACGGTCCACCGGCACTGCCCCGCAGTCACAGCCAGCCAGCCCAGGAGCCCGGCAAGTGGCGACCATTCGCAGTGAGTTACTCGTCCTGTGGTTCCAGGTTAGCTCCAGACCCCAGCATGTGGGTTGTGGTGGACTCAGCAGTCGCCCGATTGTTTCGATGCACTTGCCTTTGGGATATGTCATCAGGTTTCAAGTCATTCTTATCGCACGTCGCCAATTGCGTTGACAATGTCGATTTTCATTGGAATACTTGAAAGTGCAGTTTTGGGGGTGGGGGGTGGGGGGGGGGGGTTCTCGTGCAAAAGGGACATTGTGCGAAACGCTTTTCCTTGTAAGAGCAGATTTTGTGACTTGGACATGAATGGTAAACTGAGATTTATTGCAGTCTTTGTAGAACAAACATCTGCTGCTTCCGTGTGCTTGTGCAATATTTTAAATTTGCAGATTGGGAAGATTTTGTTGTTGTCCCTGGTTGTGTTTGGGGATGGACCCCTGTAGATCAGAATTTAACTACTTGATATAAAAGTTGTATTCATCTGCAAACCCTAGTTTGGGTACTGACTCAGACTGTTGATAATTTCAGCGTCATGTTTGTTTCACTCTTCCAATAGCTCCTGATTTCCCCTTACCTTAGCCGATCTGTGGTGGCCAAAACCCACAGACAGTCATTTACTATTTTTAGAGTCAAACATTTCAAGCCTCCTCGCTGGCCAACTTCTCAAATCTAGCAATGTTCACCTTCTCCCTTTTTCTTATTCTGAACTTTATTCCATTTCCCTGTGACCATAGTTTTCCCCATTTTGCTTTGATTCGTTGATCACAAGTGCTTTCATAATTGTCTGTGTCTGGTTGTACCTCCGAAGTGATTTTGGATTTTTTTCTAGGTTGAAGATACTATAGAATTGCAAATTGGAATAATGGCTGGTGTATATATGCCAAACTATCCTTTGGGGGAAAATAATGCTGTGGATCCTTTGCCTCACTTAAGTAAACTGAGGACAGTTTAATATTTATGATGGGACAGTCCAAGAAGAGAAGCAGAAAATGCTGGAAGCACTCAGTAGTTAGGCAGCATCTGTGGAAAGACTTGAAGTTTCAGCTGAAAACCCCAATGTGGATTGGGTGAAATGAACATCTCTTAGGTGAGACCAGGTGATTGAGATGTTTCTGAAGCTGATTAATGAGGGAAGTTACAGATGAAATATGTAAAGTATTGTCTTGCACCAATGAAATGTAGAGCATTGTTGTTGAAGCCAAATATCAAATGTGAAATATGCAGCAGATTGGGCAGTGTTTTTATGTTGCAGATGGATAACCTTGCAGCCTGCTTGGGTGGTTCTGATACAAATAGGAATACAGTTTTGAGGAATCTGAAATTGTTGAATCCTTGGTGCTGTATTATTTCTGGACAAAAGATGAAGTCCTGTTGCAGATGCTGGGGGAGAACTTTGTCAGGGTTGGCATCTCTTGAGCATCTGCAGACTTTCTTGTGTAATTGTACAAGAGTTCTGTTTGTCAATTTACATTAGTCTTTGTTGGAACAATACATACAGAGCAAAATTGGAATGGAGAATTGAAAAGCCTGGACTGAACAAAGATGTTCTGCAAACCAATCATTCAATTCATGTTTTCGGCACTGTAAAGGAGGCTACTTCTTGAGAACTGAATGAAATCCTACCAATTAGAACTGTGTGAATTATCATCTGAATGGCCTGTTCATTGGAAAGGACAAAGTAAAAATAATTTGTGAGGGGAGTAATCGATAAACAGGGTAGAATGGGCAAGGGAATTGCAAAGAAAATGGTCCATTTAGAATCCTGAAAGGGGGAAGAGGGAATTACAGATCGGGTGGTGGAATTTCATTGGCGGTGTGATGGATGGCCAATCTCTGTAGGGTAGAAGGTGGCAGGGGAACCCTATCCTTGCCCTGGGTGGAATGAGAAGTGAGAATAGACATGATTCAGGAGGCTGTCAACCGTTGTGGTGAGGAAGACCTAATTAAGGAAGATATCTTAGTTACAGTGGAAAGTCTCATTAGAAACAGTAGCGATGAGTGAATAGAGTGCTTAAAAGAAGTAGAGTGAGACAGATAGCTGTGGAAATCCATGGGGCTTTTATTAAATGTGCAAAATGGCATTTAAATTTGATTTTTTTTATATTTGTGTTCTTGACTTATTTTTGGGTGCAAAAGTTTGGTTTTTTAAAACTTGTGTTTGTTTTTTTTAAAAGTAGTGTCTATTGGCTATTGTCATGCACAAAATATTGTCTTTTATGATATTTTGAGTATTGTTGATGCCATATAACAGGATATGGGAAAGTTATCCATTTCTGAGCAAAAACTATGAAATATCATTTAGTCCATCTATCTTCTCAGAACAATCTCATCAACGTACTTATTTCCATGCAACTTATTATTTTACACATGCTATTAACATCTTCTGAGGTATTGCATTCATAATTTATAGTTACACGATGACCAGGATGTCTTTGAGATGTGGGAGGAAATTGGAGTACTGTGGAGATGTATGGTCCTGAGAAAAATGTGCCAGCTCTGACAGATTGCACTGATATCAGAATCAAATGCAGGTTTCTGGAACCATATTTGTTGTGCCACTGTCTGGCTTAAATAGAATTTTAGGATGATGGAGCATTGGGAGGAGATTTTGGGATGCTGGAAGGTTTGGAGAAGGAGAATGACTTGGTCACCTGGCCCCTTCACATCAGCTAGTTATTCGGTATGATCATGGCTAATTTGCCCCAAGCCTCAATTCCCTTTAAACGCTAGTCTAGTCTCTCCAACCCTCTGGAATAGATGACTGTAGAGATTCATCACCGTCTGTGAGGGGAAAAATGCTTACCCAACTCAGTTTTAAATGCCTGTCCTCTTCTCTAAAAACCCATGTTTGTGATTAACCCTTGTCATTCCCCCTTAAGATCATAGATATTTCAAGAAGATAACTCCTCATTCTTATAAACTTCCAGTTAGCTGTTGGTGATGCAGCAAACTTTCCATCCCAGGATATAGCCTAATGAATCTTTTCTGAACTGTGTGTTGAGCTGGTAAATTCTTACTCAAATTCAGGCTGACTTTTTCGGAATTCTCAATTCACTTGCAAAAAATTTAAGATACAGAGCAACATTTACTGTTTGTTTGGGAGCGGGGTGTTAATTAAATCAACTGACTTTTTTTCCAATTACATTTCGCATTGTGGAAAATTGAGACATGGCCTGTTTTCTAGGATCGCAAATTCTACCCTCCACCCCACCCCATCCCAACCCGCAAGATGCTTTTGTGCAGCCCTGCCAAATGCAATGGTAACAAATTGTTTTTGTAATTCCATCTCTTTACCAATAAAAACCAATATACCATTTGCCTTAATTACACATTGGAGCTTCATACTAACATTTTGTGTTTAATGCCCCAGAACATCTATTATACTACTCATTTGCAGTCTTTGGATGCTCTAGTGATCACAATGTGGTAGTCTGGTTTTTTGGTCCCTCCTTCAGAAGAACACGACTTTGTGCTTTCCCTTTTTTTCTCCCCTCTTTCAACCGATCTGGATTCTACTGCACCACCCAAATCATTGCAGCATGCCCTTCTACCTATTTGCATGTCATTGGCAAGTTGGAGGAGATGCCAGTGTGAAAGGTATTAAAGTCACTAAAGTAAATATTTAAGACTGAACCTTTAGGTGCTTCACCAGTTGCATTTCTCCAGATTGTTTCTAACCCTCTGACTTTATGATAACTAGTTTTCAATCCACATCAACATTTCTCCCCCACCCCCATCAATAATGTAAGCTGCAATGCTCATCTCTCCTTCTTGTCCCACCCTTCTGGAAATCCAAGCACATTGCATCTACATGTCCCCTTCTGTTGTCTTTGCATGTTTACAATCTCAAAGAACTCTGGAAAATTTGTCAAAAATTATATGGCTTTATTGCATTAAACTTTTCTGAATGAACATTATCTCCAACACTCCAAAACCTTCTGTTCAAAGTCTCACAAGTCTATACCTGGGCTGGCCCCAGCCCCTATGTGTATAAAAAATTAACATTTTTGAGGATACCCTATGCCCACTCTTGGCTGTGTTCTGTAGGCAGTGCTCAAGGTTCATTTATGAGATCTATGCCACCAAACTGAGTGGGGGGGGGGGGGAATTGGGCTCAGTCTTGGTACACACCTGGGTGAATCATCATGGTCTCGCCTGTACATTCATAGGACAGCTAGATCACTTCTTTAATCAGTGTGTCATGCCTGGACATCAGGTAGGGATCGGTGGTGGCAGATACAATTTATATTAACCCTCAGTAGTTCTAGATGCCTTCCGTTGGTACTTGTTGCTCAGTTCCTGCTAACAAGATCAGTCCTGGTTCATATTTTTTTTTCCTTTTTGTTTAAATAAGTTCCACGTTTTTACTGCCAACATGTGTTGTCACTCGTTGAATCTATTACCCTTTGTAAAATTATTAGCCAGGAGAATATTCTAATAGAATAGCAATGCAATCAGTCTTCAACAGGGGAGGAAGATAGAAACCGGGAAGTGATAAGCGAGTTAGTTTAACATCTGTCATAAACAAAATATTAGAAGATTTTAATGACATTAAAGTATAAGAATCAAGATGATCAAACAAGGGTAATATTTATACCTTTGAAAAAATGCTCAGTTTCTGAGCTGTTAAATATTTGAGGGAAAATGAAATCAGTAACTCAAATGCAATTCCCCAACACAATAGGTATAATTGCTTCAAATTAATGGTTTTTGTATCATTCCTGTAATTATTTAAAATAGATAGAAACCTAACGTGGCTTTATTGGGGAGACATGGGTGAGTGGTAATACTTGGATGGCTAATAGAAAACTTTCACCGCCATTTCAGGATTTCTTGTATTATGTAAATAGGTTTTAATATGTTTGCAGGTTTAATTTATGAAGCTGAAAGTGAAAAACCCTGAATGTATATTTGAAGATGAGGCGATTAAATAAGAAAAAGGCACTGAATTTAGTGAATGAGCTTGATGCTTTCCCAAAGATTCCTGAAAGTTATATTGAAACTTCAACAAGTGGTGGAACAGGTACTTTAAAATTTGCTTCTTGGCTAATATGTATTTAATCATCATTTAAAAGCTATTAAAATGTTTATTCCAATAACAATTATTTCTTCTTTACAGTTTCTATAATTGCCTTTACCACCATAGCTCTATTGTCCATTATGGAATTTTTTGTCTATCAGGACACGTGGATGAAGTATGATTATGAAGTGGACAAAGATTTTGCCAGGTGATTATTTAATATATTTATTTTTTGAGAACATATTCGTAGTCCTCTAAATGTACAATTAGAGAATTTAGAGATGAAGAAATGAAGGGGCTGAGATCATTGGAGATGTGGAAAGAGTTTGTAGGAAACATTAGTGAGCCAAATCCTTTGATGTCTGACTGGTTGCCTAATCTTGGACCACATTGTTTCTTCAGTTATGGTCTTTAACTCTATTCTGAAAGAAAACTAGCTTCGCTTGTTCATTTCCTCAAAGGCTTTGACAGCTGATGAGGCTCAGGTTCACTCGCTTTCAAATATCCAAGACCATTATTTACCATCAGAAAAGACTGCATCTGTACTTGGAGTAGTAGTAGGTGTGTATTTTTAAAATATTACCCATTTGTTAATAAATGAAAAACAGGTGGCTAAACTCCAAAATGACCAAAGAATATCATTCACGTGGTTCTCAACTGAGATGGGAAATTTCTGACTGCTTCCAGCTGTAGCTTTGCTTTCTCGGTCTAGTAACATGTGGGGAAAGTAGACGTGTACATGATTTTACAGCCATAAGCATCAAGATACAGTAAGAGTACTCATTTTTGTAGATGATGCCTGCTGAATATGTTCTGTCAAAAACTCTGACTCCTTTTAATAATCTTTTGTATCTGGTAAACTATCTTCAAAATAAAGGTTAAACACATTGCTTACACAAATGTAATGGAATGTTTAGGTACTTTTATAACATAGAGGGAAAAAGTTCATAATTAATTTAGAATAAGAGAAATATTTTACTGGAATAATAACTGTCTTTCTTTTTTTTTTTAAACCTTGCAGCAAACTGAGAATTAATTTAGATATTACAGTTTCAATGAAATGCAATTGTAAGTACTCTGATATTATTACCAGTTTTTAGTTGTTGGTATTTTCTTTGGCTTGGCTTCGCGGACGAAGATTTATGGAGGGGTATGTCCACGTCTGCTGCAGGCTCGTTGGTGACTGACAAGTCCGATGCGGGACAGGCAGGCACGGTTGCAGCGGATGCAAGGGAAAATTGGTGGGTTGAGGTTGGGTGTTGGGTTTTTCCTCCTTTTGTCTATTTTGTCAGTGAGGTGGGCTCTGCGGTCTTCTTCAAAGGAGGTTGCTGCCCGCCGAACTGTGAGGTGCCAAGATGCACGGTTTGAGGCGATATCAGCCCACTGGCGGTGGTCAATGTGGCAGGCACCAAGAGATTTCTTTAAGCAGTCCTTGTACCTCTTCTTTGGTGCACCTCTGTCTTGGTGGCCAGTGGAGAGCTCGCCATAGAACATGATCTTGGGAAGGCAATGGTCCTCCATTCTGGAGACGTGACCCACCCGGCGCAGTTGGGTCTTCAGCAGCGTGGATTCGATGCTTGCGGACTCTGCCAGCTCGAGTACTTCGATGTTGGTGATGAAGTCATTCCAATGAATGTTGAGGATATATAATGTTGAGTTTTTGGTTTAACCTTTATTTAAGTAACTATGGTGATGGAAAAGAAACTTGCTCGACCTGTCTAATTCTTTTCATGGGATCCTAAAAGAATATTACTGATTTGCATCACTTTTATTTGTAATGCAATGTGAAGGATTAATGAAAATAAGAACTGAATTTAAAAGATTTGAATCTTATTTCTCTTTGTGCTTGTTATCAAGCCATAGGCAAGTGTTGGCTGTGTCTTCAGAAGCTGATAAATTGGAGGATTCTGCTGTTTTTTTTCTCTAGCCTTCACCATGCTCCCCGCCCCCACAAATACTGTGGCGTATCCCTATGGGGATTACATGGGCAGTGCCTATGTGTTAGTTGCTCTCTATTATTCTGATGAAGTTGATTATCATCTGACTACATATAAAACCAGATGAGACCACCATGCACACACCCATAATGCACAGCATATAATAATCACAGATATACTTAATGATATAAAATAAATGGGTATATTTTTGGTGTAATTTACTCATTTCATTTATAAGAGATACTATTCATCAATCTCACAGCATGCAGGAAGAAGCTATTTCTCAGCTTGGGGCATTCCTGACTTTTTTGGTCATGTACCCCTTTCCTGATGGTTATTGGTCAGAGACACTGTGCAATGAATGGTAGAAATCCTCCATAAGCAGCTGTTAAAGCCACGCGCCCGGTGAGTATCGTCAGTGGAGGAAAGGGAGGCCCTTGTGATCTCCTCGCTGTTTTAATGATCCTCTGATTTCTGGTCTGATGTTTTGCATTTATAGTTACCATATGATGCAGCCAAACAGGACACACAATTTTGCTCCTGGAAAAAATTGTCCCAGTGGGGACTGATAGCCTTGCCCTCCTTAGGAAGCGTATGTTTTATCATGGCTTCCTGACAAATAGGTGTTGTGTATTCAGGATAGGTTGTCTAGTGAATGCACACCAAGGAACTTTGTGGTCTCCACTCTTAGGAGCCATGAATGTGCAGTGAAGGGTGGTTGACCTTCATCCTCCTGAAGGCCACGATCATCTCCTTTGTCTTGTCCACTTTGAGACTCTGATTGTTCTCACACCATTTGACAGGTCTCCCAACCTCCTCTTTGTAAGTTGCCGTTGGTCTGGATAAGTTTAGGGGTGATGTCAAGGGCATGCAGAGTGTTGGGTGTCTGGAACAGTTTGCCGGGTGTAGCGGTGGAAGCAGTATTTAAAAGGCTTTGAGCTAGATCACAGATATGCAGGGAATGGAGGGAAAAATGTGATGTGCAAGGAGCAGAAATTCTTTCATTTGGCATTGTGTTCAACACAGACATCTTGGGCCAAAGGGCCTGTACTTGTGCTTTATGGTTCTGTGGATCATAAACTGTCATCCTTGTGGTCCACTTTTTTCACACATATATTCATTCAATAACAATGATTTTAAAATTTACTCTAACAAGGTTTACTGGTTTGCAATACTATTGGAACAGAAATCATCTGGCTAAATCCAGTCCTCAGAGGTAGTAAGAGAATTCTGCGGTTTCTTTTGTAAGTGACTGAATGTCGTGTATCCACGGTGATGTACAAAATAACTATCAATCTTTGAAGACAGCACTCCTTTCAATGGCCCATTTGATTCCAAGTAGCAAAAACTTGAGCTGTTTTTGATGACGGTGTAGATAAAATTGCTTTGGGTGTTTTTTGGTCAGATACTTATTAACTGAAATGATTTTCTGTTGCTTGGACTACTGTTGCCATTACAAGAGAACCATTCTCTGGAATAGTATAAGGCTCATTAAATATTTACATAAATATTATTAGAATTTTGTCAAACTCATTGATGTGGTTTATGAATTGTAAAAACGAGGTGTTTCCAATATTTTTAAGCAAAAGTGTTTACTGAAGAAAGTTGATACTTTTATCTACAAGTAATGTGGGAATTTGTAATCTGTCACCGAGATTATATCTTTCTTTGTAAATAGATGTTGGTGCAGATGTCCTGGATTTAGCTGAAACTATGGTGGCTGCTTCTGAAGGATTGAAATATGAACCAGTATGTATAATTGTTGCTTATTGCTATTTCAAAATAGACAGAAAATCGATGTTGTGGATACTTCACTGTTTAAGCTACATTAAAGATCTGAACAAAGAATCAACATTGCATGCAAAAAGTAAATGCAAATTGATGGAAGGTCTCAACCCTAAATGTCAACGTTCCTTTTGCCTCTACTAATGTTGCCTGATCCACTGAGTTCACCAAAATTTACTCTTTCTTGCATTTGATTACTGATGTGCATTATTTTTTCAGTTGAGAATTTGGGTATTTGATCGAAGCTTTCTGTAAAGCTGCTCATGGATTGTTCAGTGTTAAATTGTAATTCCATATAGTTTTCAACATTGTGTTCAGTTTCATGAAGCCTGGAGGAAAGAACACCATGCTGTAACACTTCATTTTGATATAGGTTCTGCTAAAGTTTCATCTCTGCAAATAAACTAATGTGAGCAGAAAGATCAATTTCTTTCATCTTAAATATCTCAACAATTCCTTTTGTGAAACATGCTCCATACTATTTTCATCAATATACAGCTTGGCAATATGACCATTAAAAATTTTCATTGGAAAGTTGGGATGCTAATTGACGTATTTTTTTTAATTGTAGACCGTTTTTGAATTATCTACACGTCAGAAAATGTGGCAAAGGTAAGAAATGGATTCTCTTTTTTCTGAAAATTCTCTTTTCCTGGAATAATTGTTGATTTCTGGTGATTAATATATAAAGTATCTGCCAACTACTTTGTCACAATAGTGCTGTGACTAAGTTAAATCAGAATATGAAATGTAAAATTGTCTGTATTTGCTGAGTGCAGCAAAGCAGACATGATTCCGTTCATTCCCAACCACCCCAATCCCTCCTGCAAGATGCCTTCCATCTGGGTGTGAGTACGGGAAAGCAAGCAGCTGTGCGACAGTTTCAGGGCGTACAATTTTCATGTAGAACTTGCATTATCTTTTGTTCCCTGACCTAGTTGACAACCTTTTCTTTGCCATAGATTGTATTTTTCCTAAATTCTGTCAGTAGTGAAATCTTAACTGAATGAATTGTTGAGAGAATTCAAAAGATGAGCCAATATTATAACCAGGTTATTTTTCTCCAGGTGAAGCAGGTTGAGAATTCACCAGTTGGGAAATGTCACAATAACCTGGTTATTGTTGTAAATTATGTTGGTTAGCTTTATTTTTGGGACTTTTTTGTCACTAATTTTGATATCAAAATGAAAATTTGCAGTACAGATACTCCCCGACTTGTGACCTTTGCGACTTGCATCCATCTGCACATACAACCAATTTTTAAAAAAAAATATAAGATAAAATATAAAATTTATGCAGATTATGTTACATATGACAAACTATAATAGGGATATAGGGCATGTAAGAGCCAAAATGTGCATACTTACCTTGTTAGTCATCGTCCTGGGGTCCTTTGACTGGGTGCGGCCATCTTGATTCCTGTGTGCATGCGCAGTGAGTTCTTGTATTGGAATTCGGTTGGCGCATGCGTGAGAGTTAAGGGTGCAAATTCAATATTGTCAGGGTGCTTAACTCTCACGCATGTGCCAACCGAACTCCACTACGCGAATCCACCGTGCATGCGCCAATCAGATATTCGTATATGCGCACAGAAATCAAGATGGCCACGCTCAGCCTGTTGGACTTGGGGATGCCAACTCACAATATAAGTTTTGACCAGAAGGTGGAAAGATTTGCCACAGTTGATTGACAAATTTAGGAAGATTTAAGTTGTTATCGTCAAATTTGATTGAAAAGTTTGCTTAAGACTTTGGTACTCCACTCGTGAAGGAAAAATTCTGACTTGTATCCATTTAGAGATACAACTGATTCTTTGGTCCCAATTACAGTCGTAAGTTGGGGAGTACCTGTAATTTCATTAGATTTATTATTGATTTGTAAAGCTATTAAGATGAGTTGGTTAACTGCAAGTGTGCTGATGTTTTAATTAGAATTAAGACTTGCTAAAGGTGCAAATTGTTTGATCTGTTTAAGAACACTTCAGAAGATTCGGAAAAAAGTTCAAGAAGAACATTCTCTTCAAGATCTTTTATTCAAAAGTGCTTTTAGAGGTTTGCCAACCGCATTACCACCAAGGTAAATGATCCAGCAAAATCAAATACAGGCTTCTCCTGCTATCCAAAAGTAGAGTGTTCCTATGAAACCTTTTGTAAGTCAAAATGACATAAAATGAAGAAGCAATTACCATTGATTTATTTGGGAAAATTTTTTGAGTATTCCCAGACCCAAAATCATACCAAATAGCACATAAAACCTAAAATAACACTAACATGTAGTAAAAATAGGAATGATATAAATACACAGCCTATATAAAGTAGAAATAAAGTACGTACAGTGTAGTTTCACTTACTAGAATTGGGAAGACAGTGTACTTGATGCTGAGTGTAGTTCCTGGGCAGGAACTTGGCAGTACCACTCGCTGCTCAGGGTGCGCCCTACCTCTATAACGGCTCGCTGCAAAAAAAACGCTGAACGGTATTTTCGCTTTCTGCCTTTCTTCACAAAAGTGAAAATCCACTTCAGATTTCTTTCAGTTAGTGAAAACCGGTACTAATTTAGGTCTTTCATAAAAATGAAGTGGTGTCAAGCGAACTTTGGAATACCTGTATATTTGAATGTTGAAACCTACAAGATGTATTCCAGAATAAATCTGCGATCAATTCTGAGTCAATAGAGACATTATGGGAACTTGGACAAAATCCTAATTATTGAATTGTATTTTGCCTAAAAGGGTAAATGTCAGTAGGAAACAATATTTATTAAAGTATTATAAGAGCAGGAGATGGGCTAGGGAATATTGTTCCTCCAAATATTTTCACTCCAAATATTGAACTTGATGGAGATTCAATCTTGTGTCCTGATTTAATCCCATTGCATGCTGCTGGAGCTCTCAACACCAACGTAGAGTATGCCCTTATGATGTAACAGTCAGTGGAGTTATATACAAAGACAAAAAAAAGGGTGATCTTCTAGTCAGTGCACTGTGCAGCGAACGAAAGAAAAAAGCACACAGAAGCTGTAAGTGAGTTGAACCAACCAACTGACTTTACAGGAACTCTCCAAGAGCTTTTCAACACGACTCCCATGATCTTTTGCGACCCCCCCCCACCGGGACCATTGTGATGTCAGCCTGCACCCCCTTGACCCGGTTCACTTGTGGATCAGTGCGGCTCGCTACAATCTACCCATTTCAGAGTCAGGATTGGGTTTATTGCCATGAACCTGTTTCACTGAGACAAAGCAGTTCAGGAACTTTTAAAATCTTTTGTTTGTTTTAAAAAAGACCATCCAGAATAATGTGGAACCTCCAACTTACAGAAGCAAATGGGTTGAGAAAAATAATGCTGCATGGTTGTTGAGATTTACACAGGTTTCAAAACAAAATCCTAAATTTAGTTCAGGTTGCACTGTTTCCATGCTCACTACACCATAGTCATATTTTCATAACTTGTTC
The DNA here is from genome assembly GCF_036971445.1 of Narcine bancroftii. Lineage (NCBI taxonomy): Eukaryota > Metazoa > Chordata > Chondrichthyes > Torpediniformes > Narcinidae > Narcine > Narcine bancroftii. Next base: position 83,702,943 of record NC_091479.1, on the reverse strand, counting down.
TTTTTTAGTCATTGTGGTACAAATTATTTTGCTTAAAAATAAGCTTGATGCATTCAAAACTTTAAATAGCAAAACAGAAATAGACCTTTTTTAGTTTCAGTATTACACCTGATGAAATTACAGGTTGATGTGTCTGATCCTTCATGTGTAGAATATTTCAATTTCATGTAGTCATTTCTCAATTGATCAGTTGTGACTGGCAAATTCAGAGAGTACAATGAAAATTATTTTTAATTATATTTGCAGGGAAGACAAATTATCTCATCCACACGATGCCTGTAGAATACATGGTCATTTATATGTCAACAAAGTAGCAGGAAATTTCCATATAACTGTGGGCAAGTATGTGCAGTTTTTTTACATTTGATTAAGCTTTTCTTTCAGATGTAAATAACTAATCAATTATTAAGGTCATTCTTAAACTTGGAAGTTTTTATGGACAATTGTGTGAGATTTTCTCTGTTACTGTTCTTGTGTTGTTCCTGGTGTGTGAACAACTGTTGAGAAAATCTCGTGGAGACTGTTCATAAGCCATATATGCTCATTTCCTCTTTCCCTATTACTGATAAAGTGTCCAACTTGGCTATAGATGCTTCAATAATACTATTACTTTGAGTTTCATGATGCAATCATGGCATTGAATGTTGCTTTAATGCTTTGTTGATGTGGCAAAGTTTGCAAAGTAAGATGTAGATGGAATACAAGGTTCAGTAATGGGTTCTGTGGAAGGAGTGGTCTATCTTGAAGCCAATCCAACCACAAATGCCTGTCCTATCTAACATTTGTTCCATTGATGGCCTCTCTCAACTACCTCAGAGCGCACAAAACAGGATTGAAAACCTGTCCTCCTCTATCCTGAGGGAATAACTAAAAAAGAAGGAACTGTCAAGTGATTTGATTTATTATTGCTGAGCCAAAACACTTGTGGTTAAATGCTTTTGAAAGTAGATTGGGATAACATATTAGCTCGTCTCCAAGATTGGTGAATTTTGTTAGCGTTTCTAGGATTTTTTTCAACCAATATATACTCAAACAAACATGAAGGCAGATTATTTAAATTTAATAATGAATGGGATTTACTTAATTACCTGATCATTTGTCTAAAATTGAACAGAACATGATTGAGTTCAAACCGCTACAGATGCAGTAAACAATGACTACTCACAGCAAACTGGGCATGCCTAATATTCATTAAATTGAATTTTTTTTAAAATTCTGAATTAATTCAAAAATATCACAACACTCATGATTACAGAAACCACAAGGAAGATTCAACAGCAATGTTTCCAGTCAATTATGTGCAATTAGAAATGAAAATAAAATCAAGTCTTTTGCTACATTGTGAGGAGGAAAGAGCAAAAGTTAAGGTCTGTGATGCATGGAATGCAAGGGGAGATGAACAGTGAAAAGGATAATGATGTGGCAAACTGGAATGCCAAGAAAACATGATGCCAGAAGTGTTATTGATATGAATAGATAAGGCCAATAGGCCTCATTTCTCTTGAAAGACTCTATCCTATTCAGTTTATGAAGATTTTTGCTGGAATAGTGCGGGAGATCAGGACTGAGATATTTGAGGAATCTAGCTCTGAAGAAGATCACTTAAAAATTGGACACAAGCCTTTAGAGAGCATAATTTGGAAGCACTTCTCTACCGATTAGGATTTTAGAAATGCATCTACAAGCAGCTTTCAATTATGGGGTTTCTTCAAAACAAAACATATAGGATATGTGTTGAAGATTATTGAACAGATCTACCATCAAGCACTTCTGGTTGGGAGGAAAATTAGCTCCAGCCAGTAAAAGCTGTATCATAATAAATATCCTTGTCCTGTAAAGCTTCAGCATATTACAAGTGGATGTTAGTAAAATGCACAGTAATCTCAAGTAAGAGATTTTATTACACATAAATAGCTTGTGTTGCGTGGGGGAAAAATCTACAACATGTTAATATTGTGGATGATCATTTCCTCATTTGGGAGTAACATTCATTCACCAGAAACAAAAGTAATGGACATGTCCCCAAGGCTTTATGGCCTGTATCCTACAATCTTAAAAAAATTGGCTGAAGAGGTAGTGCACGCATTGATCGTGAGCTACCAAAACATTAATTGCAAGACATTTTTTCTTTTCATTTTAAAATATTTTTATTAATGTTTTGCAATATAAACAATTGAGCAGTTCAATTATACAATGTGCTACAAGATTCGGAAAAAAAACATTTTATACAATATTCTCATAAGGAAATCCAGAGTACAGTCATAACAATAAAATAAGATTTAACAAAAAAAAACACAAAAAGAAAAATTTCAAAATCCCTTCATCTAACCCAGGTTGAAAGTTGACATGTATGTATCAAGTGACACCAACTTAAGAGGTGGACAACAGTGTCAAAATTCCAGAACCACCTTAAATCATGAGATTATGATAATAGTCCATAGATGGGTCCAATGTCTTTTGGAACTTAACATTCGAATCCTTGACAACCTATCTAATTTATTCTAGAGTTAAACAAACTATAATATCTCCTAGCCATTGTGCATGTGTAGGTGGAGTATTATCTTTCTGTTTAATCAAAATTTCACATCTGGCTAACTGATGTAAAAGATAAAATTCTGCTTTGAATACAAGTCAGTAATACATCAACATCTTGAGGTAATCCTAAAGAGCAATTAAAGGTCAAGGTTCCAATTTTAACAAGAATTACCGATAGTGTAAAGACAATCTAACAGAGTTGGTGTGATTTTATGAAAAGGTAATTGTGTGTGGCAATTTTGCCAACATTCACTGAGGCTGTAATAACTTGGAAGGACAAAGAAAAACAGTAAATTTGGTGTTTTTTTGGATTCCTAGAAATTATGTGATAAGGTCCCACATTAGGGTACTGCACAAAACATGTATTCTATCCACACACGTGTGGGGAATAATACATTAGTATGAATAGGAGAGTGGCAAACAGAAAATGGAGTCAAGATAAATGAGACAGCTTGGATTGATCAAAAGGTAGTTGGGGGTCACAGGACTCCATGGAGCAGCTTCAACTGTTTATTCAGCCCCTTCATCTAAGTAATTATAAAATGTGGCCAAATTTACTGAAGCGGCAAAGAAGTGTGGATTCAGGTGTGGTATGCAGTACAAATTCAACCCCAGCAATTAATTATAAATCAGTATTGTAAATAGTTTCAGGCAGGTTGCCAGGGGAAGGATGGAGATTGTAATTACCAGTAGAATGTGTGAGTTTAAGTCTATAACTTGGTTTGAAGTAATATTCTATGTAGGATGAGCAGTTAAATATTTTGATATAATGAAAGGATTGAAAGGGATGACATTGAGGAGGAGCTGTGTGTTAATATGGTGGGCTATGGTCAGGGTGCAGGTCAGTGCTGTTAGATTCTATGATTCTAGTGTGTGTGTGTGTGTGTGTGAAAAATCATGCAAACTTGCATGGTTCTGTGGTCTTTTCATCCTAATGATCTTGGGATAGATCCCATAGGGCACTGATGTTCGGTTTTATTTTAACAGCTAAAAAGAAAAAAATTCTTTGCATCATGAAACTACCCTCAAACACCTGAGGATTTGCTTCTCTAATATTCTCTTTCGCAAAATTCATTAAAAAGTATAATCATTTTTTAACCTAAGATCATGTGATAAGGTGTATTCTCTCTCCTACATTTTCTTTAGTTTGTTGGACTGTTCTAACATGATACTTACTCCTTTCTTTCATATTCCTCTAACTTAATAGCTTGCTGTAAAAACATTATCCTTATCTTTTTCTTTCCACTATCAATTGATTCTAGTTGATGTTCATATCACTTTTGTCAATTGTATTTTAAAAAATCTGCCTCTGTTTTGAGGTAACTCATTCTTGCATTGGTGTCAAAACTGATAATCACATCCAAAAATGTGTAGTCCTTTATCATATCTGTACACCAATACAGCAATTTCCTGTTGATTTTCCATTTTCTGTGCCAGAGAAGTAAATCATCGATCACTACTGTAAATACCTGATCTCGAACTTGTTTTCCAAACTTTTAAATTCAGCTTTCACAACTGCACCTTTTTTGACCAACCTCCTGACTTTCAATGGAAATTAGTTTATTTTCCCTCCTTTTGAATTTGTTTTGAGACTTGACAATCTCTCATCCTAGCAGAAAAGTTTGCAGGGGTGCTGGTTCTACTCACAGTATCACCAGGGGAATTTCAATGTTAGTAACCAAATTGTCTTTATTATCTGCCACCACTCACATGCTGTTTTTTCTTTCTATCATGTACCTCATTTTCTGCTGATCTCTGATTTCTTTAAGTCTGCAAGGGAAAAGGATATTAGTTTTATTGATAACTTTTAATATTGTCCTATTAATGCTGACCGATTGATAAAAGTTCTTTCATATCAATTTCCAATGGACAAATTCTCTGCACCTTTAGGGCAATTCCTCACCCAAGAGGTCATGCACATATGGCAGCTCTTGTTAGTCATGATGGTAAGTGCTGATAAATCTTAATCCAATATATTATAGATTGATTAATATAGCTCAAAAGAAATAGTGTGCATTAAATGACATGCATGGTGGTTAGTAAAGCCATTGAATTTTGTGGATCACCAGATACAAGGAAATATAGTGTATCATTCAGCTATGAAAGAGAGTTGAAGACCTTCACCTCAGATTTAGAAGATTATGCTCAAATCCCAGGAATAAGATATTCCAATGCAGCCTGAGGGAATACTGTACTATTGGAATTTCCTGGCTTTTGGATAAATCTTCTTTACACAGAGATTCTGAGTATCTTTCTTGGCTTAGCATGAAATAAAATTCTTATAGCACCATTCACAGATTTAGGAGCGCTCTGTCTGTCCAATGTCAGTGAAGCAGATTATCTGGCAATTTTGACGTGGAGCTATCTGTGTGAATATTGACTGCTGTATTTCTTGCGTTACAACATTTTTATTGGCTGCAAATCATTTTGGAATGATAGGTTTTACAGCTGCTGGTTATTCCCTGCCGTCTCATCTTACTTCATATGGGAGTTTCAAAAGTGAGCATTTTTCATGGACTTTCTTATCAGAGAGGGAGCATCAAAGCTTAATTTGTGAAAATCCACTTTTTCAATTCTCGCAGTATTCATTGAACAGCTGTCACATCTGGAAATAGGGATTGATTGCTCTTTCCCTCGTTCAAAAGCACTCAACTCCAATTGTCCATCCTTATCACTAACCCCACTCATCAGTTGTTAAAATATAATCGTCTGATTTTTTTTTGTGTATCTCTATGGTGCATTTTATCAATTATATTGCCTAAGGAAGTAAGATAGTTTAATATGCCACGAAAGTATAATTCTATTACTTCAATTTGAAAAGGACATTTTTAAGGCCTTTAAATTTTTAAAATTTAGACATACAGCATGGTAACTCAATTGACCTACAAACCTTGTACATTTTGAAGGGTGGGAGGAAACACATGCGGACATGGGAAGAATGTACAAACTGCTTACAGACCGTGCTGGATTCTAACCCTGGTCGCTGGTGCTGTGACAGCAATGTACTAATATCCATGTTAACCTCATGACCCAACTAGCCATGCTGCCCATTCAAAATTTAATCAACGTTTTGTAAAATGTAGAGTAATGGGAGCTCAAAATATTATATATAATGTTTTTAACCACACGGGGGTGCTCTTCATTCTCCAAATGGTCTGTTTCACAGGGAATTCGTAACATCTGAATACTGTATTCACTTCTTTCTTAAATTTGATCATAATTATCTGGAAAAAAATATTTGTGCCTGATTATTTTATGGGGTAGAGTTAGAGGGGAAAAAGACAAGAAATGGATGGATATTTTTGAAAAAGCAAGTTAATATTTACAAGCAAAACTAAACATTTTTGAAGATGTGCTTGTTTTTTGAAAATGATATGAAAACTGGCTAAATAACATACTTTTATTGGTTTTCAGTGTATAATTTTTCACATCGAATAGATCACTATTCATTTGGAGAACCCATTCCAGGAATTATCAATCCTTTGGATGGAACTGAAAAAATTGCCATAGACCGTGAGTTAAAGTCTGCAGACGCTGTGATTATAGTTTATACAAAAATGCTGGAGAAATTCAGCAAGACATACTGTGTTCTTTATTTAGCAAAGGTAAATATGTATAACCAATGTTTTGGGCCTGAGCCCGTCATCAAGGCATGAGCAAAATGCAGGCAGCCACCTGAGTAAAATTTTGGGGAGAGTGGCAGGGGGGAGGAGCACAGGCCCCCAGGCAAGAGGTCAAAGGTGGTTGTGGGTGAGAGGGTACAAGAGAAAAAAGCCCCTCCCCAGTCCCCCTCTCTTTCCCATCCCTCTGCTTTCCTCCATCTCCTTCCCTCTCCATTTGGAGAGCTATCCCCACTGCCCCTATCACTTTGCCACTTTTTTTTTAATCTCAGTGAAATCTCTGACCTGAATGTCTCTGGTAAACCATATAACCGTAACCATTTACGGAGCAGAAACAGGCCATGTTAAACTCAAAGTAAAATATTAATTGCCAAGACTTAGTCTAGTGAACATGCAGTGGTATAAAACAGATGAAAGTAAATTATCCACTTGTATTTCATGTGCCAAATATAGGAAATGCATTGAGAATTTTTCATTAAATTTGAGTTTGAGTCTTTCCATAACAAGATGTGCATTGATTTGGTGAAAAGTTGACAGATATGGCTGAGAAAAGTTGAGACAATTTACTTGTGCTTAAATATATTTATTTGGAGATTATGTACAGTTAATACTATAATCTGCACTTTGTAGTGCACGTCGAAAGAATCAAAGGCTTGTTGATCCAAACCAAGGCTTTTATTAACTAGAAGACTGGAGCATATCACATGTAGGTTGACAGTCAAGAATGATCTGGGTCTGGCTAGGAGCAATCCTTTAAGACCTGCCAGTAGGCATGGCTATGTTCTCAGCTAATCACCACCATCCTATACCACAAAATATATATATACACATTGGTGATAGAATCTGTACTATCACACACTTTATTTACATTTATAAAGAAAATGTTACTCAGTAGGGTCTTGAAATTGACAATTCAATTCAGTAAAACAAAATTATGACCATCTAATTGAAATTAGTGGAAAGAAATGCAAATTTGAAACCATGAGTCAATTTCAGTTACATGAAGGTCATCTGGTGTGACAGTTCAATAAAGCATTTGTTGTTCCATTTATCTTCAAGCTCCTTAAGCGTATATTCATACTAAATCTGCTTTTTTTTACAAAGTAAATGAAGCAGTTGTTAATTTCCCATAATGTGTGTACATTGCATTTTATAATGCACTATTACTGAAGCCCAATAAAATGCTGACACATCTTTGTTAATACACTGTCAACCTTGATCAAACGAAAGCAATCAATATCAGATGTATTTTTTTCTCTAAGTTAACCATGTAAATTCTATTAGGGCAGGTGGAGTATTTTTTTTCCCAGAATGAAGTCTATAGCTCGATGAAAATGGCAAATTGCGTAGTGAGGCAGTCATTTAATATACTTGCTTTTGTAGGCTGAGGCCTCCTCTCTATGGAGGCACGGTTAGCTTAGCAGCTGGATTTCAGGTTTATTGTCAGACATCACATGACATCACATACAACCCTAAAATTCTTTTTCTGTGGGCAAGGCAGAATTACCACTTATTAGTAGTGCAAAAACCTGTACATATCATATACATGTAAACAAATAAAGAACTGTGAACAAATATACAAAAAATCAATGAAGTGCATAAGTAAGAGTTCTTAAATGAGACCTTGATTGAGTTTGTTGTTGAGGAGTGGTAGTGGCTGTTCTTGAACCAGGTGATGTGAATCTTGTGGCATCTATGCCTCTTTGATGGAAACAGCAAGAACAGAGGGTATGTTGGATGGTGTGGATCCTTGATGATTGCTGCTGCTCTCTGACAGCAGTGTTCCCTGTAGATCCATGGTTCTCAACCTTTTTCTTTCCACTCGCATACCCTATGTCATAGGTGCTCTGTGATTAGTAAGGGATTGCTAAAGGTGGTATGTGGATGGAAAGAAAAAGTTTGAAAACCACTGTTTTAATCATACCTAATTGACAGTTTCGTAACTCCAAAGGAAATGAGCCTTGACAATTTTTCTCAAGTAAAATTTTTCAGTAACAATTGGGTCTAGAGGATTGATTCTCAACCTTCCCTTCCCACTCACATACCACCTTAAGCAATCCCTTACTAAACACAGAGCAGTGATGGCATAGGGATTACTTAGTGGTATGTGAATGGAAAGAAAAAGGTTGAGAACCACTCCTGTAGATGTTCTTGATGATGGGGAGGGTTTTGCCTGTGATGCCCTGGCTGCATTCACTACCTTATGCATAGCTTTATGCTCAGGAGTATTGGTGTCCCCGTACAAAACCTTGATTAAGCCAGTCAGCACACTTTCCACCACACCTCTGCAGAAATTTGCCAGGGTTTCTGGTGTCACACCAAACCTCTGCAAACTCCTGAGCAAGTAGAGGCATTGACATGCTTTTTTTCACGATGCTATTTGTGTGCTTGGTCTAGGAAAGATCCTCCAAGATGGTGAACCCCAAGAACTTAAATTAGCTTCCTCTCTCCACCTCTGATCCCTCAATGATCACTGAATTATACACCTCTGGTTCCCCCTTCCTAAAGTCAAAATCAGCTCCCTAGTTTTGGTGGCATTGAGTGCAAGGTTGTTGGTGCACCATTTAGTCAAGTTTTTAACCTCCATCCTATATGCTGACTCGTCACCTTTCTTTGTAGAACCCACTGCTATGGTATCGACGGCAAATTTGTAGATGGTGTTACTGTCATACCGCGCCACATAGCCATAGGTATTGAGTAGAGCAGCAGCCCCTGCAATTGGGACTAGGGTTTGAATTCCACGCTGTCTGTAAGCAGCTTGTACATTCTCCCCATGTCTGCATGGTCTTTTCCCAAGGACTCCAGTTTTCTCCCACCCTTCAAAAATGTACTGGAGGTTGTAGGTCAGTTGGAAGTAATTGGGTGGCACGGGCTCATGCGCCAAAAGGGCCTGTTATTGTGCTGTATATCTAAATTTTTAAAATTGTTTGGACGTCATGTGGCAGCAGACCAGCGAGGGCCTCGGCAGCTCAACGACCCACTCAGACTTTGGGTTGCTGATGGCCGAAAAACTTGCACCAGACTGTAGGCTGGAGACTGGTTCTTTGGAACCACGTGTCGGGACCAGAATTCGTGGAGGTGCCGAGGGCAGAAAGGGGTCCTGAAGGGATATCTGGCTTTGAAAGCTTCTTCATTGAATTGTGGTTTGGATCTGGGAGCTCTGGTTTTCAATAGATTGAACAGGAGGATGTACAACTGCTGAGGCTGCGGGAGCACTGGAAGCCAATCCATGGTCGCTCAGTGTGTCAGGTGAGGCCACTTATCTGAGGTCTACTAGTACCATGTAACCCAATACTACCTGTTGCATGGTCAGGCGGTTGGCGACTAAACCAGCACCCCCACCAGGCTTGCCTGGTGCAGAGGGTGGCTAGATACCCTGCAGGATGAAAAACAAGACCTGTCAAAGGGCGGACGAACACTCTAGTAGGGTCAACAGCCATCAAGCAAACACACATTATGAAGTGCGGAAAGGCCGTTCCTCCATTAAAGCTTAGTCTAGACATTCACTGCATCAGAACTTCCCTAGCTGTCTTGGACCTCACTGTGCCGCTGGATCTGGGAGGGGATGTTGAGAGGTGGGTCTGGACCTGTGCAACCCCCTGCTCATCTAAATCCATTCATGCACACCCAAGTCCTGTAGCGATGGAAAAGTGGCGACCAGCTGGGAGCTGCAGACACTTCAGCCTGGAGGTGGCAGGGGGAGAGTGGTCACACGTGGATTACGAGCGGAGATCCAGTGAGGCAGCATTCTTTGTGTCTCAGCAGCCCTGTTTAGGGAGGCACTGCTCACCCCACAATAAGGGAAGGGCCTAGAAAAGGTATCTCAAACAAAGCCCACTCACACTGACCTGACCAGTCTGCGTGGCTGGTGGGTCATCCAACGCTGTAGGAACTACTTTTTTGGTTCTCTTTTTATTGTTGGCAGTGTGTGATAATGCTAGTGACGCCTCGTTTTGTGCCTTTGTGATAGGCAGAATTTTACAAATTTTGTTCATTATTACAATTTGTATGTTAGTATATGACAATTAAAAAAAAATTCTTAAAACATTGATTTGGAGTATTGTGCACAGCTCATGTGCCACCCTGAAGAAAGGATAAGGTAATCATAGAGAGAATGTAGATGAGATTGATTAGGATATTGCCTGAAAATGGAGGGCTGTAGTTGTATGGCGAGATTCGATAGGCTAGATTTATTCTCACTTGATAAAGCCAGTCTCTCTGATGCACAGTTCAATAATTTAATATTCCTGAGCAGGCTTTATTTGCACATTTATCTTCATCTAGCCATTGTCTTGTATATGTTGCATTTTGTCAACTTTTTGCTAATTTCTGTGTTTTATTGGGTACCCCTGTAAATATCTCCAAGTGAACCTTGTAGAGCTATCCATAATAAACTCTCTCTCTCAAGCTTTATTCTGATCTTTTAGAAGATGGTGGCTGAAGATGGTCCCATTTTTTAGCTACTCCCTCTACTCATTGAATCAATCAGTTAGAGACTAGTTTACCCCTGACAGGGAATTTGTCTTTGGAGGTACCTTCTTGATGATCTTTTAAAAAATTGTGTACTTTATGGCACAATTGAATTCAAGCAATATTAATACAGATGTAAAAATAGTATTAACTTAGCAATCAGAATCTGAAATTTCCATAAAGCTGGTTGTTCTTGCCAGTTGCTTTAAATTTAGACATACAACACTGTAACAGGCCCTTCCATCCCACGAGCCTGTGTCACCCAATTAACCTAAAACCCCATACGTTTTTCAAGGATGAGAGGAAACCGGAGGCCTGGAGGAAACCCACACAAACACAGGGGGAATATACAAACTCCTTACAGACAGTGGCATATTTTCAAACCCTGGTCACTGCCTCTGTAACAGCGTTGTGCTAACCGTGTCGTCCTTAACTGTGCTGAACACGCAGTTTACACGAGACCCCTAGTACAAACTCCTACATAAATGTTAAGTCTGACCTGAAGCAAGAGGCTTCAAGCAGCAATCTTCAGGAATGCTTGGTTAAGGATGAAACCATAGAACATGTTGAATTAGAAAGGGTAAATTACAGGTAATTAATCGGTCTCCCTCACCATTATGCTTTAAAATTGATGAAATTCCTGCACCTGTGCTCCATCCGGCATGGATCAGGTCCAGTGGAATGATTTCCCAAGTTGGCTGATATAATGCAGAAATATGCATTCCACAGTAGAACTAGTTGAGATGACAGAGGCAATCAGCTAGAGATTTAGTGCTCTTGTATCTATACAAACTTATGAAGAAGTTCCATACTTCATCTCAGTTACAGTAGTAAAAGTTTCCATTTTCTCACAAACATGGCCAGCTTTTTAGCTGAAATTTCAGGCCAATATGTCTTAAATGAACAAAATTCTCAATATTCATGAAGTTTGGGTGCATGAACTTCCCACAGTAAACAAAGAAATTGCAGATACCACTTTGGCTGCTGCAATGACATATCCACGGAGGGGCTGCCTGCCGTATAACTGCTGTGCTAAGTATGCTTCAGCTTGTCAAAGCAAGTTGAAATTTGTCCACTCTCCAGTCCCCATTTCCAGCTGCACATCTTTCCACATTTCTGCTTCCAATTTTCCTGATCGGTCCAGCTGCACTGCAGACCTGGCTCTGGTTGCAAATCCACCCACATTTCCTGTCTCCCAATATTGCCGATCTGCTCTGGCCACAGTTTATAGCCCATGTTCCTGTTGCAGATGGCTGACCTTGTGAGAACGAGGATGATGAGGACAGAGTACACATGAGTGTATTAAGCTGTTGTGTAGACTAGTGTTAATTCTAGAGGAAAGATGTATTACCCACAAAATAATGAGAAATGTTCCAAAACACATAGTCCTATATTGTTCGCTGGTTTTAGATGGGCATAAAGTAATGAGAAATCTGACATTTGTCCATACTCTGGAATAACTTTTGTAAATTTCACTTTTTGTATTTTAGATAATCAGATGTTTCAATATTTCGTCACAATTGTGCCAACAAAACTTAATACTTACAAGTTCTCAGCAGAAACCCATCAGTATTCAGTCACAGAAAGGGTAAGTCAATGAGCAAAGTTTGGATTTATTTCATCACTCATATGTGTCATTTAAACTAGATCACATTTATTTCAATCTGTGCTTCTGTTTATTCCTTTTTCTGGTATGCAATCGTAGTTTTGAGTTTTAAAAAATTATTTGCTTGACCCAATTGAACAGGGAACACATGTTGAAATAGTATTTTCAAGAGGTTTACAATCAATCAGAAACATTGTTTGACAACTCCAATTTTACACACATTGTAAACTGATGAATATGTTTCATAGGCATTGCAGTATTCAAATATAATTACTTGTTGGTTGTAACAAGTTTGTGTTTTACTGTAAATTGCAATATTAGCAATCAATATGTATGATGGCTCTCTCTTGCCCCACCTAGTGTTATGAAGTCTTCCTATCCCCTTACGAAGTGACTGTCCATTTTGGGTCCACATTTGCTTTGTTCCATCTTGGAAGGGGAAGGTTTTGTCTTCCCAAGGAGTTCCTAAATACATTTTACTTTTTTTTTCTCCCTGTCTATTTATCTCTTATAGACTTGATACCATGTTCACATATTCAACAGCATTCTGTTAATTCTTATAGTATTACTGTTTCTGTGAAAAATCATGTCATTCATCTCTCTCTCTCACTTGAAAATCTACTAATTTACTTTTCCAGAATAATCTTGTTTGGTTAGAAGAAACAGTCCCAATATTTTCAGTGGTTGGTTGTGGAAACCTTTTACTGGAGATGGTGGAAAGCTGATCATTATTCTTGAGGACAGAGTAAGGATGAAGAATGGTGCTGGAGTGTAGATGGAATAGGAAGGCTGAGAACAAAATTGAGGGTGGTACAGTTCGCGTAGCGGTTAGTGCAGCGCCAGCAATCAGAACTAGACATGGGGTCAAGTCCTGCGCTGTCTGTAAAGAGTTTGTACCTTCTCCCCGTGTCTGCATGGGTTTTCTTCAGGGGCTCCAGTTTCCTCGCATCGTTCAAAAATATACTGGGGTGTAGGTTAATTGGGGCATAAAATGGGCAGCATGGACTCGTAGGGCCAAATTGGCTTATCTAATAATTAAAATCTTTTTGAGGTTTTGTAGCAACAATTCTATATTCTATTGCAGGAATCTGGATTTGTAAGAAGGGGGTTATTCAATTGAAATTCTAAGTAATGGCAGTTATTTCATTCAAGTGAACAGCTATTGTATATGAATCCTGGTGTTAGGTTTTCCTGTTTGGGGCCATGTTCTAGGTAAACCCATCATCATTTCAGGAATTATTAGATTGGGATTGGGAGCTTTCTCTCATTTTTCTTTTGTATCCTAGGCAATTGTGATGCCCAACATAATTCCTATGTGAAACCAATTTACTAGGGATTGAATTTTGTGATTGATTTATCTGTATGCTGCAGATTTCCTAGTAGGCTTTCATCAAATATTTGTAATGAAACTGATGATTAGTGGGATTGACAACATCATCTTGTTCTCATTGATCATCAACACGGTCACCTCAAGGCGTGTTTCCCTCTGACTCACAAGCCTGTGGTCAAGTTTGGCTTCCACCCAATCTATGAATTTGCAGATGACTCCACCATTGTTGGCTAAATAATGGTTACAGATTATTGGATGGAGATTAAGAATTGGGTTGTGTGGTGCTGGAAGCAAGACCAAGGAGCTGATTATGGACTTTACAAGGGGGAAGCCAGGGACCACCCACCTATCTTCATTGATGGTGGAGAGGGTTAGTACCTTCAAATTTCTACGTGTCCACGTATCGAAGGACCTCTCCTGGGGCCAGCACATCAACCGAACTGAAAGCATACCAGTGCTGACTCTATTGAACTTGAGTTAAACTGTGAATGTGTACTGAATGGCTGCATTACAGCACTGACTGGTTTGCAAATTCAAATGGTGAGGAAAGGAGTAGGCTCCAGAAACACGGCACCAATTCTGTCATTGGCATTTACAATATCTATGTGAGGTGCCTGCCTCAAGAAAGCAGCCAACATTATAAAAATACCATCAACACATATCAAGAGGCCCAAACATTCTTGACCTACTGCTACACGTGCATCAAAGATGCCTGCCGCTCTAAGCCCCACTTGCATTATGGGAAATCGGACACCTCCTCCTCACTAGAGCAGAAACTGAAAGGTGAGGATCAGGAAAAAAAAATTAAACAATGTGGTCTGAGGATATGAATGACATGCTATTAACTGCTTTGAGTCAGTTGATTGATCCAGCAGTGAATCTAAACAAGAATGCCACCCATCATGGACTTCATCAGCAAAGATGTACGGTATAGAGCTGTGTGCCAAAGAAAACACCCTGACTGCTTTCGTTTTGTAGTATTCACCTTCCTCCACCCCCCCCACCCTTCCCCACCATGGCATCTTAAAGCACACCAGCAACAAATTAAGTATAATTATGTGACAAGCAAGCAAGGCATTTATGCATTGGATCAGTACATGACAAACTCATTCATTCATTGTTGACCACGATGTTAAAGGGAAAGATTTTTTCTATTAAAATGCATTAATGATATTGTAAACAACAACTACAATAAAACCCCTGGTATCTGGCATGTATAGGAAGTGGTAGATGTCTTGAGATGCAAGGTGTGGCAATTTTAAACCCGTATTTTTTACCACAATTTTTTTATTTGGCCAGTTGCTTGAATTCAGGATAATGGAGGTTTTACTGTATTTATTTAAATGTTTTTGAAATGTTCTTCCTGGATCTTTTCCAGGAGCGAGTGATTAACCACGCAGCAGGCAGCCATGGCGTTTCGGGTATTTTCATGAAATATGATATCAGCTCCTTAATGGTGACTGTGACTGAGCAGCACATGCCATTCGGACAATTCTTAGTGAGATTGTGTGGAATTATTGGAGGAATCTTCTCAACTACAGGCAAGTGTATTTTTTGTCATTTTGCATAGGCGACAGCAATGATGACTGCAATTGAGAGCTCAGTTACTTAATATCATGGTGTTGGTAAAAAATAATTTTCATGGCTAAAGAGATAATAGACATTTGAAAACTTAAAATTACAATTTTAATAGTTAAAAAAACAAAGTTTTAACCAATGCATAACATTTGGCAACATGAGGCTCCATGACATCTCTATTCTTCATCAAAGCAGATGTGTTCTTGAGTTAACTTTGGCCTGGGTGGATGATTTGCCTGAATTTCCTCCTTTTAAGGTTTTCAAATATTAGTCATCAGCTAAGTCAATCCATCACATGTAAAATAAAGAAATAAAGCAAAAGGCAGTCGACATTTCAGGCCTGAGCCTTAAGCTTCTCAAGAATTGCATTTCCCAACAATTCAGAATATTGCTGAAACCTTATTCAAAGTAGTTTATTTATATAGCACATTTAAATAAGGCTAGCCAGTGGATATATGCCATTAGGAATTTGAGGAGATTTGGTATGTCATCAAAGACTCTTGCAAATTTCTACAGGAGAGCTTTCTGCTTGGTTGAATCTCTGTCTGGTATGGAGGTGGCAATGAACAGGGCAGGAAATAGCTACTGAGGATTTTAAACTTGGCCAGTGCCATAATGGGCATTGTTTCACACAGTTAAGGACGTTTATAAGAGGCAATGTCTCAAGAAAGCATCCCTATCATCAAGGAACCTCACCACCTTCATCTCAGGAAGGAGGTAAAAGTGCCTGAAAATGAACACCCAATGTTGCAATAAGATTCTTCCCCTCTGTCATCCGATTTCTGAATGGACAATGAACCACAGACATTCCCTCACTTTTTTCCCCTTTTTTTTGGAATCATTATTTAATTTTAAATAGTGTATTTAATGAAATTTAATTTATAGCAATTTTTGCACCTGTAATGCACAAATACTGCTACCACCTAATTTTGTGGCACATTTTCATGACAAACCTGATTCTGAACGTTCGAGTGCGACAACAAGAAACCAATGGACATCTGAGGAAAAATTCTCAAATGGTTAATTTCATATTATTAAGCCAATAATTTGCTTAATCTCCGCTTCCTCGGTTAATGGGACATTAATACAATCACATTGTCTTCGGTTTACACAAAAGCCACTCTGGTTAAACCTACCCAAAATCTCCCCTATCGAATTATACACAAGTGACAAGGAGCACCATAAATTCCATGTTCTCCAAAACACTTAACAAATTAACCTGCCCACCTTTCACCATTGCTCTGTCGTTACTGGTTTAAGTCACTGACCTCCATTTTTTTCACTGTCTTGTGAGAGAACTATTACATAGCTGACAGTAGTTCACTAGTATCATCATCTTTGTTTACAGTCATTAGTAAATACCAAGAAGATCCATGTGACATGAAATTATTTAATCACATTTATTGGACTATAGATACTGGATCAGCTACGAATTTTAGCTTTAGTTACTTTATTCTACTAGATAGAAATAAGTTGCTGGAAATCTGTCACCCTTGAGAAATAGTTAATCTTTTCTAATTTATTTTCAGGAAGAAAGAAATCAAATAAATATTGGTCATTGAAAATAAAGGCAGGCAACAGAACCAGCAAAGAATCTGGTTCATCCTAAATGTTGAAACTATATTTTATTTGTTATGCAATGAGTCTGCACCCATTGGTACTTGCATCACTCAGTGGCTTCCCATGAATCGGCACAAATGGATACAATACTAAGATGGTCCATTAATGCTGCTTAGGGAAGCTGCCCTCACAGAAATGCATCACTGATGGATTGATTTTCAGAGCTTTAGAGCTGTGGCAGACCAGAGGATTCAGACAGCCCGTGAACAAGTGGAGCAGATAAGGTGCTCAATTTCCAAAAATGGCCTGCGCTTGCCCAGTAATCAGAATGCATCAGTGAGACTCCCCTCTCAATGCTGATTGGGCACCCAATTTGCAGTGGATAATTCCTTTCTGTGGGAGCTCTACTGGAGTTCTGGGATTACCACTAGATTGCTAGTGCAGCTCATAAGACCTGTGGAAGTCCCTTTCATTGTAAAGATGGTATGCAACTGAGAGCATCTGAACTGGAGGACTAAAAATTCTATGAACAATCAGTGCTCTTCAGAGTTTCAATTGTGGGGGGGGGGGGGGGAGAAACTAAATTTGAATCTAGTTTAGGTTAAATACCAGCCTTTTTTAAAATTTAAATTTTAAATGTAATTAATTTTTTTATTTACTCATATCGCATGATAATAGGCATTTTCAGCCCATGCCACCCAATTAACCTCTATACCCCCATATGTTTTGAAGAGGAGGAGGAGGAAACTAGAAGAGATCCATGCAGAGATGGGGAGAACGTGCAAACTCCTTACAGAAACTGCCGGATTCAGACCCGAGTCACTGGGGCTGTCACAACGTTGTGCTAACCACTATGTTTATCGGATAAGTGCTCACAGCATGTTCATAATTTCAGCAAATTTGCAATTACATTTGAGGAAATACTTAAGATGGATGATGAGGGAAAAAATGCATGTTTTTTTTAAATGAAAAATATGCACAATGGCAACAAAGGATTTCAAGTCAAATCAAGTTTGTCATCTGGTTGCACGAGTACCACCCGACACAGCAATGTTCTCCAGTCCTTGGTTCAAAACGTGCAGATGCACAACCACACATAACGCTCATCCAGGCAAACAATACATACAGGTACAAGAGAAGTTTTCAGATATAAAAATAAATAAAAATTGTTTCATGAATATGAGAGTCTTGGATGGTTAGTGCGAGCAGTTCCTTTGGTCGTTCAGCATTCTCACTGCCTGTGGGAAGAAGCTGTTCCTCAGCCTGGTGGAGCTGGCTCTGATCCTCTTGCTTTTACTGATGCTCTTTCCTGTGGGAGCAGCTGAAAGCAGATCTTTGAACAATTGTGAAAAAAGCCATGAAAATTATGTTTTTATTTACTATTTTGAAAGATGTTAAAGGTGTTTAATGTCTTTGGTTAAGCTACTGAATTTATCATCTTTAATGGCATTCCAATGGATTTGTTTTTAAAATATAATGCCGAAGTTCATGCAATAATTATCCTGGAGAAAATTGTGTGTTCCTTCATAGAACCCCATTGTTACCTAGTAAATATTATTTAGCTAAACTTGATTAGATTCTTCTGGCAACATGTAATTTTCCTTTCTCAAAAACCATTTGGAGTACTGTTTATTTCTCAATGACTAATCCATGAAATAACTGTAGCCTTTGAGTAATCGTTTTTCTCTTAACATTCAACTCTCTCATAGTTTTCTTTATGCCAATGAATTTTAGCTAATAATCCTGGGATTCAGAGAATTATTTTACTTTTAAAAGTAATTGGATATTACTATGAGATTAGGCGATATTATCTATAAAATAAACACACTTTACAGATTTATGCTCAATGTGCCAGTTTTCCACTATTGCATTCATACAGTAACATGCAGTTTAAATCTTTAACCTATTCTCTCCTTAGGCATGCTCCATGGATTTGTGGGTTTTTTTGTTGATGTCATCTGTTGTCGATTCAAGCTTGGAGCTTACAAACCTAAAACTGTAAGTTGACTTTATTTCTCCTGTCAAATAGGCACAAAAATAAAAATATTCCAGTTTTAAACTTTGTCCTGATTTGGTTAGTGGTCCATTGGTTAAATCTGAAGGTTCTTCGTTTAGTTGGTTTTGCAACATCTTTTTAATAAAGCGCTTTTTGTGTAGCATTTTATGATTTATAATATGGGAACACAAGTTTATCTTTGCAGGAATTATATCAACAAAATTATACAGCAAATAAAACACGAAAATCAGTAGAAACCCGTGGTTGAAGTAAAAACAGACAATGCTGGAGAAGCTCTGCAGGTCAAACACAGGTAGAAATACGTAACTGACATTTTGGGCTTGAGCACTTCATCAAGGAATGGAAAAATGTCGGCAGGTATATGAGCAAAAGAGAAAGGGTGGGGGAGGTGTGGTCGCAAAGGCAGGAGGTGATAGTTGGAGAAGGGAAAGAGGGGACAGCAGCGATCAAGGAGAGAGGGGATGGCTAGGTGAAGGGAGGGGGAAGGGAGAGAGGAGAACTGGAGAGGGGAGGGAGAGAGGAGAACTGGAGAGGGGAGGGAGAGGAGAACTGGAGAGGGAAGGGAGAGAGGAGAACTGGAGAGGGGAGGGAGAGAGGAGAACTGGAGAGGGGCAGGAGAGAGGAGAACTGGAGAGGGGAGGGAGAGAGGAGAACTGGAGAGGGGAGGGGGAGGAGAACTGGAGAGGGGAGGGAGAGGAGAACTGGAGAGGGGAGGGAGAGAGGAGAACTGGAGAGGGGAGGGAGAGGAGAACTGGAGAGGGGAGGGAGAGAGGAGAACTGGAGAGGGGCAGGAGAGAGGAGAACTAGAGAGGGGCGGGAGAGAGGAGAACTGGAGAGGGGCGGGAGAGAGGAGAACTGGAGAGGGGCGAGAGAGAGAGGAGAACTGGAGAGGGGAGGGAGAGAGGAGAACTGGAGAGGGGAGGGAGAGAGGAGAACTGGAGAGGGGAGGGAGAGAGGAGATCTGGAGAGGGGAGGGAGAGAGGAGAACTGGAGAGGGGAGGGAGAGAGGAGAACTGGAGAGGGGAGGGAGAGAGGAGAACTGGAGAGGGGAGGGAGAGAGGAGAACTGGAGAGGGGAGGGAGAGAGGAGAACTGGAGAGGGGAGGGAGAGAGGAGAACTGGAGAGGGGAGGGAGAGAGGAGAACTGGAGAGGGGAGGGAGAGAGGAGAACTGGAGAGGGGAGGGAGAGAGGAGAACTGGAGAGGGGCAGGAGAGAGGAGAACTGGAGAGGGGCGAGAGAGAGAGGAGAACTGGAGAGGGGAGGGAGAGAGGAGAACTGGAGAGGGGAGGGAGAGAGGAGAACTGGAGAGGGGAGGGAGAGAGGAGAACTGGAGAGGGGAGGGAGAGAGGAGAACTGGAGAGGGGAGGGAGAGAGGAGAACTGGAGAGGGGAGGGAGAGAGGAGAACTAGAGAGGGGAGGGAGAGAGGAGAACTGGAGAGGGGAGGGAGAGAGGAGAACTGGAGAGCAGGTTAGCAGAAACTGGAAAAGTTGATGTTAATGCCATCTGGCTGGAGAGTGCCCAACAGAAAATCAGGTATTCTTCCTTCAATTTGCGGGTGGTCTTAATGGGATAGTACACAAGGCCATGGTGATCATTTTTTTAAATTATTATTAGACCTCAAATGTTTTTAATGAGAATCTCCCTAAACATTGGAATAATGTCATTCTAATTCAAGGAAATTACAATAATCAATCTAGTCAAACAGAAATCAAATTGATGGGATAGTACACAAGGCCATGGTGATCATTTTTTTAAATTATTATTAGACCTCAAATATTTTTAATGAGAATCTCCCTAAACATTGGAATAATGTCATTCTAATTCAAGGAAGTTACAATAATCAATCTAGTCAAACAGAAATCAAATTGATGGGATAGTACACAAGGCCATGGTGATCATTTTTTTAAATTATTATTAGACCTCAAATGTTTTTAATGAGAATCTCCCTAAACATTGGAATAATGTCATTCTAATTCAAGGAAGTTACAATAACCAATCTAGTCAAACAGAAATCGAATTGGAAAAATACTGGGAAGTTTCAGTGCACTAAAGAATGTTTTGCTACCGAGCATGTTTCCAGTTTTGTGTCTATACTCAGAATATTGTGATGTGAGAAGTGTTCTTTGAGGATGGCATCAAAATTGGAGGTTTAGTTGATAATGAAGAATGTTATCTAAGATTACATCAGGATCCAGATCAACTATTGAAAGTGGGCAAGGAATAGTAGATGGAATTTAACGTAGACAAGTGCGTGTGTTGCATTTTGACAAGTTAAATCAGGGAAGACTTGCAGGATAATATCAGGCCCCTGGAGAATGTTTTGGAATAGAGAACCCAAGAGGATCAAGTGCTTAGATCTCTGAAAGTAGTGACACAATTAGACAGGGTGATGAGGTAAGCATTTGGCACACTTGCCTACCTCTATGTAAGAATAGGTATTGAGTACAAGAGTTGGAATGTCATTACAAGATATTGTTGAGGTCATACCTAAAGTGTACTGTGCATCTAGGTCATCTACCTATTGTTCTTAAGCTGGAAAAAATGTAGAAAAGGTTTGCAAAAAATGTTACAAGACAGGAGGGCTTGAGTTGTGAGAAACAACTGGTTTGACTTGGCCATTTACCCCTGGTGCGAAGGAAGCTGAGGGGTAACCTTGTGAGGGCATAAATAATGTGAGGGTTCAGTCATTTTCCCAGGGGAGAGGAGTTAGGTTGGTGGGGTATGTAGAACAAGCTGCCTGGGAGAGAGGTAGATACAATTACAATGTTTAAAGGATATTAAGATCAATCCATAGATAAGAAAGATGTAGAGAGATGTGGGCTTAATGCAAGTAACTGGGGCTAGCTTGAGTAGACAACTTGGCCAGTGTGGACAAGTTGGAGTAAGGGGTCTTTTGTCGTGTTGTGTATCTCTACGACAGCACTTTTTAAAAATAACCACAATCTAGTCTGTAGCACCTTATTTATTTTTACTTTTTATGGGTTTTTTTTAACTATACAACTGTACAAAGTAAAGTGAATATTCATTTGATTGTGAATGTGGATCATGATCCCTCCCAGTGTTGGATGGGTGAAAAAAGGGTGGGCTTTGACTTTGAATAGTCCATTGAGAGGTTGTATGCTCTTGAAAGGAACCAATATCGCTTCGACTCAAGTTTAATACAGAGCGTAATAAGAAAATTGCTCGAGCTCCTACTTAGCATTGTAAGAGTGAGATGGGAATTTTAGATCTGTGTTGCATCTTATTGATCCTTGAAAAATCATTAATCTGAATACAACCTGCTATAGGCAGTCTCACTGCAAGTATAGGACTGCGGCTTGAAAATGTATTTTCTGAACATATTGTTAACACTTGCTCAAATTTACTGTGCTAATAATTGAAATCGGTGTATGATAAATTTATTGATGTATTGTGGAAAGATTTGTTTAATAATGGTGAGATATTACATGCTCGTCGTTTAAACCAAAAATATTTAAAGTTATGTTTATCCTTCATAATCAAATCTGAAATTATACTGATAGATGCAGAGTAAAGTTCTGCCTGGTTTCTAACCATTGCTTTTCCACAGCATGATGAATTTAGTTAAACCACAGCAATCCATCTCTTGATCTCCCTTTGCTTTTTGAGTCACTGCCATCGTGGGGGAAAAAATAGGTATTGCATTGCTCCATGAATATTTAGATTTGTGGTACTCAACCTTTTTCATTCCACTCAAATATCACCTGAAGTAATCCCTTACTAACAGGATGTCATGGGTGCTCTATGGTAAGGGGTTACTTCAGGTGATATTTGAGTAGAAAGAAAAAGCTTGAGAACCTCTGGGGTAGGTGATAGATGGTTCTTGAAGCCTGCAGGTGGAGGACCATCTGTTTAGCCTACGCTGAATTTGAATGCTTAATGCATTTGAAGGACCAGTGTACCTCTCCATTGGACTACAAAATATTTTTTTCAATTATTTTTGCTTTATTTATTGCAAAACAAATCTAATAGTAGATGTAGCACTCTTTCAGAATTTGTACCATTGTCAATGTACAACACAGTTACTGGATGTTGAAAGGCACAGACAGTAGATGTAGAAAGGTTGATTCCCATGGTGGGAGAGTCTAGGGCAAGAGGGCACGTTCAGGGTTGAAGGGCATCTTCGAACAGAAATGAGTCAGAATTTCTTCAGCCAGAGGGTGGTAAATCTGTGGTATTTGTTGCCACAGGCAGTTGTGGAGGCCAGATTATTGGGTGTATTTCAGACCGAGATTGATTAGCCAGAGCATCAAAGGTTATTAGGAGAAGGCTGGGCATGGTGGCTGAGTGGGAAAATGGATCAGCTCATGATTGAATTATGGGTCTAAAAGCTGCAAATTCTACATCTTACGAAGATTCATTGATCTGGAATTTTTATTTTATTTGCCACCTATGTTTTCCTGCATTTGGTGGTACAGTAGAACTCAGAATTTCCTTGTCTTTATTTTTAACTTTCTCCTCTCACTATTGCACGGACTTCATTCTTTGCTAATAAGCAGGTCCCACCTCAGACCACTCTGCCATGTCTTTTCAAAATCCAAAATATCCTCAGATATTCAGTTCTCACCCTTGATCACACTACGGCAAAATGAAAAAAATAACAGCAAATCTGTTTACGTCTATTTGTATCATGGTAGTCCAGTGGCAGATTCACCATATTGACATCTATTTTTAGTTGAGATTGGTGCTTCTTTTGGCAACCTGTTCCATATCTTGGTGTTGGTAAATTGCCTTTATAGTAATGGTAGAATGAAGAACCCTTTTTTTTCTCCAGTTCATTGGTAGCATCTGAGCTTTGCTAATAGGGCCAATGTTTAAAGCTCATCCCTAAATGACTGTCAGAAGAGCGTGGTGAACTGTGCATCCTTGTCTTTGTATGAAGCTGTTCCTGTGATGCTGCTTTTTCTGTAGTTTCAATATTTGACACCCTATGAAGAGGCAGGAATGAACTCTGCTTGGTCAACATAGACAAGATGGGCTGAAGAGCCTGTTTGCATGCTGAAAGCTCTGACTCAATGACTTTAAATATATCTGAAAACAAACCCTGAAAAGTACAGTTACTTCAAAAATGAGTAATATTTCTATGTGTAAACTCATTGAAGTTATGACAGGAAAAATAAAGCTCTGTGCCTTGTTATCAAATAAAATTAACAAGGTTTTCTGTCAAACCGATTTAACTTATTTAGCTTTGACCAAGTAGAAATGCTTCTAAGTAAACTCTCTTTAATGTGTTTTGTTTTTCAGGTCAATGCACTTGATGGCCACATAAATAATCACACCTTACCAATTTTAGATGACTGACCACTAACATTAAGCAGGGATGAAAAAGGATCAAAATCTATCCTCAATTTTTGGTGTGTGCAACAAAAAAAAAAATTTGGATTGCACAACCTTTGTCCAAATACCTTGTTAGATGCATTCTAGCCTCAACAATTACGATACCACTCAAGTCATTATTGGTCAAGTTGCTTGATTACGTCCAGATGACAGTCTGCTCTTTCAATATTTCAGTTACTTTATTTAAAACAAAATCAAAGACATTATTTGTCAAGTGTACCATAATCTTCAGATGATGGCCTGGTTACCAAATTCAATGTCTTCATTTAAAATGAAAAGGGAAATAATCAGTACTTTGTGGTCATATTTCAACAATGAGCTGACTAGAAATCTGACATGATTTATTTATACACCACCATTCATTTTGCATTGGTATACATTTGTTTCACAGATTTGTATGGAAGTTAAAATGTTCGTTGACAGAAAGGCTTGTATCGGCTTCCTTGACATAACCATATTAAGAATAAATTGGCACAGTGAGGTTCTGTGTGGGATAATCCTGTTACTGAATTATTTACCTTTGCTAAACTTTAAAGACGAACTGCTTAAGGGCAACAGATTTGAACAGCATGAATAACTGTTATCTTGGTCCTTGTATTTATTTTGTGGAGTATTTTTCCTCCTGTTTATAGTCAAAAAATGACTAAATTGATTTGAATTGCAGTAATTGAAAATTATTGGTCTGTCACAATTGCTGCTAACAACAGCTGATTCTGATCATCAGGTTGAATTAGAACAGCTGCCTTGTGATGATCCAATTAAAAAAAAAAGTTGTGTCAGGTTTCTAGATTTTTGTGTGGATTCCTAAATGTTTGCATTCTTGTCATTGTAACATCTTTTCAGACATGGTTGGAATGAGAGTGTAATTCAAACTGAATCAAAAGACGTTTAGCAGATGGAGTGAAACATGCTGTGCAGGTAGGAGTGTGAATTCTGTGCGATGGGTAAATGCCAGTGTTTTTCCTAATGAGGTAGATCCATTATATTCTCCAAAATGTAATTAAATCAGATTCTAAAAGGTTTGTTCCTCCATTAGAGCCAAATGCCCTCGTCTAAAAGCAGATAAATGAGGACTCTTTCATAAATGTATACTTTGAAATCCATGGTTGTCCTGTAAGCTGAGTTTACTGGTATACATAAAAGGAGCCTAACTTTGTAGCTTTTTAAGTTTACAGACACTTTCAATTACAGATACAAGAATGATTTTCTTGCAGGTTTTAAAGAAATCTGCTATTATGCCTACAAGATCAATTTTGGTGGCGTTTTAATTTTTTTTAAGAATGGAATGATGTTTATTGAATAGAATACATGAAAATGACATAAGATTCATTTTTGTAGGTCATATTCATTGTGAACTTTTTTCTGTGTCCAATGTTCATTCCACATTGGGTTGTAGGCTTAACCTGCAGCAGATTACTAAATGTCAGGAGTCATTCATTATATACACATAGAATATGGTTTCTGTATCTTGCAATTTTTAAACCCTGTAATTGATTATGTAAACCAAGAACTTGTATGGGATTTTAAGTTGTGCTGGACAAAAATATTTAAACTACACAAATCTGTAAATGCACATTTAACCTAATCTGTTGCTATTTCTCGAAGGTAACAAAATATTCAATTAACAATTGTTTTTTCAGTGCTGTCTGATTTCTGAATCAAATATAACAATGTAGAACTAAATTTCACCCCCCTCCTCCATTTGCATCATTTTTTTTAAAAGATGGTGCTCTCAAGCAAAATGATTCTTCAAGCTGCTCATCACTTTTTTTAAAGCTGCCTTGTTCCTGTATGCGGGAAGTTATTTGATCCAATGTAGAAATACTCTTTGAAATATGATCTAACAAGCAAACCAAAGCAAGGTTTTCAGTGTTGTCTTGAGTATTGCTTACCTACTCCAATCACCACTGCTATTGACCTATACCATTTAGTAGGCTGCTGAGGGACCTCCCTAAACCAGTGCTTCATTAATTAATTATATTGATAGATATGAGCTAGATATAAATGGTGAAAGCTGAGACATTTAATCTTAACAGCACTGAACAAGACCAGTAAAGCCTTGGCCCAGCTCAAGACATTGGAACCTCAGTGATAATTGTCCAGTGAATAAGTCATACCTGAATGAAGATGGTTGTGATTAGTGACAGATCTCTCAAATCACAATATAAACTTTGCAGGACAATACCCTAAGCTCAGTGTCTTTCCTTCAGCTCATAAGTAGGCTGTTGTGGTTTCCAAGATCCTTGTAATGAGATAGTCTATTTCATTGTTGTTTCATTTGCACAATATTTAAGTTTGGGTTACTAAACTACATGTAGGAATCATATTATGCAAGTCATTGCAATAACTGTGGTAGTATAAGGCCAGATTTCAACTGTGAGTGGCTCACTTTCTGACTTGCCACTGTCCTTCCACAAGGCCATAACAATTATACAATTCCAGAAGCATGGAAAAGGGGAGCCTGCCTGCTTTACTAATCTCAATATCACCAGCATATCCTGGCAGCAGTTTATCATTTCTGCAAAGCTGGGCATTTGAACAACTCGTGATGGTTGCTTTTCAGCACTTTTTAAGCCTTTAACCCTCCATCACTACAACTAGAAAGGCAATAGGTGGCTCTGAATATCATCTCAATGTGTTTCAATGTCCAGGCACTGCTTTGCTGTCACTTGGCTGGTGTTTCTCAAATTGATTTTAATGGGATCAGCTGCACTGCCGATTGCTGTGCTGATGTCCATATGAATGATGTTTGGGACAAAGACACTTTCTTCCCCTTTGGCACCTGTGCTCCAGTTTTAAATTTGTAATCAAACTATTCACGTGTGATTAAAGTGCACATTCCTGATTTTATTAAAGATTATTTGTATACATTTTGGTTTGACCATATAGAAAATTACAGTGCTTTTTATACATAGCCCCCTCATTACAAGACACCATAATAGTTGGGACATAGCAATGGTATGCATATTAAAGCAGTCATGTTTAGTCTGTGATTCATAGACATCATCCGGTGCAAAGTAGATTCTCTGATGATGTTCTGCCAGGCCTCTATGCAGCCATTTTCAGCTCCTGCTTGTTTGGGGTCTTGTCCCCTTAAGTTTTCTCTTCAGCATATGGAAGACATGTGCTCAATTGGATTTAGATTAGATGACTGACTTGGCCATTCAATAATTTTCCAGTTTTTAAACTTTGAAAGACTCCTTTGTTGCTTTAGCAGTACGTTTGGGATGATTGTCTTGCTGTCCAGTGAGTTTGGAGGTATTTGCTCACACTTGAGCTGGTAAGATGGTTCTAAACACCCCAGAATTCATTTTGCTACTGCCTTCAGCAGTTACACCAAATGAAAGTAAGTGCACTTGTATCTGTGCCAATCCTACGTTCCCATGCCATAACATCCCCACCCCATGTTTCACAGATGAGGTGGTATACTTTGGATCTTGGGCAGTTCCTTAATGCCTCCACACTTTGCTCATGCCATCACTCTGATACAGGTTAATCTTGGTCTCCTCTGTCCACAAGTCCTTTATCCAGATTTCTGCAGGCTCTTTTAAATACTTCTTGGCAAATTGTAATCTGGCCATCCTGTTTCTGTGGCTAACTAGTGGTTTACATCTTGCAATGTGGCCCCTCTATTTCTGTTCATAAAGTCTTCAGCAGACAGTTGTTATTAACACATCCACACCTGCCTCCTGAAGAATGTTTCTGGTCTGTTGGACAGGCGCTTGGGGATTTTTCTTTGTTACAATGAGAATTCTTTGGTCATTCAGCAGTGGAGATCTTCTTTGGCCTACCAGTCCCTATGCGATTACTGTGCTCACCATTATGTTCTTTCTTCTTGATAATGTTCCAAACAGTTAATTTTGGTCATCTTAAGGTTTCGGTGATGTCCTTTACTGTTTTATTCTGGTTTTTCAGCCTCAGGCACAACTCTGGTCCCCTTGATGAAAAATGGAATCCACAGGTGATCAAAAACTTAGAAGCAAGCCTAGCTCTCTTATACCTGCACCAATGAAGCAATTAAACATACCTGAGTAATCACAAACACTTGTAAAGCCAAATGTCCCAAATATGGTGCCCTGAAATAGGGGAACTATGTATAAAAAGGGCTGTAATTTCTACATGGTCAAATCAAAAATTATACAAATAACCTGAATAGAATCTGGAACATGTACTTTAATCGCATGTAAATTGTTTGCTTACAAATTTAAAACGGGAACATGGGAAAATAAAAAGTGTCTTTGTCCTAAATATAATAGAGGGCACTGTAAATAAATCAAACATAAGATCTCCAATTAACTTTGAACCTGGGTCCAAGCATTTATTTATTGGTACTGAAAGAAGCAAATGATCTCTGCCTCAGATTCCCTCTACATTTCCCTTCCCAGTGTGACTGCTGATGGCCATTCTATCTGTCACGTCTGTTCTAGGCAGAGTGGAATTGCCGTATTTAAATAAAGCACTGTAGTCCAAATTCTTGCAGGATCCTGTTGTTTATACAGGACTTGGAAATTGCTAACAGAATTTACAGAAACTTGATTAAGTTTAAACTAGACTTTTCTGTGGGAGCTGCATATCAATGTCCCCTGTTTCATGGCTTGGGAGATAAGATGACCAGAGCATTCAAGCTCTTGCCTATGGTTTTCTACAGATGATTGACAATATCTAAGCTTAGCTCTGTAAAAAGGTAAAATCCCATTTTAAACCATGTTGAAACTAAAAGTTTAAAGCATTACAATGCTACCTCACTCTATGACATGTTAATTACTGAATCCCAATGGCATTAATAATATTATTAGCCTGAACTATAATTTGAATCAAAATTAAACTTTTTATTAGATTTTAACTTCCATCATTTCATAACTTCTCTGAAATAAACCGCACATTTTGTGGTGTATTTGCTTTATGTCAGTGGATTATGATTTTGGGAAGCATCGGCTGTTTTATGATAAAGTTCTAGTTTTTGGATTTTGGCATAATTGTTTTTGATAATTGTTTTACATGATAAAACTTTGGAGAACTCTTCCACCATGGGAAGAAAAAGGTTGTGTTTCAATAAAAATACAGTTAAAGAAAATTTGCCAAAATAATTATTATTTGTGTGATTGTGCATGTATACAATGGTATTTGAAGCATTCTTGGTGTACAAATGTTTATAAAAAAAATTTGCTCCAGCAGTATGGAAGGCTGTTAACAGTGAATGGACGTCTATGTGCTTAAAAATATGGGATAATGCAAATGGAGAATTAGAGATGCCATTCAAAGTACCTTCATTTCCACTATCCATGTCCCCTGACTGAAATGGAAGTCAATATACCACCTCTTCTCACCACCTGAATCTCCCCCAGCTCATTGCAAACACATTGTTGATCTCACTTTGTTGGGGCTGGAAGTCTGTTTCCATTTATATTCTTTATTGATTTTAATAAAGATTATAATAATAAATGCATTAAATGATATGAATAGTTAAACATATTTTTTTGTAATATTTATAATTTTAATATTTAATAATCATACAAAGTGTAAAACATTGATTAAAACCCCTCCACCCCCTTCCTCTCTATTAACCAGAGAAAGAGCAAAGAAAAAAAATCATCCCATTGTCAGTTGATACAATAAAAAATATGGAGACAATAAAAGATAATACTGTACCACATTTACAGAGTAGTTAAACATAATTAATAAAACAATCAGTATATAAAAACAAACATAAATTACAAAATATCCATAATTCGTAGTACAGAGTATTTTTATTAAAAGGAACTAATGGGAAAAAAGGAAAAGATGGAAGGAAAAATGAAAATAATAAAGAGAAACAAAACTAAAAGAAAAAAGTACTCAAACAAAAAAGAAAAAAAAGCAGTGCCCCTCTAATAGTGTTGTCAGATTAGCATGGAAAGACACAAGTCAGACAATTCAATTACATTGAAGTGAAATTATAAAATAAGCAAGTGTGTCATAAATGACCCCCCCTCCCCCACAGCTTTTGAAATCTTGTATCTGAATTATGAATTGAATAATCTTTTCCATATTCAAACAAGTCATGATGTCATGCAACCATTGATCAGGACAGCATCCTCATATGTTCAAAGGGAAAGTTAAGTTTTTTGTCTAATTAAATATTGCCAGAATTGAATGTTTGCATGTGGTTGACAAGATGACATATTTCCTGATGGACAGAATCTGCATTATAACACATAGTATTTCCTCAGTTATTGGAAGGTTGAGGACTTTTGGAAAATGTTCACACATTGTTGCCTGCACACTGGTCTTGGTCATTGATCACTAGTGCAGAGGCGATGAATACAAAGGGGGAGGCTAAGCTCCACAGCAAATCCTGCAGTCCAGGTCACTCAGCTTTGATGAGTGAGGAAAGAAATAGGAAGTGTAAGTATTCATTATTTTACTGTTTGTTGTTAATCAACAAACCTAGCAATGTTTACAGTTTAATCACTGCAGGCTGAAACCATATAACCATTTATGGAGCGGAAACAGGCCATGTTGGCCTTTCGAGTCCGCACCGGTTCACTGATTTTGTGCACCCTCTTCGGGCATTGGTCCCGGTAGATCTTCATTCAATAACGATCGGTGAATTCAATGCAGGTGGAATCAGATAATAGCAAAACTATGAGCAAACAGATTGGCTGTCTGTGTACCAAAAATAGTAAAACTTGACGAAACTGGATTTATTAAGAAAAGACAAATAATGGACAATATCTCTAAGTTCATTAACTTAATCCATGCAGTACAAGGAAAGAAGACTCCAACAGTGGTGGTTGCTTTTGACACAGAGAAAGCTGTTGACAGGGTAGAATGGAATTATTTATTTAAAGTACTACAGCGGTTCAACCTACCAGAGAAATATATTAATTGGATTAAAGCATTATATAAGGGACCATTGGTGAAGGTGACAGTAAATGCATATATAATCGAACCAAACTGCATGAGTTTTTCAAGCTTTGTTGGGACCAAGGTAAACTGCCTCAGGATCTTCGTGATGCCACCATCATCACCCTGTACAAAAACAAAGGCGAGAAATCAGACTGCTCAAACTACAGGGGAATCACGTTGCTCTCCATTGCAGGCAAAATCTTCGCTAGGATTCTACTAAATAGAATAATACCTAGTGTCGCTGAGAATATTCTCCCAGAATCACAGTGCGGCTTTCGCGCAAACAGAGGAACCACTGACATGGTCTTTGCCCTCAGACAGCTCCAAGAAAAGTGCAGAGAACAAAACAAAGGACTCTACATCACCTTTGTTGACCTCACCAAAGCCTTCGACACCGTGAGCAGGAAAGGGCTTTGGCAAATACTAGAGCGCATCGGATGTCCCCCAAAGTTCCTCAACATGATTATCCAACTGCACGAAAACCAACAAGGTCGGGTCAGATACAGCAATGAGCTCTCTGAACCCTTCTCCATTAACAATGGCGTGAAGCAAGGCTGTGTTCTCGCACCAACCCTCTTTTCAATCTTCTTCAGCATGATGCTGAACCAAGCCATGAAAGACCCCAACAATGAAGACGCTGTTTACATCCGGTACCGCACGGATGGCAGTCTCTTCAATCTGAGGCGCCTGCAAGCTCACACCAAGACACAAGAGAAACTTGTCCGTGAACTACTCTTTGCAGATGATGCCGCTTTAGTTGCCCATTCAGAGCCAGCTCTTCAGCGCTTGACGTCCTGCTTTGCGGAAACTGCCAAAATGTTTGGCCTGGAAGTCAGCCTGAAGAAAACTGAGGTCCTCCATCAGCCAGCTCCCCACCATGACTACCAGCCCCCCCACATCTCCATCGGGCACACAAAACTCAAAACGGTCAACCAGTTTACCTATCTCGGCTGCACCATTTCATCAGATGCAAGGATCGACAATGAGATAGACAACAGACTCGCCAAGGCAAATAGCGCCTTTGGAAGACTACACAAAAGAGTCTGGAAAAATAACCAACTGAAAAACCTCACAAAGATAAGCGTATACAGAGCCGTTGTCATACCCACACTCCTGTTCGGCTCCGAATCATGGGTCCTCTACCGGCACCACCTACGGCTCCTAGAACGCTTCCACCAGCGTTGTCTCCGCTCCATCCTCAACATCCATTGGAGCGCTCACACCCCTAACGTCGAGGTACTCGAGATGGCAGAGGTCGACAGCATCGAGTCCACGCTGCTGAAGATCCAGCTGCGCTGGATGGGTCACGTCTCCAGAATGGAGGACCATCGCCTTCCCAAGATCGTATTATATGGCGAGCTCTCCACTGGCCACCGTGACAGAGGTGCACCAAAGAAAAGGTACAAGGACTGCCTAAAGAAATCTCTTGGTGCCTGCCACATTGACCACCGCCAGTGGGCTGATAACGCCTCAAACCGTGCATCTTGGCGCCTCACAGTTTGGCGGGCAGCAGCCTCCTTTGAAGAAGACCGCAGAGCCCACCTCACTGACAAAAGGCAAAGGAGGAAAAACCCAACACCCAACCCCAACCAACCAATTTTCCCTTGCAACCGCTGCAATCGTGTCTGCCTGTCCCGCATCGGACTGGTCAGCCACAAACGAGCCTGCAGCTGACGTGGACTTTTTTACCCCCTCCATAAATCTTCGTCCGCGAAGCCAAGCCAAAGAATCGAACCAAGGTCAACTTGGCAGGTACTTTCAACTTACAAGATATCTTGGATGCCTCTCAGTGAGTGTAATTCTGGCCTATTCAACTGAAGTCAAAATAGTTTAGTGTCTGTTCTCAGGCTTTTTGCATAGATAAAAGGTGGCAGAGAAATAGCAGCATATATTTGAATGCAACCATCTGAGTGCATGTTTGGTAAGTAATGAAGTTCTGAGGAGGATGATTGTTGAGTAGCAGCAAGTTTACCTTTTTACTGCTTTAATTCACGAAAATAAAAAAGTGTGCTACAGTAGAAGCAAATGATCAGAGTATCGAATTATTTTTTTTTAAATCAGGAGGGACCAGATTAATCTACAACTGGATAGGCGGACATAGCAGAATTTGTTGTGGGAGGTTGTGTCAGACAACTTGAGTTTTTTTTTTGTGTTTCTTTATGTTGATAAGGCAGTGTTGTTGATGTGGTTTACATGGACGTCAATGAGGCCTTTCACAAAACCCTACGTAGAAGATTGGTTCAAAAGGTTAGTGCCCCTGGGCTCCAAGGGAAATTAGCAAATTTTGTCCAAAATCGGTTTGGAAAGATGAGATAGAAGATGATGGTGGACAGTTGCTTTTGTGATCCGAAGGATGT
Organism: Narcine bancroftii; assembly: GCF_036971445.1. NCBI lineage: Eukaryota > Metazoa > Chordata > Chondrichthyes > Torpediniformes > Narcinidae > Narcine > Narcine bancroftii. The sequence continues at coordinate 83,669,626 of NC_091479.1, read as the reverse complement.
GACCAGCTATGCACCACAAGAATTGATGTCGGGTCCTTTTACTGTTTGTTGAAAACATGAACTATTTAGGTGTAAATATAGGCAGTGTGATTAAATGAACTTGCAGATGATTAATGGTGATGATATTGAAGAGGATAGTCCTAGGCTACAGAACAATAGTGATCAGCTGGTATGTGGGGCAAAATTATGGATGGAATTTAATGCTGGTAAGTGTGAAGTTATGCAGTTGGGAGGGGTGGGTGTTCTAATAAGGGTAGGTCATAAATGATGAATGGGAGGCCCTCAGGGAATATTAAGGAAAAAAAGGACATTGGTGTAGTAGATTACCAAAATTCTTGAAGGTGGCAGCACAGGTAGGTAGCGTAGAGGTGAAGGTGTCTTTATTTGTAGTGCCACCTAATATTAAAGGTTAGGTAAATTGCGGTTCAACTCGATGAAACATTAGTCAGTACGTCTGGACTATTGTGTGCTGTCTGGTCACCACACTAAGTGCAATGCAGAAAAGAGCTGGAGAATCTCACTGTTTAACACTGCACTAAGAAGGGTATGATTGTATTGAAGAGGTGGCAGAGAAGACCTAACAGGATAGTGCCTGGATTGGGACACTTCATGTATGAGGAGAGACTAGGTAGGCTGGATTTGGTTTCCTTGAAGCAGAAGAGGTAAGGAGGGATCTGATAGAGGTATACAAAATTTGAAAAGGGATGGATGTAGTAGATAGCATGAACGTTTTATGGATTGCAGATCTGCCCAAAACCAGATGGCATAGGTTTAAGAGCATTAAGATACAGAGGAGATCTCATTTATTTTTCATCCGGGTAATGATCAAGTCTGAAATACACAGCCTGAGAAGCTGGTGGAGACAGACTAACATGCTTAAGAAACAACTGGATGAGCACTTGAATATAGTTGGCACAGACCAAGCGCAACCAGATGGGATCAGTATGAAAAGATATCTGTTGATTAGCTTAAAAATGTTGGACTGAAGGTCTTGTCTCTGTTCTGCATGACATCCTGACTTTTGAATCAAACATTCAGAATATTGGGAAAGCATGGACATAAAGGTGGCATAGTGATTAACACAATACCATTACAGAGCCAGGAATCAGGGCCAGGATTTGAATCCCACGCTGTACGTAAGGAGTTTGTTACCATCTCCCCATGTCTGCGTAGGTTTCCTCCCACCATTCGAAACATACTGGGGCTTGTAGGTTAATTGGGTATATTTGGGCAGTACGGGCTTGTTGGCTGAAATGGACTTTGCTGTGGTCTAAAATTTATAAGATTGTCAACATGGCTTTTTGCAAAAGCAGGACCTCCAAAGTTAGAATCTCAGGTTTAATTCCAGTGGCATGTTTGTGAATACAAGATTTGGAGGATTAGTCAACTGATTGTCACATCAGGAATGGTGTTTGAGCAAAGTCTTTCGATTTCTAGATTTCTCGGTTTCTGGGAAGCTAGGGTCTGTAGGTGCTAGGTGGATTCATCCAATTAAGTTTAAGTATTGGGTGGCACGGTTAGCATAGCGTATAGCACATCGCTGTTCCAGCGCCAGTGACCCAAGTTCAAATCCAGCACTAGTTCATGCATTCTTCTCATGTCTGCATGGGTTTCTTCCGGGTGCTCCGGTTTCCTTCCATCCTTCAAAACGTACGGGTGTTGTAGGTCAATTGGGTACAATTGAGTTGCATGGGCTTGTGGGCTGGAAGGACCTGTTACTGTATGTCTAAATTTATTTCATTCCAAATTTGTTGCAGATGGCAAAGGCCTGTTGGGTACAGTCTATGATAAAAGGGTGAATCATTTGCTGCCAAACACCTGCCATTATATCCACAGTATTTAACAATTTGTGGAAATTGATAATGCAACTGGATAATAGTGGAGGATTTAGGTACTCTGTTATTGGCAATGGTTATTGTTTAACACTTGCGTGGGATGAATGTTATTTGGACTTTCAGACTCTTGGTATTTGGACCTTCTGCGTGCAGGTAAGGACTGCTTCATTGTGAAGGTGCAAGTGAAAAATAACTAAATCAGAAGCAAATAGACCTGGTGGAAGCAAGATCACTGATGAAGTAGCTGTAAAATTTTCAGTCCACTCTTTGGCAATCATTATAGCCAAAGAAAGGTTATTAAGTTGTACAAAATAGACACGAAATTGGACACGAGATAAGGTGTCATTTATAAGAGAAGATGGTATTGTGGGAAGAAATGAAACAAAATCTAGTTCTCTGCTTAAAAATAAATCTGGTGCAATCTTTAGAGAACTACTGGAGTGCATTGAGAAATGTTTAGTTGTACATCAAAAACTTTAAGATGATAGTTTTGTCGATCTTTTGAAGGAGTTGCTTTATCTTTGCTAATCTAGTGACATTTTGTGCAACATTTTTGCTTTTGTTTCTTTTGCAGAGATATGACTACAACAGTTTCAGTACTCCTCCACGACCATAATTGTCAATTTGGATATTGAGTGTTGTAGGAAGTTTGACTTTTGTCATTTCTCCACAATCTTTCCTGATTTGACACATCTGTTTCCATTCTAAGTCTCTACAAACTCCATTTTTGGGAATGGCAGGATGAAGATCTAGTTTAGAAATGATTTTTTATCTGTTTATACATGGCTGCTAATTTACAAGAAATTTAAATAACATTTAGTTTGATTGAGCACACTCAACAAACCCAACATGGATTTCATAAAATGAATAAGTGTTGAATAAAAATATTTGATGAACGGCCCAGGCCCTTAACATTGGTTACCCTTTACTTCCTCTGGACCTGCTAAGTTCCTCCACCTCATTTGTATATTGTACTGTTTAATAAATACTGGAGTTTTGATAGAATTGATAGGAAGAATAAGATGTATATAATGCCCTTGAATTTTTTAAAGATTTTTTGGAATTTGCAATAATACAAAAATTAAACAATACAATTATATATTGAAATGCAAATTACAAGAAAAAGAAAAAAACACCTCAATTAATTCAAAACTCCTGCTACTATACAAATGGTGGGGGGGGGGGGGGGGGAATCTAATGTAGGTATCAAGTGGTGACAACCTGGAAACAGCACAGAATCGAACCTTATAACAACCCTAAAATTTGAGATTGTGTAATGATCCATAAAAAGGCCCCATGTCTTTAGGAAATTAGTATTTTAATATTTAATGGCATTTTTTTTCTAAACTTAAACAAGACATAATATCTTTTAACCATTGCGTATGTGTAGTTGGAGTACTGTCTTTCCATTTAACCAAAATTGCACGTCTGGTTATCAATGAAGTAAAAGATGAAATTCATTTTTGAGTTGAAGTCGATAAAATGTTGTCATCTTGAAATGATCTGAAAAGAGCAATTAAAGGGTAAGGTTCCAATTTAACCTTAAGAATTGGTGATAATGTTTGAAAAATATCTTTCCAAAGTTTTTCTAAACTCCGGCAAGTTCAAAATGTGAATCAAAGAAGCCTCAGCAATTTTACATTTGTCACATCGAGGATTTATAGCAGAATAAAAATGAGATAATTTAACTTGAGACATACGTACTCTATGGAGCACTTTAAATTGTATTAATCAATGTTGTGCACAAAGGGAGGTTGTATTAATCAGATTATGAATGGAATCCCAAACCTCATCAGAGAATCAAAGATTCATATCCTGTTCCCAGTCTCTCTTGATCTTAACGAAGAAATCCATTCTTAAATTAAGCAAATTGTTATAAATAAGAGATACTGAGAAAGTTGCATTTGGATAAAGTCAGAAAGATGAGAGATTTTTCACTTGGAGGGTGGAGAATTCATGAGTATTTCTTTTGGAATAGGGTGAAGAGCAAGTCACTGAATGTATTTACGGCTATTTGGTGTTTGTAGCTAGAAATCTGGAGACATATAATCATATCAAATGGTGGAAGAAGCTCGGAGGACAGAGCTACTTTCTGTCTCCATATTTCAATATCATAAGATCCTATCGAAGTGTCGTTACCTGAAGGATAATTTATAAAGGGTTGAAGTTATTTGTAGGGTAGCTTATTGTCAAATTGAGTCACTACAAATGATGAATTAAACATTTATTGCAGTTAAAATTATAATTTTATAATTGAGTGCATCAGCCACATTCATTTAAAAAAAAAATGGGTTTTTCAATTGAGAAAGTGCAGTTCCAAAATTCATGAGAATTTCATTATATTCCCTATGCAATAATGATTGTACAGTCATATTTACTGACCTTCCAAAACCGGATGTCATTCATGATTATTGGCAGAAAAAAAGCAAGTGTTAAAATGGTGCATAATTGGCAATTATAACCATGTTAGTTACCAAGGAAAGAACCACCGCTTCAGAAGGCACTGATAAGAAAGTTTTTTTGAAACCAAAATTGAGTTATCATTCATAGTTTCTGACAGATTTTGTTTCCTGTTACTTTTCAAAACAATGCAGAAAAATCAATGTTAGATGTTTCTTTATTCTTAGTTTACTATATTCCCAGAGGCCAGGTCACTTGCTGAAGGGATTGATGTGAATTTTCTTATTGAACCAGCCAGTGTAGTAGTTTAAGCTTCAGTAAGTTTTGAATGTGGAAGTCCAAGGTTTACCATGATGGCCCCTTCATCTATCGCAATATTCTTTCCTGGACTTTACATTGAGGCTAATGACAGAGCCCAATTTTACTGGATTCCAGACATGTAAAGGATCTATTTTACCAGGAATTCTAAGTAGACCCCTGGAATAAGATGCAGAGAGAAAGTAAAATCTCTTTTGTAATTAAAAAAAAAATCATTTTTAAATAGATGCAACTATTTTGAAATGTTTTGGTCAACATTTTCATTTTATGTTAATTTTTCTCAATTCTTTTTATAAAAAAAAACAAAATAGTGGTTTTTACCAGGAGATATTTTTGACCACATCCCAGCTTTACTTTGAAGCCTTTCAGAGATGTTCGAGGATCATGACCTCAGCTCTGTGTTGCTGAAGGTATTATTGCTGTCTAGATTTCCACACCTTGCCGAGGTAAGTGAGGGTGTACAAAGATGCCTGTTTAAGTTATCATCTAACTTTTGATTTACTATTGGGTGAAGGAGTGATGCTTCATTGATGGGTTTAACATGCACTACACATAGTTTGGTGTTATAGATTTCCGATGGCATTGTCAAAATATGAATTGAAGAATAAATGCCACTATATTTAATTAAGCATTTGATTTGATGAATAAAATACTCGTATAATGCATTCATTTTTACAAAATGAAATTATTATCCTTTTATGATGATCATTCTCTGATGTCTTCCAAGTTAGTTCCAAAAGGCATCACAGCCTCAGAATAGGGCTGCTATTAGGACTTCTTTCACTCAACATAGTGTATCTTTGAATTCTTAATCCCAGAAAGATGAAGATATTCAATCATAGTATGCACTCAAGAATGAAATTAATAGAGATTTGTCCACTGCTTGAATCCGTCCATGATAGTGTTAACAGAGACGGACTAGCCACTCTCTTACTGAATGACAGAACAGCTTCAAGGAGCTGCATGGAATATTCATGCTCATTCTTCCAGCATTAACATGATTCACCTTTGATAACTATTTCTTTGACTTTTAGTCTTGGGCTCCCACACACGGTCTTCTCTGACTATATTAATGAACAACATAATTTTAAAAGAATAGTAAATCACTCGTCTTTTTTAGAGAATTGAACATCAAACTGAATGTATACTCTCTCAGTTCTGCGAACATCTCTACAGCATTTTATATCTTCTGTATTGCTTCCAAATATTTTCTACAGTAACCACACAAAATATGACAACTTTGAATATAATTTGTCTCTTCAAAACAAAGCTTGAGCTTTTATGACCTAATTAAATATTACTACTTGAAGTGATTTGTATATTTGAACTTTCCAGATTTCTTTGCTCTTTTGCCTAATTTGAATGATCCTGAAAACATAGTTTCTATTCCCTATCAATTTTTTTTATACAGATTCCAAAGCTATTCTTTGCATTTATTTGAGATTTTCTGCAGGCTGAACTTAACTGGAAAATCTAACCCAAGTCATTTAATAATTACACTTGAATGTATATGTCAATTGGGCGCAAGGGATTGAAATACTCTCAAGCTATTTTTGACACATTACTTAAAAGGTTTACATCAAAATCTCCTGTGGACCGTTTTAGTATCATTAACCTAGTTTATAAAATGGATTATTTATTTTATTGAAATATTGCACATTAATGTGACACATAATTGGAAAATATGAATGCAACTATAATAGAAATTTCAAGATTTAAAGATTAGTTCCTGAGGGAACTTATTAGCAAATTAAGCTTTATAGTTTACTCACAAATGTTTTGCTTGATACTTAGTGACCGTTGAGTTTATTAGTTTCCTTATTCACGCAATTGGGTGAAACGGAAGGACACAGTACCAGATTATATTCAGCCATTTTACCATTAGGTAATAGATTTACAGGGGCATTTGTGCAATTTTGATAAATAGAGAACATGATGAAAAATTCTAGAGGGGAAGGGGAAAATCCAACTAAAAATGTATTTTTTTTAAAAAAAAAAGACTTCAATGGGAGTATTGTTTAGTTTCAGGCACCTTATTTCAGAAAAGATGTGCTGGAGTTGGCGAGGGTTCAGAGATTTAATAGAATGATACCAGGGGAATGAAAGGGTTAGCAAATGAGGGATGTATGTCGGCTCTTGGACTTGCTCGCTGGGAATACAGAAGATGAGGGGGGGACCTCGTGGAAGCATTTCAAATGCTGAAAGGTCTAGACAGTGTAGATGTGGCAAGGATGTTTCCTATGGTAGAGGAGTCTAGGACAAGAGGGCACAACTTCAGGATAAAAGGGTGTCAATTTAAAATCAACATGGAAAAATTTCTCGTCAGAGGGTTGAGTCTGTGGAACATGTCAGGCAGAGGTTGATAGATACTTGATTAGTCAGGGCATCAAGGGTTGCGGGGAGAAGGGCTGAGTGGGGGGGGGGGGGGGGGAGATGAATCAGATCATAATTAGAATGCCCGAGCAGACACAATGGGCCTTCTGATCCTATCTTGTGAAAAGGCAGAGGATAAAGTGTACACATTTGTTGATTCTGTCTTCTTGTGCTGTTCTTTGGAATACAATGTAATTGTGGGGATACCTAAGAGAAAGGATCAACTCCTTTGGTTAGGTTGAAAAATGTTGGTTAATTATATTCAGTCCCCAGCCCTAATCCTGCTTGCCTTTATTTCCAGATCGTATATTCCTTTAATATCTAAAAATCTAATGATCCCCTTGAACAGACTAAACTTTCTGTCCTCATGGACAGAGAATTCAAAAGCTTCACTACCCTGTGTGAGAAGAAATTCCATCTCATTTTAACCATGAAGGGCTATTTTGAGCCTATGATCTCTAGTTCTGCAAACCTCCATGATCCTTTCAAATGTCCTGTCAAGTCCATTAAAATTTTTGCATGTTTCAATTGTATCACAATTAAACTCCAGAGTACAAACCCAGTTTGCTGAATCCCTCCTGAAATGACATTCTCATACCAGGAATAAATTTGTTGCTCTCTTCTATTGCACGTATACACTTCCTGACCTAACTAGATGACCAAAACACCATATCCCAAGTGTGGTCTCACCAGAGATATTATGTTTAATTGCAATAATATGTCATTACTCGTATTGAAATCTCTTGCAGTGAAGGCCAATGTACCAATCCTAAATACTTGGTTCTCCCCCATGTGCAAGGACACCCAAAATCTCTGGATGCGCTTCTTTCAGTCTTTCACCATTGGATAAAAGGTAATGTTGGTCTATTTTTTATACATAATATCAAAGTGGATGACATCACTTTTTACCACAATATAATCCATTTGCTATGGCCTCTCCTTGCTTACTCACTCAGTCTGGTTAAATCCCCTGTCGACCACTCTGTATCCTCTTTACTGCCCAGGTTTGTAGCAGAAAACACTTGGTCCCTTCATGTACATTATTGATATAGATTGCAGGTGACTGGACCACAGCACTGATCCCTGCAGCACTTCATTTGTCAGCCTACAACCTGAAAATACTATGTTTATTCCCAATTTGTTTTCTGTCCACCCCTAATTTTGCACTCTAATATCATTCAGTAATCTCGTGTGGCACCAAATATAACACATCTGCTTGTTTCCCCTTATCCATATTACTAGTTACAACCTCAGGAAGGTGATGTATTGATTCATTTGTACTTCCCAATCTATCGTGTACCACATCATGATGGGACTTGTAATGTGTGGGACAAAGAATCTTTTTTTTCCTTTACTTCCCTGTGTTCCACAATTTAAAATTTGTAGTCAAATAATTCACATGATTAAAGTGCACATTCCAGATTTTATTCAAGATTTGTTTACATATTGGTTTCACCATGCAGAAATTACAGCACTTTTTAGACATAGTTCCCCCATTTCAGACCACCATAATATTTGGGAGTACTCAATGTAAGAGATTTCAGCTTTTGATCACTTTTGGATTGACCAGAGTTGTGCCAAAGAAAGTCAAGCCATTGAGGTTGAAAAGCAAAAGCAGTAAGAGACATCACCCAAACCTGGATGACCAAAATCAACTGTTTGGAACATTATCATGAAGAAGGAACATACTGTTGAGCAGAGTCATCGCAAAAGAACTGTTTGGCCAAGGAAGATCTCCACTCCTGATGACAAAAGAATTCTCATTGTAGTGAAGAAAAGTCCCCAGAGAAATACTCTTCAGGAGGCTGGTGTAAATGTGTCAAAAGATTACTGTCTGCAGAGGCTACACTGCAAGATGCAAACCACTAGTTAGCCACAAAAACAGGATGGTCAGATTACAGTTTTCCAAAACCTGCAGAATCTTGGAAAAGGGCCTTGTGGACAGATGAGACCCAAAATGAACCTGTATTAGTGATGGCAGGAGCCATTTGTGGAGACGTAAATGAAATGCCCAAGATCTAAAGCATACCAAGAAATAAGTTGGTAGGGATTTTGTGGCCTGGGCATGTATGGCTGCCACAGATAATGGCGCATTTATCTTCATTGATGATATAACTGCTGATGGCAGTAACAAAATGCATCCTGAGGTGTTATTCTTGAGTACTTCAACTTTATGACTTTGTTTTTCCAGGCGTGTTGACTTTGAAAATGAACTCTCTCTTAGTCCAATGGTGTATCTCGAAATGTGCTGTGACCCTGTGTCCAGCCCACAATTCCCTCACTAGAAATAATTTCAACTTACTAAGAAATGCATATAACTAAAGATTTTAACTTTAAAGATTGCCATAAATCCAATACAGATTACAAATTTAAAATGCGACTACAGGGGCAAATAAAGAAGTCAGTCCCACACATTATGGGGAGCACTGTATATTTGAGAAACTGAATGCAGATCTTGATTGCTTTGATATCCTGAGCTTCATGCCACCTATCACTTTAATTTCTCACCTCACTCTGCCACTAACTTCAGTATTACAAGGACTTGCAGAGTCTCATCTTTTACCTGGATATACTACAGCATTTAGTTCCCAAAATCCAATTGAACAATCTCAGATAAGATGGTATTGAAACTGGCCAGTATTCAGTTTTTCTTTCTCTAAAGATAACGTCTGTTCTGCTCCACTGTTCCATCATTCTTTGATTTGCATTTCATAGCTTTAACAAATCTCTTGTTTTCCTTTTCCAGCTGCTGTCATTAACCTAAGAGGCAACTCTGTAAATCATAGGATCACCTAGGCAAGCATGGCTTACCCCTACCAGAGATGTGTTTAGTTCTATTCATCCCTCCCCAAATCTCTCTGCACTTTAAAACGTCTCACATTCCCAGTTCCAATGAAAGGTCTTTGACATCATCTTGAACTGTCTATTTTGACCTTCTATTTTTAACATTTTTGTGTTTTATTTAAAAAATGTTCTCATTCAGCCATGTTCAATTACTTATAAATGTTCTATTTGCAACACATCAGTGTATTAATTAGAAACAGGCCCCTTCGGCCCTTCTATTCTATGCCAAACCATTTTTATTAGCATAAGAAATGTTTCAGAGTTATTGTCCTTGATCTCAGGGATGTAATAACTCATTAGAATTTAACTCTCAATGCTTTCATTTAAAATTATTTAATGGGAGAGAAATTCAACCAGTCCTATCTTAGTTGGGCATTGAGTTGCAAACCTGGACTACTTTTTGGATCCAAGCACCATCTTGTACGATTTATCTTTCTGCAAGCCTTCAGGATCAATATGAAGCAAAAGTATAAGATTGCTTCAGTGCTGGAGAATTTCCAATGTAAAGTTGATTTGGATAAGGACTAAGTTCACCTATCAATGAGATGCAAAAATCTCTGGAGATTCCTCTCAAGGAAACCCTCTGGAAAGAAATTCTTGCAAGGCAGAAAGAAAACTCTCCCTGGATCATGGGAGGCTGAGGGGTGACCTTGTGGAGGCATTTAAAGGTGAATCGTCCCAGGATTGCAGAGTCTAAAACTGAAAGGATAATTTTAAGATGCGAGTGGAACTTTTTTCGCACAGAGGGTGGCTGGTGTGAGGATTGAGTTGCCAGAGGAAGTAGTGGAGGCAAGTATAATGACAACATTTAAAAGACATTTAGACCGATGCGTGGATAGAAATATATGGGCCAAATGCAGACAAATGGGACTAAGCTCAGGCAGGGAACCTGGCTGACGTAATATTTTGGGTGAAAGGCTCATTTTTGTTCTATGACTCCATTGGTGTTTTCTGCGAGCACTCCCCACATCTATGCACACCTCAAGTGCTAGTGCCTTCCCTCTCAACCTGTCTCGCAGCTGCTGTTCAGCACCAAAGTTGAAAGAAGGTTTATGACAGATACTCAACGAACCATACATGTGTTGCTATGCTTCTGTTTCTGTTTGCTGCAGTAACTAATAGCATAAAATAATGTAAAAATCTATTTCATCAGTATCTAGTACTACTTTCATTTATAAAAAGTAAATCTAACAACATTTCATGTGCAAATATATCATATGGATGTCTTTCCACCCCCTTCCCCCCCCCCCCCATTGTCATTTTCAACAATACAAAGAATACCCAATCAAGCTTTTTTAAACCTTAAATTTGATTCTCTGGTTTTTACTTGCATCATACTTGATCCATGCTGGCAAAATACTCAAGGGGATGATAAACTAATATTTTTTCTCTCACTTTTCATGTCAGGATCAAGTACCCACTTCATTAATTAGACATTCACAAGCTGCCTGACATGACCAATCTACAGGTAAGCCTGCATTCTTCTACTTTTACAAAGAACAATGGTTTGCTTTCCTGAGCCGTATATTTTAGGGTACAAGTCGACCCCCATTTTTCAGCCTCATTTTACGGGTTTTATGGTATATGTCAACCCCCAAAATTGCAATGCCTGAGATGGGCCATCAACCCACCCAAAGATCGGGCGATTGATCTGCTGGGCATTGAGTGCTGCATCACTTGAAGTCTTAAGGCATGGGACAAGGTTAAAGTCGAGACTGTGATAAAATCGTTTAGAAAGTACGGTATCTCTTCTGCAATTGATGGCACTGAAGATAATTTATTGTGGGACCCTGATGACAAAGTTGAAACCACCTCCTCAGATACAGACTGGGACCCATATGATGTGTGAGAGTATGGACGTGCTTGTCCCATCTTTGCTTCAGACAATAATAGTGGAAGTGATTTTAAAGGGTTCTAATTATGCTGTGGTTTTTCAATGAAAATCTGTCACAGTCGGTTATTTATTGGTTTTGCGAGGGTTGACTTTTACGTCGAATCTGCTTTTCATTGGTCAACTTGTATGCCAGATCGGCACAAATTGGATTTTGAGGCTGAATTTAAGGTCTCAAAAGTATATCTGGTGTATGTCAACCCCATTTTTTTGGGGTTTCACAACTTGTACGCCGAAATATACAATAATTAATCTGAGACTCTGTGTACAGATTAATATTGATTTGTATAGATAAAATACTTGTCCAGCTAACGTATTTGTCTGTTGTGGTGTGCCTGTGTGTTTTGCACAGAGGACTGGTGAACACTCTTTCGCCGGGTTCCACTTGTACAATCAGATGACAATAAACTTAACACTTACCAATTAGTTGGCCTGCAATAAGGTGGATTCAGTCAGACTCCAAAGATCCAGTTACATAATGTGCACAATAAAAAGGGTTGTAAAATACTTCAAATAAAAATAGTTGCTTAATTCTCTTTGGTAGGTATTTGAAGGTCACAAGTTATCACTAAAATTAATTGGTTTACAGCAAAACACAGATGAGTTACTGACATTATAATCAAATTACACATAAAGTCACTTTTTTTTAAAAGGAACTAGGAATTCAGCTGTCATTAAAAATACCTGGGAGAATCCATATTCTGATTTTACATACAATTAATTCCCAAATGAACAAATGTTTGAGAATTAATTGCATCATCTTCCACTACAAGTCACTAAGGGACAGCTGAAACCATGAAATTTGCACACAATATTTATGTCATGAGTGTAATTAATGATGATAATACCTTAACTATTACCTTCCTGGAAAGAACAAATCTTTCAAAGTTTTGTGGGATTTGACTGTAAGGTTTCTCAAACATCGTTTGGCTAAAATAACAGACTAGTTTCTTTACCATGCATCAAATAATGATTCTCCCATTAGAACACAAGAAAAAAAAACTGAATAATCACGAGAAACCAGAGTCATTCTTACAAATATCCAAAGAAGTATTTAATTTCTCACCATTGGAAGCAATAACATTATCACATCTGGTAATGACAGCCACTCGTTCTGCATGACACTTTCTTTCCCCCTTTTAATTGGGATAGCACAATGATAAAATCTCATCTTTAATGGTTTGTTGTCAGGAATAAAACAAAACTGAATTAGTTTCTCTTTATCAGTACTTTTTATTCTGTTGTCAGTCTCCAGTTGATAGCATGTGGACAAATTTGAGAGGGGAGAATGGTGATCTTCTGCAACTATCAGGAACAAATTCAGAATTTTTGGTTGTGTAACCTTTTTATATACATTTCACAAGTGTAAAACACTAAGTACTGTTTGTTAAGCTGTCATTGCCATTTTAGCACCAAGAAGAAGAACATTACAATGTTATTGCTGGAAAGTAACTTTCCTAGTATATGAACTGTACAATGGGTCTTGAGAGCCTATTCACAAAAATAAAGTGAACCAGTCTTGGACATTCTGGGACTAACCGCACCATACACTGGGTGGTAGGGTTAGTGTGAAGGCCTGTAAGCAGTGGTGTGCTCCAGGGATCAATGCTGGCTCCACTGTTGCTTGGATGTATATATAGTTGACATGTTTACTAAACTTGTGATTGACGCTCAAATTGGTGGGATAGTGGACAGTGAAGGGAGTTATCGAATATCTGGATAACTGGGAAAGTGAACCAAGGAATAGCAGACGGAGTTTAACTTGGACAAGGGCAGGGTGATGCATTGAGAAATTAAACCAGGGTGCAACTTGGAGAATAAAGGCAGAATCCTGAAGTGTGTTGTAGAACAGACACAGAGGGCTACAAGTACACAGTTCCCTGAAAAAGGTGACATGAGGGGCAAGGTGGTGAAGAAAGTGTTTGGCATGCTTGCCTTCATTGAGTACCAGAGTTGGGATGTCAGTTTACAACTGTACATGTTGCTGAAATCACACTTGCTAGTTTTGTGCGCCTGGTTCAAGGATGTCATTAAATGGGCAGGACAGAAAAGATTCATACGAAATGTTACCAGGATTAAGCTATGAGTAGACTAAAAAGATGGGTTTTTTTTTTCCCCCTCTGGTGTAGCAAGCTGAGAGGTATATAAAGATCATGAGTGGAACAGACAAGTCACTTTTTTCCAAATCTAGGGGAGTCTAGAACAAGGGCACATTGATTTCAGCTGAGGGGAAAGATTTAAAGGAGTTGAGAGGGTCAATTTTTCCCACCACCCCCAATGGGAGTGGTGGGTATATGGAATAGCATACCAGAAGTGTTACTGTTGAGCACAAATATAATGTTTAAAAGACATTTACACAAGGAATAGGAAAGGCTTAAAGTGATATGAGTCAAACGTGGGCAAATGGTACTAGCTCAGGCAGGCATTGATGATTTGGGCTGTTTCTGTGCTGTATAACTCTTATACTGCACAGGTTCCTTGTGTGAATTAGGGCCATGCATCGAAAACTTAACAGTGGTGAAGAGACAATTTGAACTTCAATCCACTCCAGCAGTTACTTGAAAAGCCCAGGTATTACATGACTGTCATGACATTGAAAAATTGCTTGCACTGTCGATCTGAGCAAGATGGTAAGGCTAGAAAACCAGAGTGCCACACTGGCATATGCTTGGTGAGAAAATACTGTTATTCTTTATCATAATGGCAGTGTGTTGTTTGATTACAGTGGAATGCAAAGTCATCATTTTCTTAACACTGACTTGGGAAGTCTTGTGATTGTTTTTTGGAAAGTTAGGTTTTCCTAATGACTTGTTAACCATTAGGAGCAATGTGGGTTTGGCTTCAGTGTCGAATGGTGCTAGACGCCCTGAAGTAGGATAGAAATTTGTAGCACAGGCTCACCACAAAATACCAGATGTTGCGAGCCATTTGTGATCGAGCAATAAAAACACGCCAGATGAAGATGAGGAGAATAGTGTTGAAGGCATATCGGATGTTTCGTAGCCTGCCAAAACAGAATAGTAGCAGAGATCAACTTTGTGTTCAGTGATTAAAAATGTTTTTGTACTTGCAAGGATATCAAAGAATCTGGATATTGGGAAGTCGATATTTGCAATTATTTTAATAAATAAATTTATTTAAGGGGCACAGATTTTGCTCTTTATATCCTCTCCAGTATCATAAAAGCTGAACCTTCTTTTCACCAGGGTGGAATGGATCACACCTGAGAACTACTTACCCATTCTACATGCCTTATAATTATACCTTCAAAGTTTCATTACCCTTTATGCATCTCTGCCTTCCACAGTACCATGCACGTGTGAAAGCTACTCGGATTGTCCTATTCCACCAAGCCGCCAGCTACCACCTCTGTGCTAGGTGGTCTTGGATCTGACAAAGGATAGACTTCAGATGAAGTACCTATCACTGCTCTTTTCAGATATTGGTAGTCTGATTGGAATAGTACCTGTTGTTGAGGGAATAGGGGAGGACAACAAAATTTCTAATGTAGAGGCGTTATTTTAGAAATTTTGCTAATTAATTTTCATGGAACATAGCACAGTAAAGCTAGCTCATAAAAAACATAAGTTCCCCTTTTAAATAAAATAAATTACAGCTACTGCAAATTTGAAATAGGATGTTGGAAATGTCATGCACGTAAGGCAGTTTCTGTAAGTTATCAGTTTTTTTGGAAGCAGTGTACAACCAAATAGATCGTAGCTCCCATTGCATTCCAAGAGGATGTGATGGGAGACCTCCGATCATGGTAGTGTCAGTACATAGACCAGTCACTGATAATCCCCAGCAATAGTCCAATTACTGCAGTGGCCAAGATGCAGCTCAATGCCCTACACTACTGTTAACTTTGAACCAAGCCATTTGGTGATGAGATTGCTTTCTCGTTACTGCAGGACAGGGCAGAGTTCTGAACAAGGGAGTAAGCAAATCTGTGGCGTATTTTGGTCCACTAACACAAGGAGAGTGGGAATACTCTGATACCTGACGATTCATTGGAATTCTTCATCTAGAGACCAAATGCCAAAGGAACCCAAAACAAACCTAGTGTTTGTTCCCTCTCATGACAGTGTCATTACTGTAGAAGAAAAACATTGATAACTTTGCAGACACTGCCTTGTGTGCTTGGTATTTCTAACATTCTCCCTTTTGTTTAGGTTCAGCAACACCACTGACTTCCATATCACAACTTTAAAATACCCCCATTTTCTCTCTCCAATTGTCCTCATTTAGCTACTAAACAGGAGCCATCAGGATCCTTGCTTCACCCAATTGGAGACATTCATCCTATTTGCAACGAGAAATAATTTGCTTTCTGAAGACTTTTTCTCACATTCCATCCGACCTGCTGTATCTCCAATATTTTCTGGTTTTAGTTTAGATATCCAGCAGTTTCTTGATTTATTTTTTTTCCCCCATGTTCAGTGGGGAACTGGACAAGTACGTATATTTGCAGGGGTGGGGACCAAGAGCAAAAATCTTCTAAATGGGCCACATGAGATGTAATCATACCGATTTCTTCCCTCTGTGCTGCCATTTTTAATTGTTTTAACACTGTTTGTAAAGATATCTATCACTGGATGATGTTCTAGGAGAAAACATTATTATTCTTCTAACATTTCTCTATCAGCAGTTGAACAAAATGCTTTCTGAATAATTTTTTTTAATATATGGGAATAGAGCTGAATCCAGCCATGTGCTGATCACAAAACACAGTTTTAAAAACCTAGATGAGATAGAGGGTCTAGTGGAAGTTATTGATTATGCTTTCTCCAAAATTTACTGTAACAGCTTTGTATAAGTAAACGAGTGGTAAAGTTCTTGTACTCACTTCTTTAGATGCTGTCTAGCTGCGGGAAGTCCAGACATGTCTTCATTTAGCACATATTTCTTTGTTCCTATGCAATAATTCTCAATGTATTCTGGCCAGTGAAGCTGGCGCACATCAAAATTGAATCCCTGTGGAAAACCATTAAAAATTGATCTTTAGTACCCTGATTCAATCCATCGTTCACCCACTGCAGAAACCTTGTTTAAACCACAAGACCTGGCAGCAGAACTAGACTGATCCTCATAACCTTTGACACTTACTACCATATAGACTTGTGTAATAGTCAAAACCCCACCCATTCGTGCTCTCGACACCCCAACTGCGGATTCTCGCTTCAGCCACCTGCCTATCCAAGCTCCCTTCACCCTGGCCATCCAAACTCCTGATGTCTTGACCACAGACTCTCTTCTAGGTCCTGGCTGCCTACCCATCTGAGTTCCCAACGCTTTGAACAATGCAGTCAAAAATAATGACCCCTGTAAAAGTCAAACCCTCCCCCCCACAAATTTGACCCAAAATATTGGTTCAAAAAACTCTACTATTACTCGAGTATATACAGTAATAAAGAACCTATCAACCTCTGATTTAAATCTCTCATCTTTGTTCTGAAAGGATATACTTTTATTCACAAGTTATAGGAGCTGAAGTAGGCCCAATGGCCCATCAAGTCTGCTCCACCATTCTAATCACGAATTGATCCATCCTCCTACTTATCCCCACCCTATTCCCCAGCTTTCTCCCCATAACCCTTGAACCTCTGACTAATCAAATACCTGTCAATCTTGAATACACCCAACGACCTTGTTTCCACAGACTCACAACCCTCTGACTGAAGCAATTTTTGTCTTGCCTTAAAGACCTTGCCTTAAATACACCCAACAACCTTGTTTCCACAGACTCACAACCCTATGACTGAAGCAATTTTTCCTCATCTCTGTTTTAAATTGATGCTCTTTTATCCTTAAGTCATGCATGCTTGCCCTTCTTAACTATCCTATCAACCTGCACAGCAACCTTGAGGGATGTATGGATTGGGAAACCAATCCAACCTGCCGTTCATCTGCCCTCTTAAGTAACCAATCATTAACTCTGTATTCAGCCTTCAAGTTTGTCCTTCCAAATTGCATCACATCACACATAACCGGATTGAGCTCCATCTGCCACTTTTCCACCCAATTCTGCATCCTATAACCTTTTGTAACCTACAACAACCTTCAGTACCATCCACAATCTTACTGACCCATCCTTCTGCTTCTTCATCTAGATTTATAAAGATCACAAAGAGCAAGGGTCCTAGAACAGTTCCTTGCAGAACTCCACTAGTCATTGACCTCCAAGAAGAGTACTTTCTTTCCACTACTACCCTCTGCTTTCTTCCTAAAAGCAATTTTTTCAAAACTCAATATAGCCAAGGTTGTATTGATCCCCCTGCCTCATGACTTTCTGAACAAATCTCTCATGGGAAACCTTGTCAAATGCCTTATTAAAATATGCATAGACCACATCTACTGCCCTACCCTCATCAATTTCTTTGTTATCTCCTCAAAAAAAATAATTTAAACTTTTGAGGCACAACCTTCCCTTCAAAGCTATGCTAACTGTCCTTGAGTAGACTCTACTTTTCCAAATCCTCATTGATCCTATCCTTAAGAATCCTCTCCAATAGTTTGCACACCACTGACGTGAGTCTCCCCTATCTATAATTCCCAGAATTCTTCCTATTACTTTTTAAACAAGAGAACCACATTTGGCATTCTCCAATTCTCTTGCACCTCCTCTGTGGTCAAAGAGGACTCAAAGATTATAGCCACTGCCCCAGCTATTCCTTCCCTCACTTCTCACAGCAACCTGGGGTATATCGCATCTGGCCCTGGTGACTTATTAATCTTCAAGAAGATCCAACACTTCCTCTTCCTTAATCTCAACACTGATGCACACAAGCCAGTTCTATTCCAACCTCACCCTGTAATTTTCCTAGTAATTACATTACTTTTGCATTTTGTTGTGATTAGCATAATTTTAACAAAGAACTTATTTTTTGTTGCAGAATATGGCTGCAGCACAGCAAACAGAAAAGTGTCGGCAACATAGTGTAAAAATTGAAAACAATGTATTTGCAAGTGAGATGCATATTTACCCTTTCATATCTGCTAAATAAATTGGTTTACTACAGTAAACTTACTACAGTAAGTTTCATTTGTGAAATACATACAGTTGTGGTTTTAAATTTGTAGTAGATCTAATACCAAGAAAGAGGTGTGTGCTCATTATATGTACGTGTGTATGTGTGGTGGGGGGGGGGGGGGTGTTGAGAAAGGTACTAGGGAAATGGTCTGGGAGTGGCAGCCTGAAAAAGTTTGTATGCCACAAATTTAGGACCTTCCCAACCTCCTCCTTTAGCAGCCCCATCTTCATTCTCTTCAAATATATAGAATGCCTTGGGGTTCTCTTTAATCCTATATGCCCCCTTTCAGGTCTCCTGAGTCCTTTCTTAAGCTCATTCCTGACTAGCTCCCTCACCTGTCAACCATAAGAACATAGGAGGCAGGAACAGGAGTAGGCCAAAAATGGCCCATCGAGCCTGCTCCGCCATTCAATACGATCATGGCTGATCTAATTTATGACCTAACTCCACCTACCTGCCTTCTCCCCATATCCCCTAATTCCTCTATCATGTAAAAATTTATCTAACCAAATTTTAAATATGTTTAATGAGGCAGCCTTAACCACTTCCCTGGTTAGAGAATTCCAAACATTCACTACTCTCTGGGAAAGGGTATACCACAGTTCCCTGAAACCAGCACAGGTGGTCCCTAAACTTCCTCCACGTTAATTCTGTACATTCACCTTTGAACATCTGTTTCTAATTTACTCTCGCTAGTTCCTGCATCATTCAATCATAATTAGACCTTCCCCAATTAAACATTTTCCCATTGTGTCTGTTTTTATCCTGATCCATAGCTATGCTAAAGCTCAGTGAATTGTGGTCACTCTCACCAGAGAGTTCCGCCATCTGACCAGGTTCATTACCCAGAATTAGATCCAGTTTGGCCTCTCCTATCGTTGGCTGCTCCACATACTGTGTCAGGAATCCCTGAACACACTTGACAAATTCAGCTCCAACTATCCCTCTTGTAGACAGGAAGCACCAGTCAATAATAAGGAAGTTGAAGTCTCCCATAACCACCCTACGTTTCCTGCACCTGTCCAAATTCTGCCTGCTTATCTGCTTGTTGGTGTTCTGAGGACTATATCGCGGCCTGTAGACTACTCCTAGTAAAGTGATGGCTCCCTTCCTATTCCGAACTTGCACCCACACTGTCTCAGTAGATACTCCCTCAGCAGCATCCTCCCTTTCTACAGCCATGATATTATACCTGACCAGTAATACTTCTCTCCCCTTCACCCTCTCTTGCCTCCCATCCTATTCCTTTTAAAATACCTAAACCCCAATTGCTGCATCAGCCAAGTTTCAGTAACAGCCACAACATCGTAGTTCCACATACTGATCTGTGCTCTAAGTTCATCTCCTTTATTCCTAATATTCCTTGCATTGAAATAGCCACATTTCAAACCCTCTAACCAACTAGTTCTGTGTTTCCTCCCCTGCCAGTCCTTCTTCACAAACTCCGAACACATTGCATCATGTTTTTCACCTTTCTGCCCTATTCTCTCCACTCTCATTCTGGTTCCCACTCCCTTGCCAAACTAGTTTAAACCCACCCTCTAGCAAACCTTCCCAGCAGGATATTGGTCCCTCTCCAGTTCAAGTGTAGTCTGTCCTCTTGTACAGGTCAAACCTTCCCCAGAAGAGATCTAATGATCCATACATATGAACCCCTGCACCAACTCTTCAGTCACCCATTCATCGGCCACATCATCCTATTCCTACTCTCTCTGGAGCAAGGCACAGGCAGCAATCCTGAAAATACCACCCCTGAGGTTTTTCTTTTTCCTCATCACTACTCCTGTCTATGTCATTGGTCCTCACATGGACCACGGCAACTAGTTGCTTACCTTCACCCTGCCCCTCCAGAATGCTGTGAACTCGATTAGAGACATCCCTGACCCTGGCACCTGGGAGGCAACATACCATCCAGGAGTCTCAATCTTGTTCACAGAACCTCCTTTCTACTTGCCTCACCGAGTCCCCAATCAACATAGTTCTCCTCTTCCCCCCCCCCCACCTTCCCTTCTGAGCCAAAGGGCCAGTCTCCGTGCCAGAGACGTGACCACTACCTGAGTAGGTCATCCCCTCCAACAGTATCCAAAAGGGTATACTTATTGTTGAGGACAGTGGCCATGGGAATGCTCTGCTTGCCTATTCCCCTTCCCTCTCCTAATAGTCACCCACCTATATTTACACAATTTGTTTACAGTTTAAGCTACTGATATCGAAATTACTAAGCCTACTCCACAGGAAGGAAAAAGAATCCCAGGGTTGTACAAGATGTCACGCATGTACTGTCAATAAATTTGAACTACATCTCCCCCCACACATTCATCCACTGCCACAAACAGACCTTCAAAGATGTTCCAACCTGCATATAATCCAACCTAATCTATTGCATTCAGTCTGGCCAGCCATTTTCCTCACCTCCTCTGGGGAATTCTTGCGGTTTGAAGCTGCTCAGCCGCATTTAGCAAAACTGGGCGGAGAGATCCCAAACTTCTTTCTTGTCAAATCCAATGGTTGCTGAGGTTTTTCTAAGCCTTTGGTCTTGTCAAAAGGAACCTCCATGTAATTTATGCCATGAGTGATAGTGTTAATTTCCAAAATATACATCACCTCTCAATTGGCTAGCTTTCTACCATCCAAGCAAGGTTTTACACTGCAACTAAATCTCATTTTTAACCTTTGTGTGAGGATTAGACCAGAGGAATCACTAAGTAACAACAAGAAGACATTTTTATCACGCTTGGCTCAAAGTAACCGGAATTTTATCCAAACTCCCATAAAGTCAACGCAGGACGAACTAGAATAAAACCTGGAAGGTGCAGTTATCTACCACATTTGCAAGCAAACTTGACAAGTGACAATTCTGGGTAGCACATTTAGCTATCTGGATCCTGAATAACTAATAATTCAATACATATTAATGTCGAAAATTGAAGATGACTGAAGGACTGCCGATATTTCCCCATTGCAACTCCTGCTCCAATGAAGTAGCCAGGAATTTAGCTGATTTGCAGAAACCCATTGGAATTGTTTGGCCTGTCAGCATCAAATAAATTCAGGAACTATTAGGATATATAGAGTGCTGCAGATTGAAACCCAACTGTTGTTTGATACAGATTCTGTGCCTTGAAGTCTTTGATCCAAGTTTAAAAACTTAGGGTCAAGAATGAAAATGTAAAAATATTTTTTGTATCTGCAGTAGAAGTTCAAAAACTCTCTTTAAATTTAGCAGACTTTTGTGTGTGTGCGTGCATGTGTAAGCACCACAGATGCACAGTGGCAACAAACATCCACTTTATTTTCTATAAAACTGCTCGTTTTGATCAAGGAAGCATGCTGCATTTACTAAATTAATAAACTATCGATACTTACCTGTTCTTCTCTTCTTTATTCCTCCTTAAATATAAATATGAATTTTTAAAGTATGTCCAAGAATCCAGACCGACCCAATACCTGAGCAGTCTGGGTTTTCGGACTTCTACTGTAGAAAAGTGAAACCTGCTACGTTAGGCTTTCAACAACTGCTCCATGATTTCTCTTTGATGATGGGGACCCAAGAGCTGCTGAACCATTCACTTTATTCACTAACTGCTGCTATTGGCTAATTTGCAGTTTTGTACCAACATTGTTAAGGACTCCTTTTTAACTGACTTTGCTAATGTCATTGCTAATGTTTTGTACTGCAAGTAATTCTTAATTAACCTCTTCTTGAACTAACAAGTTTCATTAATGAATTTTAAAAATACTACAAAGAAAAGGCTGAACTCCCATCTGAGAGCAGACTAAAACTTCCAAGTTTGCATTCTGTCTTTTCTTATTATTAACCTGTCAACTGACTACCTTGTCCACAGATTATCTCCGCAACCACCCCTGGCCTAATGTATGTACCAGACATCCACACTTCCCTCACAAATTCTGCAACTAAAAACTAGTTTGCTCATTTTTTTCAATTCTGACAAATGGCTCAACCCAAAACATTAACCTCTGCGTCTCTCTCCACAGATTCCACCCATCACGCTGAATGGTTCCTGCAGTTTTTGCTTTTCATATGATGAATTTCATTCACTTAGTACTGACTGAAGGAAACAATCATGTCTCCAGTATCCTTTTACAGATGTGGCAGACTTAAATGTAAATTCAGTGTTTCCTGATGAGGGCAGCTCTCACTCGATCAATGAAGCTGCACAATTTGAAAACATCACCTTTACTAATTTCTACATCCAAGGCAATATAATCCAAAGTGATTATAAACACAAGTACTGCCTGTTACATTGAACAATAACACTACAACATGGAGGACCTGAGGCACAACTGTGACCAGATTCCTACACTTTCAGACAGCTTCTGGTGCTTACCCTCTTATCCTCAAGGCTGAGTTGACCCATCAGCATGTTCATGTTCTCTGAACTCCAATGCCACGACTTGCTGCTGAAGTATTCCAGAAGCATCATGGATTTGTGAAGCCTGTTGAAGATCTTCATCATTCTGCAATTACGTGTGCAATTAGCTGGAGAGTCTTGCATTTATTCCTTGCCTCAACTCAGTTTTTAATTTAAATGACTGTGATTCATTGATAATTTGATGTAATTAGCATATTAACCAATTATTTTTAACAATTCAAATTAATTCATTTGGTAATTATTCAATAAATGGGAGGTGAACCTTTGAGTTCTTTCCATCCATGGGTTTTTATTAAAAAAGTTCTTATTTAATAGCTCAATGCATCCTTCTTTCTTGGCGTAGCGTTTATCTACACAATAGGTTTCTTTTTAAAAAGAGGAACTATTCTTATTTCATGATTTACAAATCAACTACAGGATTGTGAAATCCAAGTCTATAACTCATGAATTTGTTTATTTTCTATCTGCCATTTTCCACAAATTCTAAAACCTATTTAAATATTTAAAACAAAATACAAGTAGTAATGATTAAACATTTCCACTGCAATTTATCTCTCAGCTTTACTAAAGGCCCCAAAATACTGAGCAAAATTTGTCTTCACTGCTACATTCTGAGAAGATACATGTGAGATCAAGTGTCCCTGATGACTGCAAGAAATTTGCCCAGCTGCAGCTCCTTTCCCTCTGCATGGATTGGAGGGACTTAGTATAACAGAAGATGCAGAGTGGCAGGTAGTTGGATGATTAGCTGGAAAGGTAGAAGGGGTAGGCAGAGAGTACATTTGAAAGTCAACATGTGGCAGATAGGAAAATTGAGTCAAATAGAGAAAGTCTAGTTGGTAGGTCAGGGAGAGAGAAAGGTCTGATGCAGTAAATTTGGTTTATTTTAACACAGGAAGCCTAACAAGTAAAACAGATCAACTCTGGGCATGCTTGGGTGTACAGCTGAAATATAGCCATAACAGAAACTATGCTTAAGGGATGGAGAAGACTGGCAGCTTAATGCTCCAGGGACAATGAAGGTATGAGAGTTGCATTTTTGATTAGTGAGATTATAAGCAGTATTTAGAGCAGATCTGCCAGGGGGATTGACCATATGGGTAGAATTTAGGATTATATATGTCCCCAAGTAGTCAGTAGAAATTCGAGGAGCAACTAAGTAGGAAGATCACTGATAGGTGTAAGAATAATAGGGTAATAAGGGTTAGAGATTTTAATTTTCTTCATAGTGACCAGAACTGCCATGGTGTTAAGAGTTTAGGGAGGCCAAATTTGTTAAATATGTCCAGGAAATTTTTTTCTCAAGCAATATGTAAAATGACCTACTGGACAACAGGCAACACAGGACATCCTGTTAAAGGGAAGAATCAGTGGGGGAGCATCTCACCATAATTCTATTAGTTTTAAAATAGTTATGGGAAAAAAGTGGCACTGGTCCTCAACTTAGTCCCAAACTGAGGCACAGCTAATTTAATGCTATTGGACAGTAGTTTGCAAAGGTTGTTTATCAGCATAAGGGTGTATGGAAAGTAGGCTTTTAAAAGAGGAAAGCAAGAGTTGGGGAGAAAATTCCCTTTTCTCTTCCAAAATTAGAATGAAGAGCAAGACAATGGGGAATGGGCTAGCGAAAGGGAAACAAGTATCAATGGTAAATGCCCAGAAAGGTTTAGAATACCTACAAGAAAAAGTGAGAGCATTCCAAATTAAGAGGTCGTGGAAAATAGGACAATTTCGATCTGAAGAGAACAGATCTGGCCTGGTATACTGGAACAAAAACTTGGTAGGCAGAAGTACAAATTATAATAGGTTTTTTTTAGTCGTATTTCAGATCAAAATCCATTCTCATGGTGAAGATGTTAAATCTAGAACTCTCTTGATGTCTAAGGAATAGCTTGTAAAATATAGCAGAAGACAGGACAAATGACTAACACCAGCTTGTTGACTTCAGAGGGAAATTAAATCAAGAAATGAGAACCAAAGAGAGCACAGAGTGGCAGGAAATGTTAAAGGTATGTTTTAATGCAATGTACTAGAACAAAGCTAAATTCTACATTACTAGATATGAATAGAGAGAACCTCCTTCAATGCTGAGAGATTGTACCACTGCAGAAGAATGGTGTAAGGATCTACTTACCTTGGTTTTTGTCCTGTTAGCCTCAGATAAAGGTCATAAAGCAAAGCAGGGGCTTTATGACTGACAGCAATCCAATACTGATTAATCAAATAGTTAGATGTAATATTTGCATTGGGCCTTCTAAATGCTTGATCCAATGGGTTCCTCTTAAATGTAGAAATTACATGGTACTCTGAGAAGAAGATTACAAGATTCCGTTAATTTTGCCTCAGATAACTGTTAAATGCAGTAGTCCTTGAAAAAAGGCATGATTAATTTCACATTGCTTCAAATTAAGCCAGAATGCCATATTCCTGCTACGTGCTTACCAGCGTGACCGCTGCCTACAGATGAATGGTTGCACACCACAGGTTGTGTGCAAAGTTGTTTAAAATGTCCCTGAACTTCACCACACCTCCTGAAAGGTTTGTTGAATGAGCTTCAAGAAGTGAGAGGATATTTTTTTTTTGTCAATCTGGGTTGCAATTTCTTTAGCAAAGGGAGAGAGCAGACTCCAACAGTTTTCAGATGGCACAAATGTGAATACAAAGGGTTAAGGGTTCACCCGTCAGTTGCATATTGCTTAAGTGGAGGCAGGGAACCTCAAGGTTGCGATTTATCTGCAGACACGATAAGCTTTGGAATTCTGTGAAGCAATGATTAAATTATTGCCAAATGTTGACAGTGATAAACTATTCTCAGGTTGACCGCAACAGGAAGCCCACATGCAGCAATGCACTGCCATTTATTGTACGTAACTCTGTTAAAACTGGCTGTGAGCAGAGCAAGCTCTCCAAGATATCTTGCTAATAAACTCTTCCGAAGCGTAACCCTGGTGTCAGTAGTTGATTCTTTCTCCGCAACACAAGAGACCTGATTATATAAGTTCAAGAGGGCTGGGATCAATCCAGACAATTTTGAGATGGTTGTGTTGCTCCATATCAGGAATCGAGCTCGACAGATGTTTTTGAATGGATACCATAAATATCCAGTGCACCGCTGATTACAGACAACAAGCGACTGCACCCCCCATTGTTCGATTACCAACCATTTCTATCAGTCAGAATTCACAGGTTTACTCATCATCACACACCAATGCAAATTTTATGTCCATATCTCATTGCTTATGCATACTACAATGAAAGAAAAGTATTATTCTTTGCCTGTGGTAGGACAACTTCATTGTTGCAAATCATACAACTTACGAATTTTAAAAAAATTGTTCAGTCCTAAAACAAGGAAGAGTTCCTCAACCAATGCCCATTAGTATCTTCTAAATGACGGGATTTTTTTTTTGTTCTGTTACCACCTCTTATCATCCCTTTTGTCAGTTTAACAACTTCTACCCATCTCACACCTTCCCCTGCTGAGCTTCCAACACATTCATCAAGATTTTTTCTCTAGTTCAACCGAAATAAGAATAATTGCTGGAAACCCTTGAGAAGTCGGTCAGTATCTGTGGAAAGAAACACAAAATTTATGTTTCAGGTCAAGACTTCTCATCAGAACCAGCAAAAAGGGTCGATGGTGCTACCTGATGTTAGTAATTCCAGCATTTTCTAGAGTACTGCCAAGCATATTTGCATTCTCTTCTTTCTTTGTCAATATTTTTATTAACATTGAAATTTCACATCTAAAAATGGGATACGTGTTAAAATTCAAAAAGATACATTACAAATCACAGAGCACTGATGACATAGGGATTACTTAAAGTGGTGTGGAAAGAAAATGGTTGAGAACCACTGCTTTAGAGTCTCAGCATTACATCCCTGCTCTGATAGACTGTTCCTCTAGAAATGAACGCCAACATCACATTTGCCTTCTTCACCACTAACTGGAGGTTAATCTTTAGGTATCCTGCATGAGGACTCCCAAGTCCCTTTGGACATCTGAATTTTGAATTTTCTCCCTATCTAAATAACAAGTCTCCCTGTCTTCTATTTCTCCTACGACATTGCATACACCATTAGAAGTCAACAGGTTTAACATGGTGAAAATCTTCTCAAGTTTCAATGTAAGGGGCATTGTAGATAAGGCACATGAGCTTAGAGCATGGATTGGCATGTGGAATTATGACATAATGGCCATTAGTGAAACTTGAATGCAGGAGGAGCAGCTCAACTTTAGAGGTTTCCTTTGCTTTAGACATGATAGAACAGCAGGGGGGGGGGAGGGTGATGAAATGGGGAAGAGTGGCATTGCTTTACAGGGAAAATATAACAGCTGTGCTCAGGCAGCTCAGACCAGAGGCTCATCTACTGAAGCTATATGGGTGGAGGTGAGGAACGGGGAAGATATGGCCACACTCATGGCCACCCAATAGTCATTAAGAATTAGAAGAGCAAATCTGTAGAGCAATCGCAGACAGCTATAAGGTTGTGATAGTAGGAGATTTTAATTTTCTACAGATTGACTGGGACTCCCATACTGTAAAGGGGCTGGATGACTTGGAGTTTGTCAAATGTGTTCAGAAAAGTTTTCTAAATCAATATATAGACTTAGGACAAACCCTCATGTAGGGTCAACGACCATCTAGCAAATACGTGCCATGAAGTGCAGAAAGGGCATCCCTTGTATCGAAGCTTGGTCTGGCCATTTACTGCAGCAGAACTCCCCCCAGCTATCTTTGACCTCAGCATGCCACTGGACCCAGGAAGGGATGTCAAGAGGGTGGGTCTGGACCTGTGCAACCCCTATTCACCTAAATCCATTCACATGCACGCTGCTCCTTTCTGATAACAAACTCCACAAACTGACTGAAAGGAACCATCATCATCCTATGGGAAGGATAGCCAGAAAAAAAATATCGAGGTACCAACTAGAGAGAGTGCAATACTAAATCTATTAGGGAACAAGACAGTACAGGTTACACAGTAAGTGTAGGGGAACATTTTGGGACCAGTGATCTTAATGCTATTAGTTTCAAGTTACTTATTGAGAAAGACGAGTCTGGGCTTCAGGTTAAGATTCTAAATTGGAGAAAGGCCAAGTTTGAGGAAATGAAAAAAAATCTAGAATGTGTGGATTCGTATAAGTTGTTTTCAGGCAAGGAGGTAATTTGAAGACCTTCAAAGGTGAAATTTTGAGAGTACCGACTTTATATGTTCCTGTCAGGATCAAAGGCTAGGTAACAGGCACAGGGAACCTTGTTTTTAAGAGATATTAGGGATCTGATTCAGAAGAAGATAGAAGTGAATAGCAGGTAAGGCAACATGGAGCAAATGAGGTACTTGAGGAGTATAAAAAACATTGAAGAAACACCTCAAGAAAAAAATCAGGAAAGTTAAAAGAAGACACAAGTTTGCTTTGATAGGCAATGTGAAGGAAAATCATAAGGGTTTCTACAGGTATATTAAGAGCAATGGACAAAATCTGTCCCCTTGAAAATAAGAGTGGTCGGTTTTGTTTGGAGCCAAAAGAGATGGGGGAGATTTTAAATCTTTTTTCATCAGTATTCACTTGGGAAAAGGGCACAGAGTCATGGGAAATAAGGAAACAAACAGTGAGGTCATGGAACCTAATACAGATAAAAGAGGAGGGAGTGCTTGTGATCTTAAATAAGGGTGGATAAATCCCCAGGGTTGACAAGATATTCCCTCAGGCCTTGAAGGAGGCTAGTGTAGAAATTGCAGAAGCTCTTGCACAAATATTTAAAATGTCCTAAGCCATGGGTTGGTGGCAGAGGATTGGAGGGTAGCTCACATTATTCATTTGTTTAAAAAAAGGCTGCAAAAGCAAATGCGATCATGGAAATTATAGGCTGACATCAGTAGTAGGTGAATTACTGGAAGGTGTTCTAAGAGATTGGATAGCCAGAAACTGATTAGGGCTAGTCAACATACTGAGTTTTCAAGGAGATTATCAGGAAAGTTGACGAAGGAAAGCCTGTGAATGTTGTCTACATGAACTTTACTCAGGACTTTGACAAGGTCCCACATGGTAGGCTTTTCAGGAAGGTTCAGACACTAGGTATTCATGGTGAAGCAGTGAACTCGATTCAACATTGGCTTGACGGGAGAAGCCAGAGAGTACTGGTGGATGTCTGCTTCTCTGACTGGAGGCCTGTGACTAGTGGTCTGTCTCAGGGATCAATGCTGGGACCATTGTTGTTTGTCATTTATATCAATGATCTCGATGATAATGTGGTAAATTGGATCAGCATGTTTGCAGATGACACTAAGATTGGAGGTGATGTGGACAGCAAAAAAGATTTTCAAAACTTGCAGAGGGATCTGGAGCAGCCGGAAAAATGGGACAAAAAATGGCAGATGAAATTGAATGCAGGCAAATGTGAGGTGTTGCATTTTGGAAGGACAAACCAAGAAAGGACATACATGGTTAAATGGTAGGGCACTGAGGAGTGTGGTAGAACAAAGTGATGCTTTAAGGCCAGCCTTTCAAAACACTTCTTCACTGTTAATAGTTATTAAGACACGTTACTACACTCCTCTTGGGCATCAATGAGATAGAAAGAGTGCTAGGATGTTGCCTGGAATTGTGGAACTGGGTTAAAGAGAAAAGTTAAACAGGTTAGGACTTTATTCCCTGGAGCATAGAGGAATAGGGGGAGATTTGATAGAACTATTTAATATTATGAGTGGAATACACAGAGTAAATGTAGGTAGGTAGGTGAGATATAAACCAGAGTACATAGGTTAAGGGTGAAAGAGGAAAGGGTTACGGGGAACATGAGGGAGAAACTTCTTCACACATAGAGTGGTGGGAGCGTGGAACGAGCTGCCAGCTGAAGTGGTGAATGTGGGCTCAACTTTAACTTTTAAGATGAATTTGGACAGGTACATGGCTGGGAGAGGTATAGACTGCGTGCAGGTCAGTGGGACTAGGCAAAAAAATGGTTCAGTACAGAATGGAAGGGCCGAAGAGGCCTGTTTCTGTGCTGTATAGTTCTATGACTGTATACTTTCCAACACTGTATTTCATCTGCTACCTCTTTGCCTATTCTCCTAATCTACTCAAGTCTCTCTGCACCACTCACCCTCCAACTATCTGCAAATTTAGCCACAAAGCCATCTATTCCATAATCCAAAATATTCATCTCAAATAAAATAGGGTCCCCCTGGCAGTGAACAATTGCCCATAATAAACTGAACAATAAGCACCAATATCTCCTGAGATGGAATGTGTGGCAAAATAGAAAATGATGTCATCACACTGACAAGCACAACAGGAACATCCTGGCCTAATACCCAGCATAGTGTGGATTACATCAGGAAACATCATAGTAGCCATTTTGTCACTTATCGATATATTTTGGATCCTGTTCCACTGAAATGAATAGCCTGATGTAATCTAATATTGAAACTCTTATCTCTAAGCCTCCTATCCATTGCAAGCTTCAAAACAAATGGCTTGGCAAGACAACAATTCTTGTAATAAACTTATACAACTCTGTGACCTGATTGCACCATCTTGAAAGTGACTGCAAAACATGGCAAGGCTTCCAACTGCCCAGATGACCTGCTCGGACTTGAGACAAATTTTCATGGGTCATTGGCCCACAGTGTTGTGCTGACCTACTCCACATCAATCTAATCCTATAAGGTT
Source organism: Narcine bancroftii (assembly GCF_036971445.1). Lineage (NCBI taxonomy): Eukaryota > Metazoa > Chordata > Chondrichthyes > Torpediniformes > Narcinidae > Narcine > Narcine bancroftii. Next base: position 83,638,862 of record NC_091479.1, on the reverse strand, counting down.
CCATTTTTCTTACTTGCAGCTCTTAAGTGTTTTAGAATTGTACTAACAAGGAGGCAATCCTTCAATACTTTTAGATCTTTCAATAGACAACTATAATTTCCAACATATTTTTATTAGCCTGTTAATACTGAGTGCTTACTGACATACTTTGTTTCCCTCATTAATGTTGAGAAATACTCACAAAGATTCACAATTATCTCATTGTTATCAATGAAATTTGTTTACTTTCTAATCTCTAGAAGTGCAACAAAAAAAAATCAATATTTGACCCAGTAAAGAATAGGAATACCACATTATTGGCTTGTCCAAGTCATTTATCACACCTGAATACCATAGTGCCTACACCAAACACATAACTGAAGAAAATACTGGTAAGACTGATATGTTGCCTAGATTTCTTAGTCTTGCTTAAAATTTCCTAGATGCAACAAAAGCTTTGCTTTTACTTTTGAATCACAAACAAACCATTACAAATAATTATAACTAAGACGATTTTAATTAAAGAAAGAAGTAGCCCACTAAAATCAACCAAAAATCTTTTTTCTCTGGCATCCATGTATAAGCGGCTTTATCTTTGTTTCTGTAGGTTTGAAAAATGCAATGTCAGACATATTTCATGCTGCTGTATAATGAATCACTGTATTTAATATGTTCCAACCACTTTTCACTTTAACTGCTGTATGGGGGTTGAACGTTGGAGTCTGAGATTCCACTGGAAATTACATATAAAGTATATATCTGTAAATGTAATTACAATGTTGATAGAAATTGCAATTTGAATATTTCTCTCCAGATGTTGATTTGGTAAACATACTTCAGATTCCAAAATGATTTTGAACAGAAAATAATTTGATATACTGCAACTTAGATAATAAAACAAGTAAGTTATTTAAAAGTAAAACATGAAAGTCTGAAGACATTGAGATTGAAGTAAAAACAGTGCTGGAGAAACTCAACAGGGCAAACAGTGTACTTTATAGAGCAAAGATAAAGATACATAACCAACGTTTCGGGCTTCATCAAGGTATGGATAAAATGTCAGCAGGCATCCAAACAAAATGGTAGAGGGGAGGGGTAGGGCGAGGAGCACAGTCTTAAAGGCAGGAGGATAAGGGAGGGAAGGCACAGCAGCAAGCAGGGGGGAGGAGGGATGGCTTTGTGAATGGAGAGAGAGGAGCTAAGGGAAAGAAAACAAGGGGAAATGGAAGAGAGGGAGAATGGAGAGTAGATGAGCAGGTCAGAGAAGTCAATGTTAATGCCATCCAGTTAGAAAGTACCCAGATGGAAAAATCAGGATTTGTTGCTCCAATTTATGGATTGTCTTGGGTTGGAAAGTGCACGATGCCATGGGCAGACATGTCAGAATGGGAGTAGGACGCAGATTTGAAATGGTTGGCCACCAGGAGATCCCGGTCACTGATGCAGACACAGCAAAGGTGCTCAGCAAAGCAAATTATTTAATCTGGCATGGAATTCAGCCATACATAAAATTGTGTGAATCAGCATTAATCACATACAGCTGTGATTTTAAAATTCAATCTTACCAATCTCTCCCCAGTGAAAAGGGTTGATGCCTCCTGTGGTACAATTGTAAATAAGGGTAATTTTTGGTCTGGAAATAAAACACAGATTAATTAAGTATTTGTGAAGTCTAGATTAAAAGAGAGCAAATATTGGAACTAGTTAATATGCAAAGTGACGTGTGAGAAAATAAACCACTATTTCAGACTGTTGAGCTTTTAGGTTAGACCAGTCGAATCGTGCACCCAAGTTATCCATCTGAAAGAAGCATTGTAGTCTCAGTAACGATCAAAAACATTAAGTGAAAGACAGTAAGGTTTTGCAGAGACATTGTCACCCTTTGTTATTCTGAGTAAAGAGTAAACAATAGAGGTAAAACAAAAAAAAAATCCGGGCTGGGCACTAACTTTTCTATCTTCTTCCTCAGTGTTGTAAAAAGTATTAATTTGCTTTTCTTTGCTTACTCTCTACCTACATCCTTCTATATACATTCTGACTCACTTTCAGATCAGAAACTATCAGTGCTAGCTAGCCCATTAGTATAATTTACGTGCGACTTCCATTGTTGTTGAAAATGTCTAATTTGCCTTACCAACAAAACAAGATGATGAATTTGTGGAGAAATGGTTATGTCTTACTCATTAAAAATTAGTTTTAACAAGCTACTGTCAAACCTAGGTTGCCCTCCAGCACAAAAAACACGTTTACCATCACCCTTCACATTATAAGAGAACAAAGTTCAGTCAACGTACGCCACACTAAAGTCCAGACTTCTGAGGAAAGCTCAGAAACTGCTGCTGAGAAAAGTTTGCTGCTCTTCTCTCCAGCTCCTTCCCAGTTACCATCTTTCTCCCATTCAACCTCTCTCATTCCCTTCTCCTTCTACATTCTTCCTATTCACAGATCCCACTGTAATCCCCATCCTTGTTTACATGATATGGCACTTGGACACTTGATGGAAGATTGCAAAACCCTAGATAAAATAACACCGCATTGCATAAGAAATGATCACTGAACAAAACCTTATGGAGTTACAAATGACCAGAAATGGACTCGCTGGACAAATTTCAAAAATAAACAAGTAAAGAGAGCAGATTGGAGGGCAAATATTTGAGTGATCCACATTTCCAAGATACCAAGATTTCCCACCACGTAAAAAAAGCACACATAAGTGTGATGAGACTACAACAATAGAGAATGATAATGAACATGGTCCATGGAATAACATCATGCTGATCTGATTGCTGTCATCATATCCACTTTCTTTTGAATCTCAGAGATAAACCTAGGTCTCCTAGATAACCTCCTAGATCAAAAATTTTGATGGTGTGCTGTTGAAATCTTCACTATTATGACCAATACAAAATATTTGCTTAATACATTTTAGCCCCACAGAGACGAGTGGGCACTTGGAATGCATTTGCGGGGGTGTTGGTGGAGGCTGGTACAATCGGGACATTTCCCGTCAATGGGATTTACTGGGATCATTGCCTAAAGATGGCTCACAACATCAGTGAAAGTCCCTCCCATTCCGCACACGGCATTTTCCAGCTACACATCGGGAATGAACTTTAGGTGTATCAGAACAGCAGCTAGGCTGAGACTGCTGAATGACTGATGAACAGCTCATACAAACCCTCCATGACTTAAATAGTTAACAATAATATTTATTTATTTTAATATTTGTATTGTACTATGCAAATGTATAATATGTTTGTGTGCTAGATTTGTGTGTTTGCAGTGTGTTGCACTGAGGATTGGAGAATGGTGTTTTGTCGGGTTGTCTTGTACATTCGAATGATAATAAACTAGAACTTACAGTGCCCTCCATGCTTGAGGGACAAAGACATTTTTTTTTTCCTTTATTTGTCCTGTGCTCAACAGTTTTAAATTTGTGATCAAACAATTTACATGTAAATAAAGTGCACATTCCAGATTTTATTCAAGGTTATTAGTATGCATTTTGGTTTGACCATGTAGAAATTACAGCTCTTTTTAAACATAGCTTCCTCATTTCAGGATACCATAATGTTTGGGATATTGGGCTTCACAGGCGTTAGTCATTACTCAAGTACATTTAATTGCTTCATTGATGCAGGTATAAGAGAGCTAGGTTTGCTTCTAAGTTTTTGATCACTTTTGGAGTCTGTAGATGCCATTTTTCAACCTGAAGACCAGAGCTGTGCCAATAAAAGTCAAAGAAGCTATTATGAGGTTGAAAAACAAGAATAAAACAGTAAGAGACATCACCCAAACCTTAGGATTACCAAAATCAACTGTTTGGAACATCATTAAGAAGAAAGAGTGTACAGGTGAACTCAGTAATTGCAAAGGGACTGGTAGGCCAAGGTAAACTTCCACTACTGACAGAATTCTCATCATAATGAAGAAAAATCCCAACTGTTGTCCAAGAGATCTGAAACACTCTTCAGGAGGCAGGTGTAGATGTGTCAATGATGACTGCTGTATGAAAAGAAAGAGAGGCTACATTGCAAGATGAGAACAATGGAAAAGGTGCAAAACTTTGGATCTTGGGCAGTTCCTTTAGCCTCCACACATTGCTCGTGCCAACATTCTGATGCGGGTTAATCTTGGCCACATCTGTCCACAAGGCCTTTTCCCAGAATTCTGCAGGCTCTTTTAAATAATACTTGGCAAACTGTAATCTGGCCATCCTTCCTGTGGCTAACTAGTGGTGCAGTATAGTGTCTGTAGTTCTTTTCATGAAGCCTTCTGCAGATTGAAGTTATTGACATATCTACACCTGCCTCCTGAAGAGTGTTTTTGATCAGACAGTCACACTTTTGGGATTTTTCTTCCATTTGATCGAATTCTTCGGTCATCAGCAGTGGAGATCTTCCTTGGACAACAAGTCCCTTTGCGATTACTGGGCTCACCGGTACGCTCTTTCTTCTTAATGATGTTCCAAACTGTTGATTGTGGTAATTCTGAGATTTGGGTGATGTCTCTTGCTGTTTTATTCTTATTTTTCAGCCTCGTAACACCTTCTTTGACTTTGACTGGCACAGCTCTGGTCTTCAGGTTGAAAAATGGCATCTACAGACACCAAAAGTGATCAAAAGCTTAGAAGCAAACCTAGCTCTCTTATACCTGCATCAATGAAGCAATTAAATGTACTTGAGTAATGACTAACGCCTGTGAAGCCCAATATCCCAAACATTATGGTATCCTGAAATGAGGAAGCTATGTTTAAAAAGAGCTGTAATTTCTACATGGTCAATCCACAATGTATACTAATAACCTTGAATAAAATCTAGAATGTGCACTTTAATTACATGTAAATTGTTTGATTACAAATTTAAAATTGTGGAGCACAGGGGAAGATAAAAGAAAGATGTGCTTTTGTCCCAAACATTATGTAGGGCACTGTAAAAGACTCTTTTAGACATGGCTACAAGTAGGAAAGGTTTAGTTTGTTGAGTATGTTTCTATCAGTTGGCCTGTACCATTCTGTACTTATGCCGGAGAGAACGCAACAGTTCAGAAAGGTAATTTGGGGTGGGCAAGGCCTGCTGATTTTGCCAGGGTTGCTTGAACTTCACACATTTGTGAAAGACACAAAAACATATTTACAAAACAAGGTTGAACAGATATTGAATTGTACACTTTAATTTAAAAGGACAGAGTTAGGGAAACTTGCTGCCTTTGGCTTTTGTGTCAATGTGCTTCCATCATAAAGATTTTGCAATTTCACTGTAGAGTGTAAAGTGAAATTTCCATTTGAAGTGTTTGAAAAGGGCAATCTTAATCATGTTTCTCGATACGACACAGTACCCCGTATCCAAAACACTTGGAACCAGATGTTTTTTTGGTTTTTGGAACCTGAATCGGCAGTTAAAAAGCGACAACAAACAACAACAGGGCTTTTGAGCAGCGCCATGATGCCACAAGTGGAAAATTCACATGAAATGTTTAGTACCTACCAAAAAGAAAACCCCATCTCTGCTTACAAAAGAAAACACTAGAAATTCTCCTTGATGGCTTTTTCTTACTCTTCTGTAAGACATTTCACACTTACACTGGTGTCCAGTTTTGCCAACAGCTTTTGACTTTCTGTTCAATAGATGAACATAAACACTTCCTTTTTCTTATCTCTGTCATTCATTGTGGTATCTGCAGGACCTTTTGCCATTTTCGACTATACCTTCGGGCACCAGAGCCCTGCTGTTAGCAAAATGTCGTCCAAAGAGTGTCAGAGCCCCACATGGGCAAGTCAGGTGGTGAAATTTTTCAATTTGTGATGTCAGCACTAAAAAAAAAATCCAGTTTTTGGATCTTTTCGGTTTTCCGATCTTCGGATACGGGGTTCTCGACCCGTCTTTTCATGAACTCAACCAGGAGTCTTTCCCCACAGTTAATAGCAAACTAGCATCAAGTGCTGCAGATTAGAAGCCTGTTTTACCTCCCAATGGACATAAAATCGGAAATAGCAGAAAACAATTCTGGCATGTATTATTCTTAAAAAAATACTGTAATGAATGATGAGAAGCCGAGCCCATAAAAGATTATTAAAAACCAAGCAACTGACAGAAAAATTGGTGACACCCATATGATGATTTGGAGTTTACAAATCTCTCACCTGTGAACTGCTGTGTACCAGCCAGCTGCGAGTGTGAGGTTAACGACTACATCAACAGGGATCAAATCAGCCACAGCATTGTTAGTTGCTCTCATAGTACGCAGAATCCCTTTGCCTGCCTACATGACAAAAGAAATAATATTATAGATGTGTGTTGCAAAGTCACATTCATGAACTCATTTCATAAATTGTCCTTCCTTTTGAGCCACACCGCAAGATGATGTGGTTGGCAAGAGTGATTCTTGGAACCAGAACTGGGAGGATATTAGTTTAAAAAGGGCAAATATGCAGGGTTTGGCAGTGTTTCATTTTGTGTCATAACTGCTGCAGATAGGAGCTAGTCAAGATCCTTAGTAGGAACATCTGCAGTTAGTTTTTGCATCTCAAGGACCCCAGCTCAAGTGCTGTTGATTCCTTTCTCCCTGATGCACTGCAGTCAGTATTCAAAAGGACTGACCGGAGTGGGGTCTTCAGATAGAGGGAGGAACGAGATTGACGGATAGTCTGACCATACATAAATTTAATGGATTTGAAGTTTTAACTGGGATGAACAGGTAGTAGAATTAGTTAACAATGGAGTTAAGTAACAAGGAACAAAACAAGTGACTTTATCTGTAGATATACTTTTAAAGAGATCATTAATAAAGAGAAGCCTGTGATCATAGCTATGCAAAAATTATACCAGACATAAATCTTTAATGGACTGAACAAATTAAATTGGCAAAACTAGTTTAGAGGACAAATTCATAAAATGAAATCAAGATCATTTCCTTAAACAACAACAAAGAATAGATCTTGAATCTTTTGGGCCTATGTCATAGAATCAATCAGGAAACAAGCTATTATATTTTTTTGTGTGGAATTTTTAGTAAGGGATGCTCAGAGAAGAGTGATCATAATAGAATCTTACACAAAATTATGTTTAAGCTTAATGAAATATAATGAAGGACGAGTTAGCTAAGGCAGATTGATATGGCAGTTGAGCCATGAAAAGCATTTGAAGAAATAGATTTTATAATTCTGAAATAATGTACCTTTTTCAAATCAGAAAAAAATGGGAAAGATGATCCATCCGTGGGTACTTACGGATACCCAACTAATTGCTACCCTTCAGATTCTCAATTCATTGTAGTACCCCTGTCTTCAGGTCCATACACTCATGGGGGTGCATTCCTCTAGATAATCTAAAGGCTTCCACTGGGGCTGCACCTTGTGTGCTGCTGTGCCAAGAACCTGGCACAAACTCCTGAGAATTCTTGGGACACAGTTGAACAAAATCTGGGGGGGGGGGGGGGGCGACAGCAGCTTCCATCATATCCAATAGATTGTGATGAAAAAGATGCATCAATATATGGGACAGGCCTTGTCAGACCTCAACACACAGTTGGCCAGTGAGACTGGAACCCTGAACCCGGAGTGCTAAATGGCCACACTGTACCCCTCAGCAGCCCGGCCAGCACCAGCCGTCACGGACTGCCTCTTCACATTGTGGTATAGCCTGATTCATTCTGGACGTGTGCCAGGTTCCTGTAATAAACAGATTTCTCTGAACATATAATGCGACAATGACCCCTTTTAACATTTAATCCATTTGTGATTTTATTCCTGGGAGTGAATTCCAATTGCTAAGCAAGATACTTGTACGTATGAAAACAGTTACAAGAAAAACTGTAGGTTTAAGGACTGGAATCATTTTAGAATAGCAAAATCAAGAATTAACCAGTTAAAAAATTATGAAAAATAAATGTGGGTTGCTTGAAGGCTCAAATAGAAGAAATTTTAAGGAAGGAATAATGGGAACTAAAAAGTGACTGGAATGCTCAAAATACCTTTTAGAATTTCAATATTGAGGCAGTTTCTATTTCAATGATACAAGATTCATAGATGATGCACATACCCCGATGAAATGCTATAAATGACAATTTTTCTGTCAATTTTCCAGATATCAACCAGATGCTTCCAGTTGTGATCAGGCCTGAGACTCAGAGCACAGATTAAATCATTTGGCCCTACTCGTCCATGTCAACCAAGTTGGCATTCAGGGCAAGTCCCATTTGCTGGCATTTGGTCCATATGCTTTTAACCCCTTCCTGTTCATACAGCCAGCCTGATGGTCTTTTGAACATGATCATTGTAGCTGCTCCTACTCCCAATTGTAGCCGCTCCTCTGGCAGCTCATTCTTCTTAGATGGACTTCTTAGCCAAAACTTTGCCCCTCAAGTCTTCCCTATATCTCTCCCGCCTCACTTCAAACCGATGCCCCCTCATTATAAAATCATCTATCCTGGGAAAATCTGTGAACATTCACTTTATCCATGTCCCTCATTGTTTTATAAACCTTGAAAATATTACCTTCAATCTCATAAGTTCCGGGTAATGAAGACCCAGCCTATCCAACCTCTCTGCCCAACCTAAGCCTTTGAGACGTGGCCATAAACTGGTGAACCTCCTCTGCACCCCCATCCATTTTACTGGTATCTTTCCTGTGGCTGTGCAACCAGAACTGCACATAGTACTCCAAATGTGGTCTCACCACACCCTGTACAGCTTTATTATGAGTGACCCTGCCCAATGAAGGCGCACAAGCCAAACACTCTCCTATTCATGCAAGTTGCCACTTTCGTGGCATTATGGTCGTGGATGTCCTATCCTAGTTAAACTTACAAAAGTGCAATATCTCACACGTCAGAGTTAAATTACATTTGCCATTCCTTGGCCCACTTTCCCAACTGATCTAGATCCTGTTGTAAAATTAATTATCCTTCCTCACCGTCCACTACACCACCATTTTTGGTGGCATCTGCAAAAGTGCTAATTATGTTGATTACATTGCCATCCACATCATTAATGCAGATGATAAACAACATTGGCCCCAGCAATGATTCCCACAGACACCACTGCTCATGGGCCACCAATCAAAAAAAAATACTACCTTGTGGCTCCCACTAAGTCAGTTTTTAATCCAATCGGCAACTCTCTTTAGATCCCATGTGAACTAACCTTCCTGACTAATCTGCTGTGTAGGCCTTTCTAAAGTCCACATATACAATCTTCATCTTCCTGCTTTCATCAATCCTCTTGGTTACCTTTTCAGAAAACTCCCTGCTTATCTAAATGCTGGCACATTCTGTCCCTCCAACAACTTTACCACTTCTGATGTCAGGGCCTGTTGTTCCCTGATTTGTCAAGATCGCAAGACTGTAAGACATAGGAGCATAAATAGGCTATTCAGCCCATTCAGCCTGCCCCATTTTCCCCTTTAAGCTGACCCATTTTCCCACTTAGCCCCAATGCCCAGCCTTCTGCCCATAACATTCAATGCCCTGGCTAATCAAGATCTGAGCAACCTCTGCCTTAAATACACACCCAATGAAAGCCCCCACAACATTCTATGGGAATAAATTCTAGATTCGCCACCATCTGGCTTAAGAATTTTCTCTACATCTCTCTTCTAAGTGGACAGCCTTCTATCCTGAAGTTACGCCCTCTTGTTCTAGACTCTCCCACCATGGAAAATAATCTTTCTATATCAGTTCTGTCCATGCCTTTCAAAATGTGAAATATTCTCCTAAATTCCAATGAGTACAGGCCAAGAGATATCAAATATTCCTCATCCTTGTGAACCTCCTCTGAACCCTCTCCAGATTCTGCTAATCCATCTACTAATCCATCTACTTTCTTATCTGCAAACTCGGCCACAAAGCCATTCATTCCATAATCTAAATTATTGAAGTACAACATAAAAGAAGTGGCCCCAACACTGACCCCTGTGGAACACTACTAGCAACCAACTAAAATATGATCCCTATATTCAACTCTCCTACCAATCAGCCAATGCTTTACCCATGCTGGTATGTTTCCTGTTATACCATGGGCTCTTAACTTGTTAAATAGCCGCATAAGTGGTGCCTTCTTAAAGGCCTTCTGAAAATCAAAATACACTGCATCCATCTCCTTTATCTATCCTTGTCACTTCAAAGAATTCCAATAACTTTGTCAAGTAAGATTTTCCCTCAAGGAAACCATGCTGCCTTCGTCCTATTTTGTCACATGCCTCAAGTGCTCTGCAACTACATCCTTAATAATCGACCCCAGCATCTTCCCAACCACTGGCGTCAGGCTAACCAGTCTATAATTTCCTTTCTGCTGCCACCCAATTCTCTCCCTTGACATCCATTTAGCTGTAGAATCCCTTAGGGTTTTCCTTATCCTGCCCGCCAGCTCATTCTCATGCTCTTCTGATTTTCCTCTTAAGTGCACTTGTACACCTCATATACACACCAAGGGATTTGCTTGATCTGAACTGCTTAAATCTACTGTATGCCTCCTTCTTTTTCCTGATTTTAAGCCTTAGTATTCCTCGTAAACCAGGGTTCCCTGAACTTGCCAGTCTTTGCCTTCACCCTAACAGAGACATGCTGTCCCTGAACTCTTGCTCTCTCACTTCTAAAATCCTCCCACCTTTCAGCCATCTCCTCACCTTCAAACGTCACTCTCAATCACCCTTTAGAAATTCCCATTGATGCATCTAGTATTGGCCCTGCCACAGTTTTGGACTTTAACTCATCTGAACTCGATTTCAACATGAAACTTGTGTCAAGTAACAACATTCTTTGACACATTGTCAGAGAAGTTAGTCTTAATATCTAAATAGTTTAATATCTAAGCCCCCCCCCTCCATGTTTCATTAATTTAAAACTTTTTTCAAAACTTAAAAAAACCATTATGCTATCTCATACCAGGAAAATGCAGTTACACAAACTGCCGACACAATTAGGGCAGTTTAAACCAATTTCTGGGAATGAATAAATTAAAAAATGGATTGGAAAGCAATCTGTAATTTGAGAAATGTTTGTTGTAATGCTATCATTAACTATAATTTGCACAACACGTGCCAAGAATTCAACATCTTCCATTGCAAGGTTATGGATTAAAGGATGGAGACCCAGTTGACATTCAACCTTTAAAGCTTGGCTTTCCTATGGAATAGGACAACAATTGAAAAATGTGAAACAATGTTAAGAAAATAAAATGAACAATTTCCACCTTGTGCCTCTTTTTCTTGATGTTACGTCCCCAAAGGGGAACTGGGAAAAAGCTGACAATGTGATTTCCTTCTTTCTATGACAACCTGTGGATCTGCAGTAGTTTCAGTGGCAGTCTGGCAATCCCACTGAAGACCAGGAGCTGTTTCAGTGGACATGACAAGTCCTGACCAGACACTAGCCCGTGCCACAACTAACCAGGCTATTTAAGTGGCCACTGCAATCTCAAATCTGCAGGTGTGACGTGCCCTTTAGAAATTAATGCTGCTCCACCTTGAGGAACCCAGGAACATCATCCATCTTTATCTTATAAATTCAATAACTTCTAAGACCCATTTGCTTAAAAAAACATAAATAAAGATCTTATACATACAGCAATGAAAAGCCCACTTGGTCCATTGAAATTGTCGATCCATCCCTATTTAATAAAAAAAAGCCAGTTATTTATTCATGATTTCTACATTTGAGTTAATGTAACAGTGATTGGCAAGTTGTTTTTATTTATATACAAGCTTCCAAACTCTAGACAAAACTCTTGAAAACATGATGCATCAGCAATGTAAACAAGAAATTGCCTTTCAGATTCCATTTTGAAAAGATCATGAAACTTTTAAAAGCAGATGCAATATTAAAGGAACAATCAGACAATGCTGAAGGCTGAAAAGATATTTCTGGTTTCAAAGTATCAAATTAATCGGACAATTTAAACCACAAAACACAAAAATCTGTGGACACCATGGTAGAAGTAAAAACACAAATCTGGATAAACTCAGCAGGTCAAGCAGCGTCCTTAATATAGCAGCAGTAAAAATACATAACCAATGTTTCGGGCC